>NW_028318387.1:1880000-2565179 GCF_062004578.1 Staurois parvus | reverse complement strand
TCTCTCTCCCCCCCCCCCTCTTCCCCTCTCTCTTTTTCCTGCATGATTTTGTTATATGTTTGCCCTTACAGTGCCATTCTTCTTTCCAGGTGACAAGCTGCAATTTGTCTTCCGCTGTATTAACCCTAAAGACCTGGAGGAGCCATTCTCCTGCATCATTTACTTCAACGAGAATGGAGAGTATAAGCGTAAGTCATGTGTTTTGTTCTCCCAAACTTTTCCCCTAGGATGCTAGCACATGTGAGACGGCACTCTTCCAGAGTCATAGGCCCCATTCACACCTGTTCTGTATAACACATCACATGGTAAAACCATTCTCTTCAGTGGTGTCTGTTTAGATCTTTATGATTTGTTAATGCATGTTGTCAAAATGGAAATGTACACGTGTGCTTTTCGCAACCACAAAACTGATGGGGGCTTTGAAATCACTGGTGGGGGTGGGGGGTAAAACACCTGTTGTTGTGACTGTCTAAAGTTGAGTCAAAGTAGTACTAAATTCTTGCCGTTTTTAAAAACCAAATTGGCACATTACAATAAATTACAACTTCCTCTGAAATCCTGAAAAACTTTAAATTTTTGTCTTACATTCTCCTGCCTTTCTTGGCGTCACTTCCCCAAATTTCTGGTTGGGAAACGTTAACTCCTAAGCTCAAAAACAAATAAATGTGCCGCGCTCACTAAAATAAAATTGTGAAAAAACTCAAAAAAATGTGTATACTTATACAATATATTTTGCAACCTAATAATACATTTTAAATGGCCTATATACGTCCACACTATTGATGTGCTATTCTGCTGCAAATACGTTCCCACAATCGCTCCGTGAATAATTGTGATAACTTCCACTAGTGAGGGTTATAGAAAAAAAAAAAAAAAAAAAAAATATATATATATATACATACATACATACATACATACATACATACATACATACATATAAAATATAATTTTTATATGAAAAAGTCCACACAAAAAACTTCATCTCATGTGCGCCTTCACCTGTGTGCGCTCACCTGATTTATATGACCAAACCGTTAAGTGAGGTCAAAACAGCTTGTGTCCCTTTTTAAATGGACTTAAAGATGAGTGGATATATCAATATATCCCTGTCCCAGATAGATGGATAGATAGAGTGTTTCCCTTTTTTCCAGCAGGGGGTCTTATTGTTTCCCAGACATCTGTTTTCCTGGAGTTGGATGGATGGATGAACTTATCCCACTCTCCTTCAGTGGGTCTCCTCACTCCTTTTTTCATTTTTCTATCCATGTAATAAAAGAGTATAATATAGTGCCTTATCTTCCTTAAAGTATTTATTCTGCTTAAATAATGCACTCACATAATACAAATAGAAAAAAATGCCTTGTTTTGCATTGATATAGAACCCGCTTATATGTTTGCCGCACTCCTCATACTTGCTGTGCCAATTCTTTAAGCGTTGTGACGTCAGAGCCCCTCCCCTACGCGTTACGCCACCGGGTCACGTGGCTTCGTCAGGGGGAAATGATCAACATTTTCTTGAGTTTTTTTTCACAATTTTAATATAGTGGAGCGCGGCACATTTATTTGTTTGGATTATAGTAACACATTAATATAAGTGTGTATGGTGTAGGCGATCCACTCATTCAACTTTTCACATATATATACTTTATATAATTTAGTATATAGCACTAAATTTAAGAGGTGATTTTGGTTATATAGATTGAAATTATATTTAATATATAATTTTTTATGCATACAATACACCATAGTAGCTCGCAAGAATCACGATTTTATAGTTCACTCCTAAGCTCGCGGCTAGTTACTTGGTGGCACTGTTTGGACTACGTGGCCCATCATTCTTGGCATCATCGTGATCCTTCATTTATAATACTTTGCTGATGTGGATGCACACAAGATGTGCCTCTGCTCCTTGAAGGGAAATGAATCCCAAGCAGAGGTGTGCTTTCAGTGTGTTGCCGTCTGGGGCTGTCTGTGCGTGTCGGGCAGGCAGCATCCTCAATGACACTGGCGGTGCTCCATATGACCCTGCAAGGCAAAGGGGAGACCCCAAAACAGCAAAGTGGGAGCAGTGATCCTGGGACTGGCCAAAACTGGTCAGCTGTGAAAGAGAGAGGAGCAGCATGCAGTGTGTTCATATCTGCAGATGAAATGTTTCGAAAAATATTTAACGCTTGATATCCATTTTAACCTCCCTGTCTGTAATCCTGAGTGTGGCTCGGGGTTCATTTTCGGTACCAAAAGCAGTAACCCCGAGCCACACCACAGGATTACACTGTAGTCCTTGTTCCTGCCATCCCCCGATCCTTACCTTGTCCTGCCATCCCCCGATCCTTACCTTGTCCTGCCATCCCCCGATCCTTACCTTGTCCTGCCATCCCCCGATCCTTACCTTGTCCTGCCATCCCCGATCCTTACCTTGTCCTGCCATCCCCCGACCCTTACCTTGTCCTGCCATCCCCCCGACCCTTACCTTGTCCTGCCATCCCCCGACCCTTACCTTGTCCTGCCATCCCCGACCCTTACCTTGTCCTGCGATTTCCCCCGACCCTTACCTTGTCCTGCGATTTCCCCCGACCCTTACCTTGTCCTGCGATTTCCCCCGACCCTTACCTTGTCCTGCGATTTCCCCCCGACCCTTACCTTGTCCTGCGATTTCCCCCGACCCTTACCTTGTCCTGCGATTTCCCCCGACCCCTTACCTTGTCCTGCGATTTCCCCCGACCCTTACCTTGTCCTGCGATTTCCCCGACCCTTACCTTGTCCTGCGATTTTCCCCCGACCCTTACCTTGTCCTGCGATTTCCCCCGACCCTTACCCTTTGTTCCTGCGATTTCCCCCGACCCTTACCTTGTCCTGCGATTTCCCCCGACCCTTACCTTGTCCTGCGATTTCCCCCGACCCTTACCTTGTCCTGCGATTTCCCCCGACCCTTACTTGTCCCGCGATTTCCCCCGACCCTTACCTTGTCCCGCGATTTCCCCCGACCCTTACCTTGTCCCGCGATTTCCCCCGACCCTTACCTGTCCCGCGATTTCCCCCGACCCTTACCTTGTCCCGCGATTTCCCCCGACCCTTACCTTGTCCCGCGATTTCCCCCGACCCTTACCTTGTCCCGCGATTTCCCCCGACCCTTACCTTGTCCCGCGATTTCCCCCGACCCTTACCTTGTCCCGCGATTTCCCCCGACCCTTACCTTGTCCCGCGATTTTCCCCGACCCTTACCTTGTCCCGCGATTTCCCCCGACCCTTACCTTGTCCCGCGATTTCCCCCGACCCTTACCTTGTCCCGCGATTTCCCCGACCCTTACCTTGTCCCGCGATTTCCCCCGACCCTTACCTTGTCCCGCGATTTCCCCCGACCCTTACCTTGTCCTGCGATCCCCCGATGTCCTCCCGCTGTGTCCTCCGGCCAATGCCGGCATCCGTCTTCTGGGTTCCCTTCCCTGCGAGCTTTGCGACGCAGGGGGGCGGAACCGGCGGAAGATTCAAAAAAGTAAAAAACATGACATACACACAATACATTGTAACCTGATAGTATTCCATTCCTGTATCAAACCATTTCACATACATTTTGTCCCGAGTGCTTTGTCCGGCGCCCTGCCTGCATTTTTACTGTTCTTTCTGCCTTGGAAACTGAGAAACGTCCATGGCATCCAAAAAGCGTCCCTTTAGGTCAGACGCGGGTTAGACCGGCTAGAGAACTGCGATAGTAAAATCAGAACCACTTGCAGAATTGAGTGATAATGATTCGTGGGGGAAATTCCTCATCAGACACTGAAAACGATTCTGCGACTGAGCTCAGCGATGTGCAAACTTGGCGCTATATTTCAAAATTTCAGTGTTTTTGGTTTGATTACATTTATTGAATGAAATGTATTATTATTATTATATTCTTTTTATAACTATTTATTATATTATAATTTATGATTTCATGTTTACTAGACTTGTTTGGACAGATTTAAGTGAGTTATTCCTAAGAATTACAGGCCTACAATATAAAACAGGTTAATGCATGTAGAAACTCAGAGCCGAATGGGCATTTTATTTATAGGATGTTTGTCATAAAGGGAAACACTACTCTGTAGAGCCTCTGGTTGAAACTGGCATTACCCAGCTCCTGGGCTGCACATCAGTTGGGGTACTTTTGAGAAAATTGCTGTGAGCGCTATTGGAATAAGCAGTCAGCATCCAGGAACAATGCGATATTGGTCTGCCAGGATTTATTTTATTTATTTCAGCTACAGCAATACCTCAGTTTAAGAACGCCTCGGTTAAAGTAATTTGCGGTTTACAAATGAAAATCCACTGAAAATAATGCCTCGGTTTCCAAATTTTGTATGAATTTTTTTCGCCATACTGAAGTGTATGTCAGTGCTGATTTTTAAATGCATTTGCTGGCTCTTTTTTTTTTTTTTTTTTTTTTTTTTTTTTTTCTTCACTATAGCTCACAGAATTAGCTGTCACTTTCCCCAAAGTTAACGAAAATTTTGTTTCTTTTAAGAAACTAAAAAGAAACATTGTTTGCACCCCCCCCTTCCTGACCTGCCAGGCTGCATGCTCTGAAAAGGGTCTGGTATGGATTTTGGGGAGGACCCCCCACGCCATTTTGTTTTAAATTTTGGCGTGGGAGTTCCCCTCAAAATCCATACCAGACACGAAGGGCTTGGTATGGATGGGAAGGGGGACCCCACACAGTTTTTTTAAATTTGTTTAATTGCCGGCAATTCTTTTACATTCAGCTGTCAGTGGGGAACCCCGCTGACAGTGAAATATTAACACATGGTTGTCACTACTAAAATGCTGCATGACTTGATAAAATAACTCATGCAGTATTTATTAGTGTTTACTTTTTTTTCTGATCTCCGGAACAGATTAATTGGTTTTCAATGCATTCCTATGGGAAACGGCGTTTCGGTTTAAGAATTTTTCGCTATAATAAAAGTCCTGCAGAACGAATTAAATTCTTAAACCGAGGTATTACTGTACTTGTATAGCACCATCAATTTACATATATATCGTACATTCACATCAGTCCCTAACCCTCAAGGGGTGTACAATCCAAGGTCCCTAACCCTCAAGGGGCGTACAATCCAAGGTCCCTAACCCTCCAGGGGCGTACAGTCCAAGGTCCCTAACCCTCCAGGGGCGTACAGTCCAAGGTCCCTAACCCTCCAGGGGCGTACAGTCCAAGGTCCCTAACCCTCCAGGGGCGTACAGTCCAAGGTCCCTAACCCTCCAGGGGCGTACAGTCCAAGGTCCCTACCCCTCAAGGGGCGTACAGTCCAAGGTCCCTAACCCTCAAGGGGCGTACAGTCTAAGGCCCCTAACTCACATTCATACATACACATACTAGGGCCAATTTAGACAGGAGCCAATAACCTACCAGCATGTCTTTGGAATGTTGGAGGAAACCAGAGCACCTGGAGGAAACCCAGCACAGGGAGAACATGCAAACTCCAGACCGGTGGTGCCGTGGTTGGGATTCGAACCAATGACCCTAGTACTGCCAGGCGGAAGTGCTAACCATGCTGCCCATATTTTATTTGTCCATCATGGGTGAAAGTGGATGTCTTGCACAGAGCAACCCTTTCAATTTTCTTCCAGTTTTCCTCCAATGTTCCTCCCGTTTTCCTCCAATGTTCCTCCCGCATGGCTGGTATGGGTGGATGGTTTTATACACTTTGAATAAGGTAATATAATTAATATGGTGTGCTGTCGACTTGTCATGGCTCTTCTCTCTTGGCAGTTGAAGGCTGTGATCCGCCATTGGAGTGTATCGCAGAGTACGAGAAGAAAATCCGGGAGACCAAGAACTTCTCAGCATTGCTCGCCAACCTGCGCAAATCCTTTGCCGCACTCTGTGCTCAAGCAAAATAACCCGTGTGTTATGTATATTGTATATATGTATAGATTTCTGTGTTTCTTTACCCTGTCTGAAGATCCATGTTGTTTTGGAGCGTGTTTAAAATTCTAATAAAGTTTTCATGTTATCACCTCTGGGGGCCATAGTTCCATTTATTAATTATCTCTGTCAGAAGGACTAGAATAAACCTCTTGGTCACTAGACTAATTAACCACGTGAAGACCCAGACATTTCTGACACTTTTTGTTTACATTTATTGCTCGAAAATGACATGGAACCCTCAAATAAATAAAAATAATAATAAAAAAAAAAATATATATATATATAATTTTATTTATTTTTATTTAGCAGCGGTCACTAAATGGCAGACCGCAGTCTGAGAACGGTCCCACCAGCGCTCCCTTTCCAGACCTCCAGCCCGCAATGACAGATCCGCCACTGAGCAGGGCAGTCGTCACAGCATGCGCACCGCCTCTTGCACCAGTGGTGTAGATAAGGGGAGAAGTCAAAGTGGTCTGAACCCCTACAGAGGAGAGTTGCCAACCATTTCTGCAGCCCTCGAAATCACCACTCGCCCGAAAATGGAAATAAGGTGGGGGCTGCAAGCAGTGCCCGGGACTAGGGGTGTGTGGGAGGTGTGGCGGTGGAGGCAGTGACAAGCAGCGATCTCCTATATGGCTTTCAATAAAGCAGCTGAAAGCCGCGGGGAGGGAGAGGAGAAGCGGCTTCCAGCTGCTTTATTGAAAGCCATACAAGAGATTGCTGCCCCCCACTGCTGCAAAGAACATACCTGATGGCTCAGTTTTCTTTCTACCACCCTCTCTCCCTCCCACCGCCGCTGTGTTCTTCTCAGTGCCAAGCCCCTCCCTCCATCCTCCGCACCAATAGGAGAAGAGGGGAGAGAGGCTGGATCTGCTCTGCCTCCCCCTGTGCCCACCCACACTCTAGTCCCTGCAGCTTCAGAGGAGGTGTGGGTGGGAAACTGAACACAGCAGCCGACAGTTCTGATGCTTCTGGAGGAGTCACGTGAGTCCAGCCTTCCTTCCACTACGACCGCTCCCTCCCTTCCACCCCCCCCTCTCTTCCTTCCGAGTCAATTCTTGGTGAGAATACGAGTTCCTGGCTTTATTTATACTGATTTGCAAATTCTGTAGAAAATTAGGGTGTTGTGGTGCTCATTACTGCTCCCCTATTCTCTCCATACAGTTTAGGGTTCATCAGAGCTTACTATCGTCACAGACAAAGTTACTTCTCTGTAGATCCAATACAGCAAATTAACGTCACCACAGCAAATACACTATATTACCAAAAGTATTGGCCCCGCCCTCCAAATCATGTGATTCAGGTGTTCCAATCCCCTCCATGGACACAGGTGTACACAACCAAGCCCCTAGGCATGCAAGCTGCTTCTACAAACATTGGTGAAAGAATGGGTCGCTCTCAGGAGCTCAGTGACTCCAAGCGTGGTCCCGTGATAGGTGGCCACCTGTGCAATAAGTCCATCCGTGACATTTCCTGGCTACTAAATATTCCACGCTCAACTGTTAGTGGGATTATAACAAAGTGGAAGCAACTGGGAACAACAGCCACTCAGCCACCAAGTGGTAGGCCACATCACATGACAGGGCGGGGTCAGCGCATGCTGAAGCGCACAGTGCGCAGAAGTCGCCAACTGTCTGCAGAGTCAATAGCTAAAGACCTCCAAACTTGGTGTGGCCTTCAGATGAGTCTAACAACAGTGCATAGAGAGCTTCATGGAATGGGTTTCCATGGCCGAGCAGCTGCATCCAAGCCTTCCATCACCAAGTGCAATGCAAAGCGTTGGATGCCGTGGTGTAAAGCACGCCATCACTGGACTCTAGAACAGTGGAGACGTATTCTCTGAAGTGACCAATCATGCTTTTTCTGGCAATCCGATGGACGTGTCTGGGTTTGGTGGTTGCCAGGAGAACGGTACTTGCCTGACTGCATTGTGCCAAGTGTAAGATTTGGCGGAGGGGGGATTATGGTGGGGGGGTTGTTTTTCAGGGGTTGGGCTTGGCCCCCTAGTTCCAGGGAAGGGAACTCTTAAGGCGTCAGCATACCAAGACATTTTGGACAATTTCATGCTCCCAACTTTGTGGGAAGAGTTTGGGGATGGCCCCTTCCTGTTCCAACATGACTGCACACCAGTGCACAAAGCAAGGTCCAAAAAGACATGGAGGAGCCAGTTTGGGGTGGAGGAACTTGACTGGCCTGCACAGAGTCCTGACCTCAACCCCATAGAACACCTTTGGGATGAATTAGAGCGGAGACTGTGAGCCAGGCCTCCTCCCCCGACATCAGTGCCTGACCTGACAAATGTGCTTCTGGAAGAATGGTCCAACCTTCCCATAGACACCCTCCTAAACCTTGTGGACGGCCTTCCCAGAAGAGTTGAAGCTGTTATAGCTGCAAAGGGCGGGGCCAACTCAATATTGAACCCTACGGACTAAGACTGGGGTGCCATCACAGGTCATGTGCGTGGAAAGGGCGGGGCCAACTCAATATTGAACCCTACGGACTAAGACTGGGGTGCCATTACAGGTCATGTGCGTGGAAAGGGCGGGGCCAACTCAATATTGAACCCTACGGACTGAGACTGGGGTGCCATTACAGGTCATGTGCGTGGAAAGGGCGGGGCCAACTCAATATTGAACCCTACGGACTGAGACTGGGAAGCCATTAAAGGTCATGTGTGTGGAAAGGCCGGCCGATCAATACTTGACAATATAGATTGTAAGCTCTAACGAGCCGGGCTCTCTGATTCCTGTAACGTCTGCCTTCATCTTGTAAAGCGCTGTGCACACGGTTGGCGCTATATAAATGAATATTACAGTAGGTTGCATTTTTCGTCCTTGAGTTTTACTGACTAGATTGCAGTCTCTGCTTGCTACCAGTAGGGGGCAGTACAGATCCGCCCAGCGCTCAGCCCATCACCTTCAATCAGGCTTGCTTTGTGTTTGTTGCACAGACAGGCTGATTTGCTGTGACAGGCTGTGATGAGCTGAGATGGCGCTCAGCGCTGGAGACACCTGTAGGAACAGATCTGGATGCTATTGAATTGGAAGGAATGTAATGACAATCAGGGACACAGCTGTCACTGCCCCAGATACTAAATGAAGGAGACCAGGGAAGGCTCTGCGCAGAGATCATCACTTAACTCTATATTCCCCATGCCAGGGACGGGGGTGGGGGGCCCTTACAGGAGGGGGGGGGCCCTCAGGAGGGTGCCAAAGAGCCAGCGATACCAATGAGACTTTTACAGGAATTCTCTAGTGGTGGCCCTGGGGCCACGTTTGGCCCTCCAAGGTCATTTGTGCAGTCCTGCTGGCCTGACTCTTTCTATGTAGCTATTTACATCCTTTCTGGTAAAAAAAAAAAAAGAAAAACAAATGCAGTTGTTTCATAAAGAGATACTTTGTTATCATATGTCCTGCATTCCCCAGATTGCCTGGTGACCCACGGGGTTTTTTTAACTGCATTTAGGCCATACGGTCTGGTCATGGCCACACCCCCCAGCCTCTGACTGGAGCGGAAAGTTATCCATCTGGTCACTCTGCCTTCTCCTCCTGTCAAAGTCCCCCTTTCTGCCTCATGTGCTCTGATTGGCTTCTACTCCTGCCCTTCCTCTCCCACCCTGCCTCAAGTGTTCTATGAAAGAACACATCCCTGTTGGCGACTGATGCTGCACACCTTAGCTCAATTGCCTGATTGTAATAGAGTTTAATCAAACGACTGATCAGCAGATTGCACACCTAAGATCTGCCCCACCCAGAGGAGAGTAACGAATCACCCATCTGGTCACTGCTCTCTCCTGTCAAAGTCCCCCTTTCCTTTTAATCAAACGACTGATCAGCAGATTGCACACCTAAGATCTGCCCCACCCAGAGGAGAGTAACGAATCACCCATCTGGTCGCTGCTCTCTCCTGTCAAAGTCCCCCTTTCCTTTTAATCAAACGACTGATCAGCAGATTGCACACCTAAGATCTGCCCCAGAGGAGAGTAACAAATCACCCATCTGGTCACTGCTCTCTCCTGTCAAAGTCCCCCTTTCCGGCTCATGTACTCTGATTGGCTTCTACTCCTGCCCTCCCTCTCCTACCCTGCCACAAGTGTTCTATGTTAGACACATCCCTGGCATCTGTACTAGTGACTGGTGCTGCAGACCTTCGCTGTGGATCAATTGCCTGATTACACTATAATAGAGTCAACTGATCAGCAGATTGCATACCTAAGGTCTTCCGTACCCAGCGGAGAGCAATGAGTCATCCATCTGGATAACTGTGCTCTCTCCTCCTGTCAAAGTCCCCCTTTCGTCTCATGTGCTCTGATTGGCTTCTGCTCCTGCCCTTCCTCTCCCACCCTGCCTCAAGTGTTCTATGAAAGAACACATCCCTGTCGGCGACTGATGCTGCACACCTTAGCTCAACTGCCTGATTATAATAGAGTTTAATCAAACGACTGATCAGCAGATTGCACACCTAAGATCTGCCCCACCCAGAGGAGAGTAACGAATCACCCATCTGGTCACTACCCTCTCCTGTCAAAGTCCCCCTTTCCTTTTAATCAAACGACTGATCAGCAGATTGCACACCTAAGATCTGCCCCACCCAGAGGAGAGTAACGAATCACCCATCTGGTCACTACCCTCTCCTGTCAAAGTCCCCCTTTCCTTTTAATCAAACGACTGATCAGCAGATTGCACACCTAAGATCTGCCCCACCCAGAGGAGAGTAACGAATCACCCATCTGGTCACTGCTCTCTCCTGTCAAAGTCCCCCTTTCCTTTTAATCAAACGACTGATCAGCAGATTGCACACCTAAGATCTGCCCCAGAGGAGAGTAACGAATCACCCATCTGGTCACTGCTCTCTCCTGTCAAAGTCCCCTTTCCGGCTCATGTACTCTGATTGGCTTCTACTCCTGCCCTCCCTCTCCTACCCTGCCACAAGTGTTCTATGTTATGACACATCCCTGGCATCCGTACTAGTGACTGGTGCTGCTGACCTTCGCTGTGGATCAATTGCCTGATTACGCTATAATAGAGTCAACTGATCAGCAGATTGCACACCTAAGATCTGCCCCACCCAGAGGAAAGTAATGAATCATCCATCTGGATAACTGTGCTCTCTCCTCCTGTCAAAGTCCCCCTTTCGTCTCATGTGCTCTGATTGGCTTCTGCTGCTGCCCTTCCTCTCCCACCCTGCCTCAAGTGTTCTATGAAAGAACACATCCCTGTTGGCGACTGATGCTGCACACCTTAGCTCAACTGCCTGATTATAATAGAGTTTAATCAAACGACTGATCAGCAGATTGCACACCTAAGATCTGCCCCACCCAGAGGAGAGTAACGAATCACCCATCTGGTCACTGCTCTCTCCTGTCAAAGTCCCCCTTTCCTTTTAATCAAACGACTGATCAGCAGATTGCACACCTAAGATCTGCCCCACCCAGAGGAGAGTAACGAATCACCCATCTGGTCACTGCTCTCTCCTGTCAAAGTCCCCCTTTCCTTTTAATCAAACGACTGATCAGCAGATTGCACACCTAAGATCTGCCCCACCCAGAGGAAAGTAACGAATCACCCATCTGGTCACTGCTCTCTCCTGTCAAAGTCCCACTTTCCTTTTAATCAAACGACTGATCAGCAGATTGCACATCTAAGATCTGCCTCAGAGGAGAGTAACGAATCACCCATCTGGTCACTGCTCTCTCCTGTCAAAGTCCCCCTTTCCGGCTCATGTACTCTGATTGGCTTCTACTCCTGCCCTCCCTCTCCTACCCTGCCACAAGTGTTCTATGTTAGACACATCCCTGGCATCCGTACTAGTGACTGGTGCTGCAGACCTTCGCTGTGGATCAATTGCCTGATTACACTATAATAGAGTCAACTGATCAGCAGATTGCACACCTAAGGTCTTCCGTACCCAGCGGAGAGCAATGAGTCATCCATCTGGATAACTGTGCTCTCTCCTCCTGTCAAAGTCCCCCTTTCGTCTCGTGTGCTCTGATTGGCTTCTACTCCTGCCCTTCCTCTCCCACCATGAATCAAGTGTTCTATGAAAGAACACATCCCTGTCGGCGACTGATGCTGCACACCTTAGCTCAATTGCCTGATTGTAATAGAGTTTAATCAAATGACTGATCAGCAGATTGCACACCTAAGATCTGCCCCACCCAGAGGAGAGTAAAGAATCATCCATCTGGTCACTGCTCTCTACTGTCAAAGTCCTCCTTTCTGGCTCATGTGCTCTGATTGGTTTCCTACTCCTGCCCTCCCTCTCCCATTCTGCCTCAAGTGTTCTATGAAAGAACACAGCCCTGGCAACCCTTCCAGCAACTGGTGCTGCAGACCTTAGCTGTGCAATCTGTGGTTCAATTGCCTGATTACTCTATAATAGAGTTTAATCAAACAACTGATCAGCAGATTGCACAGCTAAACTCAGTCACACCCAGCAAAGAGTAATGAGTCATTCATTTGTTTACTCTGCTCTCCTACTGTCAAAATCCTCCTTGCCAGATCATGTGCTCTGATTGGCTTCTACTCCTGCCCTTCCTCTCCCACCCTGCCTCAAGGGTTCTATGAAAAAACACATCCCTTGCATCTCTGCCGCAGACCTTAGCTGTGCAATCTGCAGATCAATTGCCGGATTACACTATAATAGACTGTAATCAGGGACGGAATGACAACTCATGGGGCCCCCAAGCAATAGGGGATCATGGGGCCCATGTGTCCTTGCCCAAACTCAAAAAAGCCTATGAAAAAGGTACCAGGGGCATCTCATGGGGCCCCCTACTGAACCCGGGCCCTCGGACAGTGCCCGAGTTTCCAAATGGTCAGTCCGCCCCTGACTGTAATCAAACAACTGATTGACAGATCACACAGCTAAGGTCTGCCACACCCAGTGGCAAGCAGGGAGGAGCAATGTATGAAAGAACACATCCGCGGCATCCCTTTAGATGTGCATACTCCTCCCTGCTGGCCACTAAAATCAGGAGCAGAGTGGATTTAATGATGACTGAAGTTGTGGGCGTAAGATAGGTGCTGCAGCAGCTTCAAAGGGTTATAATGTGAAGATGCACATCTGCAGAGATGTTTACAGCAATTTCAACACAGGAGAGGACTTGGGAAAAAAAAATGTAAGGCTGGAGTTCTGCTTTAAGTAAATAATAAGTGCATGTTTGATTTCATGACAAAGCATTTTGTTTTTATCCCACTTGAGAATTTCAGATCCTAGCATGCGACAGGTTCTCTTACCTGCCATAAATAAAACTGTCGCCTTGTTTTCATCCCCGTGGAGATGTCGCCCAGCGCTGCGCTTTCTGCGAACATTACATCTCTCCATGGTATCACCATTATGTCTGTCCTTTAATCTCCCCGGCCTGTGCAAGAACATTTCAAAGGCTTCCAGAGAAATTTGCCCTCCAGTAATTGAATATTATCTACATTACACCCGCTTTGTTCTTCCTCCAGCGGCGGGGACATCAGAGCACGCCTCCCTTGGGGCCGCAGTGGGGTGATGGGGTCCCAAAAACCAGCACCAGTGGACTAATTCTGTTTATTCTGGAGCAAGTACAGGTGCGACATTTTATAATGATTTGTGGGGACGCGGCGCGGCGAATGTGGTGCATCGGACTGCGATACATGAAGTGCGATTCCTCCTAGTACTGCAGAGAATGAAGTTCACACGGCTGCAACCCCCAAGTAGTGCAACTTGCCTGAGGCTTCCTTACCGCTTGATGGCAACTTTGGTGATTGAGCATTGCAGTTTATAGAGCTCAAGTCGCCCCAAAGTTGCAAAAAAAAGTAGTGCAGGAACCATTCTTTTTGCTTTCACTTGAGTCACATTGATTAAATAGTGCAGGAACTTTTTTGTTTTTTGCTTTCACTTGGGTCGCCTTGATTAAAGTAGTGCAGGAACCCTTTTTTTTTTTGCTTTCACTTGGGTCGCCTTGATTAAAGTAGTGCAGGAACCCTTTTTTTTTTTGCTTTGACTTGGGTCGCCTTGATTAAAGAAGTGCAGGAACCCCTTTTTTTTTTTGCCTTGACTTGGGTCGCCTTGATTAAAGTAGTGCAGGAACCCTTTTTTTTTTTGCTTTGACTTGGGTCGCCTTGATTAAAGTAGTGCAGGAACCCTTTTTTTTTTTGCTTTCACTTGGGTCGCCTTGATTAAAGTAGTGCAGGAACCCTTTTTTTTTTTGCTTTGACTTGGGTCGCCTTGATTAAAGAAGTGCAGGAACCCCTTTTTTTTTTTTGCCTTGACTTGGGTCGCCTTGATTAAAGTAGTGCAGGAACCCTTTTTTTTTTTGCTTTGACTTGGGTCGCCTTGATTAAAGTAGTGCAGGAACCCTTTTTTTTTTGCTTTGACTTTGGTCGCCTTGATTAAAGTAGTGCAGGAACCCTTTTTTCTTTTTTTTCGCTTTGATTCGGGTCACCTTGATTAAAGTAGTGCAGGAACCCTTTTTTTTTTTTTTTGCTTTGACTTGGGTCGCCTTGATTAAAGTAGTGCAGGAACCCTTTGACTTTGGTCGCCTTGATTAAAGTAGTGCAGGAACCCTTTTTTCTTTTTTTCGCTTTGATTCGGGTCGCCTTGATTAAAGTAGTGCAGGAACCCTTTTTTTTTTGCTTTGACTTTGGTCGCCTTGATTAAAGTAGTGCAGGAACCCTTTTTTCTTTTTTTTCGCTTTGATTCGGGTCACCTTGATTAAAGTAGTGCAGGAATCCTTTTTTTTTTTTTTGCTTTGACTTGGGTCGCCTTGATTAAAGTAGCGCAGGAACCCTTTTTTTCTTTTTTTTTTGCTTTGACTTTGGTCGCCTTGATTAAAGTAGTGCAGGAACCCTTTTTTCTTTTTTTCGCTTTGATTCGGGTCGCCTTGATTAAAGTAGTGCAGGAACCCTTTTTTTTTTGCTTTGACTTGGGTCGCCTTGATTAAAGTAGTGCAGGAACTTTTTTTTTTTTTGCTTTGACTTGAGTCGCCTTGATTACGATGGCACCAGGGACAGACTGACCATTTGGAAACTCGGGCACTGTCCGAGGGCCCGGGGTCAGTAGGGGGCCCCATGAGATGCCCCTGGTACCTTTTTCATAGGCTTTTTCGAGTTTGGGCAAGGACACAGGGGCCCCATGATCCCCTATTGCCCAGGGGCCCCATGAGTTGTCAGTCCGCCCCTGGATGGCACCCATTGAAATGAATGTGTTTTGACTTGCAATTTCATGTGTTGTAAGTCGCATGTTAAGTTGCAACAGTGTGAACCGGGGCTTAGTGCCCAAGTACTGCCATTCTATTCAAGTTCTACACCCGCAGCGATTGTTCAACAATCATCTCCTGAACTTTAGCACTTGCTGATGCCCGGGACGCTGATGCAGTGGGGTGATGGGGTCCCAAAAACCAGCACCAGTGGAATAATGCAGTTTATTCTGGAGCAAGAGCAAGTTTGATATTCTCATTGTATAGCTGCATGGAGTTTGATATTCTCATTGTATATCTACATGGAGTTTGATTTTCTCATTGTATGGATCTGCTTGGTGGTTCTACCACCCTCCCCCTGTGACTGTGGAAGGGACACTAGACTGTAAGCTCTTGGGGACAGATGTGAATTGTGTGCTCCTGTGTAAAGATATGGGACATAAAAGAGCATCTTCCATGGGTGTGTTGCACGCGGGTCTGCGCTCGGCGTAGTCGGTGACACGCGGACTGCGGCATCTGCTGGTCCCGGAGCCGTAGGCGTCCGCCGGCTGCGGTGATGAGTTTGTTGTGTTTGTCGCCCGATGCGCTTTTGGCGTCTGCTGACTCTCGGGACGTGTAAATCCGTCTTCCAGCAGCTGTCACTCTTCTGCCTGATTGACGGGTAACATATCGCCGAGCCGGCCAGCCAGATGGCTCCCCCGCCATGGCCCTGATTAATGAGGGAATGTGAAATGTGGGATTCACAGCGTCACATGACAGCAAGGTTCAATCTTCTGCTGGGGAGGGGGGGGGGGTTGTGTAGAGATCTGTCAAACTTGGGGGACGCCGCGCTCCTCGTATGTGAAGACTTGGTAATGAAACCTAACATTCCGTCTTGCCAGAAATGGAATATGTGCTCCTGTTACCAACCGCCGGTGTTCAGCAGCTGGAAGATGTAGAAACAAAAAGAATTGGAACTTTGTGATCGCTCACTCGGAATGGGTCACGTGATCGCTCACTCGGAATGGGTCATGTGATCCCTCACTTGGAATGGGTCAAGTGATCGCTCACTCGGAATTGGTCACGTGATCGCTCACTCGGAATGGGTCACGTGATCGCTCACTCGGAATGGGTCACGTGATCTTTCACTCGGAATGGGTCACGTGATCGCTCACTCGGAATGGGTCACGTGTTCGGTCACTCGGAATGGGTCACATGCTCGGTCACTCGGAATGGGTCACGTGATCGCTCACTCGGAATGGGTCACGTGATCGCTCACTCGGAATGGGTCACGTGATCGCTCACTCGGAATGGGTCACGTGATCGCTCACTCGGAATGGGTCACGTGATCTTTCACTCGGAATGGGTCACGTGCTCGGTCACTCGGAAAGGGTCATGCGATCGCTCCCTCGGAATGGGTCACGTGATCGCTCACTCGGAATGGGTCATGTGCTCGGTCACTCGGAATGGGTCATGTGCTCGGTCACTCGGAATGGGTCACGTGATCGCTGACTCGGAATGGGTCACGTGCTCGGTCACTCGGAATGGGTCACGTGCTCGGTCACTCGGAATGGGTCATGTGATCGGTCACTCGGAATGGGTCACGTGATCGCTCACTCGGAATGGGTCATGTGATCGGTCAGCCAATGCGCACCGACATGTTACGTAATGTGTCAGTTATTCCCCCTCACAGAAATCACAGCACCCCCCCAATAATGCCTTCATCTCCTCCAGAAGGACAGCATCATTTGTGTTCAAGCATCATCCAGGGCAGTATTCTCCAAACTGTGGCCCTTTACTTGCCTTTATGTGGCCCTTGGGGTACTGTTCCTCTTACTGATAAGACACATTATTCCTCCCACTGACACCAACAATGTGGTACTATTCCTCCCACTGACACCAACGATGGGGCACTATTTCTCTCACTGACACCAACAATAGGACACTATTCCTCCCACTGACACCAACAATGTGGCACTATTCCTCCCACTGACACCAATGATGGGGCACTATTCCTCCCACTGATACCAATGATGGGGCACTATTCCTCCCACTGATACCAAGGATGGGGCACTATTCCTCCCACTGATACCAATGATGGGGCACTATTCCTTCCACTGACACCAATGATAGGGCACTATTCCTCCCACTGACACCAATGATGGGGCAATATTCCTTTCACTAACACCAACGATGGGGCACTATTCCTCCCACTGATACCAATGATGGGACACTATTCCTTCCACTGACACCAATGATAGGGCACTATTCCTCCCACTGACACCAATGATGGGGCAATATTCCTCTCACTAACACCAACGATGGGGCACTATTCAACTGACACCAACGATGGGGCACTATTCCACTGACACCAACAATGGGGCACTATTCCTTCCACTGACACCAGTGATGGGGCACTATTTCTCTCACTGACACCAACGATGGGACACTATTCCACTGACACCAATGATGGGGCACTATTCATCCCACTGACACCAACGATGGGGCACTATTCCTCCCACTGACACCAAGGATGGGGCACTATTCCTCTCACTGATACCAACAATGGGTCACTATTCCTCCCACTGACACCAGTGATGGGGCACTATTCCTCCCACTGACACCAGTGATGGGGCACTATTCCTCCCACTGACACCAGTGATGGGGCACTATTCCTCCCACTGACACCACTGATGGGGCACTATTCCTTCATTCTACACCACGGCATCCGACGCTTTGCATTGCACTTGGTGATGGAAGGCTTGGATGCAGCTGCTCGGCCATGGAAGCCCATTCCATGAAGCTCTCTACGCACTGTTGTTGGGCTCATCTGAAGTCCACACCAAGTTTGGAGGTCTTTAGCTATTGACTCTGCAGACAGTTGGCGACTTCTGCGCACTGTGCGCTTCAGCATGCGCTGACCCCGCCCTGTCATGTGACGTGGCCTACCACTTGGTGGCTGAGTGGCTGTTGTTCCCAGTTGCTTCCACTTTGTTATAATCCCACTAACAGTTGAGCGTGGAATATTTAGTAGCCAGGAAATGTCACGGATGGACTTATTGCACAGGTGGCCACCTATCACGGGACCACGCTTGGAGTCACTGAGCTCCTGAGAGCGACCCATTCTTTCACCAATGTTTGTAGAAGCAGTCTGCATGCCTAGGGGCTTGATTGTATACACCTGTTTCCATGGAGGGGATTGGAACACCTGAATCACATGATATGGAGGGCATGGTCAATACTTTTGGCAATATAGTGTCTGCAGGGACCGTCCAATCCTGGCTGTATTTCATGCCTTTTTGGGTGCAGTAGCTCAAATAAGATTGATGCTGTGATTCTGGGACATGGTCGGGACAGGGAGACAAAATATGGGACCGTCCCAGCAAATCCGGGACAGTTGATATCTATGGGCATGGCCAGGGGCAGACTGACCATTTGGAAACTTGGGCACTGCCCAAGGGCCCGGGGTCAGTAGGGGGCCCCATGAGATGCCCCTGGTACCTTTTTCATAGGCTTTTTTGAGTTTGGGCAAGGACACAGGGGTCCCATGATCCCCTATTGCCCGGGGGCCCCATGAGTTGTCAGTCCACCTCTGGGCATGGCCCACCATTGTCCCCATCAGAAACACCATGCAGCCATCTTCGGAGTACCCGCAGACAGGAAGTGGCTACAAAGAGGCTGCAGGAGATCAGCGGTGCTGAGATGACACCAAGAGGGAAGCAGATCTGCGAAGAAACATTTCTAAGAGAACGTTCTAATTTCCGAAAGAGAAAAAAAAAATACAGTGCTGGAATTGCGCGATTGTTAATATTTAGAGAAGAGGGAGGAATGAAAGGCCGCCGGCGGTCAGTAATGAATGGGATTGTGATTTCCTGGAGAAGCAGATTCCCCTCTGTAGATGTTCCTCGCCTCGCTGGGGTCGGCTCGATGCGGTAATGAAGAACGGCTTTCAATACATCATTAGTTTCTTTTCAGCGGCTTCCAGGAACCGCCGCGCTGGAGGCCTCTAATTATGGCGTCAGACGATGATTGGGAGACAATTTGCAGGAATCCCAACAATAACAGCTGGTGCTTCTTGATGAGTGTTTTCCTGCCGCGTGCGACGCCTCGCCGCTGTACCCAATACAGGTTGTTGGTGTCAATTCCCGCTATTGTAAAAGCGAGTCGGCGCGAGGTCAGCGATGTGTACATTGTAAGCAGCGTGTCACGTGGCAACTCTGCTCGGCATGTCTGTTGTCCATTGTTCATGCCGTGCTGCAACGGGGATTTGCTGCCTCCTATAGGCTGTACTAGGATAAGACCATACAGTGTCCAGGGCAAGGATGCGGAACTGTACCCCCTCCTCCACTACTAATCAGGGGCGGACTGGCAATAGGACAACAAAGCAAGTCGGCACGAGGTCAGCGATGTGTACATTGTAAGCAGCGTGTCACGTGGCAACTCTGCTCGGCATGTCTGTTGTCCATTGTTCATGCCGTGCTGCAACAGGGATTCACTGCCTCCTACAGGCTGTACTGGGATAGGACCATCCAGGGTGCAGGGCAAGGATGTGGAACTGTGCCCCCTCCCACACTACTAATCAGGGGCGGACTGGCAATAGGACAACAAAGCGAGTCGGCGCGAGGTCAGCGATGTGCACATTGTAAGCAGCGTGTCACGTGGCAACTCTGCTCGGCATGTCTGATGTCCATTGTTCATGCCGTGCTGCAATGGGGATTTGCTGCCTCCTACAGGCTGTACTGGGATAAGACCATCCAGGGTCCAGGGCAAGGATGCGGAACTGTGCCCCCTCCCACACTACTAATCAGGGGCGGACTGGCAATAGGGGATCATGGGGCCCCTGGGCAATAGGAGTTCATGGGGCCCCCCGGCAGTAGGGGGATCATGGGGCCCCCGGGCAATAGGAGATCATGGGATCTCTGGGCAATAGGGGATCATGGGACCCTCGGGCAATAGGAGATCATGGGGCCCCCGGGCAATAGGAGATCATGGGGCCCCCGGGCAGTAGGGGATCATGGAGCCCCCGGGCAGTAGGGGATCATGGGGCCCCCGCGCAGTAGGGGATCATGGATCCCCTGTGTCCTTGCCCACACTCAAACCACACCCAAAAAAGCCTATAAAAGGTACCAGGGGCATTTCATGGGGCCCCCTACTGACCCCGGGCCCTCGGGCAGTGCCCGAGAGCGTGAATGGTCAGTCCGCCCCTGCTACTAATGCATGTTGTAGAATGGGCACCACCCTACAGTTGTTCTCCGCTGCGCTCAGGGCACCTGCCCCTCCTGCCCACCCCTAGTCCCGGTCCTGGTTATAGGTGGGGCAACGTCCAAAAATCTGTGTCAGTGGCGGAGTCACTGAATCCCCTCCCCCGACAGAAACACTGCACACAATTCCTTCCCTTATAATAGACCCCAACCCAGGGAATTGTGGGAGGTGCCACTGCTGGCCACCTTCTTGAAAATGCCAGTTACCTGGCTGTCATCGTGACCTCACTAGAGATCTGCAGAACATTGCTCTTTCCCATCCCCCACCCGGACATACGTTATTGTATTCTGTAGATTATTCCATCAATGACCTCTCCAGAAGTCTGCAGAACATTGTTCTGTTATATCTGACCTCTGACAGATACAGTACAACACATACTGATATATTCTGCAGATTTCTAAATTTCTGACTTTTCTAGAGTCTGCAGAACATTGCTCCGTCCCATCGCCCCGGCCAGATACATCTTGATACATTCTGCAGATTATTTTATCACTCTTTAGAGATCTGCAGAACATTGTCCCAGTCCATCTACTCCCTACGCATTGTGATGTTATGCAGATTATTCCACCACTGCCCTCTGTGAAAATCTGCAAACACCTTCACCTGACAGCTGCATGTTGATATATTCTGAAGATCATTCCATCACTGACCTCTGAAGAAATCTGCAGAACATTGCTCCATCCCATACCTCTGATCAACATACTAATGTGTTCTGCAGATTATTATTCAATCACTGATTTCACTAGAGATTTGCAGAACATTGCTCCTTACCATTACCATTCCTCCCTATATTCTGCAGATTATTCCATAAATTACCTCTCCAGAAGTCTGCAGAACATTGCTGACCCTGACAGATACATATTGATATATTGTGCAGATTATTCCATCACTGACTTCACTAGCGATCTGCAGAACATTGCAACATCCCATCCCACCAACCTACATAGTGATGTAATCTGCAGATTATTCCATTACTGCCTTCTGTAAAAATCTGCAGAACATTGCTCCACCCCTGACAGATACATGTTGATATATTCTGCGATTATTTGATCACTGGTCTCTAGAGATTTGCAGAACATTGCTCCATCCCATGATCCCCTATTCCCTACACATATTGATATATTCTGCAGATTAATTCATCAATTATCCTTCGAGAACTTTGCAGAACCTTCCTTTGTCACATATGACCCCCAACTGATACAGATTGATATATTCTGCAAATTATTTCATCACTACCCTCTTTGAAAAATTTGCAGAACATTGCTCCATCCCTGACAGATACAGACTGTTATTATCTGCAGATATTCCACCATTAACTTCACTAGAGATCTGCAGAACATTGCTCTATCCCATCTCCTCTGACCTACATACTGATGTATTCTGCAGAACATTGCTCCATTCCTACCAGATACATATTGTAATCTGCAGATATTCCACCATTAACTTCACTAGAGATTTGCAGAACATTGCTCCATCCCATCCCCTCTGAACCTACACAGTGATGTATTCCGCAGAATATTCCATCACTGACCTCTGTAAAAATCTGCAGAACATTGCTCCATTCTTGATAGCTACATACAGATTTATTCTGCAGAATTGTCCATCACTGACCTCTGTAAAAATCTGCAGAACATTGCTCCATTCCTCACAGATGCATACTGTTATCTGCAGATATTCCACCATTAACTTCACTAGAGATTTGCAGAACATTGCTCCATCCCATCCCCTCTGAACCTACACAGTGATGTATTCTGCAGAATATTCCATCTCTGACCTCTGTAAAAATCTGCAGAACATTGCTCCATCTCTGACATATACATACTGATTTATTCTGCAATATATTCCATCTCTGACCTCTGTAAAAATCTGCAGAACATTGCTCCATCTCTGACATCTACATACAGATTTATTCTGAAGAATATTCCATCACTGACCTCTGTAAAAACATGCAGAACATTACTCCATTCCTCACAGATACATACTGTTATCTGCAGATATTCCACCATTAACTTCACTAGAGATTTGCAGAACATTGCTCCATCCCATCCCCTCTGAACCTACACAGTGATGTATTCTGCAGAATATTCCATCACTGACCCTTAAAAATCTGCAGAACATTGCTCCATCTCTGACATCTACATACTGATTTATTCTGCAGAATATTCCATCATTGACCTCTGTAAAAAGCTGCAGAACATTGCTCCGTCCCTGACATCTACATACTGATTTATTCTGCAGATTATTTCATCACTGACCTCTCTGGAGATTTGCAAAACCTTGCTCCTTCCTATCTCCCTCCTGAAAGATACATATTGATATTTTCTGCAGATTATTCTATTACTGACCTCTCCAGATATCTACAGAACATTACTTCCTCTGATCTCTCTCCTGACAGGCACATATATTCTGCAGATGATTCCACTTAGAGATCTGCAGAACATTGTCATATGTAGACATTATATTATAGGGACCTTGACTATCCAGTATGATTGGGGGTCTCCTGGCTCTGGTCTCTGCTCTCCTGCAGATGATTCCATTACTGACCTCTCCAGATATCTGCAGAACATTACTTCCTCTGATCTCCCTCCTGACAGGCACATATGGATATATTCTGCAGATGATTCCACTTAGAGATCTGCAGAACATTGTGATATGTAGACATCATATTATAGGGACCTTGACTATCTGGTATTATTGGGGGTCCCCTGGCTCTGGTCTCTCCTGAACCCCTCCCCCCAGGACTCAGAACGCCTGTCTGGTTATGTGTTGTGATACTATGATCAGACGCAGAGGGTTGGGGCTCATTCCAGGAGCCGTAGTCGCCCTGCTGTCCCTCTTCTCCGTCTGTAGCACACAATGCGCAATTCCTGCGTTTCCAGGAAGCCGTTCCAAAGCGTTGGCGATTCACCATATGACCGCGTGTTCAGGATCCATCGCCGAAACTGCGCCAGTGCACCATAAGGAGACAGAACGTCTGACAGAAGGACCAGCAATTTTCCATCGTAAACATTTTACGGCTTTGTTCAAAGTCACGCGGCTTGTTTATGAAGCTTCTCTGCTTGCAGACGCTGTGGGGGATATAGAAAAATGGCCTTTATGGGACCGTCTACAATTCTGCATTGGGGTCTCATCTACAATTCTGCACTGGGGTCACGTCTACAATTCTGCATTGGGGTCACGTCTACAATTCCGCATTGGGGTCACGTCTACAATTCTGCACATGGTAGCGCAATGCGTGGTAACATACATGTGTTGAGGTTGCCATTCATTTCTGATGCACTAGGGCAGGTAGGATGTCAAACTCAATTTCATCATGGGCCCCAAGCAAAAGTGTCTGAGCGCTCTCAGCTTAGTACATGCAGAGGCGTCCCTAGGGTTGGTCCTGCGGGGATCTGCGGATTGAGCATAATGGATTAGAGTCCGATCCATTATGCTCCCCAATCCGCAGATCCCATCCATCCTGCGGGGATCGTCGGCATGCAACCTATACGAGGTGACACCGGAACCCGCTCCACGAAAAGGTAAGTTGTAAAGCAAGCCGACGATCCCTGCAGGATGGATCCGATCCATGCCGCAGCTGCAGGAGAGGTGCGGTGGCCACATGAAATGGCTTTGCAGGCCTTGTGTTTGACACAGGACAATAGTGACAATAGTGTGTCATTACGCACAGTATTGCATTGCAGTGAGTTGTATAAAGGGCCGTGCTTTTTTTTAGGCATGTTAGGGTGTGTTGGCAGCCAGTTCATTTTGCCTGGGTTGCCTCTACGCAGCGCACATTAACATGCGACGTAACACATTTTAAGGCGCATGTCTCAACACACTGTAAAGAAGTAAATGGGCCCTAATTTACTAATGTGCTTTTACTATGCTGCGAATGTAGGTATTCCAAGTCTGCATTGATAGCAAAGCGCCACACACCAGGTGAAAACTGAATTCAGGCTTGCAGTGAAGGTGGCTTCTGATAGGCAGGATGGGGAGGTTGTAGGGTAGGAGCACAGATGTGCCTGATGTAGTTCCCTTTTCTGGCCACAAGATGGCACCAGAGTTAATGGAGTAAAGCTCCACTGCTGGCAGGGGCAGGACTGACATCACCTCTCTGTGCACCCCCCCCCCCCTCCGCCTATCACTGGCATCCTACCTAGGGGGGCTTTTAGTGGTTCATACAGCTCCTACAATGTCTACCAATCCAAATTCTATCACCATTGTACCACCTTGTGGGTAGAAAGGGGAATTACATTGGGCACCCTACAGAGGTACTTGGATAGTCTTACAGAAGGGATGGAGCACCGGGTGGGCGTCACCTGTATAGCAAGGTCATTGGTTGTCCAAAAAATCCTTCAGGATAGAGATTCTGTAGAAGTATAAGCCACTTGCCAATCACTGGCATCCTACCTATGGGGGCCTCCAGTGGTTCCTATGGTTCCTACACTGTCTATCTATCCGTGTGGTCCTAGACATATCTTATTCTATTAACTCTGTCCGTAGAGTAGGTCCAGGACCAAACCTTGATGGCTGCCCACCAAAACGATTTTTAGGCTAACCTGCAACCCAGCTGCTGGAAGGGGCAGGACCAGAAATAACTCTAGCTGCCCCCTGTCTATCGCTGGCATCCTACCTATGGGGGTCTCTAGTGGTTTCTATGGTACCTACATTGTCTATTAATCCAAGTGGTCCTTGACCTATCCTACACTATTAACTCTGTCTACAGTATAGACTAGGTCCAGGACCAAACCTCGATGGATGCCCACCAAAACAATTTATACTGTAGGCTAACCTGCAACCCAGGGTACCCAACTGCTGGAAGGGGCAGGACCAGCAATAACTTTAACTGCCCCCCTGCCTATCGCTGGCATCCTACCTATGCTGGTCTCTAGTGGTTTCTATGGTACCTACATTGTCTATTAATCCAAGTGGTCCTTGACCTATCCTATTCTATTAACTCTGTCTGTAGACTAGGTCCAGGACCAAACCTTGATGGCTCTCCACCAAAACGATTTATAGGCTAACCTGCAACCCAGGGTACCCAACTGCTGGAAGGGGCAGGACCAGCAATAACTCTAACTGCCCCCTGCCTATCACTGGCATCCTATCTATGGGGATCTCTATAATCTCCTATGGTACCTACACTGTCTACCAATCCAAGTGGTCCTGGATCTATCCTACACTATTAACTCTGTCTGTAGGACCAAAATTCGATGGATTCCCACCAAAACAATTTATAGGCTAACCTGCACCCAGGGTACCCAACTGCTGGAAGGGGCAGGACCAGCAATAACTCTAACTGCCCCCTGCCTATCTCTGGCATCCTATCTATGGGGATCTCTATAGGCTCCTACGGTACCTACACTGTCTACCAATCCGAGTCGTCCTAGATCTCTCCTACTCTGTTAACTCTGGCACCACCTTCTGTCTAGATAGGGGAACTACACTGGAGAAATCCTTGCCCCATCCCAGAAAGGTACAGTACTTAAGTAGTCTTTCAGAAAACACAGAGCACCACCGGCTGGGCTTCACCTTTTGTAGCAATGTCATTCGTTGTCCAATAATCATTCGGAAGGACAGATAGTCCAAAGGAGTGTGATCTCTATGAACTTTATGAAACATATAATCTGGCTGGAATCTGCACTTTACCCACCTAGTCACATTCTCCAGCATTTGCCCAATTTTTTATGATCACATTCATCAATGTGAAATCTGGGTCCCAGTAACATCTGCCTTATTCACTGAAATGGCAAAACATTGGCTTTCTTCCAATGTTTTATATTTTGTGGCTCAGATCTGTCCTATTAAAGGGACAAAGGACAGGATAGCATGTTGTTGTATCATGATTTTCTGCTGTCCTCGGCCTGGCCTGATGGTCAGTACAGAAATGGGTGATTTACACACCACCAAGAGGGTGGAGGCCTTTACTAGAGGGCATGGAGGACCAGACAGTTGACCATTAGATTCTTATTACCAGAAAAATCAGCTGAATTGATCCTTTTTGAGGCATGGAACCCTAGCATTTAACCAACATGCAATTAATCCTTGGCTGTCATAATGAGAAGAGTGGTGGTCGGTGGTAAAATTCTGCAGGTGAAAGGGGGTAGTAATATTTTTTTAGTTTTGGGTGGAGATTGGAAAGGTTAGAACAGTGTTTGTCAACTTACAAGGCATAGTGAGTCTCAACTGTGGCCCTTGAGGTCATCGAAGAGCCATGCATAATGCTCAGTAAATGTAATGCTAGAGAGGACTTTCATGGACTGCAGACAAACTAGATTATGGGCACAGATTGGGGGGACATGCTACCGAAGACAATGAAAGACCGGGGACAAGATACATGAAACCATTATTGGTCTCTGCTATTGCTCGTGTAGCACTACCCTCTTGAGGGCCGCTATGTTTTTAGGTCCCTCTAAGCACTGTACAGCCAGGCACCACGCTTTTCCACACTTACATCCACAGTCAGTGAACAGTCATATCAGCTTGGTTTTTATTATTTATTAGGGGAAATTATTTGGATGGGGTAATAGGGATTGTGGGATGCCCAACTTGACTGAATCAAGGCACAGGGACAACTTCCTTCCTATTTACAGAAACAGATCTAGGACTTCTCCTTGAAAGTGGTCAGTCATTACGGATCAGTAGCAACTGCCCCTTAAGGGCATGGGACTCACAGCCCCTCAGAAAGTGAGCTTAGCTTGTTTCAACTACATGCAGGGATATCTCCTGTCCCCTGTAGATCTGCTCCCAGCTCCACAGCTTGCAGACACTAACAGCCCTCCTGGCTGCTCTGAAGATCTCCCAGGACAAGGATAAAGGGTTAAGCACAGCGCTGTCCTTTGAAAGCTTCCTACATGTGGCAGTCTCTCCCCTTGTTAACCCCCCGTGTGCTGATGTACTCACTCTGTCCTTGCTCCCAGGCCTTGATTCTGTTCATGCCATGATGCTGATTGGACCCTCCTGAGCCAGCCCAAGCCTGGCCTGGAGGCCAGCCACCCTAGATCTAGAGGACCCCTCTCACACCACCAACAGTCTTCTCAGCACTCCACCTTCCACTCGACTCCTGTGCCAGCCTGACTCTCCCATATTTATGGGTTGGTCTTACCACTCTATTGGGGCCTCCAAACCTGGGATTGGTTAGATTCCCAAAAACATGCAGATTAGGTCTCCACCCCTTTCACCCACTGGCTTCTGGAAGTTTCCATGATCCTCCAGAACCAGGTGCAGGCGATAGAGTCCCAACCTGTTAAGCCATCTAGCCTGCTTGCAGTAACCTGACCTAATCACAGACTCACACAGTTACCATGAGTCATGCACAATAAATGTTGCCACTCCAACTACAGATTGTTGGGGTCCAAAGCCCACACAAGAAGTACCAAAGGTCCACATGTGGCTGTGGGGCTGCAGGTTGGGCACCAGGAGGTTAGAGCCTCAGTCAAGTGAATGGCATGAGGATTTTCATGTCTAGAAGAAGTTTATGAGTTCAAAATACTATGGCCAATACTATAATGTAATAGAAACCATGCTCTGGGCTGCACATCATCCACAGGTTCAGCTAGCCATATGGTTGGGGAGCAGGTGCACTTTTTAACCCATTTCTGTCTGTATATAGGCTGGTTCCCTAAACCCACCAGGTGCTATGGGCATAGAACACCATCTAGGGTATCCAATGGATGATGCCATTCTACAAATACACCTTGGGGGACTGCCAGCCTAGCCTAACCAGCATCTCCAAGTAGTCCATCCCATACTTGCTTCAGGCCCTATGGCAATGGACCTCAGTAGCAGTCTCACCATGCACCAGCCATGTCCAGAGGCCATTATCATCTTTAGTTTAGGAAAAGGAAGAGTCCACACAATTAAAGATTTTTTACTGTTTATTGAATGCAAATGATTAAATATATACAAACAACAGAGAAAATCTAGATGAGACAAACACCAAGTCAAGAAGACCATACCTTTTAGGGGGTTTGCCAGAGTTCAGTATCCCATGCAAAGGGGATGAGAGTAATCTCAATTATTCCTTCCTCCCCGCTTCTTACCCAAGGGGAAGCTCAAACAGATAGAGCCCTACAAACTACATCTTTGCCATGATGACCTCGGTGGACTCTTGCCAAGACTATTTATATCTAGGCCCACTGGCATGGGCATGGCCAGCACTTTCTAGGGTCACTCTTCACTACTACTCTGAGGTTCTCTGGTGGCTATCTAAGCAACTACACTGCCATCTCACTACAAGGGGCCCCTGAACTTACTCTCATACCTAACTATAGTGAATCCTCGTGGCTAAACCAAGGAATTACACCGGGCACTCTAATGCCCCTACCCTATGATTTCTAGGAATGTTATCTTGTATTCAGATTGCATTCAGATCCTCAGTTAAAAGTCTTCAGTGCTGATGAAGGGAGGCCATATAACCCCTAAAACAACCCACATGGAAGAAAAATAGTCTTCCCAAATATATTGACATATATTTGAAATACTACAATTTTGGCCATATTCAATATATTTCAAAATATAGTTCAATATATATAGTGAAGGAAATAGGTATTTGATCCCCTGCTGATTTTGAATGTTTGCCCACTCACAAAGAAATGATCGGTCTACAAATTGAATGTTCGGTGTATTGTAACACTGAGAGACAGAATAGCAACAAAACATTCAAAAGAAATGCATGTCTAACAAACTATGCACTGATCTGCATGTTCATGAGGGAAATGAGTATTTGATCCCCTATCATTCAGCAGGGTTTCTGGCTACCAGGTGTCTTTCATACAGGTAACAAGCTGAGATTAGAAGCAGTCTCTTAAAGGGAGTGCTGCTGATCTCATTTTGTTACCTGTATAAAAGACACCTGTCCACAGGAGCAATCAAACAATCAGATTCCAAACTCTCCACCATGGCAAAGACCAAAGAGCTGTCCAAGGATGTCAGGGACAAGATTGTGGACCTACACAAGGCTGGACTGGGCTACTAAACTATCGTCAAGCAGCTTGGTGAGAAGGTGACAACAGTTGATGCAATCATTCGCAAATGGAAGAAACACAAAACAACTGTCAGTCTCCCTAGGTCTGGTGCACCATGCAAGATCTCACCTCGTGGAGTGTCAATGATCATGAGAACAGTGAGGAATCATACCAGAACTACACGTGAGGATCTTGTCAATGATCTCCAGGCAGCTGGGACCGCAGTCACCAAGAAAACAATTGGTAACACACTACGCCGACAAGGACTGAAATCCTGCAGTGCCCGCAAGGTCCCTCTGCTCAAGAAAGCACATGTCCAGGCCCGTCTGAAGTCTGCCATTGAACATCTGAATGATGCAGAGGAGGACTGGTGGGAAGTGTTGTGGTCAGATGAGACCAAAATCCAGCTCTTTGGCATCAACTCAACTTGCCGTGTTTGGAGGAGGAGGAATACTGCCTATGACCCCAAGAACACCATCCCAACTGTCAAACATGGTGGTGGAAACATTCTGCTTTGAGGGTGTTTTTCTGCTAAGGGGACAAGACAACTGCACCGCATCAAAGGGACGATGGACAGGGCAATGTACCCTCAAATCTTGGGTGAGAACCTTCTTCCCTCAGCCAGGGCATTGAAAATGGGTCGTGGATGGGTGTTCCAGCAAGAAGAAGCACATTAAGGTTCTGGAGTGGCCTAGCCAGTCTCTAGACCTTCATCCAATTGAAAATCTGTGGAGGGAGTTGAAAGTTCGCGTTGCCAAATGTCAGCCACCAAACCTTAAAGACTTGGAGAGGATCTGCCAAGAGGAGTGGGCCAAAATCCCTCCTGAGATCTGTGCAAACCTGGTGGCCAACTACAAGAAACGTCTGACCTCTGTGATTGCCAACAAGGGATTTACCACCAAGTACTAAGTCTAGTTATGTAAAGGGGATCAAATACTTATTTCCCTCATGAACATGCAAATCAGTCATCATTTGTCAGACGCATTTCTGCTGAATGTTTAGTTGCTATTCTGTCTCTCAGTGTTACAATACACCGAACATTCGATTTTTAGACTGATCATTTCTTTGTGAGTGGGCAAACATTCAAAATCAGCAGGGGATCAAATACTTTTTTCCTTCATTGTATATATATATATATATATATATATATATATATATACAGTTGCAAGAAAAAGTATGTGAACCCCTTGGGATTACGTGGAGTTTTGCATGAATTGGGCATAAAATGTGCTCTGAACGTCATCTAAGTCACAACAATAGAAGAACACAGTCTGATGAACATAATACTACACAAACATTAGATGTTGCCATGGTTTAATTGCACATAACATGTAAACATTCACAGTGCAGGGAGGAAAAAGTATGTGAACCTTTGGACTTAATAACTGGTTGACCCTCCTTTGGCAGCAATAATCTCAACCAAATGTTTCCTGTAGTTGCAGATCAGACCTGCACAACGATCCGGAGTAATTTTGGACCACTCCTCTTCACAAAACTGTTTCAGTGTAGCAATATTCTTGGGATGTCTGCTGTGAATCGCTCTCTTAAGGTCATGCCACAGCATTTCAATCGGGTTGAGGTCAGGACTCTGACTGGGCCACTCCAGAAGGCGTATTCTGTGCTGTTGCAGCCATTGTTTTGTTGAATTACTTGTATGCTTTGGGTCATTGTCCTGTTGCATCACCCATCCTCTGCGGAGCTTCAGTTGGCGGACAGATGGTCGTACGTTTTCCTGCAAAATGTCTTGATAAACTCTGGAATGAATTTTCCCATCAATGACAGCAATCCGTCCAGGCCCTGAGGCAGCAAAGCAGCCCCAAACCATGATGCTCCCTCCGCCATGTTTTACAGTGGGGATGAGGTTTTGATGTTGGTGTGCTGTGCCTTTTTTTCTCCACACATAGTGTTGTGTGTTCTTCCCAAACAACTCAATCTTGGTTTCATCTGTCCACAGTATATTCTGCCAGTAGTGCTGTGGAACATCCAGGTGCTCTTTTGCAAACTTCAAACGTGCTGCAATCTTCTTTTTGGACAGCAATGGCTTCCTCCGTGGTGTCCTCCCATGTACTCCATTCTTGTTTAATGTTTTCCTTATTGTAGATGTGTCAACAAAAATGTTAGCATGTGCCAGAGATTTCTGTAGGTCTTTAGCTGACACTCTGGGATTCTTCTTTACCTCAAGCAGCATTCTGCGCTGTGCTCTTGCAGTTATTTTTACAGGACGACCACGCCTAGGGAGAGTAGCAATAGTGCTAAACTTTCTCCATTTGTAGACAGTCTGTCTTACCGTTAACACATGAACATCAAGGCTTTTGGAGATACTTTTGTAACCCTTTCCAGCTTCATGCAAATCAACAATTCCTGATCGTAGGTCTTCTGAGAGCTCTTTTCTGCGAGGCATGGTTCACATCAGACAGTGCTTCTTGAAACCAGTAAACACAAAACAGGTGTGTGTTTTTTAAGGGCAGGACAGCTGTCAGCAACACATCCAATATCATCACACTGATTGGAGTTAAGGTTGGCTCACTCCTGGCTCCAATTAGCTCTGGGAAAAGTCATTAAGCTAGGGCCTCACATACTTTTTCCTCCCTGCACTGTGAATGTTTACATGTTATGTGCAATTAAACCATGGCAACATCTAATGTTTGTGTAGTATTATGTTCATCAGACTGTGTTCTTCTATTGTTGTGACTTAGATGACGTTCAGAGCACATTTTATGCCCAATTCATGCAAAACTCCACGTAATCCCAAGGGGTTCACATACTTTTTCTTGCAACTGTATATACACACTGTATGTTGAAATGCATTGTTCTTACAAAATATATGAAAAATATTTTAAAAAATACATTTTCATATATACTGTCTTTAAAAACACAAATCTACATTTTTGGAATGCATTTAGAAATATATGTAAATATATATCTTAAAATGACTTTTTTATATGTTAAAAAAAATCTGAAGAATATTTTTAAAAATATTTTTTTTCAAATATATTCAGTTTTTTTTAACATATAAAAAAGTCATTTTAAGATATATATTTACATATATTTCTAAATGCATTCCAAAAATGTAGATTTATATTTCTAAAGACATACAGTATATTTGAAAATGTATTTTTAAAATATTTTTCATATATTTTGTAATAAAAACGCATTTAAACATACAGTGTATATATATTTATATATATTTATTTAAATATATTGAATATGGCCAAAATTGTAGTATTTCAAATATATGTCAATATATTTGGGAAGAATATTTTTAAAATACACTTCAAATATATTTTTCTTCCATATGGGAACTCTGTAAATGATAAACTTTATCAGGACCATCAAACACCTAGTGGCACACCCTTCTCATTAATTTGAAGACTTTACTCCAAGGACAATGACCAGGGGATATCTGAGAGCTGGAGTTCAAGTATTTGATAGTTCCTGGAAAAATAAAGCTGAAATCTAAACAGATATAATAGAAACCAATGAATCCAGATATAAGAGACACCAATGAATGCAGATATAAGAGACACCAATGAATGCAGATATAAGAGACAGCAATGAATGCAGATATAAGAGACACCAATGAATGCAGATATAAGAGACACCAATGAATGCAGATATAAGAGACACCAATGAATGCAGATATAAGAGACAGCAATGAATGCAGATATAAGAGACCCCAATGAATGCAGATATAAGAGACCCCAATGAATGCAGATATAAGAGACAGCAATGAATGCAGATATAAGAGACCCCAATGAATGCAGATATAAGAGACACCAATGAATGCAGATATAAGAGACAGCAATGAATGCAGATATAAGAGACCCCAATGAATGCAGATATAAGAGACCCCAATGAATGCAGATATAAGAGACAGCAATGAATGCAGATATAAGAGACCCCAATGAATGCAGATATAAGAGACACCAATGAATGCAGATATAAGAGACAGCAATGAATGCAGATATAAGAGACCCCAATGAATGCAGATATAAGAGACCCCAATGAATGCAGATATAAGAGACACCAATGAATGCAGATATAAGAGACCCCAATGAATGCAGATATAAGAGACAGCAATGAATGCAGATATAAGAGACCCCAATGAATGCAGATATAAGAGACCCCAATGAATGCAGATATAAGAGACAGCAATGAATGCAGATATAAGAGACCCCAATGAATGCAGATATAAGAGACCCCAATGAATGCAGATATAAGAGACAGCAATGAATGCAGATATAAGAGACACCAATGAATGCAGATATAAGAGACCCCAATGAATGCAGATATAAGAGACCCCAATGAATGCAGATATAAGAGACCCCAATGAATGCAGATATAAGAGACAGCAATGAATGCAGATATAAGAGACCCCAATGAATGCAGATATAAGAGACCCCAATGAATGCAGATATAAGAGACAGCAATGAATGCAGATATAAGAGACCCCAATGAATGCAGATATAAGAGACCCCAATGAATGCAGATATAAGAGACCCCAATGAATGCAGATATAAGAGACACCAATGAATGCAGATATAAGAGACCCCATCGAATGCAGATATAAGAGACAGCAATGAATGCAGATATAAGAGACCCCAATGAATGCAGATATAAGAGACCCCAATGAATGCAGATATAATAGACAGCAATGAATGCAGATTTAAGAGACAGCAATGAATGCAGATATAAGAGACCCCAATGAATGCAGATATAAGAGACACCAATGAATGCAGATATAAGAGACCCCAATGAATGCAGATATAAGACACCCCAATGAATGCAGATATAAGAGACCCCAATGAATGCAGATATAAGAGACCCCAACAAATGCAGATATAAGAGACACCAATGAATGCAGATATAAGAGACACCTCTAAGTAACAGACAGTGTAAATACCTGAATCTGAATGGGAATCCATCTCTTGCAATCACTATACAGTAGTGTCAGAAAAAGAAACAGCATAAGAAGCCAATCAGTTTATGTGCTGACAAGAAACATGCTGATTGGAGGAGAGAGCAGAGTGACAGATAATGAGCTAATCACTGTGCTGCTTTGCCTTTCACAGGTTGGGGAAGTGTCCGGATGACCAGAGCTCAAATGAAGTGGGTTGAATGATGCTGGCCATTAGACTGAGGACATCCAGTGGCAGAAAAAAGGACTGTGTGGGAAAACTTTGGGTTGAAGGGGAATATTGCAAAAAAAAAAAAAAATAAAAACATTATGTGCTATTATTTTTAGCTTATCATTTTTTGTCTGGAGTTCTACTTTAAAACCTTTTATCAGTGCCTTATAGCTCTAGAGGGCTCTGGCGGTGAGGGCTCAGCAGTTGTCAGGCCGCGTATTACAATCATAAAGCCTTCACTTTGCATTTGTAAGAATAGGGACTGTAGCATTAATCAGGCAGTAATACCACCCCCCTGTCCTTTTAAATGGCCCCCATTGATAGGCCTCTGCGTGGGATTTAAGATGCAAACGCTCAATGTGCGCCCCTCGCCCAACCAATCTGGTGACAAATCTGACCATCTTTTCCTTTTTTCCTAAACACAAAGACGCCGCTCTGTCACCGTTTATTATAGGAGAATGTGGAAGAGGCAGCTGTCACATCATTACAGTCTGATAACATGTAACTGGGAACAGCTGGCGGGATGCATTGACTCTGTATGTTTCCTGGAACAACACCAATCACTGAATTAGAACACAATCGCGCTGACTCCGGCATTAGCCGAGGTCCAAATTCGCTTTTATTTGCGCTAAATTGTACATTTTACATTTGGACAACAACCCAATAAACCGAGCCCTGGCACTTGACTTGTCGTGCTTCGGCTCAGAATATTTCCTAGATGGCAACGACTTTCGGAGCCACTGTTCAGTAAGGGCCCATTCACACCGTAACATTAACATATGTTGCGTCAAAGCAGAATTAAACTAAAAAAAATAAAAAGGTTGAAGGTGTGGATTTTTGGATGAAGAGAAATACAAAAAAAAAATCTTTCATTTTCCGTGTACACTGTACAGCACATGTGCAGTGCGGGCTCTCTGCTCATTCTGTAAGATGCCGCGAATGAACAAGGTGCTCAGGAAAGTGTAACTGCTGTGCACATGTCCAGGTGTTACATCATCAGTGGTCACCCAAGGGCCAAAGAGGATGGATGACTGTCCACGGCCCTCAACGTGGCCCCATGGACAGCCTTGAGTCAGGCAATGTCCACCCCTCCTCAGCGTGGCCCCATGGACAGCCCAGAGTCAGGCGATGTACACCCCTCCTCAGCGTGGCCCCATGGACAGCCCAGAGTCAGCCGATGTCCACCCCTCCTCAGCGTGGCCCCATGGACAGCCCAGAGTCAGCCGATGTCCATTCCTCCTCAGTTGCCCCATGGACAGCCCAGAGTCAGCCGAAGTCCACCCCTCCTCAGCGTGGCCCCATGGACAGCCCAGAGTCAGGCGATGTCCACCCCTCCTCAGAGTGTCCCCATGGACAGCCCAGAGTCAGGCGATGTACAGCCCTCCTCAGCGTGGCCCCATGGACAGCCCAGAGTCAGCCGATGTCCACCCCTCCTCAGCGTGGGCCCATGGGCAGCCCAGAGTCAGCCGATGTCCACCCCTCCTCAGCGTGGCCCCATGGACAGCCCAGAGTCAGCCGATGTCCACTCCTCCTCAGTTGCCCCATGGACAGCCCAGAGTCAGCCGATGTCCACCCCTCCTCAGCGTGGCCCCATGGACAGCCCAGAGTCAGCCGATGTCCACCCCTCCTCAGCGTGGCCCCATGGACAGCCCAGAGTCAGCCGATGTCCATTCCTCCTCAGTTGCCCCATGGACAGCCCAGAGTCAGCCGATGTCCACCCCTCCTCAGCGTGGCCCCATGGACAGCCCAGAGTCAGCCGATGTCCACCCCTCCTCAGCGTGGCCCCATAGACAGCCCAGAGTCAGGCGATGTCCATTCCTCCTCAGTTGCCCCATGGACAGCCCAGAGTCAGCCGATGTCCACCCCTCCTCAGCGTGGCCCCATGGACAGCCCAGAGTCAGCCGATGTCCACCCCTCCTCAGCGTGGCCCCATGGACAGCCCAGAGTCAGCCAATGTCCATTCCTCCTCAGTTGCCCCATGGACAGCCCAGAGTCAGCCGAAGTCCACCCCTCCTCAGCGTGTCCCCATGGACAGCCCAGAGTCAGGCGATGTCCACCCCTCCTCAGAGTGTCCCCATGGACAGCCCAGAGTCAGGCGATGTCCACCCCTCCTCAGAGTGTCCCCATGGACAGCCCAGAGTCAGGCGATGTACAGCCCTCCTCAGCGTGGCCCCATGGACAGCCCAGAGTCAGCCGATGTCCACCCCTCCTCAGCGTGGCCCCATGGACAGCCCAGAGTCAGCCGATGTCCATTCCTCCTCAGTTGCCCCATGGACAGCCCAGAGTCAGCCGAAGTCCACCCCTCCTCAGCGTGGCCCCATGGACAGCCCAGAGTCAGGCGATGTCCACCCCTCCTCAGAGTGTCCCCATGGACAGCCCAGAGTCAGGCGATGTACAGCCCTCCTCAGCGTGGCCCCATGGACAGCCCAGAGTCAGCCGATGTCCACCCCTCCTCAGCGTGGCCCCATGGACAGCCCAGAGTCAGCCGATGTCCACTCCTCCTCAGTTTCCCCATGGACATCCCAGAGTCAGCCGATGTCCACCCCTCCTCAGCGTGGGCCCATAGACAGCCCAGAGTCAGCCGATGTCCATCCCTCCTCACGTGGCCCCATGGACAGCCCAGAGTCAGGCGATGTACACCCCTCCTGGAGGTTGGAGGCCTCTCCTAGAGGACACAGGGGATCAGACGGATGACCATTAAATTCTCATTACTGGAACATTCAGCCGAATGGATCGTTTTTGAGGCAACACTAGCAATTAACCAACATGCAATTGATCATCGGTGGTCTAAATCAAAAGGGAAGGGGGAATGGTAATATGCTGCAGGTAAAAGGGGTAGAAATAGGCTGCAGAATATAGAAAACATTGTACTGAAAGATCGGCTTTTAAAAGAAAATTGGATGGAGAATGGAAGAGTTAGAGCAGTGGTCATCAGCTTACAAGGTATAGTGGGCCTCAACTGCAACCCCATAGACCACTGAAGGGCCACACATAATCTTCAGTATATGTGATGCTAAAGTGGACTGTTAGGGACTGCAGACCTAGTGGAGGAAATGACGGTCAGAAGGGATATGCTACAGTGAGAGACGTGAAACGTGAGGCTAGTAAAGGTCACTGCTTTTACTCATTTGAAAATCAATGCTGCCACTCCAACTACAGACTGCTGGGGTCCAAAGGCCACACAACATGTACCAGGTGGCACCCAGGCCTCAGATTGGGCACCGGGGGGCTCTATATTTAGGATGTATCTGGTCTATAAACTAGCAGCTTTGGATGGACAGTTGGATACATAGTTCTATCCGGTCTATAAACCAGAGGTTCTGGATGGACAGTTGATAAATGGTTCTATATTTAGGATGTATCTGGATGGACAGTTGGATAAATGACTGTATATTTAGGATGTATCCGGTTTATAAACCAGAGGCTCTGGATCAGGGGTGGACTGACAACTCATGGGGCCCCCTGGCAATAGGGGATCATGGGGCCCCTGTGTCCTTGCCCAAACTCAAAAAATCCTATGAAAAAGGTACCAGGGGCATCTCATGGGGCCCCCTACTGACCCCGGGCCCTCGGGCAGCGCCCGAGTTTCCAAATGGTCAGTCCGCCCCTGCTCTGGATGTACAGTTGGATAAATGATTCTATATTTAGGATGTATCCGGTCTATAAACCAGAGGCTCTGGATGGACAGTTGGATACATGGCTCCATATTTGGGATGTATCTGGTCTATAAACCAGAGGCTCTGGATGGACAGTTGGATAAATGGCTCTATATTTAGGATGTATCCGGTCTATAAACCAGAGGCTCTGGATGTACAGTTGGATAAATGGTTCTATATTTAGGATGTATCCGGTCTATAATCCAGAGGCTCTGGATGGACAGTTGGATAAATGGTTCTATATTTAGGATGTATCCGGTCTATAAACCAGAGGCGCTGGATGGACAGTTGGATAAATGGTTCTATATTTAGGATGTATCCGGTCTATAAACCAGAGGCGCTGGATGGACAGTTGGATAAATGGTTCTATATTTAGGATGTATCCGGTCTATAAACCAGAGGCTCTGGATGGACAGTTGGATACATGGCTCTATATTTAGGATGTATCCGGTCTATAAACCAGAGGTTCTGGATGGACAGTTGGATAAATGGCTCTATGTTTAGGATGTATCCGGTCTATAAACCAGAGGCTCTGGATGGACAGTTGGATAAATGGCTCTATGTTTAGGATGTATCCGGTCTATATACCAGAGGCGCTGGATGGACAGTTGGATAAATGGCTCTATATTTAGGATGTATCCGGTCTATAAAACAGAGGCGCTGGATGGACAGTTGGATAAATGGCTCTATGTTTAGGATGTATCCGGTCTATAAACCAGAGGCTCTGGATGGACAGTTGGATAAATGGCTCTATGTTTAGGATGTATCCGGTCTATATACCAGAGGTTCTGGATGGACAGTTGGATAAATGGCTCTATGTTTAGGATGTATCCGGTCTATATACCAGAGGTTCTGGATGGACAGTTGATGATTGGGATTAAAGGAATGAATGCACATTTCTGCCCACTGGTCTTCAATGAAGGAGAAGCATCTTGCTTTGTGGATATGTAATGACAGGGATGACACATGAATGCGTTCTGTTCTAGGCATGCATTGCTCTCACCAATATTTGGCTGTGGAATCATTGCAGTGCAATAGTCATATCTAGGCAGCAGATGGCAGCAGTGCTCCATAGACAAGCTTGGCATCCTTTAGAATACATTATTTTGGGTGGAATAATCCTCAGCTTTTATGGGAGCTCTTTAAATGTGAACTCCATGTCAGGTACCTGTGTGACGGGTCCTGGGGTTTGCTGACTGGGATTGGTCAGTTGTCTGCAGCCGCAGAATGCGGCATTTGTGAAAAGGCTGATGGATGGTTTAAGGCAGCTTTGGGATGCCGTTCAGTGCATGATGTCAGCTGGGCCTGTTCCTGATCTGAATGTAGTCTGTCTTCTTCTCAGTTCTCTGTTTCTCTGCTTTGGACACATGCTGGGGAGCTAAAGCACCTGACAGTTTATCCAATATATCTTTTGCGGACTCTGTTGGTGAGATTTCTGCGCTTCAGTGTGAGAAAGTTACCCGAATGGTAATTAGTCATAACCATATACTTTGAAATGAATTGCAATTTAATGAATATAACACAGACTCTAGATCCAAAAAAGAGAAAATAAATTCCGTTATGTCATTTCCATGGTTTGCAGCTTAACTGCTCTTACTGTAAGGAACCCCTCCCTGTACTGATGGGAAAACCCTCCTTATTCTGTACACAGCCGATGTCCCCATGATTGAGGTCCCATTTACAATTTTGCATTGCATACTGTACTCTGTTGCATTTTTAATGGCTCTTTAAAGTGTTTCTAAACCCACAGCAGTACAATCAGTCTGTAGATGCAGGAAAGCATGCTGGTTATACTCACTGTGGAACCTAAGGGGTTAATCCTCTGCATTGTATAAAAACGCTGTTTGATTCTGTCTTGTCTGATCCTCCCCTTCGTCCAGTGTTCCAGTTATCTCCTGATAATACATATCCTGTGGAGACACTCTGCACATGCTCAGTTTAGTGTGTATTGCTAGAGAGGTGTTTTTCTTTCTTGGGAGACTGCATGTGGTCAGCACAGGGCCAATCAGCACTGCCCAGACAGAGGTCAGGGGTCCTGCAGCCTTGTAAAGTGGAAAGAAAACTCCTCCTACAAGCTTTAACCAACGCTTTGCTGGACACTGATGGAAGTCACAAGACTGCTCTAACTGCTGATGAGAAAAGGTATTTAGTGGTTTATATTTACTAAAATAATTTCATTTCCATGTTCTGTGTACTGTGGGAGACCAGATATAGTGAATGCAGGGTCCGGAGAGACCAGATATAGTGAATGCAGGGTCCGGGGAGACCAGATATAGTGAATGCAGGGTCCAGGGAGAGCGGATATAGTGAATGCAGCGTCTGGGGAGACCAGATATAGTGAATGCAGGGTCCAGGGAGACCGGATATAGTGAATGCAGGGTCCAGGGAGAGCGGATATAGTGAATACAGCGTCTGGGGAGACCAGATATAGTGAATGCAGGGTCCGGGGAGACCGGATATAGTGAATGCAGGGTCCAGGGAGAGCGGATATAGTGAATGCAGGGTACAGGGAGACCAGATATAGTGAATGCAGGGTCCAGGGAGAGCGGATATAATGAATGCAGGGTCCGGAGAGAGCGGATATAGTGAATGCAGGGTTCGGGGAGACCAGATATAGTGAATGCAGGGTCTGGGGAGAGCGGATATAGTGAATGCAGGGTCCAGGGAGAGCGGATATAGTGAATGCAGCGTCTGGGGAGACCAGATATAGTGAATGCAGGGTTCAGGGAGACCGGATATAGTGAATGCAGGGTCCAGGGAGAGCGGATATAGTGAATGCAGCGTCTGGGGAGACCAGATATAGTGAATGCAGGGTCCGGGGAGACCGGATATAGTGAATGCAGGGTCCAGGGAGAGCGGATATAGTGAATGCAGGGTACGGGGAGACCAGATATAGTGAATGCAGGGTCCAGGGAGACCGGATATAATGAATGCAGGGTCCGGAGAGAGCGGATATAGTGAATGCAGGGTTCGGGGAGACCAGATATAGTGAATGCAGGGTCCGGGGAGAGCGGATATAGTGAATGCAGGGCCCGGGGAGAGCGGATATAGTGAATGCAGGGTCCGGGGAGACCAGATATAGTGAATGCAGGGTCCAGGGAGACCAGATATAGTGAATGCAGGGTCCGGGGAGACCAGATATAGTGAATGCAGGGTCTGGGGAGAGCGGATATAGTGAATGCAGGGTCCAGGGAGACCAGATATAGTGAATGCAGGGTCCGGGGAGAGCGGATATAGTGAATGCAGGGTCTGGGGAGAGCGGATATAGTGAATGCAGGGTCCGGGGAGAGCGGATATAGTGAATGCGGGGTCCGGGGAGACCAGATATAGTGAATGCAGGGTCCTGGGAGACCGGATATAGTGAATGCGGGGTCCGGGGAGAGCGGATATAGTGAATGCAGGGTCCGGGGAGACCAGATATAGTGAATGCAGGGTCCGGGGAGAGCGGATATAGTGAATGCAGGGTCCGGGGAGAGCGGATATAGTGAATGCAGGGTCCAGGGAGAGCGAATATAGGGAACTTTGATTGGGACCCTGATGTAAAGGGGGAGTTCTAAGGGGAACTTGATGTAAGGAGGGACTTTGATGGGGACCCTGATAAAAGGGGGGACTCTGATGGAGACCATGATGTAAGGGGGGACTCCGATGGGGACCCTGATGTAAGGGGTACTCTGATAGGTACCCTAATGTAAAGGATGGATCAATGATGTGGACCCTAATATAAGAGGGGCCTCTGGTGGGGAACCTGAAGTAAGAGGGGAATCTGATGGGGACTCTGATGTAAAGGGGGACTTTTAAGGGGAACCTGATGTAAGGAGGGACTCTGGTGGGGACCCTGATATGTGGGGGACTCTGATGGGGACCCTTATGTAACAGGGGACTCTGACTGGGACCCTTATGTAAAGGGAGACTTTTAAGGGGGAGCCTGGTGTAAGGAGGGACTCTGATGGGGACCCAGATATAAGAGGGGACTCTGATGGGAACCCTGTTATAAGGGGTACTCTGATAGGTATCCCAATGTACAGGATGGGGCAATGATGAGGACACTGATGTAAGAGGGGCCTCTGATGGGGAACCTGATGTAAGAGGGGCCTCTGATGCGGACCCTGATATAAGGGGGGACTCTGATGGGGACCCTGATGTAAGGGGTACTCTGATATGTACCCTAATGTAAAGGCTGGGGCAATGATGGGGACCCTGATGTGAGAGGGGCCTCTGATGGGGACCCTGATGTCAGGAGGGGGGCCTCTAATGGGGACCTTAATGAAAGGAGTAGGGAACTTTGATGGGGACCTGGTGTATAAGGGGGACATGATGTAAGGGGGACTTTGATGGGGGACCTGGTGTAAGATGGGACTCAATGAAGACCCTGAAGGGGGAATCTGATGGTAGCCCTATTATAAATGGGGAGGGGAAGAGGGCTCTGATGGGGAACCTAAAGCAAGAGGGAATCTGATGTAAGAGGGGACCCTGATGTGGACCCATATATAATGTGGGCTCTAATGGAGACCCTAATGCAAGGGGGGGCTTTGATAAGGAAGTTGAAGTAAGGGGGACCCTTATGTAAGAGGGGCTTTGATGGGGAACCTGATGTAAGGGGTACTCTGATAGGTACCCTAATGTAGGGGATGGGGGGGAATGACGGGTAACTTAATGTAAAGGGGACTCGGATGGAGACCATGGTGTAAAAGGGGACTCTGATGGGGGCTCCAATGTAAGGGGGGACTCTGATGGGGACCCTGATGTAGGAGGGGACTATAATAGGGACTGTGATGTAACGGGGGACTCTGATGGGGACCTTGATGTAAGGAGGGACTCGTACTGGAAAGTCTGCAGCGTGCCACAAGGCTTGGTAGTGCAATGAGTTACAAATGAAGAAGTTGCATCTGATTTTTGGGCCATTTTAATGAATTGGGAGTCCATTTACTTTATTGGGCTGCCACAAGCAACGCATGTGAACCCGTGACATCACACCGACGTGTAAATGGGCCCTTCAAGTCTATCATTCAAATCTTTGCATTAATTGTTCGTATTATGAGATCACTGCCGGGGTGTCCATTCATTCTAATCTATGAGAGGTGCAATCCCCTGCGGCAGCGCCATGACGTCGTGGCCACAAATCATCTTTAATCGATCAACATCTCCATTTGTGTCATATGGCAGAGGGCTGTCGGAATCTCTCGCGGACTCCGTTGGAGAACATCTCCCTCTGATGTACAGTCGCCATACGGTGGAGTGAGACGGGCAGTAACACTATTATCACACATACAGAGGATGATATTACACGCTTGCCTGGGCTGTTACCGCCAGTCGGGCGCTGACACCGGAGAATCTTTTTGACCATCTCTGCATCACCAATTTCTGAAATCTCTAAATACCTCAGGATTTTGTATAAGTGTTAATAAATCCCAGACCCCGCATTCACTATATCTGGTCTCCCTGGACCCCGCATTCACTATATCTGGTCTCCCCGGACCCCGCATTCACTATATCTGGTCTCCCCGGACCCTGCATTCACTATATCCGCTCTCCCCGGACCCTGCATTCACTATATCCGCTCTCCCCGGACCCTGCATTCACTATATCCGCTCTCCCCGGACCCTGCATTCACTATATCTGGTCTCCCAGGAACCTGCATTCACTATATCCACTCTCCCCGGACCCTGCATTCACTATATCTGGTCTCCCAGGAACCTGCATTCACTATATCCGCTCTCCCCGGACCCTGCATTCACTATATCTGGTCTCCCAGGAACCTGCATTCACTATATCCACTCTCCCCGGACCCCGCATTCACTGTATCCGCTCTCCCCGGACCCCGCATTCACTGTATCCGCTCTCCCCGGACCCCGCATTCACTGTATCCGCTCTCCCCGGACCCTGCATTCACTATATCCGCTCTCCCCGGACCCTGCATTCACTATATCCGCTCTCCCCGGACCCTGCATTCACTATATCCGCTCTCCCCGGACCCTGCATTCACTATATCCGCTCTCCCCGGACCCTGCATTCACTATATCCGCTCTTCCCGGACCCCGCATTCACTATATTTGCTCTCCCCGGACCCCGCATTCACTATATCTGCTCTCCCTGGACCCTGCATTCACTATATCCGCTCTCCCCGGACCCTGCATTCACTATATCCACTCTCCCCGGACCCTGCATTCACTATATCCGCTCTCCCTGGACCCCGCATTCACTATATCCGCTCTCCCCGGACCCTGCATTCACTATATCTGGTCTCCCTGGACCCGGCATTCACTATATCCGCTCTCCCCAGACCCTGCATTCACTATATCCGCTCTCCCCGGACCCTGCATTCACTATATCTAGTCTCCCCGGACCCCGCATTCACTATATCCGCTCTCCCCGGACCCTGCATTCACTATATCCGCTCTCCCCGGACCCTGCATTCACTATATCCGCTCTCCCCGGACCCTGCATTCACTATATCCGCTCTCCCCGGACCCTGCATTCACTATATCTGGTCTCCCCGGACCCTGCATTCACTATATCCGCTCACCCCGGACCCTGCATTCACTATATCCGCTCTCCCCGGACCCCGCATTCACTATATCCGCTCTCCCTGGACCCCGCATTCACTATATCCGCTCTCCCCGGACCCTGCATTCACTATATCCTCTCTCCCCGGACCCTGCATTCACTATATCCGCTCTCCCCGGACCCTGCATTCACTATATCTGGTCTCCCTGGACCCAGCATTCACTATATCCGCTCTCCCCGGACCCCGCATTCACTATATCTGCTCTCCCCGGACCCTTCATTCACTATATCCGGTCTCCCCGGACCCCGCATTCACTATATCCGCTCTCCCCGGACCCCGCATTCACTATATCTGCTCTCCCCGGACCCTTCATTCACTATATCCGGTCTCCCCGGACCCTGCATTCACTATATCCGCTCTCCCCGGACCCTGCATTCACTATATCTGCTCTCCCCGGACCCCGCATTCACTATATTCGCTCTCCCCGGACCCTGCATTCACTATATCTGGTCTCCCCAGACCCTGCATTCACTATATCCGCTCTCCCCAGACCCCCCATTCACTATATCCGCTCTTCCCAGACCCTGCATTCACTATCCGCTCTCCCCAGACCCTGCATTCACTAAATACCTTTTCTCATCAGCAGTATATAGCAGTCTTGTGACTTCTATTAGTGTCCAGCAGAGCACTGGTTAAAGCTAGCAGGAGGAGTTTTATTTCTGCTCTAGGAGGATGCAGAACCCCTGACCTCTTTCTGGACAGCTGATTGGCCCTGTGCTGATCACATGCACTCTCCCAAGGAAAAAAGAAAACATCTCTAGCAATACACACCAAACTGAGCATGTGCATGTGACTACAGGTTCGGTCTGTCTTATCAGGTGGACATTTGAGCAAGAGGAGGAGCAGAGAAGACAGGATCAAACAACCTTTTTACACAATGCAGAGGATTAACCCCTTAGGTTCCACAGTGAGTATAACAAGCATGCTGTACTGCATCTACAGACTGATTGTACTGTTGTGGGTTTAGTAACACTTGAAGTATGAAGATATGAACCCAATCACTAAAATCTCATAGAAGCTTTAACTTGTTCATGGAACTTCAAACTAATGTTTAATATGTTAAAAAAAAGAACTCCAGCCACAAACAACGTGATAAAAATGAACAGCCCAAAAAATAATCGATAAAACAAACATTTGCTGCAATGCTGACCCTTTGGAGATTTCCCTTGCAGTACTTTTTTTCCACCACAAGATGTCCCCAGCATCATTCATCACACTTCATCCTGCAGGGCCCCCAACCTGTGACTGAACAGTGAAAGGAGAAGCAGCACAGTGATCAGCTGATCTCCCTGTCACTTTGCTCTCTCCTCCTATCAGCATGTTTCTTGTCATCCCATGAAATGGGCTCCTTTTGTCAGCCCCTCTTTGCGCTGCTTCTCCCTTTCACTGTTGTACAGGAACTGCAAGAGGCTGATAACAGGTCACAGTCTTGTATTTAAAAATACATTTAATGAAAAGCTGCATTCATTTCTGACTTTTACAGCTGCCTGGAGTTCTAAGTCTAAATCTGCAGCTTTCTAAAAAAAAAAAAAAAATCCCTGATGATCCTGCCATACTGGTCCTTGTTCAGGAGCTTCCTGTTATGAGGTGACAACACGCTGTCCCTGTCTATGAATTGTGCTCCTATGTTGTCACCCTGTAGCGTGGGTCTCCGATGGAGACTACAGGAAGCTGTTTCAGCACTGAAGAATGTGAGAATGCCATGATCGAGAGGAGCAGCAGCGGGATGTAACAAAGGATGAAAAGAGTAAACAAGAATTGTATTAAAAAACAAAAAAACAAATGAAGAAGTTGATGTTACAATGTAATAAAGTAATAAAAACAAATCTCTGTTTACCAACCTAGAATTTAATTACTGGCCCTTTAAGGTTGATGAGTTTTGTGTGACCATTAGAGAAGGTGGGATAATTAACGGACTGAAATGACTAATTAGAACCCCAGCCAATCACAGCGTCCCTGGACAGTAACTGTTAGCGCAGAACAGTGCTGACACTGAGATTTCCGTCCTCCTCCGCTGTTGCCATGGCTTCTACATCCAACTATTGATTGTTAATTAAGAGAAACATTTTACTTTGGTGAACTTACATAATCATGGATTTTGTTTATGTGTCTTTATTGTCCCTACATTTCCCTCCTGAGGTCCGGCGTCTGGGACCGCGGTGTCCATGTTGTAGAGGCCAAGACCACCGCGGGCTGAAAAGTGAGGCTTACTACCCACAGCAACCATGATCCCTCGGGGACAAAAAGCAGGAAATCTGATTGGTGCTGCATGCAATTTCCTTCCTTCCATCCTTCCTTCCTTCCTTCCTTCCTTCCTTCCTTCCTCCCTCCCTCCCTCCCTTCCTTCCTTCCTTCCTTCCTCCCTTCCTCCCTTCCTTCCTTCCTTCCTTCCTCCCTTCCTCCCTTCCTCCCTTCCTTCCTCCCTTCCTTCCTCCCTCCCTTCCTCCCTTCCTTCCTTCCTTCCTTCCTCCCTCCCTTCCTTCCTTCCTTCCTTCCTTCCTTCCTTCCTTCCTTCCTTCCTTCCTTCCTCCCTCCTTGCCTCCCTTCCTTCCTTCCTTCCTTCCTCCCTCCTTGCCTCCCTTCCTTCCTTCTCTTTCTCCCCTCTCTTTTCTCTCTTCTCTCATTTCCTCTCCCTCTCCCTCTCCTCTCCTTTCCCTCTCTCCTCTCCTCTCCTCTCCTCTCCCCTCCTTCTCTCCTTCACCTCTCCCTCTCCCCCTCCTCCCCCTCTCCCCTCTCCTCTCCTCTCCCTCTCCTCCTCCTCCCCCTCTCCTCTCCCTCTCCTCTCCCTCTCCTCTCCTCTCCTCTCCCTCTCCCTCTCCCCCTCCTCCCCCTCTCCCCTCTCCTCTCCTCTCCCTCTCCTCCTCCTCCCCCTCTCCTCTCCCTCTCCTCTCCCTCTCCTCTCCTCTCCCCTCCCTCTCTTGTCCTCTCATTTCCTCTCCTCTCTCGTTCTCCTTCCTCATACAAAAATTAAATAAACTGTCAATGAAATAAACTGCCTCCCTCATCAGCCAATCCAGACCGACCCCCCTCCACCCATACACACATCCGAGACTCGGAGTCGGCTCTTCCTCAATCCATTGGAGATGGAAGAGGGAATGATTGATACATTTGGACCCTTTCCATACAAGTGAAGTGAATGGTCATTCCATTTTTTCGGCAGAGCTGAGGTTCTTTCAGAGAAACGTTGAATGTCCAGCATGCTGAGAGATATTTCCTGCTGGAGCTGATGCCACAAATTGCTTTCTCTCCCCCATTCTCCTACTTGCTCCTCGTAAGTTCATAAATCGTCTGACAATAGTAATTGGAGGTGAGATCTCCATGCCAGGTATACTCCTCTAGGGCGGGATTATCTGTATTGGACAAACAAGCTCCTCCCACTTACTATCAACTGACACCTAATAATGAAGGGAAAAGGCCCATGCAGTGCGCCAGTCATGGCCGGGGGTCTGGAGGGATCCGGGATCCGGGATCGTTTTTGTAAATACATTGCATCTTATTTATTAAAGGGCCTTTAAAGTCCTAGTTTGCTTTTACGGAACAAATAAAAAGGTGAACGAACGCCGTACACCCTACAGGCCAACATTTACGTTTCAGTGGGATCACTATGACTTGCTTCCGAGATCATTCATGTGACAGGCGTACATGACCTGCAGCTGACCTCCTTCTGACTTGCTTTAGACTTTGCATTCCCATAGACTTGTGCATGAATGCAAATTCCACCTAGTGGTCATAATGTCATATCACCGCTAGATGGCGCCAACTACCTTAGGAAATAAGTACGCTCCTCCTCGGCGCCATCTACTGCCCATAATGTGATCTTTTCTACATTCACACATTCGAATTGCGGAGAATACAGTCTGGGAACAATCGATTTTTGCTCCAGTTGCACGGAACAATTCTACTTGCAGTTTCAATAGATGAACGGCTTTGCAACTTTTTCCAATAAATACATCTCTAGGTGTAAAAGTCGATCCATCCACCATCATATAAATGAATTTAAAGTGTTCTCTGTTATATTACTCCAGCCCTCTGTATTCGCCCCGTGTGACTCTGCCGCATCCTTCCTGCGCCCTCTTGTCGCCCCTGCCGCCCCCTCCCTCTCCTGAGCTGCCAGTTAATGATAGATCCATGTATAAATTCCCACTGAATCTGCAGCATGCGATTGATCATTACCCACCTAATGGGACGTATTAATGTGCTGGCATTGTAGCTGTTGGCTGATATATGAGGGGCTCCGTGGGGTGTAATTACTGGAATGTCTCACGCGTCTATGAGGGGCGCTGAATTGGCGCCGGGTAAAGGGCGACTTATAATAAAGGTTAATAATCCTAAATTATTATCGTGTCGGGAATGGAAGAGTATCTGTGCGGCCTTGTCATAGCCCGTCCTGTTATTTGTAGCCATTTCAAATCCAACAGACACGTTTCCCACCTATAACAGTCCGCGTCCAGTGAGTACCCCAGGGGGGGCCATTTATCAATGACCCCATCACACATGTACATGTATATATACATGTACATGTGTGACGGGGACTACTGTGTGGGGGGACTACTTAATTCCTGGAATGGGCTTTAAGCCCGGGTTCACATACGTGCAGCTCAGTATATCGCATGTGATTCGCACAGGAACCGCAATGCATTCCTGTGCTAATCCCATGCGATTTGTGTGCGGTGCGATCGAAGCCGTACATTTTGTATGACTATTCGCACCGCACCCGCACCAAAAACGTGCAGGACCCTTTTTTTGGTCCGCACTAGAATCGGATCGCATGGGTATTCACACCTATGCGACCCGATTGTGAGCATCGCACCACGTTTTGTGGACCGATTTTGGGGTGTGGTTAACATACACACCCGCAGCGGATCGCATGAACGGGGTGCGATTCTGATGCGGTGCAGAATTCACACAGAAAATGCTGCAAATTCCACACCACATCAGTGTGAACCCGGGCTAAAAAAAACATGTTTGCTTATCTATACATTAGCGGGTGTCACCTTCTGACCGGGGTCACACTAATCCAGTGCGGGACACCGTATGTAATTCACACAGGAAATGAGATTTGCGATGTCTCTGTGCGGTGTGATTTGTGATGTCTCTGTGCGGTGCGATTTGCGATGTCTCTGTGCGGTGCGATTTGCGATGTCTCTGTACGGTGCGATTTGCGATGTCTCTGTGCAGTGCGATTTGCGATGTCTCTGTGCGGTGTGATTTGCGATGTCTCTGTGCGGTGTGATTTGCAATGTCTCTGTACGGTGTGTTTTGTGATGTCTCTGTGCGGTGCGATTTGCGATGTCTCTGTACGGTGCGATTTGCGATGTCTCTGTGCAGTGCGATTTGCGATGTCTCTGTGCGGTGTGATTTGCGATGTCTCTGTGCGGTGTGATTTGCAATGTCTCTGTACGGTGTGTTTTGTGATGTCTCTGTGTGGTGCGATTTGCGATGTCTCTGTGCGGTGCGATTTGCGATGTCTCTGTACGGTGCGATTTGCGATGTCTCTGTACGGTGCGATTTGCGATGTCTCTGTGCAGTGCGATTTGCGATGTCTCTGTGCGGTGTGATTTGCGATGTCTCTGTGCGGTGTGATTTGCAATGTCTCTGTACGGTGTGTTTTGTGATGTCTCTGTGTGGTGTGATTTGCAATGTCTCTGTGCGGTGTGTTTTGTGATGTCTCTGTGCGGTGTGTTTTGTGATGTCTCTGTGTGGTGTGTTTTGTGATGTCTCTGTGTGGTGTGTTTTGTGATGTCTCTGTGTGGTGTGTTTTGTGATGTCTCTGTGTGGTGTGTTTTGCGATGTCTCTGTGCGGTGTGTTTTGTGATGTCTCTGTGTGGTGTGATTTGCGGTGTCTCTGTGTGGTGTGTTTTGTGATGTCTCTGTGTGGTGCGATTTGCGGTGTCTCTGTGTGGTGCCAATGTGATGAAAAAAAAATGTTTTTGTACTGCAAAAAAATAAAGTTGTACTCAAGCACATAACATTCCCCTCCCAAAAAAATGTTGAGGCCCCCCCCCCCACCCCCACATACGCATGTACGAACATAAACACAAAGTCGGATGGTTCACTGGAAGTCGCACGATTTCAAAGTCGGATGGTTCACTGGAAGCCGAGCGATTTCAAAGTCGGATGGTTCACTGGAAGACAAGTGATCTCAAAGTTGGATGGTCCACTTCAAGTCGCACGATTTCTAAGTTGGATGGTTACTGGAAGTCGCACTATTTCATAGTTGGATGGTTACTGGAAGTCAAGCGATTTCAAAGTCGGATGGTTCACTGGAAGCTGCACGGTTTCAAAGTCGGATGGTTTACTGTAAGTCGAGCGATTTCAGAGTCAGATGGTTCACTTCAAGTTGCATGATTTCAAAGTTGGATGGTTACTGGAAGTTGAGCGATTTCAAAGTCGGATGGTTCACTTCAAGTTGCATGATTTCAAAGTTGGATGGTTACTGGAAGTCGAGCGATTTCAAAGTCAGATGGTTCACTTCAAGTTGCACGATTTCAAAGTCGGATGGTTCCTTGGAAGTCGCACGATTTCAAAGTTGGATGGTTACTGGAAGTAGAGCAATTTCAAAGTTGAATGGTTACTGGAAGTCGAGCGATTTCAAAGTCGGATGGTTCAATTCAAGTCGCACGATTTCAAAGTTGGATGGTTACTGGAAGTCGCACTATTTCATAGTTGGATGATTACTGGAAGTCGAGCGATTTCAAAGTCGGATGGTTCACTTCAAGTCGCACGATTTCAAAGTTGGATGGTTCACTGGAATTCGCATGATTTTACATTCGGATGGTATTCCCGACTTGAGGTGCGACTTTCAAGACATCTGCGACTTGCAAGACAGATGTCTATGCAAGTCGCACCTGAAGTAGTGCATGCAATACTTTAGAAATCAGTGCGGCTCTGACCAAGTCGGAATCGCACCGATATGACCGCTCTAATTGCAAACAATAGGACTAGATTTGCTATGCGATTTGCAAGTCGCATGGCATGGCCAGTCGCACCCAGAGTGACCTGGGTCTTAAACAGCCAGAAGTACTTTTTTTACTCCCAGGAATAGACTGTTGTGATAACAGCGACTCGTGTTTATGAAATAACATGATTGTGTTTATCGCAAAGCTGATACATTGTTTGCAGATTGGACTTTCACAGAATCCGGGATACATCCGCTATAGAATGGACTACAGTACAGGAGGTGTGAATGGATATGTGAGAAATGAGCAGAGAAATCACTTTCCTGGAAGCAGACATTGTAAAGAGGTAGACATGTGCGGTGCGGTATATCGCATGTGATTCGCACAGGAACCGCACCGCATCCCAGTCCGAATCACATGCGATTTGTGTGCGGTGCGATTGGAGCGATTTGTATGGTTCTATTTGAACTGCATCCGCGCCAAAAACGTGCAGGACCCTTTTTTTGGGTCCGCACTAGAATAGGATCGCATGGGTATTCACACCTATGTGATCCGATTCTGCACATCGCACCGCGTTTTGTGGACCGCCTTCGGGGGGTTGCTAACTTAAAGCGGAGCTCCACCCAAAAGGGGAAGTTCCACTTTAAGGACTGCTCCCCATTAAGGATTGGCACCTCTGGGGGGCGGGTACCCAAATTTGACATGTATCCGCTCCCATTTCCAGTCTGATCACCTAGGCGATTGGAAGTGGAAGGTGTCCTCCCTCCCCCCTTCCCTGTAGTCTTTTGGGACAGGTCCCAGAAGACTACAGGACCATTCAGGAAGCGCAGCACTTCTCGCACATGTGCAGTGGGTACCCGGCTGTGAAGCCACAAGCTGTCACAGCCGGTTGCCCACACTGAAGATGCCGGCCTCCTGGAATACAGGACAGCCGGGGAAACGGGCTGCGGGGGGGACACCACGGGACCGAGGGACAGGTAAGTAGCTGTTTTTTAAAAGTCAGCAGCTACAGATTTTGCAGCTGATGACTTTTATTTTTTGACAGGGTGAGCGGAACTCTGCTTTAACATACACACCCGCAGCACATGCATTTTCCCCACAGTTTTGCTATGGATCAGTGTGAAAGTAGAGATGGATGGAGGGGGGCATGACCCCTGTCTGATGTGTTACTAATCCCAGCAGTACAATCAGTCTGTAGATGCAGTACAGCATGCTTGTTATACTCACTGTGGGACCTAAGGGGGTAATCCTCCGCATTGTGGAAAAAGGATGTTTTACACAATGCAGTCCTGGGAGACCAGATATAGTGAATGCAGGGTCCGGGGAGACCAGATATAGTGAATGCGGGGTCCGGGGAGAGCAGATATAGTGAATGCAGGGTCCGGGGAGAGCAGATATAGTGAATGCAGGGTCCGGGGAGACCAGATATAGTGAATGCAGGGTCCGGGGAGACCAGATATAGTGAATGCGGGGTCCGGGGAGACCAGATATAGTGAATGCGGGGTCCGGGGAGAGCAGATATAGTGAATGCAGGGTCCGGGGAGAGCAGATATAGTGAATGCAGGGTCCGGGGAGAGCGGATATAGTGAATGCAGGGTCCGGGGAGACCAGATATAGTGAATGCGGGGTCCGGGGAGAGCGGATATAGTGAATGCAGGGTCCGGGGAGAGCGGATATAGTGAATGCAGGGTCCGGGGAGACCGGATATAGTGAATGCAGGGTCCGGGGAGAGCGGATATAGTGAATGCAGGGTCCGGGGAGAGCGGATATAGTGAATGCAGGGTCCGGGGAGACCGGATATAGTGAATGCAGGGTCCGGGGAGAGCGGATATAGTGAATGCAGGGTCCGGGGAGAGCGGATATAGTGAATGCGGGGTCCGGGGAGAGCGGATATAGTGAATGCAGGGTCCGGGGAGAGCGGATATAGTGAATGCGGGGTCCGGGGAGAGCAGATATAGTGAATGCAGGGTCCGGGGAGAGCAGATATAGTGAATGCGGGGTCCGGGGAGAGCGGATATAGTGAATGCAGGGTCCGGGGAGACCGGATATAGTGAATGCAGGGTCCGGGGAGACCAGATATAGTGAATGCAGGGTCCGGGGAGAGCGGATATAGTGAATGCAGGGTCCGGGGAGACCAGGTATAGTGAATGTGGGGTCCTGGGAGAGCGGATATAGTGAATGCAGGGTCCGGGGAGACCGGATATAGTGAATGCAGGGTCCGGGGAGACCGGATATAGTGAATGCCGGGTCTGGGGAGATTGGATATAGTGAATGCAGGGTCCGGGTTGAGCGGATATAGTGAATGCAGGGTCCGGGGAGAGCGGATATAGTGAATGCAGGGTCCGGGGAGATCGGATATAGTGAATGCAGGATCCAGAGAGAGCGGATATAATGAATGCAGGGTCCGGGGAGAGCGGATATAGTGAATGCAGGGTCCGGGGAGATCGGATATAGTGAATGCAGGGTCCGGGGAGAGCGGATATAGTGAATGCAGGGTCCGGGGAGACCAGATATAGTGAATGCAGGGTTCGGAGAGACCAGATATAGTGAATGCAGGGTCCGAGGAAACCAGATATAGTGAATGCAGGGTCCGGGGAGACCATACATAGTGGATGCAGTGTCCGGGGAGACCAGATATAGTGAATGCGGGGTCCGGGGAGACCAGATATAGTGAATGTGGGGTCCGAGGAAACCAGACATAGTGAATGTGGGGTTCGGGGAGACCAGATATAGTGAATGCAGGGTCTGGGGAGACCAGATATAGTGAATGCAGGGTCTGGGGAGACCAGATATAGTGAATGCAGGGTCTGGGGAGACCAGATACAGTGAATGCAGGGTCCGGGGAGACCAGACATAGTGAATGCGGGGTCCGGGGAGACCAGATATAGTCAATGCGGGGTCCGGGGAGACCAGATACAGTGAATGCAGGGTCCAGGGAGACCAGACATAGTGAATGCGGGGTCCGGGGAGAGCGGATATAGTGAATGCGGGGTCCGAGGAGACCAGATATAGTCAATGCGGGGTCTGGGGAGAGCGGATATAGTGAATGCAGGGTCCGGGGAGACCAGATATAGTGAATGCAGGGTTCGGAGAGACCAGATATAGTGAATGCAGGGTCCGGGGAGACCAGATATAGTGAATGCAGGGTCCGGGGAGACCAGATATAGTGAATGCAGGATCCGGGGAGACCAGATATAGTGAATGCAGGGTCCGGGGAGACCAGATATAGTGAATGCGGGGTCCGGGGAGACCAGATATAGTGAATGCAGGGTCCGGGGAGACCAGTGCGTTTTTTGGAAAGGGTCAGGGACTTTTGTTAGCACAAAACATAGCGTTTTTAGTTCTGCAGACTTCAATGGAGACTGTGTAGAAAAGCATGTAGTGCATTTTTGATGCGTTTTTGACATGTTTTTGATGTGTTTTGCATTTTAATCTGACCAGCAAATAGAAATGCAAAACGCATAAAAAACACATGTGCAAAAATGCAAAGTGCACGGCAGAAACGGATCAAACACAAACTGCCTAGGTGTGAACCTGGCCCTGCTCTGCGCTGCGTCATTACGCAGGCGCACCAGCAGCGGTCCTGAGCCCCGCCTTAGGCTGTATTTCCGCCATCAGTTTCTCTTTCCAGGGTGCAGCCGGCGCCTAATAAACTTTCATTATTAGAGAAGACGGGATGGCGTTGCTCCTCTTTAATGACAAAAGACGCCGTTCGCGGCCCCTCGGCTCCATTGTCACGCCGTTCGCGGCCCCTCGGCTCCATTGTCACGCCGCTCTTCTCTCGCCCTTCTCCTGGAGGCTTTATCTGCTTCAATTTGCAATTTAAAAACGCGACACAAAATAATTAAGAGAGGCCCCCGCGTGCGTTCCTGGGCAAAGACGAGACGCGCCGCGACAGATTGCGGTGACACAGAAAGCGTCTGCTTGTCTCCCGTGCGCGGCACATGTCATGTTTTCTGGTAGCACCGCTGAGCCCGGCACCTCTGGGCCATGGCAGGGAAGATGAGATTGATCTGCTGGATAATTCTTGGTGCTTCGTTCAACCTGTTCCTCCAACAATCAAACAGAAAAACCAGGGCCTAGCCGCAACAGGGCCCCAAAATGGCAAACATGGGGCCCTCCGGTGCTCTGGCTTTCATTAAAGTACATGTAAACCCAATCATCTCATAGAAGCTTTAATGTGTTTGTGTTTTTAAAAATAATTGTTTTTCACTTTTTTAAAAATCAATAGCTTTTGGTAAATAATTCCTGATGATCCTGCCATGAAGATTGCAGTTCAGGCACGTCCTGTTATAGGGTGACAACGCTCTGTTCCTGTCTTCCAAATGTGGTCCTGTGTTGTCACCCTGGCTTCCAAAAGAGACTACAAGTGGCTGTTTCAGCACACATTACACAAGCATGGTCCCCCTGTCATCATCATAACAAGCACTTCCTGTTATACGGTGACAACGCTCTGTCCCTGTCTTCCAAATGTGCTCCTGTGTTGTCACCATGTCCCTCGGGCTTCCAAAAGAGACTACAAGTGGCTGTTTCAGCACACATTACTCAGGCATGGTCCACTGTTTTCATCATCATAACAGGCACTTCCTGTTATAGGGTGACAATGCTCTGTCCCTGTCTTTCAAATGTGCTCCTGTGTTGTCACCCTGTCACTTTGGCTTCCAAAAGAGACTACAAGTGGCCAGTTCAGCACACCTTACACAGGCATGGTCCCCTGTTGTCATGATCATAACAGGCACTTCCTGTTATAAAGTGACAACACTCTGTCCCTGTCTCCCAAATGTTCTCCTGTGTTGTCACCCTGTCCCTCGGGCTTCCAAAAGAGACTACAAGTGGTCAATTCAGCACACCTTACACAGGCATGGTCCCCTGTTCTCATCATCATAACAGGCACTTCCCGTTATAAAGTGACAACACTTTATTTCCTGTTTCCTAACTGTGCTCCTGTGTTGTCACCCTGTTACACAGGCTTCCGATGAAGAAGTGGCCACTGGACATGCAATAAAGGATAATACTAGTAAAAAAAAGGATTTTATGAGAAAAATGGCAATGGTTGATGTTAATTGTCTACTTTCATCTTGCCTTTCCCACTGTCTACAATACATTTAACAAAGTGGGAAAATTTTGCCAAAATTTGCAATTCTTACATAAATTTTCAAAGATTTTAAACTGCAGGCTTTGCCAAGCCCTCCTGAAGAAGTGTCATGGTGGATGATGGTGTGATTAGAATACCGTGACTGTGGCCAGGGCCGTGGATAAGGGGGGACCACCAGTCCACCTGTACGGGGTCCAGGCCAGCAGTGGGGTCCAGGCAGCTGGGTGAATGGAATGTGGACAGGGAGGATGATCGGCGTGGTGGGGAGCAATTACTGGAACCGATCCCCTGTATGGCTCTCTCTGAAGCATCTGAAAGCTGACTTCTCCTCTCTCTTCCGCTGGTTTTCAGCCGCAGCAGAGAGAGCCATACAGGGGACTGGTTCCAGTAATTGCCCCTCCCCCCCCCACCCACCATGCCGATCACCCTCCCTGTGCACATCTGATTCACCCAGCTGCCTGGGCCCCCACAGTGCCGGATTTCCTCATCTCCTTCCCACCAGCAGCTGCAAGCACACAATAGGATCCTTCAGGATGGAGAGTGGGGGAAGGGTCCGATCATTATGTTACATTAACCAGCCCCTTCCTTTCCTGAATGAACACAATGAGTAATCAGTACTGATCACTCAATGTGTTCATTCATAACTGAAGCATAGTAAACTGTATTTTTTCTTTTATGGGGGCCCTGTGAGGTTGGCCCCATGGTTTCTGACAGCAGCCCCGACTGTGGCAGTTTGAACCCAAAGTCAAACCTATTTTTTTCGACCACCTGTTGCGGCGAGGCACTGCGCACTTTTTACTCTAGAAACGCCAGGTTTGTTCGATTCCCGGACAGCCTGATGAACCGCTCCTGGATTTCTGGCCATTCTGGTTCTGAGGCTGAAGATGGTGCAGGAATTTGGATCCTCCAACACCTGGATTGCTATCCCGACCAGGCGCCACGCCGCGTCGCGCCAACCCATCAAAGGCCGGTCATGGAAACGCAGCGACCTTTCCTAACGGAGGCATTCATCCCGCGAGCTCATTAGGAAGAGAACCGGTCATAATTCTCGCCTCGCGGCACGAGAGATGAAGGGAGCGTCCCGTCCGAGGTGACCCCGCCTGGCTCACAGTGCGCAGTCCCGCCGCGGAAAGCCTATGATGTGCATTAAAAGGAGAACCTTGTGAACCGCGCGCTCATTAGCCTGGATCTCTCGGCTGGAATCGACGCTTTCATGTTGTGTGCCGTTCGTTTATTTATTTTCTTCTTGTAAATTTCGAGAGAAAGCCTAATGAATATGGATGCCGGCGGAATCGTCCTCTTACGCCCCTGGAGCTTTTTTTTTTTTTTTTGTGGATGGAGGAAGAGGAAGATGAGGACAGCGGTCACCAGGAGAAGCTTCCATTACCATTAACCCCGTCTTTGCCGCAGGCTGTGCACGCCGCTCGGGTAGAATACTCAGCTCTGACTGGCTGACGACTTGTAGCTTGCAGCGGAATGGATTGAATCCGACATCGTGGCCTCGATCTGACCGCCGATCACTTCCTCTATCAATTGTTGATCTTTTTTCACTTTCGCTTCAATTGTTTTTGAAAGATTTTACAGAATCGAACTGAAGATTAAAGTGATTGGATGTACTGGAATATTCTAAATCTGATGCAGGGTCAATCAGGCATCTGGGTGTATCTCGACATTATTGTCTGGATCCTTTCAGAGCCTGCAGCTGCTTTGTGAAATCAGAGGACTGGATCGGAAAGGATGTACTGGAATATTCTAAATCTGATGCAGGGTCACTCAGGCATCTGGGTGTATCCTGACATTATTGTCGGAATCCTTACAGAGCCTGCAGCTGTTTTGTGAAGTCAGAGGACTGGATCAGTGTACTGGAATATTCTAAATCTGAAGCAGAGTCAATCAAGCATCTGGGTGTATCCTGACAATATTGCCAGGATCCTTCCAGAGCCTGCAGCTGCTCTGTGAAGTCAGAGGACTGGATTGGATCGGATGTACTGGAATATTCTAAATCTGATGCAGTCAGTCAGACATCTGGGTGTATCCTGACATTATTGTCTGGATCCTTCCAGAGCCTGCAGCTGCTTTGTGAAGTCAGAGGACTGGATCAGTGTACTGGAATATTCTAAATCTGAAGCAGAGTCAATCAAGCATCTGGGTGTATCCTGACATTATTGCCAGGATCCTTCCAGAGCCTGCAGCTGCTCTGTGAAGTCAGAGGACTGGATTGGATCGGATGTACTGGAATATTCTAAATCTGATGCAGTCAGTCAGACATCTGGGTGTATCCTGACATTATTGTCTGGATCCTTCCAGAGCCTGCAGCTGCTTTGTGAAATCAGAGGACTGGATCGGAAAGGATGTACTGGAATATTCTAAATCTGATGCAGGGTCACTCAGGCATCTGGGTGTATCCTGACATTATTGTCGGAATCCTTACAGAGCCTGCAGCTGTTTTGTGAAGTCAGAGAACTGGATCAGTGTACTGGAATATTCTAAATCTGAAGCAGAGTCAATCAAGCATCTGGGTGTATCCTGACAATATTGCCAGGATCCTTCCAGAGCCTGCAGCTGCTCTGTGAAGTCAGAGGACTGGATTGGATCGGATGTACTGGAATATTCTAAATCTGATGCAGTCAGTCAGACATCTGGGTGTATCCTGACATTATTGTCTGGATCCTTCCAGAGCCTGCAGCTGCTTTGTGAAGTCAGAGGACTGGATCAGTGTACTGGAATATTCTAAATCTGAAGCAGAGTCAATCAAGCATCTGGGTGTATCCTGACATTATTGCCAGGATCCTTCCAGAGCCTGCAGCTGCTCTGTGAAGTCAGAGGACTGGATTGGATCGGATGTACTGGAATATTCTAAATCTGATGCAGTCAGTCAGACATCTGGGTGTATCCTGACATTATTGTCTGGATCCTTCCAGAGCCTGCAGCTGCTTTGTGAAGTCAGAGGACTGGATCGGAAAGGATGTAATGGAATATTCTAAATCTGATGCAGGGTCACTCAGGCATCTGGGTGTATCCTGACATTATTGTCGGAATCCTTACAGAGCCTGCAGCTGTTTTGTGAAGTCAGAGGACTGGATCAGTGTACTGGAATATTCTAAATCTGAAGCAGAGTCAATCAAGCATCTGGGTGTATCCTGACAATATTGCCAGGATCCTTCCAGAGCCTGCAGCTGCTCTGTGAAGTCAGAGGACTGGATTGGATTGGATGTATTGGAATATTCTAAATCTGATGCAGAGTCAGTCAGACATCTGGGTGTATCCTGACATTATTGTCGGAATCCTTACAGAGCCTGCAGCTGCTTTGTGAAGTCAGAGAACTGGATCAGTGTACTGGAATATTCTAAATCTGAAGCAGAGTCAATCAAGCATCTGGGTGTATCCTGACATTATTGCCAGGATCCTTCCAGAGCCTGCAGCTGCTCTGTGAAGTCAGAGGACTGGATTGGATCGGATGTACTGGAATATTCTAAATCTGATGCAGTCAGTCAGACATCTGGGTGTATCCTGACATTATTGTCTGGATCCTTCCAGAGCCTGCAGCTGCTTTGTGAAGTCAGAGGACTGGATCGGAAAGGATGTAATGGAATATTCTAAATCTGATGCAGAATCAATCAGACATTTGGGTTTATTTTGACAGTATTGTCGGGATCCTCCGAGAACCTTCAGCTGCTCTGTGAAGTCAAAGGACTGGATTGGATCGGATGTACTGGAATATTCTAAATCTGATGCAGAGTCAATTAGACATCTCGGTGTATCCTGACATTATTGTCTGGATCCTTCCAGAGCCTGCAGCTGCTTTGTGAAGTCAGAAGACTGGATCGGATCGAGTGTACTGGAATATTGTAAATCTGATGCAGAGTCAATCATCACCCGTGTGAAAGGAGCCAACTCATTGATGGTGGGGGGGGGGTGGCCATACACTTCTATAAAATGCACCATCTTTTGGTAGCGCGCTGCCATCGGCAAGATGTGTTGTGGTGCTATTCAGCATCAATGGCACTGCATTGCTCCAATGCATATAATACGTTTCCATGCATTGCAGCAAAGCATGTAGTAATGTGCATACAAGCCGTGGCTGCGTGTGAGTACGAGGCCTAATAATGAACTTCTCTTATTTGCTCCTTTTTGGCCTTTTAAAGAGTAACTCCACCTTTGTTGAGAAAAAAACCTTCCCCTCGGGGTGATCGATGCACATTGCACGGATTTTAACATACGTTGCAGATTCTTACCCTTTGTTATTCGAAAGAATTAGCTGTTTGTTTGTCCGTGTCCATGGGCAGAGTGACTCTGTATGGGAGTGATTTCATAATTATCAATCAGCTGCTGCACCTGCAGGGCTCTAAGGAGGAAAGTGGCAGGGTCTGCATCCCTTTAGATGCGATTTCCTTTTGGGAGTATCTCACCAAAAATGACATTTTTTTTTGTAGGGGATGCCCAAAATCTGACTTGTATCTTGCTACGGACTTCGGGGAAAATCGGTAAACCAATCACACCAGTCGGAAATGACCTTTTTAGGGGCGTTCTGTACACTTTATGTGCACACAGAACACCTCCAGGTTGCCATATTGCATTTTACCAAAAGTTGCATGACCGCGCAATTGTCAATCAAAGTGTGACAGCACTGAAAGCTGAAAAGTGGCCTGGGCAGGAAGGGGGTATAAGTGCCCAGTAGGCAAGTGGTTAAAAAACGCAGGGGACCCGCATCGGATCAGTATAAAGAGTTCCATAGGATCACAGTCACACATTTTTTGTGCTGGCACTCGTAGTTCCTATAGCAGATGGGGGGGGGGGGGCTAGTGGCACACCCTCTATCAATAGTAGCCTCTGCAGTTGTGGAACTACAACCCCCCATCCTGCAGGTAATGCTAGTACTTGTAGTTGCTATAGCAGATTGGGGGGGGGGGGAAGTGGCACACCCTCTATCAATAGTAGCCTCTGTAGTTGTGGAACTACAACCCCCCATCCTGCAGGTAATGCTGGCACTTGTAGTCCCTACAGCAGATGGGGGGGGGGGTGGTAGTGGCACAACCACTATCAATAGTAGCCTCTGTAGTTGTGGAACTACAACGCCCCATCCTGCAGGTACTGCAGGCACTTGTAGTTCCTATAGCAGATTGGGGGGGGGGGGGCGCTAGTGGCACACCCACTATCAATAGTAGCCTCTGTAGTTGTGGAACTACAACTCCCCATCCTACAGGTAATGCTGGCACTTATAGTCCCTATAGCAGATGGGGGGGGGGGTGGTAGTGACACGCCCTCTATCAATAGTAGTCTCTGCAGTTGGGGAACTACAACCCCCCATCCTACAGGTAATGCTGGCACTTGTAGTTCCTATAGCAGATTGTGGGGGGGGGGGGGGGGTGGTAGTGGCACACTCTCTATCAATAGTAGCCTCTGTAGTTGTGGAACTACAACCCCCCATCCTACAGGTAATGCTGGTACTTGTAGTTCCTATAGCAGATTGGGGGGGGGGCTAGTGGCACACCCTCTATTAGTAGTAGTCTCTGTAGTTGGGGAACTACAACCCCCCATCTTGCAGGAAATGCTGGCACTTGTAGTTCCTATAGCAGATGGGGGGGGGGGGGGCCTAGTTGGCAGAATCCTGCGACTGAGCGTTCAGCTGCATTTCCGTCTCGGCAGGGTACATACAGCATCCGAGCCGCCAGCAGGGCTGAAACGTGACTGCAATCTGCGGCAAACGTAGGTGTTAGGAGCAAGCGATTAGAGTCCCGCCGGCTCGCGGAGTGCGACAGATGACATCGTGATTTGTGGCTTTTGGCATGTGTGTCATTACGGAAGATGGGTTTAACAGTACGGCAGCCATTAGCTGAAACGTCCGCTCTTACAGGGGACGCTGCGGGGGGCCGGCACTTGGCAGTGGCCTCCTGGCGGTGCGGAGCCATTTGTCATTCCCGGCACCGTCTCCTCTCGTTATACAGGGAGGGGAACTCTCCTGCGTTACACGGCCAGTGCGGCACGCTTAGGTGTTAAAACAACAAAGGACGACAATGGCTTATACCGGTGTGTTCGATAAAAAAATAAAAAAACATTAAAAAAAAGCGAATGGATAAAACAGATGTAACCGGCAATAATTTCTAAAAATTTTATCCCTTTTTTCTGTCTGTTGTACTTTTTTCTTTTAGATTTTTCTGTTGAAGGTATTACACTTTTATATTGTAAGCTCTAAGGAGCAGGGCCCTCTGATTCCTCCTGTATTTAATTGTATTGTAACCAGGGGTGGACTGACAACTCATTGGGCCCCCGGGCAATAGGGGATCATGGGGCCCCTGTGTCCTTGTCCAAACTCAAAAAAGCCTATGAAAAAGGTACCAGGGGCATCTCCTACTGACCCCGGGCCCTCGGGCAATGCCCGAGTTTCCAAATGGTCAGTCCACCCCTGGTTGGGAATTGAACCCATGACCCATTTACTGCAAGGTAGACGTGCTAACCACTAAGCCCCGCTTTCTTTCTTTCATTTTCATCTGGTGATCTGGCCAGTAAGTCTGTCATTTTTCAAAAGAACAAGCTGTCCTGCAGATGTATCAGTTACAGGGATCAGACAAACCATTTACCACTGACCAGGCGTGCTTACAATGATCAGCTTTTATATATGTAAAACCTTTATTCCAAAAGGGAAAGAAAACTGTTTGCTGTAACTGATTATAAAGTGTGAGCTGAAGCAGGGGCGGACTGACAACTCATGGGGCCCCCGGGCAATAGGTGATCATGGGGCCCTTGTGTCCTTGCCCAAACTCAAAAAAGCCTATGAAAAAGGTACCAGGGACATCTCATGGGGCCCCCTACTGACCCCGGGCCCTCGGGCAGTGCCCAAGTTTCCAAATGGTCAGTCCACCCCTGAGCTAGAGTTTGGCTTCAATTTGTTAGTGTATCTAAATCTGCTAACAGCTAACACTCCCCTTCCCCCAGACTGACAATGCTGCTGTCCAAAGGTGCTGACTGTGCTCCTTCATCCAGAGTGAGGGCGCTCTAGTACAGGAGGTGTGATACTGGCCAGATCACCAGAGGGGAAAAAAGCTTAAAAAGAAAGCTAATGCAGCCACCATATGTAATGATTGGTAAGAAGAAATATACATTTTTGGGTTTTGGGTTTAATTCTGCTTTTAAATCTGAACTTTAGCCTCCCATTCAGTCTTGTACAGTTGTATCGGCTCCTCTCCTGGAGTGAAATTGCTTCTCTGGTTTCACTGCACACTGTGAGCTTCTCACCATGTGCATTAGAAGGTGCAGCAAGGCCAGCATTATCTAGCGCTTTACTCCCCATCCTGATGGTGCTTCTTGGCCTTTTGGCTAGGATCAAGTGTAGTATCTGTTTCCAGGAAGAAAGCTGCTGTCCCCTGGACCGGAAAGGGGGGGCACTAGTTAGTATTTTCCTGATCTGTGGGAATGGTGTGAGGGTCCTTTTCCTCCCAGGTTGATTCTAGCTTGGCTTACTAGGCTTGTGTCCTGTTGAAGGTAGGGCTCTCCCTAAGATCTAATGCCTTTCTGGTAGGGATGGATTGTATTTTTCTGGCCAGGGGCTGGGAGGTGCAAGGAGCTCTCAGTGATGTGTCCCCTGGGATGGCTTGCCTGGGGTGGTGGAAAAATTACACTTTGGAAGTGGGACACCAATTATTGATGTTGGCAGTAGGACACGTCACTAATTGCTTTTCTCATGGCAGGCTTGCCTCTCTCAAGGTCTGCCTTGCCATTGCACTTGGCATTTTTATTATTTTGCACTATTTATTCATGGTGTGATGGGAGTCACTTTGGGTGGGGGCCCATGGAACCCAGCTCACTTTGGAGGGGTGGGAAGACCCCTGTCTCAGCTTCCCATATCCCTCTTATGTGTAAGTCACCCTGTGCCTGTTAGGGGTACAGGGTGATCTGTCCTAATATTGTGTAGACATGTCTAGGAGATAGGTGGGGTGGGGGTTGTGGTTTGTTTGTTGTTGTGTGGCTGCATCCCATTGTTTTATTGTTTGTCTTGCTTGGGAGCAAACTATTATGGGATGTATGTGTTTATGTGTATTAGCTTAGTGGGGGGTGTCTCCAGCAGCTCTCCCTCCTGATAGGACTGTCTGCTGGTGTGAAGTTTGAATACCTGTGTGTCTCTTGTTACTAAAGGTAGATTGCCCCGCCCTGCGTCATTATGCAGGGAGGGGGGACTGTCCCCTGAGTGTATATATCTTGTATCTGTGTTCAAATAAACTAGTCTACCTCCTGGTTTACTTCAAGACTGGTGTCGTCTAGTCTTGTATGGTCAGCTGTGGTGTCTGTTGTCGGTGTTCAGATGGGGAAGCGGTATTCTAATGGAAGTACTCAAGCTCAGTCTGGGTCGGTTCTGTTACACATGGGTTCTTGCATTGCATGTGTGTTGTTTTTCTGTGTGTGCACAGAGAAGAAGGGAGCCTGCCCTGATGTTAAGGAGAGCTTCTGTGGCCTTCAGGTCTTTTGACAATTCCCAACCAGAGGGGTCCCTCTTCTGCCTCTCCCCAACAAGAGGGGTCCCTCTTCTGCCTCTCCCCAACAAGAGGGGTCCCTCTTCTGTCTCTCCCCAACAAGAGGGGTCCCTCTTCTGCCTCTCTCCAAGTGGAGGGTTCTCTCTTCTGCCTCTCCACAACCAGAGGGGTCTCTCTTTTTCCTTTCCCAAACTGGAAGGCTCTCTCTTCTTCCTCTCCCCCAACTGGACAAGTCTCTCTTCTGCCTCTCCCCAACCAGGGGGGGCCCTCTTCTGCCTCTCTCCAACCAGAGGTGCCCATCTTCTGCCTCTATCCAACCAGAGGGGTCTCTCTTCTACCTCTCCCCAACCAGAGGGGTCTCTCTTCTGCCTCTCCCCAACTAGAGGGGTCTCTCTTCTGCCTCTGTTCCCAACCAGAGAGGCCCCTCTTCTGCCTCTATCCAACCGGAGGGCTCTCTCTTCTACCTCTCCCCAACTGGAGGGGTCTTTCTTCTGCCTCTCCCAAACCGGAGGGGTCTCTCTTCTGCCTTTCCCCAACCAGAGGGGTCTCTCTGCTGCCTCTTCCCAGCTGGAGGGGTCACTCTTCTGCCTCTCCTCAACCAGAGGGTTCACTATTCAAGAGAGCTGCTCACCAAGTACTTGATGGACCAGCTTTGGCTGGTCCCTAAGGAGCTTGGTCCACCCAGTTTTACCTAGGTAGACCATGGTGTACCTTGCTCCTGGTGAGAGTCTTGCATCCTGGAGGGTTCAGGGGTTAGAGACCCTTTTTATTGGGAGGTTTGGCCATTTCTGGACCCTCTGTGCACTTATTTTGTGTGCTGTAATTTCATGGTTCACTTTTTTTTTTTCTTGCTAACAAGGGTTTGACAAAACACTGTTCCGTGGAACTCTGTGAAAAAGACAGAATGCTCCCTGGTCCTTTCATTGATTGGATCAGGGGATTACCTACAGGGGTAACAAGGGTCGCAGATGCGACCTAGCCCCATGCTCCAGTGTGCTCATGTGGCCTCCCTGTACACCAGGATAGGAGGAGTGGCTGTGGGAGGCTGCATACAGAGGAACCGATCGCTCCATTTTCCTCCCTACAGCTACTGAATGCCCCCTGCTCTTCCTCTCCCTCCCGCAGGCATTCAGAGGCTGCAGGGAGGAAAATGGAGAAATCAGTTCCTCTTTTAGCAGCTGCCACTCCTCCTATCCACCTTCTTCCTGCTGCCTGCCTGTGTGCTTTCCAGCCCCCCTCATCCCCTGCAGCTACAGGTATGTAGGCTTTCCTACTCCCCTCTTCCTCCAGCAGCTGCGGATTATGCTGTCAAAATGCAGAGTGGGGAATGGGCCAATAAATGTGTCATTTACGGGCCCCTTCCTTGTCCAAATGAATAGAGTCAGTGATCCATACGGAAACTGAAACTGTGTTTACTATACTTCAGTTTATGAATGGAGGGGGAGCTCTGTACAGAACTATTCCTGTCCATTCATTCTGTGCAGCTGAGGGCTGTGTCCTCAATCTCCTTTATCTGCCTCAAAGGTAGAACATCAGAGGTCTGTTTGGACCCCTGATATCTCACCAAAGTCCCCCAACGGGGCTCCTAAATTTTAAAAAAAAAATAATAAAAGAAAAATATTGTAAAAAATAGAAAAGAAATGGTAAAAAAAAAACCTAATAAAAAAAAATCAAACAACAAAAATAAAAAACTACTGACACCAGTGGCTGAACTACCAGGGTCACAAAGGTCACACTTGCGACTGGGCCCTGGCATTCTGCCACTCAGGGAGCCCTTCATGGTTTCTTGCATTGGGGCCCTGAAGGTTCTAGTTATACCACAGCACTGGATGAACTACTAGGGTCACAAAGGTCTCACTTGTGACTGGGCCCTGGCATTCTGCCACTCAGGGAGCCCTTCATGGTTTCTTGCATTGGGGCCCTGAAGGTTCTAGTTATACCACAGCATTGGATGAACTACTAGGGTCACAAAGGTCGCACTTGTGACTGGGCCCTGGCATTCTGCCACTCAGGGAGCCCTTCATAATTTCTTGCATTGGGGCCCTGAAGGTTCTAGTTATACCACAGCATTGGATGAACTACTAGGGTCACAAAGGTCGCACTTATGACTGGGCCCTGGCATTCTGCTACTCAGGGAGCCCTTCGTGGTTTCTTGCATTGGGGCCCTGAAGGTTCTAGTTATACCACAGCATTGGATGAACTACTAGGGTCACAAAGGTCGCACTTGTGACTGGGCCCTGGCATTCTGCCACTCAGGGAGCCCTTCATGGTTTCTTGCATTGGGGCCCTGAAGGTTCTAGTTATACCACTGCATTGGATATCAGTTGTTGGAACCATGGAGGCTCAGCATCACATGTTGGTGTTACCTGCATGCAAATACAGTCTACCTAGGAATGCCCACTCCTCCAGACTGACATCCACCCATCAAGGTGGACCTTCTCAAGTCATAAGGCGTTGTGGCACAATTGTGTGGAGTACCCATAGTTGTGATGCATTTCTTTTGGCTTTCACAATTTCAAAAAGGCCTCCAGGAGGTGACATATTGCCTCCAAGCCGTTCAAATGCATCTGAACAACGTTGATGGATTTTCGGAGGATCACAATGATGGCCACAACCCAGGTGGAGCTCACAGAGCAGGCATAGCACAGTGACCATCCTCACATGCGGCCTGCTCCTCCAGCTATACACGAATTGCTGTGGCTGCAGGCAGTCTTCAGCTCGCGGCCTCCTCCCGAGATGATGGCGGTTGTCACTTCTCATCTGCAGCTCGTTTTCTAAAATTGTCCCTGATTTTCCGCGAAATAAAGCAGCAAAACAATTGTCACGAAAAGGCACGAAGGGGAAAAAACAAGCCATTTGCTTTGGAATATAGATTACACGCTAACAGGATTTCCCTTCTATTCCTGGATCTCCTGCGCCGCAGAAAAAAAGCGCAATTCCTACAGACGGTAAACTTTGGAATGAGGTGAGTAATGTCTTCGACGGCTTGTGGCTTTTTGTGAACTGCAGCAAGATGTGTTTGATGGAGGGGGGGGGGGGTGCTGGGGGGCTCAGTAGTGTTTGGAGCAGGTGCTTTGCTGCTTTAGTGCAGTATATCAATTATGATCCAATACATAAAAAGGTAAAAATACAAAGACACTGGTCAATGAAATTAAAGGAACACTCTTTAATCAGTCGAGTCTAGAAACAAGTCAGTGAAACTCCTGGGATATTGATCTGGTCAGGTAAGTAGCAGAGGGGGTTGTTAATCAGTTTCAGCTGCTTTGGTGTTAATTACATTAACAACAGGTGCACTAGATGGGCAACAATGAGACAACCCGCAAAACAGGAATGGTTTTACAGGTGAAGGCCACTGATATTTTTTGCCCTACTCATCTTTTCTGACTGTTTTTCACTAATTTTGCATTTGGCTAGGGTCAGTGTCACTACTGGTAGCATGAGGCCATACCTGGACCCTACAGAGGTTGCACAGGCAGCCCAACTCCTCTAGGATGACACATCAATACGTCCCATTGCCAGAAGGTTTGCTGTGTCTCCCAGCACAGTCTCGAGAGCATGGAGGAGATTCCAGGAGACAGGCAGTTACTCTAGGAGGACTGGACAGAGCTGTAGAAGGTCCTTAACCCATCAGCAGGACCGGTATCTGCTCCTTTGTGCAAGGAGGAACAGGATGAGCACTGCCAGAGCCCTACAAAATGACCTCCAGCAGGCCACTGGTGTGAATGTCTCTGACCAATCAGAAACAGCCTTCATGAGGGTGGCCGGAGGGCCTGATGTCCTCTAGTGGGCCCTATGCTCACTGCCTGGCACCATAGAACTTGATTGGCATTTGCCATTGAACCCCAGAATTGGCAGGTCCACCAGGAAATATAAACAGAATTAACCGCTTCCCTACTGCCCTATAGCAGAAATACTGCTACAGGGCGGCAGGGCTGCACAAAATCATGTATATATACATGATTTTACATTTCTGGGTAGGGGGCGCACACTGCCCTACCCGCACCGCCATTGGCGGCTACAGCTGTCAATCACCGGGTCCTGGCCAGAGATTCCCCGCCGGCACCAAGCGATCGCCAAGGAACACTGACTGGGGAGAGGTCTGTGTGTAAACAATACAGATCTCTCCCCTGTCAGCACCGACATGCTGCTTTGTATTGCTTTTCATAGCAGAGAAAAACACAGCAGCATGTCTCCCTAGTAAAACACACACAGCACATAATGTAAAATAGCACACAGTTAACCCTTTGATTGCCCCAGATGTTAACCCCTTCCTGCCCAGTGTCATTAGTACAGTGCCAGTGCTTTTTATTAGCACCGATCACTATATTAGTGTCACTGGCAGTTTGTCAGTTCCCCCCGGTGTCAGAATGTCCGCCACAGTCTTGCAGTCCCAGTATAAGTAGCTGATCACCGCCATTACTAGTATATACAGTTGCAAGAAAAAGCATGTGAACCCCTTGGGATTACGTGGAGCTTTGCATGAATTGGGCATAAAATGTGCTCTGAACGTCATCTAAGTCACAACAATAGAAGAACACAGTCTGCTGAACATAATACTACACAAACATTAGATGTTGCCATGGTTTCATTGCACATAACATGTAAACATTCACAGTGCAGGGAGGAAAAAATATGTGAACCTTTGGACTTAATAACTGGTTGACCCTCCTTTGGCAGCAATAACCTCAACCAAACGTTTCCTGTAGTTGCAGATCAGACCTGCACAACGATCTGGAGTCATTTTGGACCACTCCTCTTCACAAAACTGTTTCAGTGTAGCAATATTCTTGGGATGTCTGGTGTGAATCGCTCTCTTAAGGTCATGCCACAGCATTTCAATCGGGTTGAGGTCAGGACTCTGACTGGGCCACTCCAGAAGGCGTATTCTGTGCTGTTGCAGCCATTGTTTTGTTGAATGACTTGTATGCTTTGGGTCATTGTCCTGTTGCATCACCCATCCTCTGCGGAGCTTCAGTTGGCGGACAGATGGTCGTACGTTTTCCTGCAAAATGTCTTGATAAACTCTGGAATTCATTTTCCCATCAATGACAACAATCCGTCCAGGCCCTGAGGCAGCAAAGCAGCCCCAAACCATGATGCTCCCTCCGCCATGTTTCACAGTGGGGATGAGGTTTTGATGTTGGTGTGCTGTGCCTTTTTTTCTCCACACATAGTGTTGTGTGTTCTTCCCAAACAACTCAATCTTGGTTTCATCTGTCCACAGTATATTTTGCCAGTAGTGCTGTGGAACTTCCAGGTGCTCTTTTGCAAACTTCAAATGTGCTGCAATCTTCTTTTTGGACAGCAATGGCTTCCTCCGTGGTGTCCTCCCATGTACTCCATTCTTGTTTAATGTTTTCCTTATTGTAGATGTGTCAACAAAAATGTTAGCATGTGCCAGAGATTTCTGTAGGTCTTTAGCTGACACTCTGGGATTCTTCTTTACCTCATACAGCATTCTGCGCTGTGCTCTTGCAGTCATTTTTACAGGACGACCACGCCTAGGGAGAGTAGCAACAGTGCTAAACTTTCTCCATTTGTAGACAGTCTGTCTTACCATGGACACATGAACATCAAGGCTTTTGAAGATACTTTTGTAACCCTTTCCAGCTTCATGCAAGTCAACAATTCTTGATCGTAGGTCTTCTGAGAGCTCTTTTCTGCGAGGCATGGTTCACATCAGACAGTGCTTCTTGAAACCAGTAAACCCAAAACAGGTGTGTGCTTTTTAAGAGCAGGACAGCTGTCAGCAACACATCCAATATCATCACACTGATTGGAGTCAAGGTTGGCTCCCTCCTGGCTCCAATTAGCTCTGGGAGAAGTCATTAAGCTAGGGCCTCACATACTTTTTCCTCCCTGCGCTGTGAATGTTTACATGTTATGTGCAATTAAACCATGGCAACATCTAATGTTTGTGTAGTATTATGTTCAGCAGACTGTGTTCTTCTATTGTTGTGACTTAGATGACGTTCAGAGCACATTTTATGCCCAATTCATGCAAAACTCCACGTAATCCCAAGGGGTTCACATGCTTTTTCTTGCAACTGTATATAAAAAAAAAATTCCAGTATATATATTTGTAAACGCTATAACTTTCACGTAAACCAATTAATTTACACATATTGGGATTTTTTTTCAGCAAAGACATGTAGCAGAATATATTTTGGCCTAAAATTTATGAAGAAATTATATTGTTTTAAATTTTTTTACTGGACATGATTAATAGCAAAAAGGCCAAAATATTGTTTTTTTTTTTCAAAATTGTTGGTCTTTTTTTGCTTACAGCGCAAAAATAAAAAACGCAGAGTTGATAAAATACCACCAAAAGAAAGCTGTATTTGTGGGGGGAAAAAAAGGGCATAAATTTCACCTGGGTGCGCCGTTGCGTGACCGCGCAATTGTCAGTTAAAGTAACGCAGCGCCATATTGCAAAAAATGGCCTGGTAAGGAAGGGGGGGGGGGTGGTAAATCCTCTGGAGGGCGAGGGGTTAAACATCAGCTTCTACTAGTACAGGCAGCATGTGACAGTCAGGGAACCTGAATAAAAAAAATAAAGTTAGTAATGGCAGCTCACATAATTCAATCCTGACGTGTCCCCTTTAAGCAGATATTCTAACTTTAGTGTGCTTACGTTCGGCGCTGGCCCTTTAACACCAGGATAAAAGTCCTCATTCGGGTTGTGTGCACTGCGGCGCCGGGGGAGGTGACTGCGCCAGATTGTATCGATATACTGTCTGTCGCTGGGGGCTATTTGTGTAAGTGGACTCTGAATTCGAGCCTCACGTCAGGAGATAGAGGGGGCTCATTTCCATATAGAGAGTCCATTTAAATACTGATTGGCTTCTGGATGTCTGATGGCATCTGCGGTGAGATATGGCGGTGTTATAATGAAAAGCGAGCAGGGATGAGAACACGATGATTTCTGCAGGGAGACAAGCTGATAGCCAGACCTATGAGAAGCCCGCGCCTAAATGACTCTAAATTGATTCACTTTGTGGCGGAGCACGGCCTATCCCAATCCACCACAGCCTATAGAAGGGGGATAATTGTCAGATAATGAGGTCACATGACACGGCAGATTCACGGAGATCTCCACTTTACGCTCCTTTTCCGGATGGATGGTTTAACCATGTTTAGGAACTCCGTCCATCTAATAAAAAGTAAAAAAAAAAAACATTGTAAAAGGAGAAAATGCTAACACTTAGGACCAGTTCACACTACATGCGCTTCAGTTGCGTTTTTTTTCTGCATCCAAAACACACAGAAAGTAGGTTATATGGTTGTCAATGTCATAGTTCACATCAGCGCTTGCAGTTCCAGTGCGTTCCGGATGCAGAAAAAAAAAGTAGAACAGGCTGCATTTTTCCTGCACAGGACTGTACTGGAACGCGGTAAAACACATCAAAAACGCACCAAAATGCACCAAAAATGCACCGAAACGCACATGTCCCTAATTAAATTGAAGAAAAAGAGGGGAAAATAATGAACTCGAATGCATCAAAAATGCACTGGAACAGGGGCAGACTGACAACTCATGGGGCCCCCGGGCAATAGGGGATCATGGGGCCCCTGTGTCCTTGCCCAAACTCAAAAAGCCTATGAAAAAGGTACCAAGGGCATCTCATGGGGCCCCCTACTGACCCCGGGCCCTCGGGCAGTGCCCGAGTTTCCAAAGGGTCAGTCCGCCCCTGCACTGAAATGCACCAAAAAGTGGCAAAAACGCACATGCAAAAATGCATGCGGAACGCATCCAGACTGCATTTCTGTAGTGTGAACCGGCCTTTAATGATTTACAGTTCAGTATCTGACACCTTGACAAATGTTGTGTCTGCCTCCTCCATGCTGATCAATCACGTATTCATCCTCATGCACAGGGGACGTTGTTACAGAGGCTGTTTTTGGTGTTTGGCATTTTTTCTACAGCCAGCAAACCCCCCCAGCATGTTATCCTATGTGTCCATACACACATAGGCTCTAATCAGTGTTTTTTGGCTTGGAAAAACCCCCCAGAACTAGTGGGGTTCTAAAGGAGATTTTCAGCTGTAAAAATGCTCTAACGCTGAAAAATGCGGTAAAACGCGGCAAACAAGAGTTTGTTAAAAAAAAAAGCTAAAAACTGCAAACGTGGCAAAACAGTAATGCAAAAATGCTAAAAACTACTGAAAAATTTGCGTATTTACGTGACTTTACATAGCTAACGTCATCAGCGTTATTAAAATGCCCCCCAGTGTGTATGGAGCCTTCCGATGGAATGGTTGTGGTGCATCATGGGAGCTTCAGGCCTGCTCAGCTGTGAAAAGCAGGGAGGAGAAGAAGACACAAGGCTCCCACTTTTTAATTCTTGCACCTGCACCCGACTGTTAGAACCAAGGTGCTCTCTTGACTGCCTGGTGGTTTTATGAAACTGAAGTTATGCAGGCAGTTTTGATAAACAGTGACACTTGATGGTGTTCCACCAGCTGTGGACATTGGATGTGCTACACATATTTAAGAAAACTTACTGAAAGTATACAGGACGTGTGTAGTACGCTCTGTCCTTCTCCCCATTACACTTGCTGGCAATTCCCGGCTTTCAAAATGACAGTCAGAGTTTCGGTAAGTACAGCAGCTGTAATAGCAGCTACTGTTAAAAAAAATGGATGGGTTTGTAAACATTGTTCAGAAAGGAGATAAAGAGATACAAAGTAACATTATGTATAAACATTGTTCAGAAAGGAGATAAAGAGATACAAAGTAACATTATGTATAAACATTGTTCAGAAAAGAGAGAGATACAAAGTAACATTATTTAGAAACATTGTTCAGAAAGGAGATAAAGAGATACAAAGTAGCATTATTTATAAACATTGTTCAGAAAGGAGATAAAGAGATACAAAGTAACATTATTTATAAACATTGTTCAGAAAGGAGATAAAGAGATACAAAGTAACATTATGTATAAACATTGTTCAGAAAAGAGAGAGATACAAAGTAACATTATTTATAAACATTGTTCAGAAAGGAGATAAAGAGATACAAAGTAGCATTATTTATAAACATTGTTCAGAAAGGAGATAAAGAGATATAAAGTAACATTGTTTATAAACACCGTTCAGAGGGATAGAGAATTACAAAGTAACATTGTTTATAAACATCGATCAGACAAGAGATGGATAATTACAAAGTAACATTGTTTACACACATTGATCAGACAGAAGAAAGAGCAATACAAAGTAACATTGTTTATAAACATTGATCAGACAGGAGATAGAGAGATACAAAGTAACTTTGTTTATAAACATTGATCAGACGAGAGATAGAGAGATACAAAGTAACATTGTTTACAGACATTAATCAGACAGGGGATAGAGAGATACAAAGTATCATTGTTTATAAACATTGATCAGACACATGGCAGAGATACAAAGTAATATTTTTGCATTGACTCTGTTTTCTTTATCTGCAGATCAGAGGGATGAGCTTCAGTCTATGAAAGTCAAGATTCAAGGTTCAAGACAGGTAGATAACAGGCAGGCGGATGGACTACAAATGCAGCAGGAGATGCATAGTCCAAGTTCAGGCCAGAGTCAGTAACAGGCTGGCAGACCAGATACAGATGGAGCGGACAGATACACAGTCAAGGTACAGGATGTGGTCAGTAACTGTTGGCCTTCACCCAGAGTTCCCGAAGGTGGAGATGGGCCAGGGACCATAGTGGTAGGAGTCAGAGCAGGTTGCAAGTAGGAGAGTAGTCAGGTCCAGGAAAGGGTTGAAAGCCGTCAACAATCAAGAGATTATTCAAGTCAATGTAGGCTGGCAATGGTCAGGCAATCTCAAAGGTTTGTAGTACGTGCACAAAGGTAACTGGCAATAAGAGACAGCGCAAACCAAGTCACAGGCTGGAGCTTATCTGCAGGGATTCTGTGAGTAACATTGGAGGTCCTGGCAGGGATTTCTAAAGTACCATTGAAAGTCCTGGCAGTGTTTCTGCAAGAACCATTGGGAGCCCAGGCAGGGTCTTCTGAAAGTAGGAGTTCTTGAAGTCCTGGAAGGGATTCCTAAAGTATCATTGGAAGTCCTGGCAGGGTTTCTGCAAGAACCATTGGGAACCTTTGGGAGCCCAGGAAGGGTCTTCTGAAAGTAGGAGTTCTGGTAGTCCTGGCAGGGATTCCTAAGGTACCATTGGAAGTCCTGGCAGGGTTTCTGCTAGAACCATTGGAAGTCCTGGCAGGGTTTCTGCAAGAACCATTGGAAGTCCTGTCAGGGTTTCTGCAAGGACCATTGGGAGCCCAGGTAGGGTCTTCTGAAAGTAGGAGTTCTGGAAGTCCTGGCAGGGTTTCTGCAAGAACCATTGAGATCCCAGGTAGGGTCTTCTGAAAGTAGGAGTTCTGGAAGTCCTGGCAGGGTTTCTGCAAGAACCGTTGAGATCCCAGGTAGGGTCTTCTGAAAGTAGGAGTTCTGGAAGTCTTGGCAGGGATTCCTAAGGTACCATTGGAAGTCCTGAAAGGGTTTCTGCAAGAACCGTTGAGAGCCCAGGTAGTGTCTTCTGAATGTAGGAGTTCTGGAAGTCCTGGCAGGGATTCCTAAGGTACTATTGGAAGTCCTGGCAGGGTTTCTGCAAGAACCATTGGAAGTCCTGGCAAGGTTTCTGCAAGAACCATTGGGAGCCCAGGCAGGGTCTTCTGAAAGTAGGAGTTCTGGAAGTCCAGGCAGTGATACCTAAGGTACCATTGGAAGTCCTGGCAGGATTTCTGCAAGAACCATTGGAAGTCCTGGCAGGGTTTCTGCAAGAACCATTGGAAGTCCTGGCAAGGTTTCTGCAAGAACCATTGGGAGCCCAGGCAGTAGAAGTTCTGTTAGTCCTGGCGTGGATTCTGAGTGCTGTAACAGTAATAATGGATGAGCAGTAGAAGGTCAAGGAAAGTTGGTAAGGTGTGGACAGTAAGAAACGCAGGTCACAGGTACTGCTGAAGAAAACAGGGTTGCCACCTCATCCCTTTAAACCGAACACATATAAATGACACAGGTTCTGGGGCTGATTAAGTTAGTAACTGAACTTACTTAGTGCCTTATCTGCATTAAATTACCCTCAGAACCTGTGTCATTCATATGTATTCAGGTTTAAAGGGATGAGGTGGCAACCCTCAATCTCCAAGCCCAGGATGATGCTTCCTTTAAATGGCCCAATTGGCACCAACACAATGAAGTGCAGCTCGATCCCAATCCACCCTGTGAACGAAGCTATGATCCAAACTTTGCCTGCTTACAGGTGCACATGTGGACACAAAATCTTCCATTCTGGCAAAACCTTCCTCACAGCCAAAGGATACAAAAAAATTTAACATAGTGTGCTAATAAAAATGACAATTGTTTATAATACATAGTGCAGAGAACAAATTATATGTCATAGTCAGAGTTAATAATTCTGCAAGACGAATGTGTTCCCAAACCAGAGCGCGATTCCCGCAGTCACAAAGTTGCTGCGATATTCATCGCCTTCCTCTTCATCCCCTTCACTTTCCTGGTTGTCTTTGTGGCGCTCCCTCCGCGATGGCGGTGCGGCATCTGTGACAGACAGTGTCGGGGAAAAGCATTAATATTAAATCGGGTACTTAGGCACCAAATGAATCTTCCCGCTCCCTGCTGCTGCTTCTTAAAGGGACAGACGGCTCATGCCCGACGCTGCAAATGACAAACGACTTTTTAATTTTTCTTGCAAATACTATATTTTGATGCCATAATAACAGAAAGCACATGGTCAGTTATTAGAATGTTACCCAAAGGTAACCTTCGATGTGACTCTCACATTTTACCCACATGGAAGAAAAATATATTTTAAATATATTTTAAAAATACTTTTCCCAAATATGTTGACATATACTTGAAATACTACAATTTTGGCTGTATTCAATATATTTAAAAATAAATAAATAAATATACACTGTATGTTGAAATGCGCTTTTTATATATTACAAAATATATGAAAAATATTTTTAAAAATATATATTTTTAAAATATATTCTTCAGATTTACATATAAAAATGTCATTTTAACATATGTTTTTACCTATATTTGTAAATGCATTCCAAAAATGGCGATTAAATGTATTTTTAAAGACATACAGTATATTTGAAAATATATTTTTAAAAATATTTTTTATATATGTTGTAATATATAAAAAAAGCATTTCAACATACAGTATATATATATATATATATATATATATATATTTTGAAATATATTAAATACAGGCAAAATTTTAGTTTTTCAAATATATGTCAATATATATGGGAAGAATATGTTTAAACTATATTTAAAATAGATTTTCTTCCATGTGTGTACAGACTTGCTGTTTCCTGTTTCAAAGACTATAATCCATATGCGGGTTTGCAGATTCTGGATTCATCAAGGAGTGTGGTCCAAGCATTGTGCAATGGACCTGCAAACAAGTATGTAGCCAGTGAAGTGTTGGCTTTCCACATCTGCATGCTTTTGCTTGTTTCACGTCAGTGACTCTCTAGGTTTCTGGTTTCAAACCTGCAGCTCAAAGGCTGCATTAAGCCCCTTAGTAATTTTTGTGTGGCTTTCCGGGCCCCTGCAGACACTAATCAGTGTTTCCATATTGTCCTGTCATAGCAGTGATTTCTAGCAGTCTCATATAATATGTCTCCATTCTATGGCCATCTTCTGAAGCATGTCCGCAGCCTCTAACAACTCTTATAGCACATTCACAGCCTCTGACATTCTCTTGCAGCACATCTGCAGTCTCTGACAATCTCTTGTAGCATGTCTGCAGTCCCTGACCATCTCTTGTATTAGTCGGTCCTGTATTAGGTCTGCAGTCTCTGACCATCTCTTTTATCAGGTCCCCAGGTCTCTAACCATCTCTTGTATTAGGTCCACAGTCTCTCACCATGTCCTGTATCAGGTCAACAGCCTCTGACCTTCTCTTGTACTGTATTATGTCCACAGTCTCTGACCATCTCTTGGTCTGAAGTCTATGAACATCTCTTATATGAGGTCCACAGTCTCTGACTATCTCTTGTATTATGTCTGCAGTCTCTGACCATCTCCTGTACCATGTCAGCAGTCTCTGACCATCACTTGTATGAGGGCCACAGTCTCTGACCATCTCTTGTATGAGGTCCACACTCTCTGACTATCTCTTATATTATGTAAGCAATCTCTGACCATCTCTTGTATTATATCTGCAGTCTTTGACCATCTCTTGTATCATGTCAGCATTCTCTGACGATCTCTTGTATCATGTCTGCAGTGTCTGACCATCTCTTGTATCTTGTCCATAGTCTCTGACCATCTCTTGTATCATGTCCATAGTCTCTGACCATCTCTTGTATCATGTCCACAGTCTCTGACCATCTCTTGTATCATGTCCATAGTCTCTGACCATCTCTTGTATCATGTCCACAGTCTCTGAACATCTCTTCTGCCATGTCTGCAATCTCTGACCATCTTTTGTATGAGGTCCACAGTCTCTGACAATTTCTTGTATCATGTCTGCAGTCTCTGACCATTTCTTCTACCATGGCTGCAGTCTCTGAACATTTCTTTTATGAAGTCCACAGTCTTTGACCATCTCTTGTATCATGTCGGCATTCTCTGACCATCTCTTGTATCATGTCCACAGTCTCTGACCATCTCTTGTTTCATGTCCACAGTCTTTGACCATCTTTTGCATGAGGTCCACAGTTTCTGACTGTCTCCTATATTATGTCCGCAGTCTCTGACCATCTCTTGTCTCATGCCACCAGTCTCTGACCATCTCTTATATCATGCCACTGGTCTCTGACCATCCCTTGTATCATGTCCATAGTCTCTGACCATCTCTTGTATCATGTGAGCATTCTCTTACGATCTCTTGTATCATGTCTGCAGTGTCTGACCATCTCTTGTATCTTGTCCATAGTCTCTGACCATCTCTTGTATCATGTCCATAGTCTCTGACCATCTCTTGTATCATGTCCACAGTCTCTGACCATCTCTTGTATCATGTCCATAGTCTCTGACCATCTCTTGTATCATGTCCACAGTCTCTGACCATCTCTTGTATCATGTCCACAGTCTCTGACCATCTCTTGTATCATGTCCACAGTCTCTGACCTTCTCCTTTATCATACCATTAGTTGTTGACTACAACCTGTTGCGTGTCTGTTGCCTCTGACACTGAATATTCACTAAATTCTGAGTGTGGCCCTTTGGTGATATCAGCGGTTGCACTTGAGGCCCCCCATATCAAGCAAGTTGACCACCACTGCTCTAGCTAGTGAACATGGATGCATTTTGTCATTGTAACCGCTACATTATTACCTTAGTGTTCGGACTACGGCTGGTCGGAAATTTTTATAGAGATTGCCTGTTGTTCCTTCAAGTAAAGAAAACCTTCAGAGGATCCTGTAGATGACTTTAGCACACAATATACAGTAAATAATCTTTACAATTCTGCGCTATGGAATATAAAATGATTTAACATAAAAAGATGAAAGAATAAGTGAGTCAATCTACATGAGCAGCCGCCACAATATTGCCGGTAACAATACACATAAAATAATACACAGAAGTGTGGCGCTTCAAAAAAATTTGAACTTAGAAGTCCAATCCACAAAAAATGACGATATACAGAATAAGCCCCTCTTCACTGGAACCTCAGTGCTGCTATAGATGTCTCAAAATGGCCAGAAGATAGAAAAAAGTCCACCATCACCAAACACTCTGCCTCTTACCAGATCATGTTGACCCCCCAGTTATGGTTGGGTCAAAAAACGCTGTATAAATTCCAAAAGGCAAGCTGCAGTTGACCTCATTACCTAATCGACGTGGGATCTTTATCCCAATGTGTCATATTTTTATTGTTCATATGGGGACTGCCCCTATATTTTTGAAGTGTATAAAAACCTGTATTTCAGTTCAATAACAGTTCTAGTTTTGCACCTGAGTTAGTGTCGTCTAGTTCATGGGTGCAATGCCCATCTATAATAGCTTGGTCCTGTGTCCCAGCGGCGAGGGAGCCATTCTCTGTATTTCTGTTCAATAAACTGGGGGTCAACATGATCTGGTAAGAGGCAGAGTGATTGGTAATGGTGATGGTGGACCAGGGGCGGACTGACAACTCATGGGGCCCCCGGGCAATAGGGGAACATGGGGCCCCTGTGTCCTTGCCCAAACTCAAAAAAGCCTATGAAAAAGGTACAAGGGGCATCTCATGGGGCCCCCTACTGACCCCGGGCCCTCGGGCGGTGCCCGAGTTTCCAAATGGTCAGTCCACCCCTGCGGTGGACTGTTTTCTATCTTCTCCTGGCCGTTTTGAGACATCTATAGCAGCACTGAGCAGGGGCAGACTGACCATTTGGAAACTCGGGCACTGCCCGAGGACCCGTGGTCAGTAGGGGGCCCCATGAGATGCCCCTTGTACCTTTTTCATAGGCTTTTTTGAGTTTGGGCAAGGACACGGGCCCCATGATCCCCTATTGCCCGGGGGCCCCATGAGTTGTGAGTCCGCCCCTGGCACTGAGATTCCAGTGAAGAGGGGCTTATTCTATATATCTTCATTTTTGTGGATTGGACTTCGAAGTTCAAATTTTCTTTTTCATAAGTCGGAAGTGACGAAACGCGTCAGGGTCGTGACGTCGGACGCTGAGCCGGAAGGAGCAGCGCGGCCATTTTTGAATTACTCACAACAGTGAACGGACTAGAGCGAGGATGGACGGTATATTCTAAGATGTAAGTTTATTGAATAAAAGTGTGAATTACTTTTTACTCCACTGAGTCTGCTCCTATTTCCCTGCGAGGAACAGGGACCCTGGTACCTATGACCTATGGCTGTATGAAAAAAGGGATTCCATTGTGTACTCCTGAGAGGAAGACGCACCTCCTAGGAAGGTTATCTTGTGGCATAAAGGAATCCTAAATGCTTTGACTTACAGCAAGAGGGGTCCTGTGGATTGAGCGGGAAGAGTTGGACACATTTGGAATATTGTTGTTTTTGTTTTATTTTATTTTATTTTTGGATTTTGACTTTGGACTGTGGACTGTGGTGTGGACAATTTAAGAGCGGTGTGGGATTGTGGGAGAGGGTATTTATGGATTATTGAAAAGGTTTATGTTATTTGCACTTTCAAGGGTGGAAGTTTGACTTTTCTGTGGGAAGCTATAGAGTATTGATTCATTATCCCTTTGATCGCCCCACATGTTAACCCCTTCCTGCCCAGTGCCATTAGTACAGTGTCAATGCTTTTTATTAGCACTGATCACTGTATTGGTGTCACTGGGGATATCAGTGGCAGTTAGTTCCCCCCAATGTCAGAATGCCCGCCGCAGTCCCGCTATGAGTTGCTGATCGCAGTCATTACTAGTAAAAAAAAAAAAATCCCAGTGTATATACCGCCATTTGAAAACGCTATAACTTTCACGTAAACCAATTAATTTACACATATTGGGATTCTTTTTTTAAGAAAGACACAGAGCAGAATACATTTTGGCCTAAATTTATGATGAAATTAGATTTTTTTTATATTTTTTTAGTGGACGTGTTTAATAGCAAAAATATTGTTTTTTTTTGTTTTCCAAATTTTTGGTCTTTTTTGTTAATAGCGCAAAAAAAAAAAAACCGCACAGAAAGCTCAATTCGTGGGAAAAAAAGGAAGTAAATTCCATTTGGGCGCAGCGTTGCACGACCGCGCAATTGTCAGTCAAAGTAACGCAGAGCCGTATCGCAAAAATTGGCCTGGTCAGGAATCCTCTGAAGGGCGAGGGGTTAACATTAGGTGGTCATAATGGTGTAACTATTTGGTGTCTAACAAATCACAACAATGTATCATTTAGTGTATTATCAAAACTATTTATACGTTGACTCCGTCTGACACCCATAGGATCATCGATCGTTGGGCGCTCATTAGAGTAGCGGGGGTGGGCATCAATCTTTGGGAGCTCATTAGAGTAGCGGGGGGGGGGGGGGGAGGCTCCTTGGCTTCACTGTAGTTACATTGTATCAGTCTACAGTAAACTATATTGTAAAGTGTAACTAGTTTATTGGTGAATTGTGATGGAAGAAGAGACCATGTGACACTGAAGTGGCCCCCACCGTGTCGGCACCGGGTGCACGCTGGAAGATAAATAGATCCTTGTAACCTGGTTCCACATTCATTTGTCCGTGTATTGTCATGTAAATCTATCATGTGTGCCATGTTGTACATTAGCCGGGCAGATTGGTAACACGGTGACGCGGCTCTGCTGGGATCAATGGGTTGGCGGAGCGCTGATGGATGAGCCGGTCCGGGGCCTTTTCTGTTCCTGTCAGACGTTCCGGCAGCTATTGTGTTCTCCGGGACATCAGGCGACTCGTTTGCATTTACATAAATAAATACCCTGACAAATGTAATTATATTTTCTTGCAAACGGAATACAGAACACATTCCTTCTGTGCATCACATGTCATTATTTATATCTCAGTTTAGGCTGGAGCCATGGCTAAACAGACCTCACACAACTTTCTGTGTTCCTGTGGCCCCATGGCCCACCTTTGTGTGTTCCCATCTCCCCATGGCCCACCTTTGTGTGTTTCCCTCTCCCCATGGCCCAACTTTGTGTGTTTCCCTCTCCCCATGGCCCAACTTTGTGTGTTTCCCTCTCCCCATGGCCCAACTTTGTGTGTTTCCCTCTCCCCATGGCCCAACTTTGTGTGTTTCCGTCTCCCCATGGCCAATCTTTGCGTATTTCCCTCTCCCCATGGCCCACGTTTGTGGGTTCCCATCTTCCCATGGCCCACCTTTGTGTGTTTCCCTCTCCCCATGGCCCAAATTTGTATGTTTCCATCTCCCCATGGCATACCCTTGTGTGTTTCCCTCTCCCCATGGCCCAACTTTGTGCGTTTCCCTCTCCCCATGGCCCAACTTTGCATGTTTCCCTCTCCCCATGGCCCACCTTTGCGTGTTTCCATCTCCCCATGGCCCACCTTTGCGTGTTTCCATCTCCCCATGGCCCACCTTTGCGTGTTTCTATCTCCCCATGGCCCACCTTTGTGTGTTTCCATCTCCCCATGGCCCACCTTTGTGTGTTTCCCTCTCCCCATGACCCAACTTTGTGTGTTTCCGTCTCCACATGGTCAATCTTTGCGTGTTTCCCTCTCCCCATGGCCCACCTTTGTGTGTTCCTGTCTCCCCATGGCCCATGTTTGTGGGTTCCCATCTCCCCATGGCCCACCTTTATGTGTTTCCCTCTCCCCATGGCCCACCTTTGTGTGCTTCCCTCTCCCCATGGCCAATCTTTGCGTGTTTCCATCTCCCAATGGCCCAACTTTGTGTGTTTCCTTCTCCCCATGGCCCAACTTTGTGTGTTCCTGTTCCCCCATAGCCCAACTTTATGTGTTCCTGTCTCCCTATGGCCCAACTTTGCATCTTTCTGTCTCACCATGGCCTACCTTTGTGTGTTCCCATCTCCCCATGGCCTACCTTTGTATGTTCCTGTCCCCCCATGGCCCAACTTTGTGTGTTTCTCTCTCCCCATGAACCACCTTTGCTTGTTTCTCTCTCCCCATGGCCCAACTCTGTGTGTTCCTGTCTCCCCATAGCCCACCTTTGTGTGTTTCCATCTCCCCATGGCCCACCTTTGTGTATTCCCGTCTCCCCATGGCCCACCTTTGTGTGTTCCAATCTCCTCATGGCCCACCTTTGTGTGTTCCTGTCCCCCCATAGCCCACCTTTGTGTGTTCCAATCTCCCCATGGCCCACCTTTGTGTGTTCCCATCTCCCTATGGCCCACCTTTGTGTGTTCCCATCTCCCCATGGCCCACCTTTGTGTGTTCCCATCTCCCCATGGCCCACCTCTTCATGTTCCTGCTCCTCCTGTTAGTGGGCATCCAAGGAAGCTTTTGAGTGAAACATAAAAAGTGGAAAGCAAGAAAACGCCACAAGTTTATGTTAATAGCCCCCCCCCCCCCCCCCGTACATGAGAGTCCCAGTAACAGTGCCCCTTACACAAGATCTCAGAGCGGTCTCTTACATCAGAGGCCAGAACAAATCTTGCAGTGGGCTGGATGTAGCCAGTGGGCAGTAGTTTTTGGCTAAAAGAAAAAAAAGAAAAAAAGAAAAATAATAATATATTATTGAAAAGGGGAAATTACAAAATGTTATTTCTTGTAAAGAAAAATGACACAATGTTCCAAAACCAGTTTATGCAAAAAAAAAAAAAAAAGTAGCATCTCCATATCTCAGAGGAAACCTGGGGCCCTCCACAGAAGACCCAGGACATCAGTGCCAGGGGTGCCAGGGACTAGAACTTCTCTTCATACCGGATATTGATAGAAGGTGCTGTTTTTTTTATTTTCTTTGCTCCTTTATTAGTAGGTGCTAAGAAATGTGTATTTAATGTGTTAACAAGAAAAGCAAAGTAAAATATATTACCCAGCAACAATAGATCCCTCCCAGCAACAATAGACCCTCCACAACAATACACCTTGCAGCAACAATAGATCTCAAAGCAACAATAGACTCCCCACATCAATATACCCCCCAGCAATAATAGACACCCCCCCACAACAATATACCCTCCAGCAACAATATATCTCCCAGCAACAATATACCCCACAGCAGCAATAGATCCCCCAGAACAATATACCCTCCAGCAACAATAGATCTCCGAGCAACAATAGACCCCCACATCAATATACCCCCAGCAACAATAGATCTCCCAGCAACAATAGACCCCCACATCAATATACCCCCAGCAACAATAGATCTCCCAGCAACAATAGACCCCCACATCAATATACCCCCAGCAACAATAGATCTCCCAGCAACAATAGACCCCCACATCAATATACCCCCAGCAACAATAGATCTCCCAGCAACAATAGGCCCCCCACATCAATAGACACCCCCAGCAACAATAGACCCCTCCACAACAATACACCCTCCAGCAACAATAGATCTCCCAGCAACAATAGACCCCCACATCAATAGATCTCTCAGCAACAATAGACCCCCCACATCAATATACCCTCCAGCAACAATAGACCCCCCACATCAATAGATCTCCCAGCAACAATAGACCCCCCACAACAATATACCCCCAGCAACAATAGACCCCCCCCCACAACAATATACCCTCCAGCAACAATATACCCCCACAGAAACAATAGATCTCCAAGCAACTATAGACACCCCCGACCCGCAACAATATACACCCCCAGCAACAACAGATCTCCCAGAAACAATAGACCCCCAGCAACAACAGATCTCCCAGAAACAATAGACCCCCCACCCCACAACAATATACCTTCCAGCAACAAAAGATCTCCCAGCAACACTATTCCCTCCCCAGAAACAATAGATCTCCCAGCAACAATAGACCTCCCCCCAGCCCACAGCAATATACCCTCCAGCAACAATAGGTCTTCCAACAACAATATACACCCCCTGCAACAACAGATCTTCCAGCAACAATAGACCCCCCACCCCACAATAATAGATCTCCCAAGAACATTAGATCTCCCAGAAACAATATACCTCTCCAGCAACAATAGATCTCTCAGCAACAATATATCATCCAGCAACAATAGATCTCCCAGTAGCAATATACCTCCCCAGCAACAATAAACCCCCCAGCAACAATAGATCATCCAGCAACAATAGATCTCCCTGTAACCATATACCCTCAAGCAACAATAGATCATCCAGCAACAATAGATCTCCCTGTAACAATATACCTCCCCAGAAACAATAGATCTCCCAGTAGCCAGCATCAATAGAAACTCCAGCAGCTAGCAACGGTAGACCCCTCCCTCACCAGTAAATCCCTCTCGGCAACAAGAGATCCTTCATCAGCAGCAATAGACCTCCCCAGCAACAAAACCCCCCCCCAAAAAAAATGTCCCTCCCCAGCATCATTAGACCCTCCAGCACTCTCCAGAACCCCTTCCCATTACATACATTTAGTGCTGGAGGTGCCGGAACCGCGTCCCGAAAAAGTAATCCGTGTTTATTAGCCCGTGTGGTATACTGCTGTACTATATATCCCTTGCTGGGTTGGCGGTAAGACACCCACCTATATATCCTTGTACCTCCGCTGGTTCCTATATACGCCGTCAGTGATTTATGATCGATGTACACCATGTCCTCACCTCACCTACTGATATCCCAGTCGATCGTCGCGATGGGCTGAACTTTTTACTGCCGATATAAATCCTGCAGGTGGGACGGAGACGTATTCCTCCTCATACCCGGATTTTATGGTTGCCCGATGACAAAACCGCTCCCGACTCTGAATTGCTCCCGTGTACAGTACAAATTTAAATCTACGCCGCAGAAGAATAACGCTCGTATATTCCGGCGCCGGATATTTATTGTCCATTCAAACTCTGTCAGCTCGACTGGAAAATAAAATATCAGCAAAACTTTATTTTTGCTATCATCAGTCCCCCCCCCCCCCCTCCCCTTCACCCCCTTCTTTTGTGAAGGCTTTCCGGGCCCGGCGAACATTTTTTATGCGCCATATAATAATTTGAGAGCCGATTCAGAATCCGGCCCCCGTTTTCCCCGGAGCGTTTATGGGCGCGCTGTCTCTTTCTGCAGACCCATAAACCGCCAGCTAATTCAGATTATTCAAATATTTGTGTTTTCTCCACTCGCGGCCCGCGATCTTTGTTTACAAAATTATTTTCCTTTTCTCGGCTTTTTATTTGGCGTCGTGAGGACATATTTCTCGTATAAATCCAGCACAAGGCGGTTTATGGCTGTTTTGTTTGTCAAAGTAATACTCAAGAATGAAGACTGGGAAAAGGAGTCTGGATGAGCGGGGCGAGGGCGACTCTACGCCGAATTTATGGTTGTATAAGGGCTGAATGGAAATGGCCGGTACAAGCTGTATGCAAGCTACTGCAATGGTGTGAATGTTGGGGGGTGGGGGGGAATTTTGTAAGAAGGGAGGATGTGGGTTGTGTTTTCTGCTCAGAGAGTGCAGAGGGTGTAGCTACTGTGGGCCCATGAGGACAAGGAAGGGGGCCCAGGATAAACCCATTTATATTAGGTATAACAGGTTAATGACATTTTTTTTCTAATTTGCAGTTTTCAGTTAAATAATGTCATCACATGTTGCAGGCACTGGGGGGGGGGGGTGCAGGGGCATCCAATTAGGGTTGGAGGAGGGCTATCAGGCGAAGGCATCCAGGCAGAAGGAAAGAAAGACAAAATGTAGGCTCTAACTTGGGGGTCTCCAAACTTTTCAAACAAAGAGCCGGTCTATGGTCCTTCAGACTTTAAGAGGGCCAGAGTGTGACCAGTGGGGGGTAGAAAATGTTTCGGGCCCAGCATCAGTGAGAATAAACATGGCCTCAGAGATGGTGGTCAGTAGGAGAAAGAGTAGTCCCCCATCATTGGTATTAATGGGAGGAATAGTACCCCATAAGTGTTATCAGTGGAAGAGACAGTTCCCCATTGTTGGTGTCAGTGGGAGGAATACTGCTTCATATCAGTGGGAGGAATAGTGCCCCAAGGGCCAGATAAAGGCTAGCAAATGGCCACATCCGGCCCTTGGGCTGCAGTTTGGAGACCCCTGGGCTACACATAAGCACCCTGACTGCTGTAAGGTATGGGGATGAAATCCTTGGACCCATTGTCAGACCCTACGCTGGTGCAGTGGGTTCTGAGTTCCTCCTGGTGGACGGCAATGCCTGGCCTCATGTGGGGAGAGTATGCAGGCAGTTCCTGGAGGATGAAGGAATTGATACCATTTAATGGCCCCCACACTCACCTGACCTAAATCCAATAGAACCCCTCTGGGATGTCATGTTTCAGTCCATCCGACGCCACCAGGTTGCACCTCAGACTGTCCAGGAGCTCAGTGATGCCCTGGTCTAGATATGGGAGGAAATCCCCCAGGACCAGGGGTGGACTGACAACTCATGGGGCCCCCGGGCAATAGTGGATCATGGGGCCCCTGTGTCCTTGCCCAAACTCAAAAAAGCCTATGAAAAAGGTACCAGGGGCATCTCATGGGGCCCCCTACTGACCCCGGGCCCTCGGGCAGTGCCCGAGTTTCCAAATGGTCAGTCCGCCCCTGCCCAGGACACCATCCGTGGTCTCATTAGGAGCCTCCCCCGACGTTGTCAGGCATGCATACAAGCACGTGGGGGCCATACAAACTACTGAGGACCATTCTGAGTTGCTGCAATGACATTTCAGCTGAATGGACTCGCCTGCTGCATCATTTCTTCACTTTGATTTTTGGGGTGTCTTTGAATTCAGTCCTCTGTAGGTCGATCATTTTCATTTCTATCAAACGATGGGGCACCCTTACGTTCCTCACACATTACCCCGTCCAGATCAGTATAGAGATTCAGGAGGAGATTTGTCTCCATTGAGATCTGATGTGTTTTCAAAGTTGTTCCTTTTTTTTTGAGCCGTGTATTTCCATTGTAAGCTGTTGTCTGGTTGAAGCTTTGCCACAGTAAAGAAAAAGAATGAATACAGAGTATGCTTTACTAAAGAGTCTACATTGCAGTTCATTGGTAGCCCAAATTGTTTACAAACAATCCTCCTTCCTGTCAGCTCGAGCACGCTGCTCGGGATGGCTGTGCACAGTACAGCCATCCAAAGCAGTGTGCTTACAGTGAAGCACCCGCACCCTAGTAAAACACTCCCAGCATACAGTTAACTCTTTGATCTCCCCTACCTGCCCAGTGCCTTTAGTACAGTGTCAGTGCTTTTTTTTTTAGCACTGATCACTGTATTAGTGTCACTGGGGTGTGAGTGACACCAAGTCAGTCCCCCCCAGTGTCAGAATGTCCGCCGCAGTCCCGCAGTCCTGCTAAAAGTTGCTGATCGCCGCCATTACTAGTAGAAAAAAACCACACCATTATCTATACCGCCATTTGTAAACGCTATAACTTTCACGTAAATCAATTAATTAACATGTATTGGTATTTTTTTTCAGCAAAGACACGGAGCAGAATACATTTTGGTCTAAATTTATGATGAAATTAGATTTTTCTAATTTTTTTACTGAACTTGTTTAATAGCAAAAAGTCCAAAATATTGTTTTTTTCTCAATATTGTCAGTCTTTTTGCGCTTATAGCGCAAAAAAATAAAAATGCACGGGCGATCAAATACCACTGAAAGAAAGCTCGATTCATGGGAAAAAATGGACGTACATTTGATTTGGGTGCAGCGTTGCATGACCACGCAATTGTCAGTTAAAATAACACAGTGCCGTAACGCAAAAAATGGCCTGGTCAGGAAAGGGATGGGGGGGGGGGGGAGAATCTTCAGGAGGGCGAGGGGTTAATACACAAATATATACTGTATATCTGGAATACCTAAATTGCAACTGTACAAGATTGGATCTTAAGGCCCCATTCACACCCAAGCTTAGCAGGAACGCACTGCCTTACGCAGGACAAATGCCCCAAATACCTCCAGGACCTTTTCAGCTGTGGAGCGTCAGACTTTTTTTCAGCTTGCGCATGCGACAAAGGCACGGCAAAACTTGCGTTTGCTAGACATTCTTGGGGGGCCGTTAACATTTAATGGCACTGCAAGCGTGACCTGCAATTGCAGCGCGTTTCCAAAACGTGTGGCAAAGCCCACATGGAAGAAAAATATATTTTAAATATATTTTAAAAATATTCTTCCCAAATATATTGACTTATATTTGAAATGCTACAATTTTGGCCATTTTCAATATATTTCAAAGTACATTTTAACAAAAAAAAAATAAAAATATATATATTGAAATGCACTTTGAAATATATTGAATATGGCCAAAATTGTAGTATTTCAAATATATGTCAATATACATATATATACACTGTATGTTGAAATGCTTTTTTATATATATTACAAAATATGTGAAGAAAATTTTTACAAATATATATTTTTAAAATATATTCTTCAGATTTTTTTTAACATATAAAAAGTAATTTTCAACATACATTTTTACATATATTGATAAATGCATTCCAAAAATGTAGATTAAATGTATTTTTAAAGACATACAGTATATTTGAAAATGTATTTTTAATAATATTTTTCATATATTTTATAATATTTAAAAAATGCAACACACAGTATATATATATATATATATATATATATATATATATACATTGAAATATATTTTGGAATATATTGAATACGGCCAAAATTGTAGTATTTCAAATACAGGCGTACCTCGGTTTACGAACGCCTCGGTTAACGTAATTTTCGGTTTACGAATGAAAATCCATTGAAAATAATGCCTCGGTTTACGATTTTTTTTTCGCAATACGAACGGATTAATTTTTTTCTGTGCATTTACAAATTAATTTTTAATCATGTCCCTGTACAGTATGCCTTTAAAGTGCACTTTATAAAGAGTTTTGAACAGATAAAACTTTTTTTGACTTTTTTCTGACCTCCGAAGCAGATAAATTGGTTTTCAATGCATTTATGAATTTTTCTAATCATGTCCCTGTACAGTATTTATGCCTTTAAAGTGCACTTTATATGGAGTTTTCAACAGATAAAACTTTTTTTGACTTTTTTTTTACCTCCGGGAACGGATTAATTGGTTTTCAATGAATTTACAAATTATTTTTGCAATATGAATGGATGAATTGGTGTTCAATGCATTTACAAATTCATTTTTCTTGTTCAAAATTTTTATTTTGTTCGTAGGGAGGGGTAACAAATATAAAACAAATAAAGTACACAATATACAATACTTATACAGTGAAATTTTTTGGAAGTGCAGTATTAACCGTAAACATCAGAACGATAACAGGTAAGAACTGGTTAACAATATTAGGTGGGGAATGTGAAGGTGGGAGAAGACAGGGGGAAGGTATGCGACTCTGCTAATGAGAAGAAAAAAAAAAAAAAAAGAAAAAGGAGCTCTAAAAGTAAAGGGGAGGGTACCAGAATAGTCAGGGGTGTTGGTTATGGAGTGAGAAGAGTTTCATCAAAGTTAGAGGGTAGAAAGTGTTCTACCCATGGGTCCCAAATCATCCTAAATTTGGGGATAGTATGTAAGATTGTGGCTTCTACTTTAGCATAGATCATCGCCTGGGTTACTTTGTTTTGGACCGCGGTAATGTTAAGCGACGTAGACTTCCATGATTTGGCAATGACCTGTTTGGCAGCTGTAGTAACCTGCAATAGAAGCTTAAATTGTAGTTTCGTGACTTCGGGTGGTCGTAGGTTAAGCAACGCTGTTAGCGGGTTAGGATGGAGGTGTTTCGTACTTAATAAGGAGAGCATTTTGAATATTTCCGTCCAGAAGATCCTGGCGGTTGGGCACTCCCACCATGTATGGAAGAAAGTGCCTGGGTCTACGCAACCTCTGAAGCATGCGGAAGAATAGTTAGGGGTATATTTAGCTATTCTCGCTGGTACTAAGTACCAACGGGTTAAGACTTTGTAGTTGGTCTCCAAAGCCACAATATTCTGCGACGACCCCTTGGAGGTAGACCAAATACGGTCCCAATCCGAGGGATCAATTTCGTGGCCTAGGTCTAAATCCCATTTCCGTACGTAAGAAGGTAGGGAAGCTTCAGATGGGTTTGTAAGGAGAGAGTACAGGTAAGAAATGAGGCCACGTCTGTGTGGGTCTTTACTACAAGTTCGTTCAAAGGAGGACATGGCTTGTTTGGGGTTAGCAACCATTGCGTAAGGGGCGTAGAAGTGTTTCAATTGCAAGTAGCGGAATATTTCTGAAGGCGGAAGTGCATGAGTTTACAAATTCATTTTTGATCATGTCCCTGTACAGTATTTATGCCTTTAAAGTGCACTTTATCAAGAGTTTTGAACAGATAAAAGACTTTTTTTTTAAACTTTTTTTCTGACCTCCGGAATGGATTCATTGGTTTTTAATGCATTCCTCTGGGAAACCGAATTTCGGTTTACGAATTTTTCGCAATACGAAATGTCCCGCAGAACGAATCAAATTCGTAAACCGAGGTACACCTGTATATGTCAATATATTTGGGAAGAATATTTTTAAAATATATTTTTCTTCCACGTGGGAATGCACATTTCTGTGTTTTGTTATGTATTTAGGGAACACAGAGGTGTGAATGCCACTTATAAGCCCCCCCTTTGGTGAAGATGCTCCTGGCGCTCACCACGTTCGACCTCCACATGCGTATTAATCGCTCTACTTTCTAATCTGCACTTTGTACTTTGCAGCTCTTCACTTCTAAATAAACTTTCCAAACCTTCCCCGCCATCAGAGGTTGTTGATTTCCTAATTAGTCACAAAACGGATCGGAGATTATCCATTGACCCCCACATTTTATTGGCCAAATTCCGCTTTTTGCTCGATTTTCTGCCCTAGAACGTCTGCGAAGTCATAATACGATCATTGTCACTCCCTTCCAATAACATTTGTATCTCAACAAAATTCATCATGCGATTAAAGCCCCCCTCCCCCCCTCATCCCTGCCGATGTATTAATGCCCGCGCCGTCGCCATCTTTGAGGTTCTTTTGTTGCTGATGACTCTGGGAGAGGATTATGGGGGGGGGGGATGGGAATTCGCTGCCTGCTTTGATTATTAATGTATTTTCTGCCTTTGAAGTTGAAGGATAAATTCGATGCGGTGAATCGGACCCGTTTTGGCTTTAGTTACGTCATTTAGGATAAAAGATCTGTGAATAGTAAATAAAACGGAGTGAATTGTGTGCGGCGTGGGGGCAGCGGCGGTGGCGGAGGCTGCGTTGTTTGGGATGGAGATGAAAGTGAGGTGGGTGAGGCTTAGCCATGTAGACGGGTCAGAGCGCCCAGACATGTCCTGCTCATCCACTCAACCATCGCCCGTACCTGCTTCTGCCTTACCTATCTGATGATGCTCTGCTAAAGAGAACCTGTCATTAAAATCACACGTCGCACCAATTTTGAAAGTAGTTCATGCACTACTTTTTGCAAGTTCAGATGCGACTTACATTGACATCTGTACATGAAGACGCACAGATGTCTTGCGAGCCTGACACCCGACTTTGAAATTCGGTGACTTCAAATGAAATCGCATGATTTCAAAGTCTGATTCCGTGTGACCAAAGACTTACCCCAGGTTTGCACCGAAGCGTTTTCCGCAGCATTTTGCAGGAATGCAGTACAGTCCATTTAACATGATTTCCTATGGGACAGGTTCACATCTCCGCGTTTTCACCCGCTGCGTTTTTTGGAAAGGGGCGGGGACTTTTTCGGTTCTATAGACTTCAATGGGAATGCTGCAGAAAAGCATGTATTGCATTTTTGCCACATGCTTGATGCATTTTGTGGTTAAATCTGCCTAGCAACAAGTAAAAAAAAAATGCATCAAAAACGTGGCACAAACGCAAGTGCAAAAATGCAAAACGCAATGCAGAAATGCATCAAACGCAACCTGCATAGGTGTGAACCTAGCCTTACTGCAGGGGCCAGTGACAAAAAGAGGGAGCGCACCTTTAGAGCCCCGGAAAAAGTGACAGCCCAGCTCACTATTACCGGAAAGTCCAAAAATTCATATCAAGGTCATGGCCACGGGAGCAGCCGGGAAACTGCTTTAACCCCTTTAACACCAGCATATGGGCAGCACAGTGGCTAAGTGGTTAGCACTTCTGCCTGGCAGTACTAGGGTTGTTGGTTCAAATCCCAACCACAGCACCACCTGTGTGGAGTTTGCATGTTCTCTCTGTGCCTGCGTGGGTTTCCCCCAGGTACTCCGGTTTCCTCCCACACTCCAAAGACATGCTGGGAGGTGTATTAACTCCTGTCTATATTGGCCCTACTATGTGTATGTATGACTGTGAGTTAGGGACCTTAGATTGTACCCCCTTGAGGGTTAGGGACCTTAGATTGTACCCCCTTGAGGGTTAGGGACCTTAGATTGTACCCCCTTGAGGGTTAGGGACCTTAGATTGTACACCCCTCGAGGGTTATGGACCTTACATTGTACGCCCCTCGAGGGTTAGGGACCTTACATTGTACACCCCTCGAGGGTTAGGGACCTTACATTGTACGCCCCTTGAGGGTTAGGGACCTTAGATTGTACGCCCCTTGAGGGTTAGGGACCTTAGATTGTATGCCCCTTGAGGGTTAGGGACCTTAGATTGTATGCCCCTTGAGGATTAGGGCCCTTAGATTGTACTCCCCTTGAGGGTTAGGGACCTTAGATTGTACTCCCCTTGAGGGTTAGGGACCTTAGATTGTACGCCCCTTGAGGGTTAGGGACCTTAGATTGTACGCCCCTTGAGGGTTAGGGACCTTAGATTGTACGCCCCTTGAGGGTTAGGGACCTTAGATTGTACACCCCTTGAGGATTAGGGCCCTTAGATTGTACTCCCCTTGAGGGTTAGGGACCTTAGATTGTACTCCCCTTGAGGGTTAGGCACCTTAGATTGTACGCCCCTTGAGGGTTAGGGACCTTAGATTGTACGCCCCTTGAGGGTTAGGGACCTTAGATTGTACGCCCCTTGAGGGTTAGGGACCTTAGATTGTACGCCCCTTGAGAGTTAGGTACCTTAGATTGTACACCCCTTGAGGATTAGGGCCCTTAGATTGTACTCCCCTTGAGGGTTAGGGACCTTAGATTGTACTCCCCTTGAGGGTTAGGCACCTTAGATTGTACGCCCCTTGAGGGTTAGGGACCTTAGATTGTACGCCCCTTGAGGGTTAGGGACCTTAGATTGTACACCCCTTGAGGGTTAGGGACCTTAGATTGTACGCCCCTTGAGGGTTAGGGACCTTAGATTGTACGCCCCTTGAGGATTAGGGCCCTTAGATTGTACTCCCCTTGAGGGTTAGGGACCTTAGATTGTACTCCCCTTGAGGGTTAGGGACCTTAAATTACGCCCCTTGAGGGTTAGGGACCTTAGATTGTACGCCCCTTGAGGGTTAGGGACCTTAGATTGTACGCCCCTTGAGGGTTAGGGACCTTAGATTGTACGCCCCTTGAGGGTTAGGCACCTTAGATTGTACGCCCCTTGAGGGTTAGGGACCTTAGATTGTACGTCCCTTGAGGGTTAGGGACTGATGTGAAACAAATGCCCGTAGCGAAATAAAGAAGAAATAGCGCAGGGCATACATGACTAGGCCCAGAGTGGGGGAAGGAAGAGCAGAAAGGGTTAAGGTAGCTCCAGGGGGATTTGTTATTGTTAGTGGGGGGTAGCTGATTGGTAGAGGTTGGTGTAGGTTGGGTTTTGCTGCACCTTAGGGTGGGAGGTTCTGTGAGGGGGCGTCAGTTAGCTGGACGGCAAGAGTGTGAGCTTCCCTCCCGCCCTCCCTGTTTGGGTGAGTTTTGGGTCCCTCCAGGTAGAGGGGGGGACTATGTTGGTTCGTGGGCGGTTGTTGGTCTTTGGAGGCGGTTCTTATTTGGAAGGTAAACAACAATGGTGTGGGACCCATCGGTGGTATGGGATGCCCGGGGACATTCCCAGTTAACCAAGGTTTAATTGGAAGGTGGTGGTGCTGCCCTTGCGGACGGTATGGTTGTCTCCGAGCTGGTTGGTTGCGGCTGGAGGCCTAGTGTATATGGTTGTCCGCAGGTGCATTTCTGATCGTTTTGGGGTGCCTTCGAAGACCAACAATTCTGTGGGTTTCTGTTATAAGGAATGGTTGGTGTATTGTAACTTGAGTTGTTAATAAAAGGCCATGTTGGCCATTTACTCCAAAATTGGTGTTATGTCTTTTGTTAGTATAATTGGTTAAGGGGAAGGGGGGTTGGTGCGGAACGGTAATGGTGGTAATGGGGAAGTGGACGGACCTATCTCTGGTGCAATAGTCATGTACAATATATATGTAAAGTGCTGTGTAAATTGACAGCGCTATATAAGTATCTGTAATAAATGTTTATAAATGTACCTTGGTAGGCAGGGGGTCAAAAAATCAGGACATGACAGAGAACATACAAATAAACCGGACGTGGCTCCCCACTGGTGAAATCGTCACAACTCCACCCATAACAGCATCAGGTTATCATTTTCAGCGGGGGAACAATAGGGAAAGCACTGACATCTTCCAACCTTTTTTGCAAGTCTCTGTTATGATTGTCTATACACTGTGAGATATCTGCGTGACTGCGCCTAACGAATTTGTGACGCACAGCAGCCAAGGAAGAGGCCGTCCCATCGCTTGTTTTACGATCGCCACCGAGCCGCGTGCTGCATACGTGGCTCATTTCATTAGCGATACATGAAGAGCTGGCTGACGTCCTGTTTACCAATCACATCCTTCATTAGCAGGACGAGGATCTGGACGAAGTGTGGATGCTGATGAAGAAGCTTCAGATCTCCAGATAATAAATACCGCCGACAGAATTAAGGATATAAAAAAGATTTAATGAGCTCTGGAAAACAAGTGCTTGGAAGATTGTGCGTGTTTAATCCCAATCACTGCGACCAACGGAGACTCACCGTCCTGAATTCTGATCTGCCTTGTATATAGATGGCACCCCAATACAAATATACCCCCTCGCACCTCAGTATACAGTACCCCTGTATATATGGAGTATGTCTCCTGCACTCCTATATATGTAGAATATGCCCCCTGAACCCCAATACACATATCCCCCCCCGACCTCAGTATACAGTACCCCTGTATATATGGAATATGTCTCCTGTACTCCTATATATGTAAAATATGCCCCCTGAACCCCAATACATGTGTACCCCCCACACCTCAGTATACAGTACCCCTGTATATATGGAATATGTCTCCTGCACTCCTATATATGTAGAATATGCCCCTTGAACCCCAATACATATATACCCCCCCGAACCTCAGTATACAGTACCCCTGTATATATGGAGTATGTCTCCTGCACTCCTATATATGTAAAATATGCCCCCTGAACCCCAGTACATATATACCCCCTGCACCTCAGTATACAGTACCCCTGTATATATGGAGTATGTCTCCTGCACTCCTATATATGTAGAATATGCCCCTTGAACCCCAATACATATATACCCCCCCGAACCTCAGTATACAGTACCCCTTGTATATGGAATATGTCTCCTGCACTCCTATATATGTAGAATATGCCCCCTGAACCCCAATACATATATACCCCCCAAACCTCAGTATACAGTACCCCTGTATATATGGAGTATGTCTCCTGCACTCCTATATATGTAGAATATGCCCCCTGAACCCCAATACATATATACCCCCCGCACCTCAGTATACAGTACCCCTGTATATATGGAATATGTCTCCTGCACCCCTATATTTGTAGAATATGCCCCCTGAACCCCAATACATATATACCCCCCGCACCTCAGTATACAGTACCCCTGTATATATGGAGTATGTCTCCTGCATTCCTATATTTGTAGAATATGCCCCCTGAACCCCAATACATATATACCCCCCGCACCTCAGTATACAGTACCCCTGTATATATGGAGTATGTCTCCTGCACTCCTATATATGTAGAATATGCCCCCTGAACCCCAATACATATATACCTCCCAAACCTCAGTATACAGTACCCCTGTATATATGGAGTATGTCTCCTGCACTCCTATATATGTAGAATATGCCCCCTGAACCCCAATACATATATACCCCCCAAACCTCAGTATACAGTACCCCTGTATATATGGAATATGTCTCCTGCACTCCTATATATGTAGAATATGCCCCCTGAACCCCAATACATATATACCCCCCAAACCTCAGTATACATACCCCTGTATATATGGAATATGTCTCCTGCACTGTATAAATATATGTAGAATATGCCCCCTGAACCCCAATACATATATACCCCCCGCACCTCAGTATACAGTACCCCTGTATATATGGAGTATGTCTCCTGCACTCCTATATATGTAGAATATGCCCCCTGAACCCCAATACATATATACCCCCCGCACCTCAGTATACAGTACCCCTGTATATATGGAGTATGTCTCCTGCACTCCTATATATGTAGAATATGCCCCCTGAACCCCAATACATATATACCTCCCAAACCTCAGTATACAGTACCCCTGTATATATGGAGTATGTCTCCTGCACTCCTATATATGTAGAATATGCCCCCTGAACCCCAATACATATATACCCCCCAAACCTCAGTATACAGTACCCCTGTATATATGGAATATGTCTCCTGCACTCCTATATATGTAGAATATGCCCCCTGAACCCCAATACATATATACCCCCTGCACCTCAGTATACAGTACCCCTGTATATATGGAATATGTCTCCTGCACTCCTATATATGTAAAATATGCCCCCTGAACCCCAATAAACAAATACCCCCCCACACCTCAGTATACAGTACCCCTGTATATATGGAATATGTCTCCTGCACTCCCATATATGTAGAATATGCCCCCTGAACCCCAATACATATATAACACCCCCACACCTCAGTATACAGTACCCCTGTATATATGTAATATGTCTCCTGCACTCCTATATATGTAGAATATGCCCCCTGAACCCCAATACATATATACCCCCCCCCAAACCTCAGTATACAGTACCCCTGCATATATGGAATATGTCTCCTGCACTCCTATATATGTAGAATATGCCCCCTGAACCCCAATACACATATACCCCCCCACACCTCAGTATACAGTACCCCTGTATATATGTAATATTTCTCCTGCACTCCTATATTTGTAGAATATGCCCCCTGAACCCCAATATATTTATATATACACTGCTCAAAAAAATGAAAGGAACACTTTGAAGACACATCAGAACTCAATGGGGACAAATCTCAAGCTGGATCTCTATACTGACATGGACGGGGTGATGTGTGAGGAACGTAAGGTTGCCCCATTGTTTGATAGAAATGAAAATGATCGACCTACAGAGGACTGAATTCAAAGACAACCTGAAAATCAAAGTGAAAAAATGATGCAGCAGGCGAGTCCATTATGCTGAAATTTTATTGCAGCAACTTAGAATGGTCCTCAGTAGTTTGTATGGCCCCCACGTGCTTGTATGCATGCCTGACAACGTCGGGGGCTCCTAATGAGACCACGGATAGTGTCCTGGGGGATTTCCTCCCAGATCTGGACCAGGGTATCACTGAGCTCCTGGACAGTCTGAGGTGCAACCTGGCGGCGTCGGATGGACCGAAACATGATATCCCGGAAGTGTTCTATTGGATTTAGGGCAGGCGAGTGTGGGGGCCATTCAATGATATCAATTCCTTCATCCTCCAGGAACTGCCTGCATACTCTCGCCACATGAAGCCGGGCATTGTCTGCACCAAGAGGAACCCAGGACCCACTGCACCAGCGTAGGGTCTGACAATGGGTCCAAGGATTTCATCCCCATACCTAATAGCAGTCAGGGTGCCATTGTCTAGCCTGTAGAGGTCTGTGTGTCCCTCCATGGATATGCCTCCCAGGACCATCACCGAACCATCACCATCATGCTGAACGATGTTACAGGCAGCAGAACGTTCTCCACGGCTTCTCCAGACCCTTTCACGTCTGTCACATGTGCTCAGGGTGAACCTGCTCTCATCTGTGAAAAGCACAGGATGCCAATTCTGGTGTTCAATGGCCAACGCCAATCCAGCTCTATGGTGCCGGGCAGTGAGCACAGGGGCCCACTAGAGGACGTCGGGCCCTCAGGCCACCCTCATGAAGTCTGTTTCTGATTGTTTGGTCAGAGACATTCACACCAGTGGCCTGCTGGAGGTCATTTTGTAGGGCTCTGGCAGGGCTCATCCTGTTCCTCCTTGCACAAAAGAGCAGATACCGGTCCTGCTGATGGGTTAAGGACCTTCTACGGCCCTGTCCAGCTTTCCTAGAGGAACTGCCTGTCTCCTGGAATCTCCTCCATGCTCTTGAGACTGTGCTGGGAGACACAGCAAACCTTCTGGCAATGGGACGTATTGATGTGCCATCCTGGAGGAGTCGGACTGCCTGTGCAACCTCTGTAGGGTCCAGGTATGGCCTCATGCTGCCAGTAGTGACACTGATCCTAGCCAAATGCAAAACTAATGAAAAACAGAAAAGATGAGTAGGGAAAAAAATTTCAGAGGCAAACCACTGTAAAACCATTCCCGTTTTGGGGGTCTTCTCATTGTTGCCCATCTAGTGCACCTGTTGTTATTTTAATAAACACCAAAGCAGCTGAAACTGATTAACAACCCCGAATGAGGAAAGAACAAAGAGAGGGCGCACAGGCCTAGTGCATTACCATAAAAAATGTTTAATAAGAAATAAAATAGGTGTTGTACTCACAAATGAGAATAAAGTCAAGGCACGTCATAAAAGAACAGCTGGGTCAGCACCGCGCTGAGTAACAGTCTGCAATAGGGAGTGTAGACATCCAATAGGCTGACACGTCTTCGAGGACTTGCCTCTTCCTCAGAGCCAACTAACCAAATGTCTGCCCCCTCTTTTATATACTCACTACTAGTTGAACCAAAGGTCACATGGGCCGTCCTGGACACTCCCCTGTGCAGGGGGAGGAGTCACAGGGGCAATTGACATAGTATAAGTAAACACAAAAGATCTATAAAAATATATAAATATATATGTCTAAATAAAACCATTAAAACTAGTGACAATCATAAAATCATATGAACCACAAGAAGTGTGAAAATGAAAAATAAATAAGTAGAAAGTTACACATATATATATTAAAAATCCTTCCCTGGTGATGCACTGCACTGCTCGCATTTAAATGGATGGATGGATGAGCAACACTATGAAGCTGCCTAGTGCTCTGCTTGCCATAGACAACCATGGGACATGGATATAATGAAGAGAGTAGATCTGAAACCCAGCAGAGACACTTATTAATTCATAGAAATGCAGCCTACAGGGTGTGGACTATTATTCTAGTGATTAACAACCCCCTCTGCTACTTCACTGACCAGATCAATATCCCGGGAGTTTCCTTGACTTCATGCTATACTCTGATTAAAAAGTGTTCTGTTCATTTTTTTTGAGCAGTGCAAATATAATATTCCCCTGCACTTTTTATGTATAGAATATCCCTCCTACTCCCCTATATATAGAATATCCCTCCTACACTCCTAAATATATAAAATCTGCCCCGTCTGCACTCCAATATATATAGAGTATGACCCCTGCACCCCTATATATAGAATATGCCTCCTTCACCCCTAAATATTTAGAATCTGCTCCCCCTGCTCTCCAACATATATAATATGACCCCTGCACCCCTATATATAGAATATCCCTCCTGCAACCCTAAATATTTAAAATCTGCCCCGTCTGCACTCCAATATATATAGAGTATGACTCCTGCACCCCTAAATATTTAAAATCTGCCCCGTCTGCACTCCAATATATATAGAGTATGACCCCTGCACCCCTATATATAGAATATGCCTCCTGCACCCCTAAATATTTAAAATCTGCCCCGCCTGCACTCCAATATATATAGAGTATGACCCCTGCACCCCTATATATAGAATATGTCTCCTTCACCCCTAAATATTTAGAATCTGCTCCCCCTGCTCTCCAACATATATAATATGACCCCTGCACCCCTATATATAGAATATCCCTCCTGCAACCCTAAATATTTAAAATCTGCCCCGTCTGCACTCCAATATATATAGAGTATGACCCCTGCACCCCTATATATAGAATATGCCTCCTTCACCCCTAAATATTTAGAATCTGCTCCCCCTGCTCTCCAACATATATATATAATATGACCCCTGCACCCCTATATATAGAATATCCCTCCTGCACCCCTAAATACTTAGAATCTGCCCTGACTGGACTCCAATATATATAGAATAAAACCCTTGCACCCCTATATATAGAATACGCCTCCTGCACCCCTAAATATTTAGAATCTGCTCCCCCTGCACTCCAACATATATATATATATAATATGACTCCCTGCACCCCTATATACAGAATATCCCTCCTGCACCCCTAAATACTTAGAATCTGCCCCGACTGGACTCCAATATATATAGAATATAACCCCTGCACCCCTATATATAGAATACGCCTCCTGCACCCCTAAATATTTAAAATCTGCTCCCCCTGCACTCCAACATATATATATACAGTGGGGCAAAAAAGTATTTAGTCACCACCAATTGTGCAAGTTCTCCCACTTACAAAGATGAGAGAGGCCTGTAATTGGCATCATAGGGAGACCTCAACTATGAGAGACAAAATGAGAAAACAAATCCAGACAATCCCATTGGCCAATTTGGAAAGAATTTATTTGCAAATTATGGTGGAAAATAAGTATTTGGTCACCTACAAACAAGCAAGATTTCTGGCTCTCACAGGCCTGTACCTTCTTCTTTAAGAGGCTCCTCTGTCCTGCACTCATTACCTGTATCAATGGCACCTGTTTGAACTTGTTATCAGTATAAAAGATACCTGTCCACAACCTCAAACAGTCACACTCCAAACTCCACTATGGTGAAGACCAAAGAGCTGTCGAAGGACACCACAAACAAAATTGTAGACCTGCACCAGGCTGGGAAGACTGAATCTGCAATAGGCAAGCAGCTTGGTGTGAACAAATCAACTGTGGGAGCAATAATTAGAAAATGGAAGACATACAAGACCACTGATAATCTCCCTCGATCTGGGGCTCTCGCAAGATCTCACCCCGTGGGGTCAAAATGATCACAAGAACGGTGAGCAAAAATCCCAGGACCACACGGGGGGACCTAGTGAATGACCTGCAGAGAGCTGGGACCAACGTAACAAAGGCTACCATCAGTAACACACTACGCCGCCAGGGACTCAGATCCTGCAGTGCCAGACGTGTCCCCCCGCTTAAGCCAGTACATGTCCGGGCCCGTCTGAAGTTTGCTAGAGAGCATTTGGATGATCCAGAAGAGGATTGGGAGAATGTCATATGGTCAGATGAAACCAAAATAGAACTGTTTGGCAAAACACAACTCGTCGTGTTTGGAGGAGAGAGAATGCTGAGTTGCATCCAAAGAACACCATACCTACTGTGAAGCATGGGGGTGGCAACATCATGCTTTGGGGCTGTTTCTCCGCAAAGGGACCAGGACGACTGATCCATGTACAGGACAGAATGAATGGGGCCATTTATCGTTAGATTTTGAGTGCAAACCTCCTTCCATCAGCAAGGGCATTGAAGATGAAACGTTGCTGGGTCTTCCAACATGACAATGATCCCAAACATACCGCCCGGGCAACGAAGGAGTGGCTTCGTAAGAAGCATTTCAAGGTTCTGGAGTGGCCTAGCCAGTCTCCAGATCTCAACCCCATAGAAAACCTTTGCAGGGAGTTGAAAGTCCGTGTTGCCCAGCGACAGCCCCAAAACATCACTGCTCTACAGGAGATCTGCATGGAGGATGGGCCAACATACCAGCAACAGTGTGTGCCAACCTTGTGAAGACTTACAGGAAACGTCTGACCTCTGTCATTGCCAACAAAGGATATATAACAAAGTATTGACATGAACTTTTCATATTCACCAAATACTTATTTTCCACCATAATTGTCAAATAAATTCCTTCCAAATTGGCCAATGTGATTGTCTGGATTTGTTTTCTCATTTTGTCTCTCATAGTTGAGGTCTACCTATGATGCCAATTACAGGCCTCTCTCATCTTTGTAAGTGGGAGAACTTGCACAATTGGTGGCTGACTAAATATTTTTTTGCCCCACTGTATAGATATATAATATGACTCCCTGCACCCCATATACAGAATATCCCTCCTGCACAGTTAAATACTTAGAACCTGCCCCAACTGGACTCCAATATATATAGAATATGTCTCCTGCACCCCTAAATATTTAGAATCTGCCCCGACTGCACTCCAATGTACAGTATCTAGAATATGACCCCTGCATCCCTATATATAGAATTTGCCCCTCTTCACCCATATATGTATAAAATAGGCCCCCTACACCCCTAATTTGTATATATAATGCCCCCTGAATGAATATACATCTGTCTCCTGCACCCCTGTATATATAGAATATGCCCCCTGCACCCCTAAATAAATAGAACATGCCCCCTGCACTGGAATATGTCTCCTGTACCCCGTATATATAAAATAGTTCTTCTGCACTCCTACTGTATATATATAGAATATGCCCCCTGTACCACTATATATATATAAAATATATTTTATTTATTTCTATATATATAGAATATGCCCCTGCATCCCTACCCCTATATATAGAAATATATAATTATATATATATATATATATATATATATATATCATTTTTTATTTTTTTTTTTGTAAGATAAGCACAGCATGCTGCTGGCCTCTTCCACTAGCTACAATCTGCTTGCATTGCATAGAGAAGCACAGAGTGATGACATGACTGGATATAAAATAATGTATGTAATGAAAGCCGGAATCTTTTACTTATACATTTTATTAGCATGCTGATAAGGGGGGCAAAGGATAAAGACGGGAGGGCAGAACATAAGCAGATTAAACTTGGTCTTGAAGCTGATACAAATGAGGACGTGTTGTGTATATATACGGTGAGATAGTCGCGGTAATAACCCAAAGACGCAAGATTTTTAATGTCATTTGCTGCTAAAAAAAAATGTTGATGGTGATTGTAAAGCGCAATACCGATGATGGGAGACATTTAATGTGCGCTCCTTGCCGGCTTATCGCCATAATAACCAGTAATAACCGACTTATTAATTCGATGTCGCTGTCCCAGTCACTTATTAATGCTCAGCAATGCTTGTACACCAGCGGTGAGGAGACGGACGTTCGGGATTTTAGCACCAATAAACAAGCCAATGGAATTACAACACAACTGAGACTGGAATGATTAGGAGAAAACTGACCTTTTTTTTTAAATGTTTTACTTTTTATATATCTTAAATCTGAGCTTCATTGAAATATATTCCTTTATAAGTACAAAGGATATAAATCCACTTTGTGTTCGCCAAATGGCTTTGCAGACCCAGTGACATCATCACAGTGCTGTACATAGCCTGTGCGGAGAGCAGAGTGGTGGGAGGGGCCCAGTAGGCCCCACCCACTACAGAAAACTAGAGAAGGGGGCGGAGACAAGACCAGTCACCCTGCACATGAAGAGAGAGCAGCAGTGAGCGGTCTTTATTACAGGAAGCTCTGCACAGAGGGAAAGTCTCACACTGGATTACTGCACAGATCTGGAAGAAGTACAGAAAGCAACTTGAGATTCTTGATGTCACTCACAAAAATATAGTTTTAAAAATAAATATTTAACCCCTTGCCTACCGGACACCCCCTTCCTGGCCAGGCCAATTTTCAGCTTTCAGCGCTGTTGCAATTTGAATGACAATTACGGTCATGCGACACTGTACACGTATTAAGTTTTTTATCATTTTTTTTAGATATATAGATTTTTTTTTTGGTGGTATTTAATCACCACTGGGGTTTTTTATTTCTTGCTAAACAAATGAAAAAAGACAAAAAATGTTCTGTTATAAAATTTTGCAAACAGGTAATTTTCTCCTTCATTGATGTACGCTGATGAGGCTGAACTAATGGGCACTGATATGCAGCACTGATGGGCACTGATAGGCTGCACTGATGGGTAACGATGAAGTGGCACTGATGAGGCTGTACTGATAGGCAGCCCTAATGAGCACTGATAGGCTGCACTGATGAGCAGTGATGGGCTGCACTGATGGGCACTGATGAGGAGGCACTGAAGAGGCTGCACTGATAGGCATCCCTGATGAGCACTGATAGGCTGCACTGATGGGCACTGATGAGAAGGCACTGAAGAAGCTGCACTGATAGGTATCCCTGATGAGCACTGATAAGCTGCACTGATGGGCACTGATGAGGAGGCACTGAAGAGGCTGCACTGATAGGCATCCCTGATGAGCACTGATAGGCTGCACTGATGGGCACTGATGAGGAGGCACTGATGAGGCTGCACTGATAAGTGGCACTGATAGGAGCACTGATGGGCACTGATAGACAGCTCTAATGGGCACTGACTGGTGGCCCTGATATTAACTTACTGGCGGCACTAATGGACAATGACTGGCAGCACTGATGGACACTGATTCGCAGCACTGATGGACACTTCTGGGACTGCACTGATGGACACTGTTGGGGCTGCACTGATGTCTCCTTGGGGCTGCACTGATCCCTCTGATGTTGGAATACACTTGCCGACTACCGGCTCTCCTCTCCCCTCACCCTGTGACAGTGTGAGGAAAGTGCAGCCGACAACCGGCAACTGTATTTAAATTGTGATCAGCTGTGTCATTAGACAAAGCTGATCACATGGAAAAAAGGGAGCTGTGATTGGCCCTTTACCATGTGATGTGATCAGCTTTGTCCAAAGGACACAGCAATCACAGAGCTCGTCGAATGCGCGCTCCAGGGGATTCTGGAGGACGTCATATGACCCAGGACTAGATGACTGCACTGTAGTGCTATATTCGGCTATAGTCCGGTCATCAAGTGGTTAATACAATACCAAGGATTCCCAGACCCCTACGGGTTAGCTAAACAGCCAGCACAGCAGCAACTTCCTGCTTTGAGGCTGTGTTTTGTTTGTCTGGCTGAAACATTGAAATAGATGGACCAATAAGGGAGGAGTCAGTGCAGATGAGTCAAACATTTCTATGTCTAAATTTCAGCTTGAGGTATTGGGGTCTGTAAACACAGCAGGGAGAAAAATCAGCCATATTAATTAGTAAAAACAGCACACTTGTTAGACATACACTGCCTCTTGATTGCCCCTAGATGTTAAGCCAGGGTGCTCAGCCTATGGACTGCAGGCCACATGTGGCTCTCAGAGCCCTTTGATGTGGCCCTCAACCTCAAACCAGGGAAGCGCACTTTATCCTGCGGGTTTGGTGTTCTTTCTGAAAGTGCACCACACCCTCAAGATATAGTAGAAGTCTATGGCAAAGTGCAGCTAACTCGCAGCACATCAGTGTGAAAGCAGCCATATAGGGGGCTCAGGGCAGTAAGGACTCGCTTACATTTGCAGTTTGGAGGATGGTAAGAACCTATAGTTGAGACATGTTCTTACCCCCCCCCAACACACACACAAACACCACTGGTTTAGCATCAGGGGTCACAATGATGACCCCGCCCCATGCCCCAGGGGGCCTGTGCGGCCTCCTTGTAACATTCTATTTTACACTTGGACCGCAGGGGTGATAGGGGGTGGCATACACAGGAACTGATCCTCTCCATTTTCCTGCAACTGTTGAAAGCCGGCTTCTCCTCCTCACCTTCTCGACAGCATTCAGTGACTGCGTAAGGAAAATGTTCATTATGCTATTCAAAATAAGAAAAAAAAAATCCAAATTCTGAACCATTTCATTTCACTGCAGCCCACCACCGGTTACCAGATCACTTAAGTGGCCCTCGCTCTTCAAAAGGTTGGGCACCCCTGCGTTAACCCTTTCTCAGCCAGTGTCATTAGTAAAGTGACTGTGGATAGTATTAGCAATGCATTGGTGTATTAGTGTCACTGGTGATGTCAGTGTAAATGAGTCAGTTCCCACCTAGCGTTAGTGTCGGATTGCCCGCCGCACTATCACAGTCCCACTATAAGTTGCTGATCACCGCCATTACTAATGTAAAAAAATATATACAGTGCTCAGCATAAATGAGTGCACCCCAACAGATTTGTCAGAAAACTTTTACTTTCCTTTCAGAATCAACATTTTCTATGGGACACTATACTACAAAATACTCCCACAAATGCCGGCCATTAATTGCAAACATGATTTGTTCATTTGGACACACAAATTAGTATTTTTCCTAACAACTTCATTCAAGACCAGATTGCAAAAATGAAGACACCCCAATGAAAGTCTTCGGAGAAAAGCTAAATTTTAGACAGCAAAATCCTAATTAACAAGAATTCAACTACAGGTGAGTCTAATTATTCATTAAACAGGTGTCCAGGAGACAGCTGATTATAAAAGGGCGTTTCTTAACAAAGAAAACCCCTCCCATTTCATGCTGTCAGCAATGGCACCGCATGGAAAAGAAATGTCACAAGGCCTGAGAAAGAAAATAATTTATTTACACAAGAAAGGTGAAGTCTACAAAAGATCTGCAAAGCTTTACTTATCAGTCAGAATACTGTAGCAAAAGTGATACCAAAATTTAACAAAGATGGAACTGCAACCATCTCACAGAGACATCCAGGCCATCCACTGAAGTTAACACCTCGACAGGAGCGTCTTCTGATGAGAAGGGTTGAAGAAAATCGCCATGCAAGTTCACTGCAGTTAGCTAAAGCAGTAGAAAGCCAAACTGGAGTGATTGTTTCCCGTGACACAATATGGCATACACAGCAGAGGAATGGCATGCATGGGTGACGTTCATGAAGGAAGCCTCTCCTAGAGCCCATGCACCAAAAAGCCTGCACAGAATTTGCTAGGGCCCATGCTGAAAAAGAAGACTACTGGGACTGGAGTGATGAGACCAAGATAAATGTTTTTTGAACTGATGGCTTCAAAACTGTATGGTGTCGCAAAGGTGAGGAGTACAAAGAAAAATGCATGGTGCCTACTGTGAAACATGGTGGTGGCAGCGTAATTCTGTGGGGCAGTATGAGTGCTGCTGGTGTCAGGGAGCTGCATTTCATTGATGGTGTCATGAATTCACAGATGTACTGCTCTGTATTGAAAGAGAAGATACTACCATCACGTCATGCTCTTGGTCGTCGTGCACTTCTCCAACATGACAATGATCCAAAACACACATCTACGGCCACTGTTGGATTTCTGAAGAAGAACCGGGTGAAGGAGATTCAGTGGCCAAGTATGTCTCCTGATCTGAACCCAATCCAACACATGTGGGGAATTTTGAAGAGACAAGTTGAGCATCACTCTCCATCCCGGCTCTAAAAGAGGTCGTTCTTGAAGAATGGAAAAAGATCGATGTTGTAACATGTTGCCAACTTGTTCATTCCATGCCTAGAAGACTTGGTGCCGTCCTTACAAATCATGGAGGTCATACAACATACTAGATGGAGGAGTTTTTGTTGTGGGGTGGATTCCTTTTTGCATCAACTAATCTGAGTAAAACTGGAGATTTTGTAATCTATGTTATATTATTAACCTTACTGTCATGTAATGAGCTAAACAAATGTTCTATAGAAGTCAGTTTTGTCAAAATTTTGGAAATTGTCCTTGTGTTCATTGAGATATTGATTAAAATCTTACTTTTCAAAAGAGGTGGACTTGTGTACGCTGAGCACTGTAAAAAAAATTGCAGTATATATATATATATATATATAGGGGCGGACTGACAACTCATGGGGCCCCCGGGCAATTGGGGATCATGGGGCCCCTGTGTCCTTGCCCACACTCAAAACACACCCAAAAAAACCTATAAAAGGTACCAGGGGCATTTTATGGGGCCCCCTACTGACCCCGGGCCCTCGGGCAGTGCCCGAGTGCTCGAATGGTCAGTCCGCCCCTGTATATATATATATTTATATATATATATATATATATATATATATACCATCGTTTATAGACCCTGTAACTTTCACTCAAACAAACTAATATACAATTATTGGGATTTTTTTTTTGTACCAAAGACATGCAGCAGAATACATTTTTTCCTAAATTTATGAAGAAATTTAATTTCTAATATTTTTTTTTAAATTGAATACAGTATGTTTTATACCAGAAAGTAAACAATATTGGAGTTTTTTTTCGAAGTTTTCTGTCTTTTTTCGTTGATATAATAAAAATAAAAACCCAGTGGTGATAAAATACTACTAAAAGAAAAAAAAATGGTAAAAATTTCATTTGTGTTGCCTGACCGAGCAATTACCAGTTAAAGTAGCGCAGGGCCGAATAGCAAAAAATAGCCTGTCCACGAAGTGGGTAAAACCTCCCGGAGCTCAAGTGGTTAAAAATAGTTGATGTTGACGGAGAGAGTGAAATTCCACTTTATCGGTCACAAAAGAGTTTAGTTTGGAGCCGGCGCTCTGCAGGTGACTCAGAAAACTTTGGCGTTTGTGATGAGATGGGATTTGGCGTCCCCTGACTCCTCTTTTAGGCGATGTGTCGATGTCAGTACAAGGTAATAAATGCAGGGAGAGGATGAGGAATTATGCCAGACAAAGAACAATCAAAATATAAAATGAGGAGCACGGCGAGGTCGTGGCGGCCTGAGGGAAAATTCTGAGGATTACACATCTCGGCCAGATTGGTGAAATACTTAAATGAAAGTAGAACAGAGGCCGGTAAATGAGGTGACATAGACAGGGTGACCCCACTAACGCTGCTAAAACACCCATCAGGTCTTCACTATCCACCTAATGTACTCGCTGCTTACAGAGGCAGACCCTTAATATGGACATTCCTGTGCGGCCCGTCATCCCACGCCGATAAGGAGAAATATATTAACACGGAACTGTGTGGTCATCACAGACCTCCCACGCTGCATTATCACCCAGAAGAAGAAGAACAGGCAATCTCCGTCACCTTGTGACCCAATAGAACTTTCTTATATACCTGTCATGGTGGGTCCTCACAGTTTATCACATGGCCGAAAATGTATCGAAAAAAGTGGACGGCTGATATTTCTGGTGGGATTTGGGGTTGGAATTTGATGGGGTTCATGAGGGAAGAACACATTCTGTGTAGAACATTTTTTATTAGAGCAGTGTTCCCCAAACTTCGGTTGGTCATGTACCAAAATCATGAGTTATGCCATTTGGGGTCTCTGTATGCCTACTCAGGACTTGGAGAGGGGTCCGTGCCCGGCTACAGGTAACACCGAGATATCTCTGAGCATTACAAACCAATACTGCGACCTCCATCATTGTTCCATCTGCTTTTGTTTCTGTTGAGTCCACAAACTAATGAGGGGAAATCTCACTTGTCTTGGAGGAGCTGAGACATAGACTATTCCCCATTGTGGGATTGGCTGAGACACAAACTACTGTGATGAAATCTCATCGTTATTAGAAAATTCAAGCCGGCTACTCTGTATCATCCATAAAATTTGGGTCTTTATTGACTACATGACAAAACACAACTGTGTCAGGCTAACGCGTTTCAGCTGTAACAGCCTTCCTCATAGCACTAAAAGAAGGCTGCTACAGCCAAAATGCGTTAGAATGGCACTGTTGTGTTTTATCATGAAGCTAATAAAGACTCATATTTTATGGATGATACCAAGTAGCCGGCTCGAATTTACTACTAGCACTGGTATCTGGGTGTGATGACACTTCAGCCAGAGCACCAGATCCCAGCCACAAGAAGTTGTACATGTGGTTGAATGTGGCTATTGTATTTCTTTTCAGATCTCATTGTTGTGCAATGGGTGGAGACACAAACTATTGAGGTAAATAGTTACCATTGTGGAAGGGGTGGAGACAGACTGCGGGGGGGGGGAATGCTTACCATTTTGGGAGGGGTAGAGACACAAACTACTGAGGGAAATGCTCACCATTGTGGGAGGGGCAGAGACACAAAAAAAAAACGGCAAGGAAATCTCACTACTCTAGGAGGAGTAGATACCCAAACTACAGTAGGGTAATCTCATCATTATGGGTGGGATGGAAAGCCAAAAAGGTAAAGAAGAACTTATCCCTCCAATCCTGTACAGGTATATCCAAGGAAGCTGCCATCTTAGCCTGTGTCACGGTCAGAGGTCAGGCTTAAAGACCCGTAGCTTTAGCAGTAGAGTCTCCCTTCGACCAGCAGGATAGAAAAGCAAGCAGGTCACCCTGGTGGATAACGCGGGCTCACCCAAGGTGCGGGGTCCAAGCACTAACTGTTATTCAACAGTGCTTCTGATGGTGGAGATGGGTTTTGCTGCATGTTACCAGGTCGCGGTCTTCAGGATCGCCTCACCAGGAGGTGAGCAAGCTAGGGTCCAGTAGCAGATAAAGCAGGTAGGGATAAGCAGAAGTGTAGTCAGTAAACAAGCCAAAGGTCAGTAACATGTGGTTGCGGGTTGGGATCAAGTGGAAGCTTAGTCAAGGAACAAGCCAAAGGTTGGTAATGAATGGTTGCATGTTGGGATCAAAAGGAAGCATAGTTGAGGAAGGAGCTAAAGGTTGATAATGAATGGTTGCAGGCAGGGGCGGACTGACAACTCATGGGGCCCCCGGGCAATAGGGGATCATGGTGCCCCTGTGCCCTTGCCCAAACTCAAAAAAGCCAATGAAAAAGGTACCAGGGGCATCTCATGGGGCCCCCTACTGACCCCGGGCCCTTGGGCAGTGCCCAAGTTTCCAAATGGTCAGTCCGCCCCTGGTTGCAGGTAGGATCAAGAGGAAGCATAGTTGAGGAAGGAGCTAAAGGTTGATAATGAATGGTTGCAGGTTGGGATCAAGAGGAAGCATAGTTGAGGAAGGAGCCAAAGGTTGATAATGAATGGTTGCAGGTTGGGATCAAGAGGAAGCATAGTTGAGGAATGAGCCAAAAGGTTGATAATGAATGGTTGCATGTTGGAACCATAGAGGAAGCAGAGTTGGGGAACGAGCCAAAGGTTGATAATGAATGGTTGCAGGTTGGGATCAAGATGAAGCATAGTTGAGGAACAAGCCAAAGGTCAGTAACGTGTGGTAGGCACAGCTGCAGATACACAATGGAGCAAGATATTGGCTGGAGAGAGCACAATAATCTAGCAAACAGGAAGTGCAGAGACATAACTTAAATCAGGATGTTCATGGAAGTAGCAAAGAGTTCAAGGTTCACCAGAAAGAAGAGACAAGGCAAGATCGTCCTAAGAGATCAGACAGGGAGCTATCCTGCATCTCAGGTGGCTCAGTGAGAGGAGATACCGCCAGACACCATAGAGGTCATGGGTTCAGATATGGACCCTGACCCTGTTTGACCTGCACATGTGAGTTAGGACACTAGGCATTTGTTAGCTTGATAGTTCAGTCGAGAGTACAAGCAACCGTGACAGTTATCAATCATGGCATGCCTTGAATTTTTGGGGAAATCGGGTTTAGTTCCACTTTACAGTAAATATCAGTCTGAGTAAAGTTGGCCTTTAAAGTATGGAAATCCAATAAAGGAGTGTAGAACCCTGGTATGGATAGGTATCCCAACTGGGTGTGGAAGCTTTATAAAGCCTGCTCTCTAGTACACTGCGGCTACAACTAGGCCCTTGGTTTACTATCTTATGGTTTGTAGAGAGGAGAGCGCCACAATATTTTTTTCGTCCAGAAAGAGTTTTAATGGCCAAAAAAGTTTATCTAAAATCCCAACACATTTTGGAGGTTCAAGGAATCCCCTTCATCGGGGCTGGAATACACCAATGTTGTACTCAGGGGCAGAACTAACAGGGTTGCAATGGCCGCACTTGCGACTGGGCCCCAGCCCTGTGAAAGGGTCCTGCTGTGCTCGGTTCACACCGCTGTGATCCCAAAGTCGTACTGAGACTTGCTTGCACTTTCCTTGCGACTTGCTTGCGATTTCCTTGTGACCTACTTGTGACTTTTGTGATTTAGCATTGCAGTCTATACCACTCAAATTGCACCAAAGTTGCAAAAAAGCAGTACAGGAACATTTTTTTTTTTTGTTCGCTGTGACTTCAATCGCATTGATTAAGACAGCACCCATTGAAATGAAAGTGTTTTGACTTGTCCTTCAACTTTATGTGTCATCGCACGATAAGCCCCAGCAGGGTGAACTGGGGTTGTAAAGGGCCCAAGATAGCAGTGAAGGGCCCCTGGGGTCAGTGGGAAGGGTCCCTAAACAAAAGGAAAGGGTCCCAGGACCAATAAAAGGGGTCCAGGTGGTCCGGGGGGGTTGGCCCTTCATGTTTTTTTTCACCAGAGCCCTGAAGGTTCTCGTTATGCCTCTGATTGTACTAATAGCATTCCATAAGTTACGTTTAGGTAATGAAATGTCCTGCAAGTTTGAATGTGATTGGAAATATAGAAAACGTGAGCATTACCCAGTACAAAGCTCAGGTGGTACACACCCAGTGACCCTGTGAGGTACTCTCTGTATACTGGCTACACTGAATTTAGAGAGAACTTTCTAACTGTAGCACCATTGCAGTGTTTGCTGTAATTGATTAGCACACCCTTGACCGCTCTCAGTAATTTCCTGGACTCGTTCTTAATTCCTTCCACTTTCCTAGACATATGAAAATACCAATCTACTTGGGTCCGCCAGTTTTGCGCCATCGAATAACTAGTCTGTTTTACAACCAGAAACATAAATTATTCCCCTTCTATGTGATGAAATACGTTCTATGTAGATGAGGGGCCCCGGGGCTCCGTTCCCCTCTGATAACATCACAATTTAATAAGCAGAGTCGGTTATTTGTGGAAATCAGATCACACAATAATATAGGGCGGCTCTACGAATGTACGGCGATAAAAGCCCCCCCCTCCCTTTATTGGCGCACTTCCCGCCAGATCGTTAGCTTCTGTCCGCAGTTAAAAGTTAGAAAAGAAAGGAGAATCTCTCAGCGGACGGCGGTCTGTGCCGAGAAGGCCGAAACCTGAACTGCGTGTGCGTCTTCTATATGTCTGATACATATCTACTGACATCATATAATCACATTACAGACTTAAATTGTAATCACACATCCAGTAAAATCTCCCATCTCCCCTTCTCTCCGCTGTGAATATTACATTACCGCAACAGGCGGAATATGTGCTGCACTCAGCCTAAACGCATTACCGGCCTCTCTGCGGCGGGAGAAGATTAACCTCTTCCACTCCACGGAGCGCAAACGTGTCTGTTCCGGCTCCAGTCTACTGATGGGATTCAGAATTTGTCATCACTCAGGGTGTCCTTTTTTCAGCACCCGTAAATGGGTGCCGTTGTTTTTTTTAATTAATTGCACTCTGCTCCTGAAGAAGCCGCAATATATGTACACCGCCACCAGTCCCCGTGTTATACTTTTATTACACACCGCGTTCCAAATTATTATGCAAATTAGCTGTGCAATATGCTGATCAGTTGCTTGATTACACTCTATTACATCTGATCAGCAGATTGCACAGCTAACGTCTGCAGTATATATATATATATGTATATATATATATATATATATATATATATATATATATACATACACCGCGTTCCAAATTATTATGCAAATTCTATTTAAGTGTCACAAAGATTAAAATTTTGTTTTTCAGTGTAACTCATGGATGGCATTGTGTGTCAGGGCTCTTTTGATCACTGAAAACAATCTCGGACACCTGTGATAATTAGATTGGCCGGTGAGCCCAATTTCAGGAAAGACTACTAAAGGAGGGCGTTCCACATTATTAAGCAGAGCACCATTTTCAAGCAATATGGGGAAGAAAAGGATCTCTCTGCTGCCGAAAAGAGTGAAATAGTTTGATGCCTTGGAAGAGGTATGAAAACATTCGATATTTCACGAAAACTTAAGCGTGATCATCGCACTATGAAGAGGTTTGTGGCGGATTCAGAGCACAGATAAAGGCACATTGAGGAAGATTTCTGCCAGATCCATGCATCGGATCAAGAGAGCAGCTGCTAAAATACCATTACATAGCAGCAAACAGATATTTGAAGCTGCTGGTGCCTCTGGAGTCCCATGGACATCAAGGTGTAGAGTCCTCCAGAGTCTTGCAACTGTGCATAAACCTTCTATTCGGCCACCACTACCCAATGCTCACAAGCAGAAACAGCTGCATTGGGCAGAAAAATACATGAAGACTAATTTTCAAACAGTCCTGTTCACTGATGAGTGCCTTGCAACCCTGGATGGTCCAGATGGATGGAGTAGTGGTTGGTTGGTGGACGGCCACCCTGTTCCAACAAGGCTGTGACATCAGCAAGGCGGTGGTGGAGTCATGTTTTGGGCCGGAATCATCGGAACAGAGCTGGTCGGCCCCTTTAGGGTCCCTGAAGGTGTAAAGATGACCTCTGCAAAGTATGTGGCGTTTATGACTGACCACTTTCTTCCCTGGTACAGAAGGAAGAACTATGCTTTCCGTAATAAAATCATCTTCATGCATGACAATGCACCATCTCATGCTGCAAAGAATACCTCTGCATCAATGGCTGCTATGGGGATAAAAGGAGAGAAAGTCATGGTGTGGCCTCCATCCTCCCCTGACCTCAATCCTATTGAGAACCTTTGGAGCATCCTCAAGCAAAAGATCTATGAGGGTGGGAGGCAGTTTACATCCAAACAGCAGCTCTGGGAGGCTATTCTGACATCTGGCAAACAAATTCAAACAGAAACTGTCCAAAAACTCACACGTTTAATGGATGCAAAACTTGTGAAGCTGCTATCAGATAAGGGGTCCTATGTTACAATGTAACGTGACCGGTTCAAATGTTTACAAAGTTAAAATGTTGTTAAAAGTTTGATTGAAATAACTTTTGATTTCAGTAAATTTGCTGCAAACACAACAAATGACAATTTTCAGTTCTTTACAACCTATAAAGTGTTTTGAAACTTCCTGTGCAGAATAATTTGGAACAAAAATCCTGTTATCATTAGGAGGTTTGTTCAATAAAATGTGAATTGTACTCTTAATAGTTGATAACCTGAGAATTATGCTGATTGTTATTTACATCAATTATTTAGGTAAATGAGAAAAATATAATTTGCATAATAATTTAGAACACGGTGTATATTATATACATTATATATTATAATTAATTTTTTTCCCAAAAGGTTCTGGCTCTTGCAAAACCTCCCCATGTTATACTTTATGTCTCAGTGTTGATCCCGGATACATCACTTTTGTCCTTTTTTTTTGCAGCCATACCATTTTGGGTTTTTCTAGTATTCATTGTTTTGGATTTTTTTGTTTTTTAAACAAATGTACTTTGTTTCCGAAGAAGCCGCAGGAGCCGCCATACACGTAGAGCTCGCTTCCACAAGTCCCCATGTTATATGGTAAGATTTGGTCCTGAACAGTTTATTATATCATCTTTTAGACATTTATTTATATAGTTACAAGTTTTTGTACGTAATTTTAGTGACATGCGTTGTTTTTAGTGATCATCGATTTTTCACGTCATGTGATTTAATATATGCACTTTATGCATGTGGTTAGGTATGTGTTGGTTTTTGAACACTTTGATAATTCATTTGAATTGTTTTTTCTGTTGTAGGGGAGCATTTTTTGGTGCATGCGTATTTCATTATTTGTTTCTTTTGGAGCATGGTTGATGTTGTAGTCCCATTTGGACTAGTTGGATGGTTCACTATCACTTATAGATCCTATTAGGATCAATTGGGCACATTAGTCCCGTTTGTGGACGTTTCTGGACTTTTCACCACTATAGATCTATCAAGACTTATGTGTGAATAGTTTTGACCACTATTTGTATATTTCTTATTTATTCTTTTCACTTTTTCTGATCTTATATAGATCATACTCACATTGTAGACAGCACTTGGGAGGTTTATATTATATATTATATAATATACATTATATATTATTTATTTTATTATTTTGAGATACTTTATGCGATTTATATCTTCCACATATAGTCAGATTGCACATACAATATTTTTAGTAGCACCACATAATTGTTTCTGTATATCATCTGATTGGCGCGGCAAAGGGTTTAATTCCTAGGTTTTGGAAGGCCCAGGATCCATCGACAATGAGGGATTGGATAGACAGAGTAGAATATGTTAGTAAGATGGAGGAACTTTGTTACATGGAGAAAGATGAAATGGAAAAGTTTAGAAAAATTTGGGGTAAATGGTATGAGTTTAGAACTTCAGAAAAATACTTAAAAATGAAAGGTCCCCCGATAGTAGTACCAGAGAATTTAAATGGTTAAAGAGATCTATATATACAGTTGCAAGAAAAAGTATGTGAACCCCTTGGTGGAGTTTTGCATGAATTGGGTATAAAATGTGCTCTGAACGTCATCTAAGTCACAACAATAGAAGAACACAGTCTGCTGAACATAATACTACACAAACATTAGATGTTGCCATGGTTTAATTGCACATAACATGTAAACATTCACAGTGCAGGGAGGAAAAAGTATGTGAACCTTTGGACTTAATAACTGGTTGACCCTCCTTTGGCAGCAATAACCTCAACCAAACGTTTCCTGTAGTTGCAGATCAGACCTGCTCAACGATCTGGAGTCATTTTAGACCACTCCTCTTCACAAAACTGTTTCAGTGTAGCAATATTCTTGGGATGTCTGGTGTGAATCGCTCTCTTAAGGTCATGCCACAGCATTTCAATGGGGTTGAGGTCAGGACTCTGACTGGGCCACTCCAGAAGGCGCATTCTGTGCTGTTGCAGCCATTGTTTTGTTGAATGACTTGTATGCTTTGGGTCATTGTCCTGTTGCATCACCCATCCTCTGCGGAGCTTCAGTTGGCGGACAGATGGTCGTACGTTTTCCTGCAAAATGTCTTGATAAACTCTGGAATTCATTTTCCCATCAATGACAACAATCCGTCCAGGCCCTGAGGCAGCAAAGCAGCCCCAAACCATGATGCTCCCTCCGCCATGTTTCACAGTGGGGATGAGGTTTTGATGTTGGTGTGCTGTGCCTTTTTTTCTCCACACATAGTGTTGTGTGTTCTTCCCAAACAACTCAATTTTGGTTTCATCTGTCCACAGTATATTTTGCCAGTAGTGCTGTGGAACATCCAGGTGCTCTTTTGCAAACTTCAAACGTGCTGCAATCTTCTTTTTGGACAGCAATGGCTTCCTCCGTGGTGTCCTCCCATGTACTCCATTCTTGTTTAATGTTTTCCTTATTGTAGATGTGTCAACAAAAATGTTAGCATGTGCCAGAGATTTCTGTAGGTCTTTAGCTGACACTCTGGGATTCTTCTTTACCTCATGCAGCATTCTGCGCTGTGCTCTTGCAGTCATTTTTACAGGACGACAACGCCTAGGGAGAGTAGCAACAGTGCTAAACTTTCTCCATTTGTAGACAGTCTGTCTTACCGTGGATACATGAACATCAAGGCTTTTGGAGATACTTTTGTAACCCTTTCTAGCTTCATGCAAGTCAACAATTCTTGATCGTAGGTCTTCTGAGAGCTCTTTTCTGCGAGGCATGGTTCACATCAGACAGTGCTTCTTGAAACCAGTAAACCCAAAACGGGGTGTGTGTTTTTTAAGGGCAGGACAGCTGTCAGCAACACATCCCATATCATCACACTGATTGGAGTCAAGGTTGGCTCACTCCTGGCTCCAATTAGCTCTGGGAGAAGTCATTAAGCTAGGGCCTCACATACTTTTTCCTCCCTGCGCTGTGAATGTTTACATGTTATGTGCAATTAAACCATGGCAACATCTAATGTTTGTGTAGTATTATGTTCAGCAGACTGTGTTCTTCTATTGTTGTGACTTAGATGACGTTCAGAGCACATTTTATGCCCAATTCATGCAAAACGTAATCCCAAGGGGTTCACATACTTTTTCTTGCAACTGTATGAGTAGATTAATAGGAGGGGAAAGAGAGGATAAGATGAGATTGGACAGGGGTGTGTTAGGGTGGGTATGGGGATAAAGTTTAAATGTATGATGTGAAAAGATTTATGATGGTTTGGTATTTTTGTTTTGTTTTCCTAAAAGAAAATTTATTAAAATATATAATAATATTAATAATAGTAATAATAAAAAAAAAGATTTGGTCCTGATTCGGCATGCACTACCTTTCTCCTTTTTGCAGGTTTACTATTTTTGGCCTTTACTATATTTTATTTTATTTATTCATCTTTTTGTTTCTAATCAATTGTAGTTTTGTTCCCAAAAAAGCCACAGGAACCTACGATACATGTCGAGCTCTCTGTTGCCAGTCCCCATGTTATACTTTAAGATTCAGTCCTGATTTGGGATGTACCAGCTTTCTCCTTTTTGCAGCATTTCTATTTTTGGCCTTTACTATATTTTATTTTATTTATTAATTGTTTGTTTCTAATCAACTGCACTTTGCTCCCAAAGAAGCCACAAGAACCACAATACATGTAGAGCTCTCTGCCGTCAGTCCCCATGTTATACTTCATGATTCAGTTTTGATCCAGGATGTATCATCTTTCTCCTTTTTTGTAGTCTTAGTCATTTTTATATTATTTATTGATTGATAGATTGATTTTTTGTTGTTTTAATTAGTTGCCCTTTGCTCTCAAAGAAGCATCAGGAGCCAAGACACATATAGACATCACCTCAATATATGTAGTGCTCTCTGCCACCAGTCCCCATGTTATGATTCAGCTCGGATCTGGGATACATCACCTTTCTCCTTTATTCAGGCTTACTATTTTTGGCTTTTTCTATTATTTTTTTTTTTGTTAGGATTTTCTGTATTTTAATGGATTGCACTTTGCCCCTGAAGAAGCAGCAGGTGCCATAACACGCGAAGAGCTCTCTGCAACCATTCCCCATGTTATACTTTGTGGCTCAGCACTAATCTGCGCTACATCATTTTTTTGCAGGTTTAGTATTTTTGGCATTTTCTATTTTTTTGGCCTTTTGATTTTGTATTGTACGTGATAGTCTTTTTGTGGGGCTTGTAGTTTTGTTTTTTTATTTGGGATTTTTTTTCCCCTAATTAGCTACACAGGAGCCACAATACATGTAGAGCTCTCTGCCACCAGCCCTCATGGTATTATTCATGATTCAGCACTGGTCTGGGATTTGCCACCATTCTCCTTTTTGCAGGCTTACTATTTTTGATTTTCTATTTTTTTTTTTTTACTTTCGATTTCTTGTTTTTTAAGCAATTGTAGAATTCCAATTCCAGAAGAAGCCATAAGAAACATGATACATGTAGATGCCACCAGTCCCCATGTTATGATTTCAGCGCTAATCCAGGATGTATACATTTTCTCCTTTTTTTGCAGACTTAGTATTTTTGTCTTTTTTTAAAAAAAATTTTATTTGGAATTTTTTTTTAATTAATTGCACTTTTCTCCTGAAGAAGAAACAGGAGTTGGTGGTAAATCCCAGACCAGTGCTGAATCATGAATAATAACATGAGGGCTGGTGGCAGAGAGCTCTACATGTATTGTGGCTCCTGTGTAGTTAATTAGGAAAAAAAAATCCCAAATCAAAAAACATAAGACCGCTATGCCACCAGTCCCCACGTTATATCAAAGAAATAGTGCAGCGCTTAAATTAATAGTCCTCAGTAATTCCCGATTAGTGGATGTTCCTCAAATTAGAATGGAAGAAATGCCCACTCACCGGAACTACACTTGGTACAGTGCAGTATATGAATATTATTCCCTGGTGTCACTGGAAGTGTACATCTGGATCAGCACGTGGAAGGGTATCCCTCTCTGGATCAAGCAGGTCCAGGATCACAACAATTTAGGCTCCGACACAGAGTTCCCCTTAAGGGATGTATGGGTGTTGCTCTTACAGTAGTAGGAACCTCCCTCTCTGGATGGATTCGGAGTAACACAGCTTCGTCCCTGGAAGGAAATGGCCGCCGGAGCTCCACGATGCTCCGACGGCGTGACGTCAACGGCGCGAGCAGGCTCCTCCTTACGCGTTACGTGTCATGCACATCGTCAGAGGGTGAGCATCGTGGAGCACCGGCGGCCATTTCCTTGTAGGGACGAAGCTGTGTTACTCCGAATCCATCCAGAGAGGGAGGTTCCTACTACTGTAAGAGCAACACCCATACATCCCTTAAGGGGAACTCTGTGTCGGAGCCTAAATTGTTGTGATCCTGGACCTGCTTGATCCAGAGAGGGATACCCTTCCACGTGCTGATCCAGATGTACACTTCCAGTGACACCAGGGAATAATATTCATATACTGCACTGTACCATGTGTAGTTCCGGTGAGTGGGCATTTCTTCCATTCTAATTTGAGGAACATCCACTGATCGGGAATTACTGAGGACTATTAATTTAAGCGCTGCACTATTTCTTTGATATTTTGTATTGAGGTTTTGTTGGTTGCCTTGAGTGTACAGCTGCTGAACTGATTAGCGCTCACTTTTTTACTTTGTTTACCAATTTAGTCCCCACGTTATACTTTATGATTCAGCAGCACTGATCTGGAATGCATTATCTTTCCCCTTATTGCAGGTTTACTATTTTAGGCTTTTTCCACTTTTTTGGCCTTCTGATTTTGTATTGTACGTGATAGTCTTTTTGTGGGGCTTGTATTTTTTTTAAAATAGTTTTTAAATGGCGGGTTATATTTGTAGGGTGTTGCACCATTGTATAGCACTATGTAATTTCTAATAAAGGTATTTTTTTGTGTCAATCTTTTTATTGAATTTTAACAAAAGAGATACAAAGGTTTACGTCAAGCATATGGATCGCCCTTGCAGGGGCTGAGTAACCTGAACAGACTAAACAATACAAGTCAGTCCAAGGCATCAAGTATCAAAAGTAGAAGGAGTCTGGGACGGTGAGCTGGAACTAATAGATGGAATAGGGAGAGGTCCCAAAATGCTCTCAGAGGCCTCAAGGGGGAGGCTCAACACTTGCAGCCAACTTCTAGGGATGAAGGCTGTATAACCATGGTCAAAGAAGGCTAGTCAAATGAAGGAGGAAAGTGTAAGAGAGGGGAGAGAGAGAGAAAGAAGAAAGGGGGTTAGGGTAATAACTCGAGTTCGGAGGCCCTAAAGGGGGCAATCAGGCAAGGCCCAGGCATGAGGGGTAAAGTGATGGGCGCTCGCATGAGATCCAGGGTTTCCAAACCTTGAGAAATTTTGCATGGGAGTCAGGCAAGATACTAGACATTTGTTCATGGAGCAGCATAGTAGTCAATCTTGTTTTAAGGTCACCTGCTGTGTGTTCCAGGCATAAGTTATGGTCCGTTTGGGCTAAATAAATAGGTATTTAGCCAATTTCTGTTGTGAGGCATAAAGCCTGGGAAAAGGATAATGTAAACGGGCCAATTTAGCATCATTGTGGACCGGCAGATGAAAGAGGATCTGGAGTTGGGCAGAGACTCTAGACCAGCAATGGGCAAACTACGGCCCGCGGGCCGTATACGGCCCGGCGGACCTTTTAATCCAGCCCGTGGAGCGTGATACTGTCAGGATGGCTGTCAGGCTGTGTGTAGGCAGGGCAGCGTGACGAACGTGAGGGGAGCTAGGCTCCTCTCACAGTCCGACCTGAAGACCGGAACGGCGCGGGAACACGGCGAGAGGAACGCGCGGAGCAAAGGTAAGTAAATTGACACAGGGGGGACTTGGGGACTTAATATGGGGGATGAATTAATATGGGGAATGAATTACTATGGGGGGATGAATTACTATATGGGGGATGAATTACTATGGGGGATGAATTACTATGGGGGATAAATTACTATGGGGGATGAATTACTATATGGGGGATGAATTACTATGGGGGATGAATTACTATATGGGGGATGAATTACTATGGGGGATGAATTACTATATGGAGGATGTATTAATATGGGGGATAAATTACTATATGGGGGATTAATTACTATGGGGGATGAATTACTATATATATTCCACTCTTAACTCCAAAACGCATTGTCTCCTGCTGCCTTCCTCCTGGGTAAATGCACCTTTCTCCTACCTCCACTCTTAACTCCAAAACGCATTAACTCCTGCTATATTCAGAACAAATGGTGTATTTATATTTGTGTATGTTGACCAGTTCTCACCTCCAGCTGCACCCGTTTTATGATCGTGTCTGTTTCCTGAGAGAATCATCCCCCACTACTCACTTGATCCTTATCAGCTTCTAATTGGGGTGGAGTTGAATGCTCATTTGAGCATCCCCCTACAAATTTAGATCAGCTCATGGGGGAGATCTCTGATGGGGGGCACAGTCTCTGATGGGGGTGCTGCTTCAGAGTGAGTGCGGCTTAGAAGGAGTGCATAGAATAGAGATGAGCGAAGTATTCAAAAATTCGATTCGGCTGATTCGGCGAATTCGAGGAATAAATTTGATTCGAGGCGAATATATTCGCTGCGAATTTAACGTATAAAAAGGGTGTTTCTAGGCTTCAGAGAGCCTTTATATTAGTGCAGAACACTGTACCTTTAATTTAAATGCCCTTGGAGTCTGCTGGGGAAGAGAAATAATACTGTCAGTCAGTATGACATGCAGATGAGTGCCGTCGATCTTAGAATCACCGCACACTTCACTCATTTGGGCAGTCACGGGGCCAAAACCAGAGTGTGGAGCCACAGTGTGGCGGTGGAGGCAGCAGCAATGGGAGGCCATACAGCACCCTATGACAAAATGGAACCCACCAGCAGTGTGAGGAGACCTGAAAGTGGCACATGGCAGAGTGTGGCGATGGAGACAGCAGCAATGGGAGGCCGTACAGGGACCCATGACACACTCTGGACCTGGCAGCAGCATGAGGAGGCGGTACAGGGGCCCATGACAGATTACGGGCCTGGCAGCAGCATGAGGAGTCGGTACGGGGGCCCATGGCAGATTACGGGCCTGGCAGCAGCAATGGGAGGCCCGTAATCTGCCAGCACCCTATGACAAAATGGAACCCACCAGCAGTGTGAGGAGACCTGAAAGTGGCACATGGCAGAGTGTGGCGATGGAGACAGCAGCAATGGGAGGCCGTACAGGGACCCATGAGACACTCTGGACCTGGCAGCAGCATGAAGAGGTGGTGCAGGGGCCCATGACAGATTACGGGCCTGGCAGCAGCATGAGGAGTCGGTACGGGGGCCCATGGCAGATTACGGGCCTGGCAGCAGCAATGGGAGGCCCGTAATCTGCCAGCACCCTATGACAAAATGGAACCCACCAGCAGTGTGAGGAGACCTGAAAGTGGCACATGGCAGAGTGTGGCGATGGAGACAGCAGCAATGGGAGGCCGTACAGGGACCCATGACACACTCTGGACCTGGCAGCAGCATGAGGAGGCGGTACAGGGGCCCATGACAGATTACGGGCCTGGCAGCAGCATGAGGAGTCGGTACGGGGGCCCATGGCAGATTACGGGCCTGGCAGCAGCAATGGGAGGCCCGTAATCTGCCAGCACCCTATGACAAAATGGAACCCACCAGCAGTGTGAGGAGACCTGAAAGTGGCACATGGCAGAGTGTGGCGATGGAGACAGCAGCAATGGGAGGCCGTACAGGGACCCATGACACACTCTGGACCTGGCAGCAGCATGAGGAGGCGGTACAGGGGCCCATGACAGATTACGGGCCTGGCAGCAGCATGAGGAGTCGGTACGGGGGTCCATGGCAGATTACGGGCCTGGCAGCAGCAATGGGAGGCCCGTAATCTGCCAGCACCCTATGACAAAATGGAACCCACCAGCAGTGTGAGGAGACCTGAAAGTGGCACATGGCAGAGTGTGGCGATGGAGACAGCAGCAATGGGAGGCCGTACAGGGACCCATGACACACTCTGGACCTGGCAGCAGCATGAGGAGGCGGTACAGGGGCCCATGACAGATTACGGGCCTGGCAGCAGCATGAGGAGTCGGTACGGGGGCCCATGGCAGATTACGGGCCTGGCAGCAGCAATGGGAGGCCCGTAATCTGCCAGCACCCTATGACAAAATGGAACCCACCAGCAGTGTGAGGAGACCTGAAAGTGGCACATGGCAGAGTGTGGCGATGGAGACAGCAGCAATGGGAGGCCGTACAGGGACCCATGACACACTCTGGACCTGGCAGCAGCATGAGGAGGCGGTACAGGGGCCCATGACAGATTACGGGCCTGGCAGCAGCATGAGGAGTCGGTACGGGGGCCCATGGCAGATTACGGGCCTGGCAGCAGCAATGGGAGGCCCGTAATCTGCCAGCACCCTATGACAAAATGGAACCCACCAGCAGTGTGAGGAGACCTGAAAGTGGCACATGGCAGAGTGTGGCGATGGAGACAGCAGCAATGGGAGGCCGTACAGGGACCCATGACACACTCTGGACCTGGCAGCAGCATGAGGAGGCGGTACAGGGGCCCATGACAGATTACGGGCCTGGCAGCAGCATGAGGAGTCGGTACGGGGGCCCATGGCAGATTACGGGCCTGGCAGCAGCAATGGGAGGCCCGTAATCTGCCAGCACCCTATGACAAAATGGAACCCACCAGCAGTGTGAGGAGACCTGAAAGTGGCACATGGCAGAGTGTGGCGATGGAGACAGCAGCAATGGGAGGCCGTACAGGGACCCATGACACACTCTGGACCTGGCAGCAGCATGAGGAGGCGGTACAGGGGCCCATGACAGATTACGGGCCTGGCAGCAGCATGAGGAGTCGGTACGGGGGTCCATGGCAGATTACGGGCCTGGCAGCAGCAATGGGAGGCCCGTAATCTGCCAGCACCCTATGACAAAATGGAACCCACCAGCAGTGTGAGGAGACCTGAAAGTGGCACATGGCAGAGTGTGGCGATGGAGACAGCAGCAATGGGAGGCCGTACAGGGACCCATGACACACTCTGGACCTGGCAGCAGCATGAGGAGGCGGTACAGGGGCCCATGACAGATTACGGGCCTGGCAGCAGCATGAGGAGTCGGTACGGGGGCCCATGGCAGATTACGGGCCTGGCAGCAGCAATGGGAGGCCCGTAATCTGCCAGCACCCTATGACAAAATGGAACCCACCAGCAGTGTGAGGAGACCTGAAAGTGGCACATGGCAGAGTGTGGCGATGGAGACAGCAGCAATGGGAGGCCGTACAGGGACCCATGACACACTCTGGACCTGGCAGCAGCATGAGGAGGCGGTACAGGGGCCCATGACAGATTACGGGCCTGGCAGCAGCATGAGGAGTCGGTACGGGGGCCCATGGCAGATTACGGGCCTGGCAGCAGCAATGGGAGGCCCGTAATCTGCCAGCACCCTATGACAAAATGGAACCCACCAGCAGTGTGAGGAGACCTGAAAGTGGCACATGGCAGAGTGTGGCGATGGAGACAGCAGCAATGGGAGGCCGTACAGGGACCCATGACACACTCTGGACCTGGCAGCAGCATGAGGAGGCGGTACAGGGGCCCATGACAGATTACGGGCCTGGCAGCAGCATGAGGAGTCGGTACGGGGGCCCATGGCAGATTACGGGCCTGGCAGCAGCAATGGGAGGCCCGTAATCTGCCAGCACCCTATGACAAAATGGAACCCACCAGCAGTGTGAGGAGACCTGAAAGTGGCACATGGCAGAGTGTGGCGATGGAGACAGCAGCAATGGGAGGCCGTACAGGGACCCATGACACACTCTGGACCTGGCAGCAGCATGAGGAGGCGGTACAGGGGCCCATGGCAGATTACGGGCCTGGCAGCAGCAATGGGAGGCCCGTAATCTGCCAGCACCCTATGACAAAATGGAACCCACCAGCAGTGTGAGGAGACCTGAAAGTGGCACATGGCAGAGTGTGGTGATGGAGACAGCAGCAATGGGAGGCCGTACAGGGACTCATGACACACTCTGGACCTGGCAGCAGCAAGAGGAGGCGGTACAGGGGCCCATGGCAGAGTGGCGAAGCGTAAGCAGCTTAAATTGAAGGCCATACAGAGGCCTATGTTAAAAATAATAACATGTTTGAGGCATGATTCATGGCGGATTTAGTCAGTTGTGTCAGGAACTGGTGGTTTGAAATCCAGACTAATCCACGCCTGATTCATTTTCACAAACGTGAGTCTCTCCAAACTTTGGGTGGACAGTCGTGTCCTCCGCGGAGTTACAATACCTCCTGCCGCACTAAACACGCGCTCCGATGCCACGCTACTTGCCGGGCATGACAGCCTTTCAAGGGCAAATTAAGCTAGTTGGGGCCAAAGGTCAAGTTTCGTTGCCCAGTAGTCAAGGGGATTGTCTACCTCGGTTGGCAGGGTGCTGTCTTAGTAGGCCCAAGCCTGTTGTTTGAGGTCCTGCTCCAGGTCCACCTGATGCTGCTGCTGCTGCGGCTGGTTAGTAGTTTCCTCACTGCGCTGGTGAAGAAAGCTACTCATCATTGACTGCAGACTGAGGCAGCCGCTGCTGGTGGAGCTGCCACTGCTCCTACCACCCCACCCCTCCCCTGCTGCCATGGCAGCGGAACGCGAGCGCACAGGGCCCACAGTGTCTGAGGATGGACGTTGGCGCAGAAAGGCAGAGACCAACTGACTACATAGGTGGTTTTTATAGTACGTTATTTTGGCCTCACTCTCAGCAGATGTGAAAAAGGCCACCATTTTTGAACGGTAGCGAGGGTCCAACAAGGTGGACAGCCAAAAGTCATCCCTCTGTCTGATGGTTATTATTCGGCTGTCGCTACGCAAGCAACCGAGCATGCTATGGGCCATTTGTGCCAAGGAATGCGAGGGACTCCCTGCCTCCATCTCCACAGCATACTGCCACGGTGCGTCTGGGTCCTCTGTCTCCTCCTCCTCCTCTACCAGATGCTCCTGCTCCTCCACTCCTGTCCGCTGAGTGGAAAAACCACCCATTTCACTCAATAATTCCTGAGCACCAATGTCCTCCTCTACCTCCTCCTCTTCTTCCTGTCCTGCCCCCACAGGGGTCATGTGGCGTTGAGATCTGTGCGCCACGTCTACCGCACCCTGACCAGCCATTGTTAACAGCAATTGTTCCAGGACGTGCAACAGAGGAATGACGTCGTTCATCCCATAGTCCTGCCGACTCACGAATAGCGTGGCCTCCTCAAAGGGCCTGAGCAAGCGGCAGGTGTCACGCATGAGCTGCCAATGGCTGACATCTAAGTTACACAGGGGAGTACCTTTATCCGCTTGTAACATCAGGAAATCGGTGATGGCCTTTCGCTGTTCGTAAAGGCGGTCTAACATATGTAGGGTTGAATTCCACCTTGTTGCAACGTCGCAGATCAGGCGATGCTGTGGAATTCCGTTCTGCCGCTGCAGCTCAAGGAGGGTGTGCTTTGCGGTGTAGGAATGGCTGAAATGCATGCAAAGTTTACGTGACATTTTAAGGATGTCTTGCAGTGGGATGGTGGATTTTAGGAACCGCTTGACAACCAGATTGAACACGTGAGCCATGCATGGCGCATGGCACAACCTTCCTTGACGCAGAGCAGACACCATGTTCTTTCCGTTGTCGGTCAACATTTTTCCGATTTTCAGTTTGCGCAGAGACAGCCATCTGTCGATTTCTCTGTTCATTACACTCAGAAGTTCCTCCCCTGTGTGACTACGTTCGCCAAGGCATACCAGGTGCAGCACAGCGTGACACCGTTGCGCCCTGCACATGTGATATGCCGGTCGGGTAATGGGACTTAGCACGGGGGTGGCGGCTGAGGACACGGCGGAAGAAGAGGTGGTAGAGGCGGACATCTTTGCTGGACCAAGGACGTGCAAACGTGGAGGCAAAAGCGGCGTGACCTGTCCAAGTTGCTGGTGCGGCTGTGCCGGCACCACGTTCACCCAGTGGGCCGTAAATGACATGTACTGTCCCTGACCGTAGTTACAGCTCCACACGTCGGCGCTGCCGTGCACTTTGGCAGAGACCGACATGCTCAAAGACTGGCCCACCATCTCTTCTACATGTGAATGCAGGGCTGGCACTGCCTTTTTGGCGAAGAAATTTCTCGGAAAGGTGCTGAGTCCACCACTTGGAAAGGGAGGGACTGCAGCACCAGCAACTTGGACAGGAGGACGTTCAGCTTCTGCACCGTCGGGTGCGTGCTCGCAAACTGTTGTCTCTTGGAAATGGATTCCAAGAAAGACTGCTGACGGAATCCGTGAAGAGGAGTAGCAGGAGAAGGAGCATCTGAACGAGCGGAAGATGCCAACGAGCGACAACTCCCCTCAGCAGAGGTGTTGGAGCCTTGACTGGCTGATAGAGGGCGATTGACGTCGGGTGACGGAGCAAGTAACGGAGCGGGTGATTGAGCGGGGGCTGGGGCAGGCAGAACCGCCGTATCTTTATCACGGTTTTCCCAGGCCACCGAATGGCGACGCTGCATATGCTGACGCAACGCTGTAGTCCCAACATGGGCCCCCTGGCCACGCTTGACTTTCTGGCCACATAGTCGACATACGGCTACGTTTACTTCCTCGGGCGGCGTGACGAAAAATTGCCACACCGCCGAGTAGGAAACTTTGCCCCCGCTACTCCTCACTGGCTGACTGCTACTTCCTCTGTGCACACCGGCACCACTACTGGCCGTGGTGGTAGGCTGCAGTGGAGCTGGTGCTCTACTCCGTGGCCGTTTGCCTCCACTGACACTGCTGCGACCCTGCTGCCTCCTGGGCAACCCACCGACTGTTTTGCTCGCTGCCAAGCTGCCACCCTCTTCTCCTGATGATGCGGAAGCAATAGCCTGATGACGACGAGGCTGCCAAGTGCGATCAGCCTCATCATCATCAATTAGGGTCTCCGCCTCACTACTAGCCCCCTCGGCTGCGTGTGGGTCAGGAGACAGACCTGTCTCTAGACCGGCTACCGAGCCACTCTCCACGCCAGTACTTCTTCGCCTGGCTGCTGAAGAGGCGGATGTCTCCCCCCGTTCCTGACCGCCCTCTGTTAGCTCTTCCTCACTGTACAGTGGGGCTGAGCCCACAGCATGCGATACTTCGCTTGGTGAGGGAACACCAAAGGACAGGGGCAGGTAGAGGACACGTGATTTCAGTGGGCTTGCTCCCGGGCCATGCCAACTAACGGTTGTGTCTGACGTACCCACCGACCGTTGGCTGTAGGTGTCAGAGGTGACCTGGGAAGAGGAAGACGACCGAGCCAACCAATCGATGACGGCAGGGTTGTCGGTGGAGACACGACCGCTGGATGACACCGGGAGCACTGGCCTCTGGCTGCGACTAGTGCTGCCTCGACCCCTTCCTCTGCTGCCACGTCTGCTCGCTCCTGAAACATTGCCTCCTCTGCCACTCCTCTGCGTGTTGTCTGACATACTCTTTAATTCTATAAGCACCCCAAAAATAACGTAACGATTCTGTGTCCCTCAGTAACAATTCTGTGTCCCTGAGTAACAATTCTGTGTCCCTGAGTAACAATTCTGTGTCCCTGAGTAACAATTCTGTGTCTGTCCCTGAGTAACAATTCTGTGTCCCTGAGTAACGATTCTGTGTCCCTGAGTAACGATTCTGTGTCCCTGAGTAACAATTCTGTGTCTGTCCCTGAGTAACAATTCTGTGTCCCTCAGTAACAATTCTGTGTCTGTCCCTGAGTAACAATTCTGTGTCCCTGAGTAACAATTCTGTGTCCCTGAGTAACAATTCTGTGTCTGTCCCTGAGTAACAATTCTGTGTCCCTGAGTAACAATTCTGTGTCCCTCAGTAACAATTCTGTGTCCCTCAGTAACAATTCTGTGTCTGTCCCTGAGTAACAATTCTGTGTCCCTCAGTAACAATTCTGTGTCCCTCAGTAACAATTCTGTGTCTGTCCCTGAGTAACAATTCTGTGTCCCTGAGTAACAGTTCTGTGTCCCTGAGTAACAATTCTGTGTCCCTGAGTAACAGTTCTGTGTCCCTGAGTAACAATTCTGTGTCCCTGAGTAACAATTCTGTGTCCCTGAGTAACAATTCTGTGTCCCTCAGTAACAATTCTGTGTCTGTCCCTGAGTAACAATTCTGTGTCCCTCAGTAACAATTCTGTATCCCTCAGTAACAATTCTGTGTCTGTCCCTGAGTAACAATTCTGTGTCCCTGAGTAACAGTTCTGTGTCCCTGAGTAACAATTCTGTGTCCCTGAGTAACAGTTCTGTGTCCCTGAGTAACAATTCTGTGTCCCTGAGTAACAATTCTGTATCCCTCAGTAACAATTCTGTGTCCCTCAGTAACAATTCTGTGTCCCTCAGTAACAATTCTGTGTCTGTCCCTGAGTAACAATTCTGTGTCCCTGAGTAACAGTTCTGTGTCCCTGAGTAACAATTCTGTGTCCCTGAGTAACAGTTCTGTGTCCCTGAGTAACAATTCTGTGTCCCTGAGTAACAATTCTGTGTCCCTGAGTAACAATTCTGTGTCCCTCAGTAACAATTCTGTGTCTGTCCCTCAGTAACAATTCTGTGTCCCTGAGTAACAATTCTGTGTCCCTCAGTAACAATTCTGTGTCCCTGAGTAACAATTCTGTGTCTGTCCCTGAGTAACAATTCTGTGTCCCTGAGTAACAGTTCTGTGTCCCTGAGTAACAATTCTGTGTCCCTCAGTAACAATTCTGTGTCCCTGAGTAACAATTCTGTGTCCCTCAGTAACAATTCTGTGTCTGTCCCTGAGTAACAATTCTGTGTCCCTCAGTAACAATTCTGTGTCCCTCAGTAACAATTCTGTGTCTGTCCCTGAGTAACAATTCTGTGTCCCTGAGTAACAGTTCTGTGTCCCTGAGTAACAATTCTGTGTCCCTGAGTAACAGTTCTGTGTCCCTGAGTAACAGTTCTGTGTCCCTGAGTAACAGTTCAGTGTCCCTGAGTAACAATTCTGTGTCCCTCAGTAACAATTCTGTGTCCCTCAGTAACAATTCTGTGTCTGTCCCTGAGTAACAATTCTGTGTCCCTGAGTAACAGTTCTGTGTCCCCGAGTAACAATTCTGTGTCCCTGAGTAACAATTCTGTGTCCCTAAGTAACGATTCTGTGTCCCTAAAGTCTCTGTGGCCCTAACTCTGTCCCTAATACAGAGAGGTCTGTCTCTCTTGAATGACCGGAGGCTAATGGAGAATTCTAAGATGGCCGCAATTTATAGCTCGACCATTACACAGTGCTGGCTGGCTGGCTGCTGATTGGCTAATGCGATCACATGTCATGAATGAATGCATTATGGGTCAGCGCGCCTTGTCTGCGCGCCTTCCCAGAGATCCCCGCTCCGTCGCCACACATGTCGCCGCCATTTTTGGAAAATTTCGATTCGCGCATCCGAAGTCTGCTAATTTTCGAAACGAATTCCACTTCGCCAAGTTCGATTCGCTCATCTCTAGCATAGAAGAAGCAGTTAAACACAGCAGTTGAACTAAAGCAGGAGAACTTAAGCAGCAGGAAGACACAACAGCAAGAAGCTCTACTGCATGCTGGAAGACTGCAAGCAACACCCTGGGAAACATCTTACATACCTGAGACCCACTCTGTGTACCTTTATATAATACGCCCCTCTTCTCCTTATCATATTACTATCCTTTGTTCCCAAATCTCATTTTTTTACCCCTCTGCTCCACCCCACAACCTGTACATCTCCCCCTCACTGCTATCATCTCCCTACTATTGCTCTCTTCACCTCCCCAAAATGCCTCTTCCACTCCTCCTTCTCATTTTCCTCTCCTCCATTCCCAAAATCCATTCACTATATCCCTCTGCCCCTCCCAAACAATTGTATATTGTGTCCTCACTGCTTCCTTCCCCCCTCTACGGCACCCACCACCTCCTCCTATCACTCCGCTCTCCCACTGACCCCAACACCTCCACTAGTAGTTTCTCACGCTCCTGCACATCCCGCTCCCATGCCACCTTTCTCACCCTTCTCCTCCTCATAGCCGCGGGGGACATCTCCCTGAATCCTGGCCCTCCACCACCTCCCTCACCCACACAAAACCCTCCCGCCTCCACGTCCTACTGCAACCCCCACAACTTAGTATCTGTCCCCCTGCTCCCTAAAATCTCCCCCCCGTTTTCATGTGCACTCCTGAACGCCCGATCGGTGTGCAACAAGCTTACCGCCATCCACGACCTCTTTGTTTCCCGCTCCCTCAACCTCCTAGCGATCACGGAAACCTGGATCCAGCCCACTGACTCTACCTCCCCTGCTGCACTCTCCTACGGAGGTCTCACCTGGACCCACTCACCCAGGCCTAACGGTCGTAAAGGTGGTGGGGTTGGTCTGTTCCTGTCACCGCAGAGCACCTTCCGAGTCCTCCCAAACCCCCCCTCCCTATCCTTCTCCTCCTTCGAGGCCCACTGCGTCCGACTATTCTCCCCAACCCCCCTGAAGATTGCTGTGATATACCGGCCTCCTGGATCCATACCCCGCTTCCTGGATGACTTCTCCTCCTGGCTACCCTTCTTCCTCTCCTCTGAGCTACCCACCATCATCCTTGGGGATTTCAACATCCCTGTCAACCTCGACAACCCAGACACAGCCCGTCTCCTCCACTTAACCTCCTCCTTTGCACTTGCACAGTGCATACAATCCACCACCCACTCCAACGGAAATATCCTCGACCTTGTCTTCTCCAACCGCTGCGCTCCCCACAACCTCACTAACACCCCCTTCCCTCTCTCTGACCACAACCTGATCACCTTCTCTATCTCCTCGTCCTCCAACGCCTACCACTCCAAATGTCACACTACTACCAGCCGTAACCTCGGCAACCTTAACCCTGCCTCCCTCCACTTTGCAGCTGATCAACTCCATGACCGCATCCTCCCCCTGTCCTGCCCCGACTTGGCTTTCACCGCCTACAACAATGCGCTCTCAACAGCCCTTGACTCACTAGCGCCTTTAACCACACGCAACATCGGACCCCGACCGCTCCAGCCCTGGCAGACTGATCACACCAAAACCCTCAAACGACAAAGTCGTGCCCTGGAGCGACTATGGCGCAAAACCAAATCCCAACAAGCCTTCACCCGCTACAAATCTGCCTTCCGCACCTACACCTCCTCCCTCCATGCTGCCAAACAGGCCTACTTCTTGACCCTCATCAAGGCCCTCTCCTCTAATCCTCGCCGACTCTTTTCTGCCTTCAACTCTCTACTCTCTCCACCCCCCCCTCCACCCAGCACATCACTCACTGCCCTTGAGATTGCCAATCACTTCAAAAACAAGATTGACACAATTCGCAAGGACATTGCCGCAACTCACACGCCCTCTCAACCTGTCCCCTCTCACACAACTACCCCCTTATCCCCCCTCCCCCTCGACATAACCCGCAGGGACTTCGTCGCTGCTCAAACTCTCTCCAACCCCCTTCACCCTCACTCAGCTACCCCCTCATCACCCCTCTCCCATGGCCCCACCACTGCTCTGACCTCCTCTTCCACCCCACCCTACATTCCTCATACTGAAGCTCCCCCCACACTCCGCACCTTTGACCTTACTACCATCGAGGAAGTCTCCAAGATCCTCTCTGATGCCCGCCTCACCAGCTGCCCCCTCGACCCTATCCCCTCACAACTCCTACGACCTTCCTCCTCCTCCATCCTACGCTCCCTCACCCACATCTTCAATCTCTCCCTCTCCTCAGGCACTTTCCCCTCCCCTCTGAAACATGCACTCATCACCCCCATACTTAAAAAGCCCTCCCTGGACCCCAATGACCCGAACAACCTCAGACCCATCTCCCTGCTCCCATTTACATCTAAACTCCTCGAGCGCCTAGTCTACACCCGCCTATGCTCTTACCTCAACGACAACAACCTCCTCGATCCCCTACAGTCCGGCTTCCGTCCCCTACACTCCACCGAAACTGCCTTACTCAAACTCTTCAACGACCTGCTAACCGCCAAAGCTAATGGCCACTATTCAGTGCTCCTACTCCTTGACCTCTCTGCGGCCTTCGACACAGTCGACCACCCCCTCCTCCTCAAAAAACTACACTCCCTCGGCCTCAGAGACTCTGCTCTCTCCTGGCTCTCATCCTACCTGTCACAACGCTCCTTCAGCGTTACCTATAATGCTACCACCTCCCCCTCACTCCCCCTCTCTGTTGGGGTCCCTCAAGGCTCTGTCCTCGGGCCCCTTCTCTTCTCCATCTATACCTCCTCCCTTAGCCAACTCATACACTCTCACGGCTTCAACTACCACCTCTATGCCGACGACACACAAATCTATCTCTCAACCCCCCACCTCACCCCCTCGGTCTCCGTCCGAATCACACACCTACTAAGCGACATATCAGACTGGATGTCGCTCCACTTCCTTAAACTGAACCTCTCCAAAACCGAGTTTCTTGTCTTCCCCCAGCCCGGACACCACCCCCATTGATTTCTCCGTCACATCCAACAACGCTACCATCAAACCCGCCCTGCAGGCCAGAGTACTGGGTGTCATTCTGGACTCCAACCTATCCTTCCAGCCCCAAGTCCAATCTTTAACAAACTCGTGCAGACTCCACCTCTGCAACATCGCCAAAATCCGCACGTTCCTAACCCCAGAAACCACTAAACAGCTCAGCCACTCTCTCATCATATCACGACTCGACTACTGCAACTCCCTCCTCACTGGCCTGCCTCGCCGCTGGCTATTCCCGCTTCAGTCCATCCTGAATACGGCTGCCAGACTCATTCACCTTTCTAACCGCTCTGTCTCCGCTACCCCCCTCTGCCAATCCCTCCACTGGCTTCCGATTGCGCAACGGATCAAATTCAAAATCCTAACACTGACGTACAAAGTTGTCCACCATACTGCCCCAAACTACATCACTGACCTAATATCCAAGTACCGCCCAGCACGCACACTCCGCTCCTCACAAGACCTCCTTCTCTCTAGTTCCCTGGTCTCCTCCTCCCATGCCCGCCTCCAGGACTTCTCCAGGGTGTCACACATCCTCTGGAACTCCCTGCCCCAACCCATCAGATTATCACCTACTCTTCTCTCCTTTAGGTGCACCCTGAAAACCCATCTCTTCAGGGAAGCCTACCCCACCCCCTGCTAACTTGCCGACCTCCTCCACTCCTCCTACCACCCCATCCCCCACAGCTATCTCCTCCTGTGCCACCACCCCCTCCCTCCTAGATTGTAAGCTCGAAAGAGCAGGGCCCTCGAACCCCTCATGTTTTGTATTGTATTGGTATTGTTCTGTCACATGTTCTGTCCCCCTTTGTAATGTACAGCGCTGAGCGAACTATTGGCGCTTTATAAATACTGTATAATAATAATAATAATAATATGGGGGATTAATTACTATGGGGGATGAATTACTATGGGGGATGAATTACTATTGGGGATGAATTACTATGGGGGATTAATTACTATGGGGGATGAATTACTATGGGGGATGAATTACTATATGGGGGATTAATTACTATGCTTACTATGGGGGAATATTACTATACTTACTATGGATGACACATACACATCATTCATCTACTCTTGGTCCGTCCCCCGGGTCCAATATATGAACCCATTGCGGCCCTCAAGTCAAAAAGTTTGCCCACCCCTGCTCTAGACCAAAACCCTATCAGCCTATGGCAGGTCATCATTTGTGCAGAACATCCCCCCACTGTTACCATGCTATCCTTTCATGTATGTGCTCACTTTGTACAGCACAGCTGATAATGTTGGCGCTATAGCAGGGGCGGACTGACAACTCATGGGGCCCCCGGGCAATAGGGGATCATGGGGCCCCTGTGTCCTTGCCCAAACTCAAAAAAGCCTATGAAAAAGGTACCAGGGGCATCTCATGGGGCCCCCTACTGACCCCAGGCCCTCGGGCAGTGACTGAGTTTCCAAATGGTCAGTCCGCCCCTGCATCTGTCACTACTTCCAGGGTAGGCACGGGCAATTCGAGAGGAGACCCAGTACTATCTGAGTAGAACCTTGTATGCTGCCTCCAGCGTGTTTGTGTTGAAGGAGCATTTGGCCACTATTTTCCACGCCTTGCTCCAATCCTCCAGGTCTAAAGGGGACTGAAGGTCTCATTCCTATTGGGACATATAAGATTCAAGGATGCATAGATAGCTGAGATGAGGCGAGGGCCCCAGAGGCATGCTGACATGCATGTTCAAAGCAAGTCTTCCTATATGGTTAGGTGAACATGCGACACAGGACACCAATCCAATGTTTGAGCTGTAGATAGCGGAAGTGCTCATTAGCTGGGGCATCGTGCATTTCCCTAATGGCCTCCCAGGATGGAAAGGAGCGGGAGGAAAGGAAATTCTGAACCTGCAGGAAGCCCCGGGAAAGCCACCAAGAGAACGTTGGCGGTTCTTCCAGGCCTGGGGAAAAAAGAGGATTGTGAGTGATTGGAAGTAGCCGTAAAAAAGGGGACATCAGGCTGCCTGACTAGCGGACAGAATCCCAAACCTGTAGGCTATGTAGCATGGGGGACTCACGGACGTAAGGTGCAGTTTAGAAGGGAGCCAAAGCAGGGCATGAAGAGAAATTGGGGATTTCCAGCAACACCCAAAGAGGCACATCTGAGACTCCTTGTAGCATAGCTAGAGAGGAAATCTGGGATGCCGCATAATACTTAGAAATATTAGGGACCTCCGGCCCCCTTGTAATCTATGAATGTAGAGGGTCGATCTTGGAACTTTAGGATGTTTTTGGGTCCAAATAAATCGGAGAATCCCGGTTTGCAATGTGCGGAGAAAAAAGCGGGGCACTCTCACTTGTAATGTACGAAAATAGTAATGAGCCTTGGGTAAAATCGTCATTTTCAGAAATCCTCCGTATCCGTGAAAGAGATGGATATTGCCAGGAATGCATAAGTGAAGTCAGGGTTCGTAAAAGAGGGTAGTAATTAGCAGAGAATAGAGAAGAATATGAGGTCAATTTAATGCCCAGGTAGTCGATGGAATGGGATGCCCATTGATAGGGAAAATGCTCCTGGAGGCGGGACATAGCTGACAGGGTGATGTTCAGCGCCGTAGTTTTGGAGGAATTAATGCAAAGTCCCGAAATGGCAGAAAAATGGTCTAGCGTGAGCTGCAAGTTGGGATGAGATATAAGTGGATTGGTCAGGACTAGGAATATTAAAGGTAATTTTTATTCTTTCGTACATTCCTTTCTGGGATTCATTTTTTATTCAGGATCAAAAAGGCGCAAACGTTTTCTAAAAATTCTATTTTACTGTAATAAATTCAGCTTTATTATGACTCTAACATTTATAGCTAATAATTGGGCAGCACAGTGGCTAAATGGTTAGCCCTTCCACCTGGCAGTACTCGGGTTGCTGGTTTGAATCCCAGCCATGGCACTTCCTGCCTGGAGTTTGCATGTTCTCCCTGTGACTGTGTGGGTTTCCTCCCACACTCCAAAGACATGCTGGTAGGTTAATTGGCTCCTGTCTAAATTGTCCCTAGTATGTGTATGTATAAATGTGAATTAGGGACCTTAGATTGTACGCCCCTTGAGGGTTAGGGACCTTAGATCGTACTCCCCTTGAGGGTTAGGGAACTTAGATCGTACGCCCCTTGAGGGTTAGGGACCTTAGATCGTACTCCCCTTGAGGGTTAGGGACCTTAGATTATACGCCCCTTGAGGGTTAGTGACCTTAGATTGTACGCCCCTTGAGGGTTAGGGACCTTAGATTGTACGCCCCTTGAGGGTTAGGGACCTTAGATTGTACGCCCCTTGAGGGTTAGGGACCTTAGATTGTACGCCCCTTGAGGGTTAGGGACCTTAGATTGTACGCCCCTTGAGGGTTAGGGACCTTAGATTGTACGCCCCTGGAGGGTTAGGGACATTAGATTGTACGCCCCTTGAGGGTTAGGGACTGATGTGAATGTACAATATATATGTAAAGCGCTGCGTAAATTGACAGCACTATATAAGTACCTGAAATAAATAAGACTAGACATGTGCAATTCATTTAGTTACAAAATTGTTCAGAGATGAGGATGTATCCGAATTTCTGAATTACAATAGTAACACATTTAAATGAATATGAAATAACGACACAAAATTACGTCTGAAATAACAAATGATCCTAGCTCAAAACAAATTTGAATCAAATTCAAAAATGAAATTGAATTTGAAAACAAATTTAAAATGTAAACATATTGCTGACTATTGCTCATTTCCTTCAAAGACTTGTATTACTGTTGGAATATAGCCAGCTTCCAAAATTCGAATTTTGAGAAGAATAGAATAAAACAGAATCGAATAGAAAATAAAAGAACAGAAAAATAAAGGAATAGAACAGAAAAGAATAGGAAAGAATAGAATTTTTTAAAAAAAGAATAAAATAAAGAATATAGCTGTCTTCTGAAATTCAAATTTTGAAAAGAGTAGAAAAGAATAGAAGAAAATAGAATAGAAAAGAATAGAATATCCACTTGAAGATCAAGCTTTTTCTGGCACTTTTTGTTTTGTTTTGTTAAGTAAAAATTTGTATTTTTTTGCTAGAAAATTACTAAGAACCCTCAAACATTATATATTTTTTTTAGCAGAGACCCCTAGAAAATAAAATGGTGATTGTTGTAATTATTTATGTCACACGGTATTTGTGCAGCAGTTTTTCAAAAGCAATTTTTTTTGGAAAAAATACACTTTAATGAATTTTAATACAAAAAAACACAATAAAACCCCACATTTGGTAAGGTATAAAAGAGGAGTAAATAGATACCTAACATGTCAGGCTTTAAAATTGTGCATGCTCATGGAATGGCATCAATCTGCGATACTTAAACATTTTCCATAGGCGACGTACATACAGGTTACTTGTTTAGAGTTACAGAGGAGGTCTAGCACTAGAATGTTTGCTCTCACTCTGACATTTGTGGTGATGCCTCATATGTGTGGTGCGAAAACCATTTACGTATGCGTGCGCAACTTACGTATGTGTTCACTTCTGTGTGCGAGCATGGACGGATGGGGGCGCTTTAATTTTGTAATTTATTTTTACACTGTCCATTTAATTTTTTATTATTACTTTTATTCGTATTACAAGAAATGTAAACATTCTTTGTAGTAGAAATAAGAGGTGACAGATGCTCTTCATGGAGAGATCTCTCCCCCAGGGGCGGACTGACCATTTGGAAACTCGGGCACTGCCCGAGGGCCCGGGGTCAGTAGGGGGCCTCATGAGATGCCTTTGGTACCTTTTTCATAGGCTTTTTTGAGTTTGGGCAAGGACACAGGGGCCCCATGATCCCCTATTGCCCAGGGGCCCCATGAGTTGTCAGTCCGCCCCTGCTCTCCCCTACCTGTAAAAGCAAAAGATCAAAAAATTTTTGATCTTTTGCTTTAAAAAAAAACATTGTATGCTTCTGTCCTAGACCACAAGTGACATCATGACATTGCTCTGGTCCTCCAAGATCATAGAGGTGATCAGGGACCATATAGTCCCTAACCCTCAAGGGGCGTACAATCTAAGGTCCCTAACCCTCAAGGGGTGTACAATCTAAGGTCCTTAACCCTCAAGGGGCGTACAATCTAAGGTCCCTAACCCTCAAGGGGTGTACAGTCTAAGGTCCCTAACCCTCAAGGGGCGTACAATCTAAGGTCCTTAACCCTCAAGGGGTGTACAATCTAAGGTCCCTAACCCTCAAGCGGCATACAATCTAAGGTCCCTAACCCTCAAGGGGCGTACAATCTAAGGTCCCTAACCCTCAAGGGGTGTACAATCTAAGGTCCCTAACCCTCAAGGGGCGTACAATCTAAGGTCCCTAACCCTCAAGGGGCGTACAATCTAAGGTCCCTAACCCTCAAGGGGTGTGCAATCTAAGGTCCCTAACTCACATTCATACATACACAGGCCAATTTAGACAGGAGCTAATTAACCTACCAACATGTTTTATGGAGTGTGGGAGGAAACTGGAGGACCCACGTGGGCACAGGTAGAGCATGCATGCTCCAGGCAGGTGGTGCTGTGGTTGGGATTTGAACCAATGGCCCTACAGCTGCCAGGTGGAAGTGCAAACCATTTAGCCACTGTGCTACCCCCTTATGGTGACAACAGTGGACCATGTTTGCCTAATGTATGTCGGCATGTAGTCTCCACCAGGGGTAGTGGAACAGGATGACAACTGAAGATCACAATTAGAAAACAGTTGTCAGCCTATAACAGGAACCTGAACAAGGACCTTCATGACAGGATCTCCAGGGATAGGTTTACTAAAACCTGCAGATTTAAAAGATTCACAGTGGCTTTCAGAATTGAAATCTATGAGATTTTAGACATTGGGTTTCGATCTACCAGGGGCGGACTGACCATTTGGAAACTTGGGCACTGCCCAAGGGCCCGGGGTCAGTAGGGGGCCCCATGAGATGTCACTGGTACCTTTTTCATAGGCTTTTTTGAGTTTGGGCAAGGACACAGGGGCTCCATGATCCCCTATTGCCCGGGGGCCCCATGAGTTGTCAGTCCGCTCCTGAGATCTACTTTAATGTTTCAAACCAAATGTTCACCACAATATGTACAATGAAAAGGTTGGAGCCATATCAGTATACGTTGTATATTTATTGCTCCACCACCACCTTCAACTGCACTGAACACAGCTGACAATTCCTTTCTATAGACTCGGGAGAGAGGAACGAGGCGCCTCGACCTTCATTATGATTTTAATAATAACTCAATATGAGAAGACGCCATTGGAGGATTCTTGAGGGAACGACAGCTCTTGATGAGGGAATTGTGTCTTTATATTAGACGCTCATTTAATGAATGTTCTTCATTTTCAATCTTTCGTCAGCTGTCTGGGGTTACAGGTTCTCTTCACAAAGGCCTCGTGACACGTTTCTGGCTGGTGGCCTCCTGCCTAGAGCAAAGGAAGTTCATTCCCCAAGCACATCTGGGGATATTATTGAAAAGTTTTTTGTTTTGTTTTTTCTCCAAAAAGATTTTTATTTGGAAAGGAAGGTAGAACAAACATCGTACATGACAAAAAGTCAAACGATGAGGAAGGAATATCTCAGTAACATAACATAGATAAGCAGTAGGAACGTATAAATGCACTGTAAACGGAAGCTCGCCTCTGCGGGGGTGAATTCTAAATGTGGGTAGAGGTATAGGCAGCGGCGGACTGACCATTTGGAAACTTGGGCACTGCCCGAGGGCCCGGGGTCAGTAGGGGGCCCCATGAGATGCCCCTGGTACCTTTTTCATAGGCTTTTTTGAGTTTGGGCAAGGACACAGGGGCCCCACGATCCCCTTTTGCTCGGGGGGCCCTATGAGTTGTCAGTCTGCCCCTGGGTATAGGGGTATCGAAATGAAGAGGTGAAGAAGGGGGGGGCGCTTAATTGTTTAGCGGTGGGTGGGGGAATGTGCCCAGGGCTCATGGGTGGGAGTTTCATCTCACGAATCTCTTGGGGCAAAGAGGCTGTAGGGGCAGGGCTGTGGATAAGGGGGTACCACCAGTCCTCCTGTACGGGTCCCAAGCCAGTAGGGGGGCCCAGGCAGCTGGGTGAATTGGATGTGGGCAGGGAGGGTGATCGGTATGGCAGGAGGGGCAATTACTGGAACTGATCCCCTATATGGCTCTCCCTGTGGCAGCTGAAATCTGGCTTCTTCTCCTCTCCCTTCTGCTTGCTTTCAGCTACTGCAGAGTAAGCCATACAGGGGATACAGTTCTTTCCCCCTCACTGCACTCATCACCCTCCCCATGCACCATACTTTTCGCCCTGACAGTTTCCCCTTTGTGCCGCACCCAGGGGCGGACTGACCATTTAGGCACTTGGGCATTGCCCGAGGGCCCGGGGTCAGTAGGGGGGCCCATGAGATGTCCCTGGTACCTTTCATAGGCTTTTTTCAGTGTTGTTTGAGTGTGGGTGAGGATACAGGGGCCCCATGAATTCCTATTGCCTGGGGCCCCATGAGTTGTCAGTCCAACCCTGCCCCCACCCTTGCAGTGCTGCTGACTTCCCTCCTCTCCTTCCCACCAGCAGCTGCAAGCACATAATAGGATCCTTCAGGATGGAGAGTGGGGGAAGGGTCCAGTAAATATGTCACATTTACCAGCCCCTTCCTTTCCTGAATGAACACAATGATCAATCAGTACTGATCACTCACTGTGTTCATTCATACGTAAATAAAGCATAGTAAACTGTTTTTCTTGGGGTGGAGGGCCCTGTCAAGTTGGCTGTATGGTGCCCCGTGGTTTCACAGCAGCCCTGTGTGGGGGTGAGCCTTTAGCGGTCTATAGAAGAAAAACATATTCCATGATTAAAGCAGCCATAATAGGCCATAAAGACATAGTCTGGGAAGTATATACTATTAGAAAAAAGAGGAAAAAAGAGGGGGGAGAATTTGCACCCTGTAGGTCCCAGACAGAGGAAAAGCCCTGTAAATCCCAGACAGACAGAGGGAAGGTCAGTGCGGGGAGTAGGACTGGGTCAAGGTGAACCTTTTGGTCCAAGGCAGCAGTGGGTATGTGTATGGTAAGGGATGGGAGAAGGTGAAAGGGGGGGGGGGAAGGGATGGGGGGGGAGGGAGAGAGAAGGAAAAAAAAAGGAAAAGGGGAGGGAGTGTAACCACATGTTTTATTTTTATGCAGATGTTTATATAACAAAGGAAATAATTTTGAGAGGAAGTGAAACCCTTCAGAATATAGGAATATTGTTCGCTGATGGACAACCGTTCATTGATACAATATAGGCGATGCGTCCAGAAAGTAATGAGAATGATATTCTAAAAATGATTTTATTGAAAAATGTTACAATTGAACTTTGTCTTCTTCAAAGTATGGACCTTGTGAGTGTACACAACGCTCCCGGTGATTTTTCCATTCTTCTTAGCATTCCTGGCAGTCTATAAATGGGAGGGCATTCAGAGCCTGCGTAGTTGCTCTTTGGACATTATCTACACTACCAAACTGGTGTCCTTTCAAAAATTTTAATTCAAATAGATTAGAATAGAATAGAAAAGAAGAGAAAATAAGAGAACAGAATAGAATAAAACAAAGAATAACAGAATAGAAAAAGCTATAGAATAGAATAGAAAGAATATAACTATCTGAACCATGATTCAAAAAAGCAAACTGCCATTAACAAAATATTATTATTGTTTGTATTAGTATTATCATTATTTTTTGCATTAGCATTATTATTATTTCTATTATTTGTATTAGTATTATTAATATTTTTATGTGTATTATTATTATTATTTGTATTAGTATTATTTGTATTTTTATGTGTATTATTATTATTATTTGTATTAGTATTATTAATATTTTTATGTGTATTATTATTATTATTTGTATTAGTATTATTAATATTTTTATGTGTATTATTATTATTATTAATATTTGTGTATTATTATTATTATTTGTATTAGTATTATTAATATTTTTATGTGTATTATTATTATTTGTATTAGTATTATTAATTTTTTTATGTGTATTATTATTATTATTATTTGTATTAGTATATTTGTATTTTTATGTGTATTATTATTATTATTATTTGTATTAGTATTATTATGTGTATTATTATTATTATTTGTATTAGTATTATTAATATTTTTATGTGTATTATTATTATTATTATTATTTGTATTAGTATATTTGTATTTTTATGTGTATTATTATTATTATTATTTGTATTAGTATTATTATGTGTATTATTATTATTATTTGTATTAGTATTATTAATATTTTTATGTGTATTATTATTATTATTTGTATTAGTATTATTAGTATTTTTATGTGTATTATTATTATTATTTGTATTAGTATTATTAGTATTTTTATGTGTATTATTATTATTATTATTAATTGTATTAGCATTATTATTATTTGTATTAGTATTATTTTTATTTGTATTATTATTATTTGTATTAGTATTATTTGTATTATTATTATTATTTGTATTAATATTATTATTTTTTGCATTTTTATTATTTTTCTTCTTCTTATTATTCTTCAGGATTTATATAGAGCAGGCAGTTTGTGTAACACTTTACAAAATTCAGATTCAATGAACCACACAACTTTATTCAGTTTTAGGGATTAAATAAAAAGATTTAACTGATTGAAAGAATTGTAATTAAATACAAATCGAAAACAGGAACCCCGGCAAGCAATGTGAAAGAAAGCAATCACGTTTTCTGCTGTGAACAATCATACAAACAAAAACAAGGTTATGCCATAAATGCACATTTAATGCATTATTTATATTAAAGAGCACAATGAAGAATTTGTATAATAATGAGAATCAGCTCTTAGGTTGTCCTGTTAGCACAGGCTTACTTCTCTGGGATTGCTGTTACTCACTTGTATTCTCCTCCTCTTCAAATATCAATGTCCAGCCCCCCTCCCCCCACGGAGACTGACCTTTCTCCTGTCTGAATTCAGGCTTGTAAGTAGCTCAAATAAAAATATTGAGGATTGGTATGCTGTACATGTCGTCTACAAAGAAAAAAACAGCGCAAACATATTAAAAGAAAGAACAAAGAACAAAAAAACCCAAATAAGTCCCAAATATAGAAAGTTTTGTGACTTTCTTTATTTGGGACATATTTTTTTTTGTTCTTTGTTTTTTTCTTTTAATTAGTTTGCACTGTTTTTTTTTCTGTTTGTACTTTGATGTTTTTTTCATCTTTTGAGCAGGAGGTAGGAGGCACGGGCCATTGGAGAGGTGAGTGTAATACCCCTTCCATTACAGGGAATGGAGGGGAGGTAGGAGGCACGGGCCATTGGAGAGGTGAGTATAATACCCCTTCTATTACAAGGAATGGAGGGGAGGTAGGAGGCACAGACCATTTGAGAGGTGAGTGTAATACCCCTTCTATCACAGGGAATGGAGGGGAGGTAGGAGGCACAGGCCATTGGAGAGGTGAGTATAATACCCCTTCTATTACAGGGAATGAAGGGAGGTAGGAGGCATGGGCCATTGGAGAGGAAAGTACAATACCCCTTCTATTACAGGGAATGGAGGGGAGGTAGGAGGCATGAGCCATCAGAGAGGTAAGTACAATACCCCTTCTATTACAGGGAATGGAGGGGAGGTAGGAGGCACGGGCCATTGGAGAGGTGAGTGTAATAATACCCCTTCTATTACAGGGAATGGAGGGAGGTAGGAGGCACGGGCCATTGGAGAGGTGAGTATAATACCCCTTCTATTACAGGGAATGGAGGGAGGTAGGAGGCATGGACCATTGGAGAGGTGAGTGTAATACCCCTTCTATTACAGATAATGGAGCGGAGGTAGGAGGCACGGGCCATTGGAGAGGTGAGTGTAATACCCCTTCTATTACAGGGAATGGAGGGGAGGTAGGAGGCACGGGCCATTGGAGAGGTGAGTGTAATACCCCTTCTATTACAGGGAATGGAGGGAGGTAGGAGGCACGGGCCATTGGAGAGGTGAGTGTAATACCCCTTCTATTACAGGGAATGGAGGGGAGGTAGGAGGCACGGGCCATTGGAGAGGTGAGTGTAATACCCCTTCTATTACAGGGAATGGAGGGAGGTAGGAGGCATGGGCCATTGGAGAGGTGAGTGTAATACCCCTTCTATTACAGGGAATGGAGGGAGGTAGGAGGCACGAGCCACTGGAGAGGTAAGTACAATACCCCTTCTATTACAGGGAATGGAGGGGAGGTAGGAGCCACGAGCCATCAGAGAGGTAAGTACAATACCCCTTCTATTACAGGGAATGGAGGGGAGGTAGGAGCCACGAGCCATCAGAGAGGTAAGTACAATACCCCTTCTATTACAGGGAATGGAGGGGAGGTAGGAGCCACGAGCCATCAGAGAGGTAAGTACAATACCCCTTCTATTACAGGGAATGGAGGGAGGTAGGAGGCATGGACCATTGGAGAGGTAAGTACAATACCCCTTCTATTACAGGGAATGGAGGGAGGTAGGAGGCACGGGCCATTGGAGAGGTGAGTGTAATATCCCTTCTATTACAGGGAATGGAGGGAGGTAGGAGGCACGAGCCATCAGAGAGGTGAATATACCTCATCTATTACAGTAACGTACCATTAGGATTTCCTACAGATGCAGACAGGGTCCCTCCAGCTTGATGGCACGCACACATGTAAACGCACGCACACATGTAAACGCATGCACACATGTAAATGCACGCACACATGTAAACGCACGCACTGGAAGAGATGAGAGATTTCCTCGAATATTTTCTCTATCAGACAGTGCGGATCCTCTAGGCACACAATAATCTGGGAAGTGCAGTCTGGATAGCAGACCGTTCTTTCTATAATCGCAGAGTTCAGGCAGCACTCCGGGGACCGGCAGATATGAATTGCTGGGATTCGTGAAAGGTCCTCGTCCTCCTTTGTGGGATGATTTAACCTCGGCCCGCTGTGGGTTGTATCCGCTAAGAGTTTGCCGTATTTATAGAGTGAAATATTGAACGGCGCAGACATGCGGTGCCACTTCCACATATAATTGAAAGACATTTTATTTGTTTTTATTGTGCCCTAAATAGCCGGAAGGTTTGATGCTGGAAATGGCCGGCAGCGGCGGGCGGGGGATGAGAGCCGGGGAGAGGGGAGCAATTAAATTGTGTATTTATGGATAATACCGACCCGGCCAGCCTGCAGACTCTCCATCGGTAGATGTGGCTGAGCCGGTGCTGTTGCTCCACCATATTGTTGTTTTAGATGTCTATAGCGCAGGGGCAGACTGACCATTTGGAAACTCGGGCACTGCCCGAGGGCCCGGGGTCAGTAGGGGGCCCCATGAGATGCCCCTGGTACCTTTTTCATAGGCTTTTTTGAGTTTGGGCAAGGACACGGGCCCCTATGATCCCCTACTGCCCGGGGGCCCCATGAGTTGTCAGTCCGCCCCTGCTATAGCGCCAACATTATCAGCCGTGCTGTACAAAGTGAACACATACATAGGATGAAAGGATAGCATGGTAACATGTGCTAATCGGTGAGGGAAGCAGTGAGGGTTTTGTCCAGCAGAGCTGACAGTCTAAACCAGGGCTCTCCAAACTATGGCCCTCGGGCCACATCTGACCTAGTACAAGATCCTCAGACTGAAGGTTCACGTCAGTTGGTTTCTGCTGCTGATAGGGACCCTGATGTAACTTTGATATGTACAGGGGGCTTTGATGTGATGGCTTCTTATGTGAAAGGGGGACTCTGATGGGGAACTCTGATGTAAGGGGGGACTCTGATATGTAAAGATTCTCTGAAGTGATGATGAACGTCTGACGTAAAGGGGGGGGGGGGTTCTGATGTGATATGAAACTCCTGATGCAAAGGGGGGGCTCTGATGGAGACGTTAATGTATGGGGGGACTCAAAATGTAATGTACCATAAAATATAAAAACCTTAATGTATTTAGGCAACTCTGATAGGGACCCTGATGGAAGGGGGAATTCTGATGTGGGGGGGGGGGGGGGGCTCTGAAGTGACGAGGAGCTTAGGAAATGAAAGGGGGATTCTGATGTGAAGGGGGATCGGATGTGATGGGGATTTCTGATTGGAAAAAGGGACTCTGATGGAGACCCTAATGTACGGGGGAACTCTGATATGTAAGAGGGCAGGATGAACTTCTCATATGAAAGGGGGGCTTTGATATGGGGGTGGGTGGTTCTGATGTGAAGAGGGGACATCTGATCTAAGGGGGGCTCTGATGTGATGAAAGGATGACTCTGATGTGAAGGGGGGATGTGATGGAAAACGCTGATAGGAACCTTAATGTATTGAGGCAACTCTGAAAGGGATCCTGATGGACAGGGGAACTCTGATATGTAAGGGGGGGGGGGGGGATAAGTGAAGGGGAACTTATGACATGAAAGGGGGCCTCTGATGTGAAGGGGGCTCTGATGTGATGTGGGGCTTCTGATTTGAAAGGGGGACTCTAATGAAGACTCTAATGTTTAAGGGAACTCTGATATGTAAGGGGGGCTCTGAAGTGCAGGATGAACTTCTCATATGAAAGGGGCACTCTGATGTGCAGGGAAGGTGGCTTGGATGTGAAGAGGGGACATCTGATCTGATGGGGGACTCTGATGTGTAGGGGGGCTTTGAAGTGAGGGGGGATCTTCTGAGATGAAAGGAGAACTCTGGTGTGAAGGGGGGATCAGATGTGATGGGGGGGGGGGCTTCTGACGTTAAAGGGGGACTCTGATGGAGACGCTGATGTGAAGAGGGGCTCTGATGGGGAACTCTGATAAGAACCCTAATGTTTTTAGGCAACTCTGATAGGGACCCTGATGGAAGGGAGAACTCTGAGATGTAAGGGAGGAGGGGCTCTGAAGTGATGGGTGGCTTCTGATTTGAAAGGGGGACTCTGATGTGAAGGGGGGTGGGGCTCTGATGTGATGGAGGCTTCTGATTTGGAAGGGGGACTCTGATGGACACCCTATTGTATAAGGGAACTCTGACATATAAGGGGGGGCTCTGTGGTGCAGGATGAACTTCTCATATGAAAAGGGGGATAAACCAGCTGCGCTCACCAGTCTTCCTGCCCAGCGTGCAATCAGCGCAGTTCTTCTCCTCTGCTGTCCCCAGCATGGCCCAGCTCCATCCACACTTCTGCCAACTTCACTGACTGCTCAGCTTCTTCCTCTGTCTGCTACATGACTGCTGGGCCTCCCTGCTCATTAGATAGGGCCCGGGGCCCAGCATGGCAGGACCAGCTGTCCCCTCGTATCGGCAGCTCCAACCAGTGACTTTGCCTAGGCTGAGATGATGTCATCAGCCTGCTGCAAGCAGGAGGAAGCATTCCCTCAGTCTCCCCTCCCCCCAGTGATCAGACCAGGGGCGGACTGACCATTTGAAAACTTGGGCACTGCCCGAGGGCCCGGGGTCAGTAGGGGGCCCCATGAGATGCCCCTGGTACCTTTTTCATGGGATTTTTTGAGTTTGGGCAAGGACACAGGGGCCCCATGATCCCCTATTGCCCGGGGGCCCCATGAGTTGTCAGTCCGCCCCTGGATCAGACTGCAACATTGTAACTTTATAGCAAGTCACAAAGTGGGAGGCTGGAGCAGGGGCTGATCTGCAACAGACAGGGGCGGACTGACAACTCATGGGGCCCCTGGGCAATAGGGGATCATGGGGCCCCTGTTTCCTCACCCACACTCAAAACCACACCCAAAAAAGCCTATGAAAGGTACCAGGGGCATCTCATGGGGCCCCCTACTGACCCTGGCCCCTCGGGCAGTGCCCTAGTGCCTGAATGGTCAGTCCGCCCCTGGAGTCAGACATTTGTGAACACAGCCAATGAATTGGTTTTAGTAAGGTGGGTGCACAGATGTGGCAAGGGCTCTGATGGGTCCCAAAGCCTGGAGGAGTGGGCATTCTTAGGCAGACTGTATATACATGCTGACCGCCCCCTAGGTAACATCCACATATGATGCTGAGCCTTCTTAATTAAAGGAACTGAAACCCAGTGAGTAAAAGAGGTGGGCCAGGGAGAGTCAAATTGCGGAGGGAAGGGCAAGATGATACTAGATGTCCTCTAGCCAGGAAATGAGGCGGGTTCTATCTGACTTGCTGAAGTTTCTAATGCACATTGTGAAAAGCTCACAGTGTGCAGTGAAGTCATAGAAAGCAATTTCAATCCAGGTGAAGAGTAAGCAATTTTAGTACGTAAGGGAGTTTAACCTCAATCCCCCTGAAATGTGTTAGAACCTCCAATAAAAATCCCCTCTAATATCTCACTGACATCTCAGGTGCTCCAGCCAAGGACTTTGATTGGCCGTCGGCCCCCTCCAGGTTTCTCGCAGGAAAGGTTTCCTCTGGGCTCATCTCTTTCTACAAAAACTTTTAAGACTCTCAATTCAGCAAGGTCTAATTTGGGGCCCCCAGGCAATAGGGGATCATGGGGCCCCTGTGTCCTCACCCACACTCAAAACCACACCCAAAAAAGCCTATGAAAGGTACTAGGGGCATCTCATGGGGTCCTCTACTGACCCTGGGCCCTCGGACAGTGCCCTAGTGCCCCAATGGTCAGTCCGCCCCTGGCGTCAGACATTTGTGAACACAGCCCAGAACTGCACGGGTACTAGAACTTAAGTATTTGTATCATCTCTGAGCCGGCATCTCCGTCCAGGAAGTAGATGGTGACCTTGGATGATGCCTGAACAAAAATGGCGCTGTCCTTCTGGATAGAAAAGCAAATGAAAGCATTGTTGGAAGAGTGCTAAATACCTGGAAGTGTTACACGGAGACCTTCTTGAGCGTGCTACAAGTGAAAAAATATCTGATGACAGGTCCACTTTAAGTAGGTCACATTCCAATATATATCTAGGTTTGGTGCCTCCGCCAGAGCAGATTGGAATATTTTGTGTATTTATGTGTAGATATTCCACTGGGTGCTCGTTACTGTTCATGTCTGTCTGCAGTTTAGTGGTTTATGCCGCTGTTGGAACACATGGCTTGTCATGTCTCCTCGTCCTCCGGCCTCTAGAAGTGGTCAGCGCGGCGTCGGTGCTCATTGCGCGCCCTTTCATTAGCAGTATGTGGAGCGGGATCACTGCCGGAGGAATTATTGCACTCTTGATCATCGGTACTTTGTTTACTTCCCAGAGATGAGGCTGTAAATGTTTCTTTCTGCTTGATATACAATCCGCTGCAGCTCCACAAATTGGAGTCAAATCCTGTGCTTCATGTATTATTGATAGGCACAGCCAGAATCCAGGACACATGGATCTGACTGCAACGAGGAGCATCACCGGGCCCCAGCGGGAAGGATGTCCATGTGTGCGGTCATTTATGTTATCATGAGTATTACAGGAACATTCCAAGTCTGTAGAGAAAAGATGACCTCAGGATCATTACTTTCCTGGTACTCCTATGTGTATGGTGCCACTTCAGGATCAGTTGAATGTACCTGTGTTTGGCTTGCAGACATTCGATGAACTACTCCTGAGTGCGAATGTTAATCCAAACCCCACTGAACTTGATGGGAGCCAAATCTTTAAAGCTGTCATTCTCAACCCGAGCTCCGTGGATTCCTAGGGGTCCTCAAGAGGTGGCTAGGGGTTCCTTGAGCTGTGGCTGATTGACCTCCTATTTGATGGTGCCTTCTTAGTTCTGAGGTCAACACTAATTGGTAGAGCCAGTTTCATAAAGACAATGATCTTTTCAGACATCCATAGGGGTTGCATTCTGACCACCATTGTAAGGGGGGCATTCTTCCTACCGACCGCCAATGTAAAGTGCAATTTTCCCAGTGACGATAAATCCAGGGAGACTTCTTCCCACTGTCTACCAATGTAAGGAACATTCTTCCCATTGACCACCAATTTAAGGGACATTCTTCCCACTGACCATCAATATAAAGAACATTCTTTCCATTGACCACCAATATAAGGACCATTCTTACCACTGAACACCAATGTAAGGAACATTCTTTCCACTGACCACCAATGTAAGGAACATTCTTTCCACTGACCATCAATATAAAGAACATTCTTCCCACTGACCACCAATGTAAGGAACATTCTTCCCACTGACCACCAATGTAAGGAACATTCTTCCCACTGACCACAAATGTAAGCAGCATTCTTCCCACTGACCCCCAATGTAAGGGACATTCTTCCACCTGACTACCAATATAAGGAACATTCTTCCCACTGACCACAAATGTAAGCAGCATTCTTCCCACTGACCCCCAATGTAAGGGACATTCTTCCCACTGACCACCAATCTAAGGAGCATTCTTCCCACACACCACCAATGTAAGGAATGTTCTTCCCACTGTCAACAAATGTAAGAAACATTCTTCCCACTAACCACCAATCTAAGGAGCATTCTTCCCACTGACCACAAATCTAAGGAGCATTCTTCCCACTGACCACCAATGTAAGGAATGTTCTTCCCACTGTCAACCAATGCAAGGAGCATTCTTCCCACTGACCACCAATCTAAGGAGAATTCTTCCCACTGACCACCAATGTAAGAAGCATTCTTCTCCCTGACCACCAACTTAAGAGACATTCTTCCCACTGACCATGTCTAAAATGATCATTGTCTTTATGCAACTAGCTCTACCAAGTGGCTCAGACCCCAGAACTATGAAGACACCATCACTTAGGAGGTCAATCATCCACAGCTCAATCATCCACAGCTCAAGGAAAAACTATCAATATCTGGAGAAACTCTAGGAATCCACAGAACCCTGGTTGAGAATAGCTGCCTTAAAAATTCAGCTTCCATTGACTTTAATTGTGTCTGGATTACCATTCGAACTCAGGAGCAGTTCAGTGAACATCAGCATGCCAAACCCAGGTACATTCAACTCATCTCAACCACCAATGTAAAGGACATTCTTCCCACTTACCACCAATATAAGGAACGTTCTTCCCATTGACTACCAATGAATTGGTTTTAGTAAGGTGGGTGCACAGATGTGCCAAGGGCTCTGAAGAGTCCCAAAGCCTGGAGGAGTGGGCGTTCTTAGGCAGACTGTATATACATGCTGACCGCCCCCTAGGTAACATCCACATATGATGCTGAGCCTTCTTAATTAAAGGAACTGAAACCCAGTGAGTAAAAGAGGTGGGCCAGGGAGAGTCAGATTGGGGAGGGAAGGGAAAAATTATACTAGATGTCCTCTAGGAAATTAGGTGGGTTCTACCTGATTGCTCTGAAGTTTCTAAAGCTCACAGTGTGCAGTGAAATCAGTGAAAGCAATTTCAGAATTTCATTCCAGGTGAAGAGTGAGCAATTTTAGTACGTAAGGGAAGGCTATAGTTCAACCTCAATCCCCTTGAAATGTGTTAGAATCTCCAATAAAAATCCCCTCTAATATCTCACTGACATCTCAGGTGCTCCAGCCAAGGACTTTGATTGGCCGTCGGCCCCCTCCAGGTTTCTCACAGGAAAGGTTTCCTCTCGGCTCATCTCTTTCTACAAAAACTTTTAAGACTCTCAATTCCTTTTAAAAAGCAATTCTGAAGTTTTGTCTCAGCTCCCTCAGATCTGGCGTTTTATATATCAATGTTCTGAATCGCGAAGCTCATTCCGGAGATTATACCTGTCAAGGAAGAAGCTGCGTTTTTCTTGGCTTCATAAACTTGTTTTATCTTTCTGGGATTTTGGGCAACATAAATGCAAATTAGACCTTGCTGAAAGTTGTTTTTCAATTAAAAAAAGCGATGTAATTAGCATCTGTAAAAGGCCTGGAATCAGTGCTTACACACAGCAGCCGAGCTCCGCTAATTGCCATACTCGGTGTGGGGAGGTAGTGACTGGTGATAGGAAGAGCAGAAAGATCCATAATTCTGATTGTAAGCTTCGTTGCCTCTTTGGGAAGACATGTCACTCTTGTTTATGAGTGAGAAAGAGCCAAGATTGGCTAAGAAACAAAAGGCAAGAAAATACCACCATTGTGGGAGGGGCAGAGACACAAACTACTGCAGGAAATCCCACCATTGTGGTTGGAGCATGTAGCACATCTCTACAGAGCAGGGGTGGACTGACAACTCATGCGGCCCCCGGGCAATAGGGGATCATGGGGCCCCTGTGTCCTTGCCCAAACTCAAAAAAGCCTATGAAAAAGATACCAGGTGCATCTCATGGGGCCCCCTACTGACCCCGGGCCCTCAGGCAGTGCCCGAGTTTTCAAATGGTCAGTCCGCCACTGCTACAGAGATTTGTTAGGCTAGATCCATCACCGGGGCCTACTGCACAATATTTTTTGTGGTGCAGGGTCTAAAATCACTGTCCCACTTCACACATCTTGGGCCACATCAGGAAGCACACCTTATTTGCTTACAAGAGGCCCCTCAGATTCCAGTGGTTACAAGCCCACTCATAACAAATACCTGGACCTAAAAATCACCAGGGTCATGAGTTACAAGGTGCGTTGTCTCATCCATCTCACTAAAGCCAAGTTGGCCAACTGGCCTTCACTAGGCCACCACCAGCTTCCTGACTGAGCTTGTGTTTGCTCCCCAGGTATGAGCTTACCCTCATTTCATAAGAACAAAAAGAGTCAGCCCACAATCTCCTTTAACCCCTCTGTTCTGCATTGGAACTTGTTGAACAACAGTCCAATATTCCATCTTGCATGGCCAAGTCCAGATTTCTTGTCCACCAACGTAGTTATCTTTTGTTTTAGTATATCTCAGCTTGTGAGCAAGGTGCAGCGTGGTGTGGTGGGCAGTAAACAGAGTCCATGTTAGGCGATAGCGATATATTGTAGAAAAGTCCAACAGAACTCAACTAGGGCTGGTGGGTAGGCACATCCATCTGAAGCCACGTATGAACTGCAACAGTGGACATGCCGACAGTGTCTTCAATGAGGAGCAGAATGTAGCCTGGCCGGTCCAAACCCAAAAGGTATAGAGCGAAACGTGTTTTTCCTTTGCCTTGATGACCCCCACTATGTGATGTTTTTACCTGTCACCATTTAATAAATCACAGGAGAGTGCAGCTCTTTGACAGTACAGCTGGTGAGCCAAGCTAGCACGTCTATGGAGAGGGACAACTGATAGCCTGTATGGAGGGATTACATGGAGCGGCCTGCACACACTTTACAGCAGTCTGTAGACTTAGATGATGCCAAAAGCATCTGCAACGAGGAGCGGAATGCAGCCTGGCCAATTCACAACCAAAAAGGGAAGAAGCAAAGAGGATGTCTCAACTCCCCTGGAACCTTTCCCTATCTCTAAGTACTGTCACTGCCAGATGGGGAACCTGTCCCTACACTAGCCACTCACATAAAGCTCCCCAAACACAGGAGTCAGAGTCTTAAATAGACTCTGCCTGACTCAAGATGGCCACTGAAGTCACATTGGGCTCCAGTATCCAATCGGACAGCTGTTTTTGATTGGGTGTAGTTAGACCTGAGATTCCCTCTCAAGGCCCAACTGGAAGCTGGAGCTCTTGTTTGACATAAGAAAAACTGCTAGGGAGAAAGTCAGTGACTCTGATATATCAGACTGGACTTACTCTGAATTGGACTCTGCACACAACCAGGCAAGGTTTGCTAAGTATTTTTCTCTTTTTTGCTCATTTAGTTTACTGTTGCTAATTGCCTATTTTGTAATATTTTTTTTCTGTAAGGATTTTCTGGCACCATTTTCTTGTCTTTCATTAAACTGTTATTTAAAAATTGTTAAGCTGAATCTTTGAATACTCTAACCAGAATTTAAAGAAGGTGTTGCCTGTTTATAATAAAGGGATCGTATTGTAAACTCCTGTTACTCTCTGTTACATTCCTGTCTGATTGTGACAGCGAGAGATACAGCCAGCTCTTTTAAAAGGATGCTGTTATTTTTCATTAAAACACATGGTAGTGGCTACTTTGTGTGCATGTAAAGGGTTAACTGCATAGTTAGACTGCCCAGTGCTACTCCAAGTCTGCTTAAATTGTTGTCCCAGAGCGGCAAAATCTCTGCGCTGGCTAAGCGTGTAATGCCTCAAATTCTGGACACAACAGTGGCATCAGATGATGTAATCCTCACACAAAATACGTTAGGGAAATCATCATTTTGGGAGGGTGGCAGACACAATGTATGGCGCAGATATCACCCAAGTGCGGAAAGCGTGAAGATGTAAACTACAACGGGGAAAAGTCACCACTGTGGGCGGGGCAGAGACACAACTTACTGCGGGGAAGCCTCATCATTGTGAGAGGGATGAAGATGCGCAAACTACTGCAGGAAATCTCACTATTGTGGGAGGGGCAGAGACACAAACTACTGCAGGAAATGTCCCCATTGTGGGAGGGGCACAGATACAAACCACTGCAGGAAATCTCACCATTGTGGGAGGGGTAGAGACACAAACTACTGCAAGAAATCTCATAATTGTCAGAGGAACAGAGACACAAACCACTGGGGGAAATCTCACCATTGTGGGAGGGGCAGAGACACAACTTACTGCGGGAAATCTCCCCATTGTGGGAGGGGCAGAGACACAAACCACTACGGGAAATCTCATCATTGTGGGAGAGGCAGAGACACAAACCACTGGGGGAAATCTCACCATTGTGGGAGGGGCAGAGACACAAACCACTGTGGGAAATCTCACCATTGTGAGAGTGGCAGAGACACAAACCACTGCGGGAAATCTCCCCATTGTGGGAGGGGCAGAGACACAAACCACTGCGGGAAATCTCATCATTGTGGGAGGGGCAAAGACACAAACCACTGTGGGAAATCTCACCAGTGTGGGAGGGGCAGAGACACAAACTACTGCGGGAAATCTCCCCATTGTGGGAGGGGCAGAGACACAAACTACTGCGGGAAATCCCATCTTTGTGGGAGGGGCAAAGATACAAACTACTGCAGGAAATCCCATCATTGTGGGAGGGGCAGAGACACAAACTACTGCAGGAAATCCCATCATTGTGGGAGGGGCAGAGACACAAACTACTGCAGGAAATCCCATCATTGTGGGAGGGGCAGAGACACAAACTACTGCAGGAAATCCCATCATTGTGGGAGGGGCAGAGACACAAACTACTGCAGGAAATCCCATCATTGTGGGAGGGGCAGAGACACAGGGAAAATATATTGTATGTACAGTATCTGTGCAATATAATGTCCTTGTCAATATTCCATATTTATCATAGTTAAAAATAAAACATTTCACTTTTTTTTTTAAACAGATACATTGTTAATATAGAAACTATATGCAGTAGCCTCGTACAACATAGAGGCTGACATAAATAAAAGTGATTGCACGCCATTTCAAACAACACAAATTTTTTTTCAGGGGTACAATATATACTGTATATTTATTGGGATTCTTGTGTTGGGAAATCAGCAGATTTGCAGGAATTCTTTATATTGTCTCGATTTATTCCTCAACTGAATGGCTGGAGATATGATGAAGTGTTTCGGAGAAGAATTTTGCCGTTTTTTGGGTAAAGCGTCACAGAACATTTTCCATTGTGTCAGGTACATTGTTGCCCCGGGACGTCGTACCCACCGGCGCTGAAATCTCTGTTTTAGATTCATGCTCGGTTGGCTCACATCAAAGCGGCGAGCGATGGCTTCCTGCAGATGGATGGATTGTGTTTGCAGTTTCCCATACCGGCTAGAAGAGAGATGGAGTTGATGAATAGCGTTTATGTGTCGCATTATGTTCTTTACCTCCAGCCTCAGCTGTAAAATATCGCCGCGCTCCTGGCGCTCCCTGTACGCACAGAACTTTCTCCCGGGTATATAACAGTTATTCCTGGTAACGCAGCGCCAGGATAAGAAGATGATGCTTGATAATCTTCCAGACGCACAGACAAATCTTTTCATTGCCATTTAGAACAAAACATTCAATCTCATCTCCGCCAGGAGACATATTCCAATTCTCTACTCTGGATAGTGACAAAAAATCCCCCCCGAGTTAAAGCTCTACTCTGGGCAGGTATAAAAATCATGCAGCAATGAATTCATTAAAGTATCATTAAAGTCAGGGGCGATCGTGGGGCCCCATAGCAACATTTTAATGGAGCAAAATTGAACAAAAGATGTTGAAGCAACAATAATGACCATCATGGTACTTTATATTATAAAATAACTGATAACAGGAAAAATTGCAGCGCTATCTATACATGAATCTTAACCACTCACCCTGCTGAGGATTTACCCCCCTTCCTGATCAGGCCATTCTTTGTGTTTCGGCACTGCATTACTTTAACTGACAGTTGTGCAGTCATGCAAAGCTGCACCCAATTGAAATTTACGTCTTAGTTTGTGTCTCTGCCCCTCCCACAATGGTGAGATTTCCTGCAGTAGTTTGTGTCTCTGCCCCTCCCACAATGATGAGATTTCCTGCAGTAGTTTGTGTCTCTGCCCCTCCCATAATGGTGAGAATTCCCACAGTAGTTTGTGTCTCTGCCCCTCCCACAATGGTGAGTTTTCCCACAGTAGTTTGTGTCTCTGCCCCTCCCACAATGGTGAGATTTCCCCCAGTAGTTTGTGTCTCTGCCCCTCTCACAATGGTGAGATTTCCTGCAATAGTTTGTGTCTCTGCCCCTCCCACAATGGTGATATTTCCCGCAGTAGTTTGTGTCTCTGCCCCTCCCACAATGATGAGATTTCCACAGTAGTTTGTGTCTCCGCCCCTCCCACAATGATGTGATTTCCACAGTAGTTTGTGTCTCCGCCCCTCCCACAATGATGTGATTTCCACAGTAATCTGTGTCTCTGCCCCTCCCACAATGGTGATATTTCCCGCAGTAATTTGTGTCTCTGCCCCTCCCACAAAGATGAATTTCTCACAGTAGTTTGTGTCTCTGCCCCTCCCACAATGATGAGAATTCCCTCAGTAGTTTGTGTCTCTGCCCCTCCCACAATGATGTGATTTCCACAGTAGTTTGTGTCTCTGCCCCTCCCATAATGGTGAGAATTCCCACAGTAGTTTGTGTCTCTGCCCCTCCCACAATGGTGAGTTTTCCCACAGTAGTTTGTGTCTCTGCCCCTCCCACAATGGTGAGTTTTCCCACAGTAGTTTGTGTCAAAACACTCAGTAAAATATATCCAACTGATCCAGCACAAGATCCTAAGTTCAGACCAGGGGCAGACTGACCATTTGGAAACTCGGGCACTGCCCGAGGGCCCGGGGTCAGTAGGGGGCCCCATGAGATGCCCCTGGTACCTTTTTCATAGGCTTTTTTTGAGTTTTGGCAAGGACACAGGGGCCCCATGATCCCCTATTGCCCAGGGGCCCCATGAGTTGTCAGTCTGCCCCTGGTGCAGACTGCTCCCGGTGTAATTGCAGACACTTCTCTAGATTATAGGTACTCTGATCTCCTGTACAGCTCTCTCTGCAGCAGCTAAAAGCCAGTGGGAGGGAGAGGAGAAAATGCCAGATTTCAGCTGCTGCATAGAGAGCCATACAGTGGATTGATTCCAGTATTTGCCCCTCCCTCCACCCCATGTCATGCTGATCACCCTCTCTGCCCACATCCGATTCACCCAGCTACCCGGGCCCTCCTGCTAGCCTGGGACACCTACAGGAAGACTGGTGGTACCCCCTTATCCACGGCCCTGACCCCTATCATTGGTGGTCAGGCACTATAGCTGGCTTCTGTATTCTTTGCCTTTAGCAGCTCCCTTTCCCATAAGTCGATCAGGCCTACTAGAACTTATACACAATGCCATAGTGTCTGGCTACCATGCTGGGACAGGTGCAAACTAAGTGCAGAAAAACAGGTACTTTCAGTTGTCAGACAGGCAGAGTGGTCCAGTGACAGTCCAGGTTCAGGGCAGGCAGTGTCCAAAGAGTAGTCAGGGTCCAATCCATGGTCAAAAGGCAGGCTGTATTCTGAGCGGAGTCAAAATCCTATCTGAGGTCTTTAAAAAGGCAATCCAAACTAGCTGGCAGGGCTAAGAAGGGTCAAGGCACGGGAACATGGCAGGGAAACAGGGAGCTAGAGGAATGTGGTAGAAACGCAATCACAAGCAAGAGACTAAGGGCTTGGCTGGCCTTAAACAGTGGGTGGATCTGAGGAGTGGCTGGTCTGTACTCTTGGAGGATCCTGGCCAATCCCCAACAGGAGGCTTGGAAAGGGGCCAGGACAGTCTTTAAGAGTAACCAAGCCTGCTGAGTAGCAGGGAGTTGTTGGAAGGGAGTTGGAAGAGAGTTGAGGAAGATGTGAGGCTGGAAGACAGGAGCCTGTGATGGGGCCCAGATGGAGAGAGGTTCACCTACAGGCAGAGGACCTTGGAAGGAGGAAAACTTGGGACTTCACCGGCCCCCTGAGAGGGGACCATCTGTGAGGCAGGAAAGAGCGGCCTAGCCAAAAGACCTGGTAGCAGCCACCGACCCACCAGCAGCACAGGAGAAGGACTGAGTGAATAGACCTACACCCCTTGGGCCAGAAAGGGGTAGGAGGCATTCTAGTGCGAAGCTGGATTAGCCTGCCATGCAGGACTGTTTCACCATTTATGTGGTAGTCACTGGTTCCCCTGCTCAGGGATTCACCCAGAACAGCTGGATAAGGAGCATCTATGCTTTGGGGTAGTACTACAGGAGATGTTGACTAGCTCTCCAAAAGTGACTTTTTGCTGTAATAACTTGCACGCAGTTCAGGAGGTTGTCCTCGGTTTCTCAGTTCCATTGGGCATCCCCTACACCCCTTATCCTGTCCAAATCAAACCCCCCCTTATAAAATCCAAAAAACAAGCTCAAGGACTGGTTACTGACTTCTGAATGCAAGTCTGTGTGGAAATACATGTTGCCTGGCTGTGCAAGACTATAGGGTGACCAAAAACGTCAGCACCTCCTATCCCTGATGAAGTCACGTGATGTGTGATGGAACGTGTTGGATGGAAGCGTGGTGATGCCATTTTCGGTGTGGCAACCCTAGCCGCCATCTTCATTTACTTCTGCTGCATGCTTGAATGGGCTATGTAACCCTTTGCTCCATGTGAGTGTATTTTTTATATTTATTATTAAATGATATTACTTACTACATTACGAGGAGCCTCTGTGTTTCTGTTTGAGCTTTATGCCCAACTATGGTGTATCAAAGCAAACCCCTACCTTGTGATATCGAAATTGAAGGAGAATTTCAATTGAGTGCAAGTTGACCTGGTTTCTAGGTCAGAATTGAGATGTAAGCGCACACCCCTGGTGGAGGTGGACACAGTGGTGCTTGAAGTGAACACTTTTGAAGAGTTTTTTTCTCACTTATCATGGATTGATTATTATCACTGTGCACTAGCACTTGATAATTATGAATTTATTGATGTTGCGCAATAATATTGTTATCACGATTTCATTTTTATATGCTGCTGTATTTTTGCTTAGGAGGGTTGATATGTGTGCTGTCTATTTACCCTCCTGTTTTGCACTTTTTTGGATGATCACTATGTGTTTGGGATATATTCATACTATGGAAAGAAACAATTAGAAGTGAGCGCTTTTCAAAGAAGCAGCTATGCACTCAAGGCAACCAAAAGGAATCCTTCTTCAAATGAACAACAAATAGTGCAGCGCTAAAATGATGTAACGTAATAAACAATATTATATGAACAATAAATGAATCAATTATGAATTGTGAATAAAATTAATCATATATAACAAAATTGAATGATTATAGATATAATGTTCATAAAGGTGGTTCAATGGTGAAAAAAGTCCCCACTGCTACAGACCGGCGCGGGTGCCTTACAGTGAAGGAAAAAATGCGCACTCACCGGATGTGCACTATATTAGTGCAATATGAATGGGAAAACATGGTGTCATCAGGTAGCCATCTGGGTCATTTACACTGTTATTAAGTGTAAATGATGGAAATAAAATCTAACTTTTGTTGACATATTATAAAAATGTCTAATCTGTAATTTGATGCCTTTTGGAGATTTTTCCATCTTTCCTTGGCTTCTTTATGCACATTAATACAAATTTTTAGCTGGGTTGCCCAAACTTTCGATCCCCACTGTATATATATATATATATATATATATATATATATATATATATATATATATATATATATATATAATATTATAATGATATAATATATATATAAAAAAAAATCTATTTTATATACTGTGCATACTGTATATACACACACATATATACTGTATATATATATATATACTTTTTTTTTTTTTGCATGATGTTATAAAGACAATTAATTAGGAGCCCCCATTACAATGTGTTATCTTTCGTTTCATCTGTTTGATAATGGCATGATTGTATGAGCTAGAAATCCCCTCTGAATATTTTTTTTTTATGACGTGTTACAGATTATGAATTTTCCATCTTAGTGGATTTTATTGCCTCCCGGGCGTCTCCCTGTGTATTATTGTGTCATGAAATTGCACCCCTGATGTTCCCTGTAGGTAAAGTTAGTTTTACTGCGCCCGTTGCCTCTGCGGTCTGGTGGGCCTGAGCTTGCATTCAGGACGGTTAATTAAAAAAGCAGCAAGGGAACCCAACTAATTAATTTGTAGGAATCTCAGAAAGGCGATCTCCGGGAGGTAAAGTGAGGGAAGCCAGAACCGGAGTTGTACACTGTAGTCGAGGCCCCGAGAAGGATGATTAATAGAGATAATTAGTTCACCACCAGGAAAGCAGAATTGTTGGTTTTCTCAACAGCACAAAGTGGCTGGAATTCTGTAGAGGAGATTCTTCCCCTGGCAAAGGAGATGGGTTTAAACACTGTTCTGGATTTGCTGGATTCCAGAGATATTCACCATAGGATTGTCCTACCAGGGGCGGACTGACCATTTGGAAACTCGGGCACTGCCCGAGGGCCCGGGGTCAGTAGGGGGCCCCATGAGATGCCCCTGGTACCTTTTTCATAGGCTTTTTTGAGTTTGGGCAAGGATACAGGGGCCCCATGATCCCCTATTGCCCAGGGGCCCCATGAGTTGTCAGTCCGCCCCTGTGTCCTACCATGGTGTCCCCATGAGAGCTCTCTATGACCACAGGGTTTCATATACTTCATATTACATCAAATGTAAGTCATTTTCATAAGTCATGACTTATGACTTCGGTGGCTCTCACATTAGGAGGATATCAAAGCTCCAAAACGAACAAACATCTGGTGAGAGATTGTGAAATATGAGAACAACTCAACTTTACAATCTAGAACTGTTTACACGAAGGCCACAATTACATTTCTATAGTAATAGAAGACTTCTTAAAAGTAGGACAATGGGACAAGAGCCGTTGAAGCTGAGAGGTGGCCTAAGAGGATCAAAGTCTATTATCATATAAATTACTGGACGTCAAGTATATTTAACTTTTTCTGCTCATATTTTCAGGTATATTATTACAAGTATTAATCATATTTCCATCATAAACTGTATGCTGCAATCACTGAGATTTCATGATGAGTTGTCCCATTGCTATCCATGTCCGACACATAAAGGACGCTTATGGAAGTTTATCAGTTTAATGGGAGTTCTTATCATTAGTATAAAGTGGATGAAAGCCTTTTGGCTAAGATCAAGTGTAGCGGCTGTTCTTATCAGTGTCCAGTAGGGGTGCTCCACCACCATTCCTGCTTTTAGGTGAGGTTGGCTGGCTGTATAGTACCCCTGCTGGTATGATGGGGGCTCTGAAGGCTAGTACCAGCTGGAAGAGAAACCGAGGCACCTACAGGCTGTTGGGGCCCGGGAGTAATTCCCCCAGGAAAACTGGAGGGGCCCAGTTCCTCCTGATTTTAATGGCTCTACCTTGTCTGGCCAGGGGCTGGGGAGACAGAGAGTCCATAGAGCAGTGCCCCCTGAGTGGTCACCTCAAGGGTGCTCTTAGCAGCACATGGGAGTGGGATCCCAAGTGTGAAAAGTGCACATGGTCACTGTTCCAAACACTTTTTCTGCACTGCGCCTTTTAGGGCTAGGCATTTTGGCTAACTCCAGGGCAATTTTTTTGCTAGGGGCCTCAGGGCCTAGCCTGTGGACAATTTCACGGCTACTTATTTATTTTTCCCCCATGTTTTGTCACCTTTCACATTTGTGTGTGTTTTTTTCTCACTAGGATGGAGGATGTGGGTCCTCGGGCCTGCCCTGAAGTCTAGGGGGAGGATGCGTTGCCATCAGGTTCCTTCCTCCCCTGTCTCTGGGGGGGTCTCTCTTCGGGAGAGCCTCCTGACCTAGTACTTGGTGGATGGTTTCGGCTAGCTACAAGGAAAGGGGTCCGCCAGGCTTTTTGGCTAGGTGGACCATGTGGAAACCTTTTGTCCCTGTCAGGAGCCTTGCATCCTGGGGGATCAGGGTAGAGGTCCTACAACCTTCGGGGGGGTGGACTAAAGCACACCCCTAAGTGCACTATTTTGTGTTTTGCACTTGCACGTTTTTTGTCCATTTATGGGTTTTCCTTTTTTCGCACCTCCGCGAACTAAAAAAAAGATATAAATTACAAGTAGTAGGATCTGAAAAGCAGAGTTTTCATTAGAATATCTATAATAATGAAAAACCAGTTCAGATTGTTAATATCTTTTTAGCTGGATGTGTCAGACTTGGAACCAATACACTGCAACATGGCAACCCGAAACTGCCCCAACCACAGTGCATTAATCAGAGTCATTGTACCTCATTAGCACGCCGATCTCCCACCGTTCAGATAATTAGAGTGTCACAGTGTGTGTGGGTGGCGAGGAGGAGAGTTATTGTATTGTTGTTTGCAGACTGGCACTGCGAGCCGACAGAGAAAGTTACAGCGGACCCCCTATGTCGCTCCACAAGCAGTGGGGGCCACAAATCTCTGGAGGGACTATAAATCACAATTTCACAATTTAAAAGCACAGCTACCTCACTTGTGATCATTGAATATGTCACATAATGAATACCTAATACCTAAACACAATCACTTAAATCTCATATCCTTTTAACATGTTAAAGTAACTTTAAAATTCTCTTTCAAATCTTTTAAATCTGAAGCTTTCAATATAAATATCCTTGGTGATCTTGCCATGTAGGACCTTGTTCAGACGCTTCCCGTTATAGGGTGACAACACACTGCCCTGTCTTCCAACTGAGCTCCTGCATTGTCACCCTGTCTCATGGGCTTCCAATGGAGACTACAAGTGGCCATTAAAACACATATTAGGCAGGCACCATCAGGAAACTTGCCCTGAGAATTGCCATGCAACACTCGCTGGAGTGAATCTAGACAAAAGGTGGCTGCAAAGTGGTAAAAACACTAAGTGGGAGTTGTACCATTTAGTGCCCTGATGTTCTTATCTGCTTAGTGCCTCCACCTTAGAAGAGCCTTAAAAAGGACTCCTTCACAGGAATATCTCATCCCATGGGTGTATCACTTACATGTTCTTGCAGGTCCAGACTTATATGCAATTTAACCATTTAGGATATGACAAAATTAGGTCCACATAGCCTTTGGGTACACAACCTTCATACAGAGGGATGACACTTGAGCCTTGGAGCCTCAAACCAGACACAGCTATCTCAACAGCCATCCTAGCCCAAGAGGGGAGGGCTTCTCTAGGACCTCTCCCAAGGAGGAAGGACTTCTAAAGGGTCCTCTTAGAATGGGACTGTGATATACCTGGTTGAGGTCCATCTCTTCAATATAAATGCCCTTACTCCATCTCTTCAATATAAATGCCCTTACTCCATCTCTTCAATATACCCTGTCATTAGTGACAGGGTGTAACAGGACAGTGAGTGGCAAGGGTGCTTGTGGCGGGTCCAGAAGACAGTCTGGATATTTCTGGGATGCTGAAGATGCTCAGACTAGATCTAGTGCGGATGGTTGGTGTGCTGGCCAGAAGCAGTAAGCCACAGGAGCAGGAAGCTGAGATGTGGTCAGGTTGAGCAGAGGTCAACAACAGTCAGGCAGCAGAGATACCAATTCAGAAAGCAGTAGCAAGGTCAGAGTCCAGGCCACGGTCAGTATCGGATGAGCATGAAAACAGCAGGCACAGAATGAAGTTCTGGATATAGCAAAGTTAGTGGACAAGCTGGGTCTAACATAGAATAACAGATTGCTGGTCAAGTCACTGGTAACAGAAGCCGAAAACCACTCAGTAACCTTCTCAGTTGTGCTGTGCTTTATATGGAGCACTTGGTGTCAAAGCCAAGGGTTGGCCAAGTAACAAGACAGGCAGAAAGCCCAACAATGCACCCCTGACATGGAGCTCTGGAACCCACCTGAACCCAGTATTCTGTAAGTGTAAGGGAATTCCTGTACAGCGACTGGCACACAGAAACGCAATATCGAATAAAGAAATGAGCACAGGTGCATTGCTATTAGAAAAGAGCATAGGCTCGCGCATGCACGCAAGAATGCGTGTACACGGGAGCACGCATGCGGGAGCGTGCCCACAGTTTTTGGCACCAGACCGACTATTTAAAGGAGGCTCTTACTCTCTGTCAGTGTTGACTGGTCTTCAGCTAATTCCATGTGTCCTGCTGTATCCTGTGTTTATCCATTACTGACTTGGATTGCCATTGACCTGCTCTTGGATTCTGTTTATGCTTCTGCTCATCAGTTTCTGATCCTGGCCTCCTCCTGACCTTTTTCCTGTTTGATGGTCCGATACCTCATTGCCTGCTTGTTGCTGGCCCTGGCTATTACTCTGACTACTCTTCCGGCTTCAGTTTGGCTCTACAGTCCTGCCGAGTGCTTGTCCTGGCTATCCATTTTATCAGCTCCGGTTGTCATGGTGTGTTCCGGCCTCACGCTTATCAAAAGTTACGGCAAGCCACGTACCCAGATCTTGCAGTTCCAGTGGAGTGCCTTCTTAACCTCAGCTGGCCTTTCCAGCATCTCCTCTGCTCCTGACTGGATGCCCTGCTTGATTCACCGAGGCTACACCACCAGCCGCAAGTTCTACAATCAATACCCACAGGCACTCGTGTTTCTCCTGTTCCTCGGCACCATCTGTTCCACCTTCTGTCGGGCCTGGGTTGGAGATACAAGAGAGGCAGACCTCTTCATTTCAGACTTCTATCAGGTATGTGACAGTAAGAGGTTTTGCAAAATTACCAAACCCACCTAGGCCTGTTTCACAAGTGAAGTGTTTGGCTCAGAGTTGTGTCATGGTCCCATTGATTATGATAGTTTTACAAGGGATGCCACATATTGAGTTAAATTTTCTGTGGCCATGAATGCAAAGCATTGTGGTCATGGCATGCGTACCAATCCCAACCATCTGTCATGTGGAGTTTTAGTTCGGTGGTCCGGGAACAGCAAAAACATGTATCAACCATCTTATTGGAGCAGGTCCCCTTTAAGCTGTATCCCCTTGGGGAAAGGTTGGGAGTTTAGGCAGGACCCAGGGAGGGAGGTGGGTCAGACTGGACAGGAAGGACTGGAGGAAGGGCAGGATCCCCCAAAGGTTCCATATCCTAGCCCCAGGAGAGAAGAAAAGACAGTTACACAGTTACAGTGGGAAAGAAAGAGGACTTTGGGAGTTGGTCTTCCCCTCCCTAGTCCAGGAAGAGTAGCAGGCCTAAAGGGAGTGAGAACCCTTCTACAGAGACAAAAGCAGCCCCTGGCAGGGCCCCGGACCAAGAGCTCCTTATTCCTGTTGGAACTGTGTTGGGGTCTGTGATCCATGAAGAGCCATGTTATTAATTGAGACTTTCAAGTAAAGAACATTAACCACATCCAGCCTTGTGGTGTTTTTATTCAATCATAATCAGTGGTGGACTGACCATTTGGAAACTCGGGCACTGCCCGAGGGCCCGGGGTCAGTAGAGGGCCCCATGAAATGCCCTTAGTACCTTTTTCATAGGCTTTTTGAGTTTGGGCAAGGACACAGGGGCCCCATGATCCCCTATTGCCCGGCGGCCCCATGATCCCCTATTGCCCGGCGGCCCCATGAGTTGTCAGTCCGCCCCTGGTCATAATTCTACTCTAAGAGAGTGAAAGTTCTTCAGATGTCCCTTGGCTGTCAGGCCTGGGAAAGGTGAGGCCAGCATCTGGATCCCCTGGATGTGAGGGGGCAAAGTCATGCAGCCAGGAGGGTGGAAAGGGGGTCAGTCCCCACCCGCCACCCACAACATCATGGAGAGTCGTGGCCAAAGGTATCTTATTGCCCAGAAGGTCAGTTCATGTTGGGGGTCGGCTCGGCTGCTCCCTATGGCCACTTGCCAACACACCTCCTTGTTGCTCGTGTGAAAGAAGCCTTAGTGAGCAGGAGATAGGTAACACATCCCTGCACTTCTAACATGAATATAATACTTGTTCAAAACTATTTTTTTTATTTACTTTTTTGTGAGTTATATTATCACTGTATATACTTTGATATATGTTCTGATGGGCAGCTCTTCCTTTTTGTTGTTTTAAGAATAATTAAGATCCTCAGCCTTTTTCTCAGCTCATCCACCCAAACCGGGTTAATATATCATGCTGGACATTCTATGAATGTAATTAAAACGTCTGGATGCGCTTCAGTAACTGTTCCAAATTCTCCTCCATTTCAGATCAAATAAAAGTTTTAATCACTCCATGAAATTTTATTTAACGTTTTATTTGCTAATACGAGTGGTGAGATAAATGGACGGATCTATCCCGGCATGGCTGTATCTGGACTCGCTCTACTGCCTGCACGTCACTGAAGTCGCTCTAATAATGAGTAATAATTGTACTTTAGATTGGGATTTGTAATGCTGCCCTTAATTTGAGATTTAACCTGCGGGAATCGGCTCTATAAAAGGTAAAATGTTCACGTTTTGCCTTTTGCGCTTTTTTCCGGTCACAGCCATCATTTTCAGCTTATAATGGCCAAGCATGTCAGATTGGCCCAAATTTGTTTAGATTTATGTGGATTTTTTTATTTGTATTTGTGAATATTTTAAGCTGGTTTGTCACATTTGATTTCTGATTTTTTTTTTTGTTTCATTTGACAGAATTTACGATCAGAATTATGACTGAAACTGTGATAAGTTTCATGAAATTGTCTTTCAATTAGTTTTGTATGCGTTAAAAGGAACAAATAAAAGCAGTTGTTTAATTATGCTGAAAACATTACAACCCCTATTAAAAATCAGCTAAAAACTGCCAAAATGTCTGATCATTTAATCTTCCGTTTGATCTTAAAGCTTAACTCCAGCCAGAACATTTTGTGATCACAGCTTCTGTCAGCTTTTTATGAATGTGACCCTACTGGGGAGATTTCCCATCACTTCCTGTCAAAACACCAGCAGGAGGAAGGAGGTCCTGATTCCTCTATATAGATCTTTATATCACTAGAGGGGTCACCAGAAGGAGGTCCTGATTCCTCTATATAGATCTTTATATCACTAGAGAGGTCACCGGCAGGAGGAAGGAGGTCCTGATTCCTCTATATAGATCTTTATACCACTAGAGGGGTCACCATCAGGAGGAAGGAGGTCCTGATTCCTCTATATAGATCTTTATATTACTAGAGGGATCTCCGGCAGGAGGAAGGAGGTCCTGATTCTTCTACATAGATCTGTATATCATCTTCCTGGAACTGTACTCAAGTTTTTACAGCAAAAATCCTTTTCTTATAGAGCTAGCCAGCGTCTCCAGTTGTACAACTCCAGACCCTAGATTCTTCTAATCCAGCCGATCTGGGTGAATCCCTGAGTAGGGGATCCAGTTCCTGTCACTTTAAAAGAAGACAGTCCTGGGCAGAAAGTTAATCTGGTTTCCCACCAGAGTGCTCCTTCCCTCCCGAACTCTCCCTGCTGCTGAGCAGGCTCAGTTACTCTTAAAGGCTGTCCTGGCCCCTTGCCAAGCCTCCTGTTGGGGATTGGCCAGAATCCTCTAAGGCTCCATTCACATCTGAGCGTAGCATTTTTGTACAGTTTTTCACGCATTTTGTTGCGTGTTTTTATGTGCCTTTGCAAACATTTGTGTGAGATTTGTTTAGGCATCTTCAGGCTTTTTGAGTTCTGGCCTTTTTCTATTAGCCAATAGAGAAATAGGATTTCATATGTGACATCAATTGTTGTGTTTTGCCATCCCGGAAATTCCCCCCCCCCCATAATCCCCCGTCACTGACACCAACAAAAGGGCACAATTCCTCCCAATGACACCAACAAAGGGGCACAATTCCTCCCAATCACACCAACGAAGGGGCACAATTCCTCCCAATCACACCAACGAAGGGGCACAATTCCTCCCAATCACACCAACGAAGGGGCACAATTCCTCCCAATCACACCAACAAAGGGGCACAATTCCTCCCAATCACACCAACGATGGGCTATGATTCTTCCCACTCATTGACACCAACAATGGCGTACAATTCCACTAACTGATACCAAAAATGGGGCATTGTTTACTCCAATTTTCTACTTCCAATGGCCACAGTCCGGTCCCCCTAAAGTCTGAAGGACAGTAAACCGGCCCTTTGTTTAGAAAGTTTGGAGACCCCTGTTCTACATAATAAACCAGAATTTCCATGGTAAACGTCACCATTTGTAAACATAGACAGAACACTGATCAACTCCTCCCGAGTCTTCCTATCAAACAATACAAAGTAACTTTTTTCCTTCATAGACCCCCCAACGTAATCTCATCCAATGATAATTAAGGAAACAATATAGAGGGAAATGGGAATGTTAATACGGGGACAGGGCTGAATTCTGGCACTCAATCTAAAACCTAATTAAATTTAATTCAAATTAATTCAAACCATCATAAAACATAAGTGGAAAAATGAGCGATGAATGGGGCGGAAGTGCCAGATTTACGGCCGGTACACGGGCGATTACTCTTTATATAGGAGAAGATGTGTTCTTTCTCTTAAGTCTAAACATACAGTTATATGTCTGACAATTTATACGTGAAATTAACTGCGCGACGTACGCTGGAATGGGCGATTTACTGGCTTGTCCCCGGCGTTACAATCTCGTGATATATTACTTGATTACGTTTTATTGCCCTTTATATATACTAAGGAGCGAATATGTTCTGATAATGACAATTGTACTCAATATTAGCTCCCCGAACTTTGTCCAGGGGAAAAATGTCAGATGACTCTTTTAACTGGGTTTTAAAGGGGAACCACTGTCTAAATTATAAGATTCTTAACAATGCCTAGCACAGCTGAAAGTATACAATACAGTGCCTGGAAAAAGTATTTATACCCCTTGAAATTTTAAACATTTTGTCACGTTACAACCAGGGGCGGACTGACCATTTGGAAACTCGGGCACTGCCCGAGGGCCCGGGGTCAGTAGGGGGCCCCATGAGATGCCCCTGGTACCTTTTTCATAGGCTTTTTTGAGTTTGGGCAAGGAGACAGGGGCCCCATGATCCCCTATTGCCCGGGGGCCCCATGAGTTGTCAGTCCGCCCCTGGTTACAACCAAAAACTTAAACGTAATTTATTGGGATTTTATGTGATAGATCAACACAAAGTGGCACATAATTGAAGGAAAATGATAAATGATTTGCAAAATGTTTTACAAATAAATATGTGAAAAGTGTGGTGTGCATTTGTATTCAGCACCCTTTACTCTGATACCCCTAACAAAAATCTAGTGGAACCAATTGCCTTCAGAAGTGACCTAATTAGTAAATAGAATCCACCTGTGTGACATTTAAGCTCAGTATAAATACAGCTGTCCTGTGAAGCCCTCAGAGGTTTGTTAGAGAACATTAGTGAAAAAAACAGCATCATGAAGGCCAAGGAACACACCAGACAGGTCATGGATAAAGTTGTGGAGAAGTTTAAATCAGGGTTAGCTTATAAAAAATTATCTCAAGTTGTGAACAGCTCACGGAGCACTGTTCAATACATGATCTGAAAATGGATAGCGTATGGCACAACTGGAAACCTACCGTCCGGGCAAGGAGAGCATAAATCAGAGAAGCCGCTAAGAGGCCCATGGTATTTCTGAAGGAGCTGCAGAGATCCACAGCTCAGGTGGGAGAATCTGTCCACAGGACAACTATTAGTCTTGCACTCCACAAATCTGGCCTTTATGGTAGAATGACAAGAAGAAAGTCATTATTGAAAGAAGCCATAAGAAGTCCCATTTGCAGTTTGTGAGAAGCCATGAGGGGGACACAGCAAACATGTGGAGGAAGGGACTCTGGTCTCATGAGTCTAAAACTGAACTTTTTGGGCTAAATGCAAAATGCTATGTGTGGGGGAGAACTAACACTACACATCACCCTGAACACACCATCCCCACTGTGAAACATGGTGGTGGCAGCATCATATTGTGAGGATGCTTTTCTTCAGCAGGGACAGGGAAGCTGGTCAGAGCTGATGGGAAGATGGATGGAGCCAAATACAGGGCAATCTTAGAAGAAAACCTGTTAGAGGCTGCAAAAGACTTGAGACCGGGTTGTAGGTTCAGCTTCCAGCAGGACAATGACCCGAAACATCCAGCCAGAGCTACAAGGGAATGGTTTAGATCAAAGCATATTCATGTGTTAAAATGGCCCCGTCCAGACCTAAATCCAATTGAGAACCTGTGGCAAGACTTGAAAATTGCTGTTCCCAGATGTTCTCCATCCAATCTGACAGAGTTGAGCGATTCTGCAAAGAAGAATGGGCAGAAATGTCCCTCTCTAGATGTGCAAAGCTGGTAGAGACATCCACAAAAGTCTTGCAGCTGGAATAGCAGCAAAAGGGGGTCCTACAAAGTATTGACTCCGGGGGCTGAATACAAATGCTGCCACAATTTTCACAGATTTATTGGTAAAACACTTTTAACATTTCTCATTTTCCTTCCACTTCACAATTATGTTCCACTTTGTGTTGGTCTATCATATCATAGTCCAATAAAATATATTTACATTTTTGGTTGTAACGTGACAAAATGATGAAAATTATAAGGGGTATGAATACTTTTTCAGGACACTGCATACTCAGTATCAGGGCTCTCCAAATTTTCTAAACAAGGGGGCCAGTTTACTGGCCTTTAGGCTTTAGGGGGGCTGGACTGTGGCCATCAAGGGTAAAAATGTCCCATCATCAGTGGGAGTAAACAATTCCCCATCATTGGTAGGAATAGTGCCCCATTGTTGGCGTCATTGTTAGGAATTGTACCATTCATTGATGTCAGTGAGTAATATAGTGCCCAAATGCCAGATAAACGTAAGCAAAGGGCCACATCTGGCCCCCAGGCTGCAGTTTGGAGAGCACTGCTCTACATGGTTGTAGGATAAGAAGATTATTTGCAAACTTTGCTCTTTGTTGTATTGTTGTACTAATAATATTTTGTGTCCTAGCCATGCCCACCATGATGTCAGCTTCATTCTATATGAGGTCACATGCCTCTGCTAATAGGCCACACCACCAGGCCTTGTACTTTGATGGGATTAGCACCTGTATAAAAGGATGCCTGTATTATAAATTCATTCAATTCATCAAGGAGGTAAAAAAAGAAAGATCACATAGGGCACGTCTCTACGGTGGAGAGAAGATAGGTGGCCAGATTTCACAAAGTGAAAAAAAATACAAGATGTCTTTTAGATCTGTCATGAAGCTGGAAGTTTGTCCAAATCTAATTACCAGAATAGCCTTTGTCCTTGAAATAAACTATTCTCAAGGCGCACACCCCTTTTGAAAATGTACGGGTGATACGAAACACGCGTCAAGGTGGAACCCCAGCACACTGAGACATCACGGGGGTCCGGCGGCCACCCTGTACAACCAGCTGCACTTAACCCCCCAGGACCCCTAGGTGACCATCCCAGGGCCCAGAGAAGAGCTGTACGCAGCAGACCCCGTCCACATCAAAAGCCTTTAAGGGGACCTTTAGAAGCACCATCACCACTATCTACTGAAGAGGTATCCATTCCAGGCTACATCATACCCAGGACTGAGGGGGCCTCTGATACATTTGACATAAATGCGCATTTATATTGCGCCTCTGGTGAGTGTGCAATTTATCCATTTTTCCTGTACGACACCGAATCACATGTGCCACTGGGAGTAACTAAGTCACCTTTTCAGTTAACCTGTGTTTTCATCACCATCATCACTTATTGACTATTAAATAATATTGTTTATCATAGACCTCAGTGGATGTTTTGGTTATAATAGAATTCCTTGTATCTGTTAAGGACACCATTGGTCACCATATCTGCACCTGTTAGGGATCCGGGTATGACCAGAAATGTGTGGACTGACACAGGGAAACGCAGACTTCAGGTATAGTATGAATAAGACAATTTATTAAGACTAAACAAAACATAGACGCAGTGCAAGACTAAACAACAACACAGTGCAAACAAAGCAACCCAAACCTCCAACAGATAACAATACTAAGCGTAGTCGGGCAGGCCGGGTCGGTAGCAAATGGGCAGGCAGGGCACAAGGAGCAGGCGGAAGAGTAGTCAGGAATAGCCGAGGTCAGGACAGGCGGAGTTCATGCAGAGTCAGGGATCGAAGCAGAATCTGGATCAGGCAGAAAGCAGACAGGATGCAGGTACAGGGGCTCATGGGAAACATACACCAAGGCCCTGATCACAGGCCTGGCCATTCCTTAAATACACCTGTTGTAATCAGCTTCAGGTGATGGCTCATTGCAGGAGTGAGCCTCTGGTTGCTGAGAGCACCCGCTGGCTAGCCCTGGTACTGCAGCCCACAAGGCAGGTGAGTTCCACCACCACTGGCAAGTCTGTTCCTGACAGCACCTTACTATAGTTAACATTGCTTTACTTTTACACTGTGACCGTTTCTATACATCCTACTATAGGTGTCTTTCATTTTATCCTTTTATGGTCTTATGCTGCACTACATATTTTATGATCATTTTCGAAGGTTGTATGGTTCCCTTTTTAGTGTACTAGCTGCTTCTTTCTTATAAGCGCTCATTGAACTTTTGTTCACCTTAAACTATTGTACAATGATGCATGATAATATGTTTGGGAAATTGTTGTTGAGAAATAGTTTTTTGGAATGTTTTAAAACCTTCCCGATGAGCAGGGTGAAATGCATCGGGGGCATGGTCAGAGGAGGAGTGCTGGCTATGGCTGTTTAGTACATCTCTCACGGGTCGGGACAGAGAGCGACGTTACCAATGCTTGTAGGTGAAAGAAAGCCGGCAGCTTGATTTTCTGCAATAAGTGAGTTTATTAATCCAGGTGTGGTACAAAATAATACAGGGGTTACGCATTTCAGCGTGTAGCCATAATCATAGCTACAAGAGGTGTTTTCTACTACATTTAAGTTACCGATGCTTGTTTTAAAACCTTCTTTGATGTTTCATTAAAGGTCTCATTGAGCTAAACCAATGACTGTATAAATATTTATTTTTTACAGGTATTTATAGGCTCCATGATCACTGGGCATTTGCTCAGCTCTTCTAAATGCCTTTATGCTGGATAGAGAAAGGCAGCATCAAAAACGCACCTAAAGCTGCATTTTTGCAATGGCTTTTAGGTGCATCAAGTGCTTGAACATTCTTTCATGTAATTGGCAGCTTTCAATTCCAGCTTTAGCATTGCTGATGCTGGACAGAGGACCGTTACACATTGGCTAATTATGTCCTGGGCCCAGTATAAATATATAATTACATAGTTAGTCTGGGCTGAAAAAAGACAAAAGTTCATCCAGTTCAACCATTAAAAAAAACCCAAAAAAGTTATAATCCTACAGTCCATCTTTAAGGACGAGCCCTCTCTGTGGGAACGGTCGTGCAAGGACTGGCTACTGCTGTTCTTAAATGAATGGGAAGGGGGAGGCAGGCCTGGTGATCTGAGAAGAGCACATCGCTGCCTCCCATCCTACGTCCCACAGGCTTCAAAGGTACTGAGGCGGTGGCGCATAACTGCCCTGGAGGTAGGGTCCACTGGTCGGCGCGAGCTATACCAGAGGATCATGTCATCGGACATTTTGAAGCCACTGGCCTTGAGAGACTGCCCAGACAGTGTCCTCAGGGAGGGGCTAGCTCTCCTGAATTCTCCAAGAATTCCGCAAATGTTTTGGGATCTCGCATGGAGGTCTTTCCATGGAAGACTTTATGTCCGTGCGAACCTAAAGTACAGAAACCTAGAGGACAGAGGCTGTCCTCGACCGGAATGTGGGGGGGCACTGGAGACCATGGACCATTTTTTGGTCCAGTGCCCTTTCAATGCGGAGGTTCACAGGGGAGTAGGGGATGCCATTGGCTATCCCCGCTTCTCCTCTCTGTCTCTTCCCGAGCGGGTGTACGGCAACTTCAGAGTGAGGGAAGGGTTTGAGTTGCCTACACTTTATTTAGTTAGCATAGTCACGCTTTTCTACACTTGGCACGCACGCTGTCTTCTGTCCACTAGGGACAAAATCCTGCCTGTCCAGGAGGTGGTGAGAGACACTTTCGGTGAGCTGGTTAAGGTGCTTCATCTGGAAAGGAGCAGGGTTGGCCGGAAAAGAGTGCCCGTTTATGGAGGGGTTTCCACTTCCAACCTCCTTAAAGGTACCAACGTTGCCCCTTGTGGTGCTTGCTTTGCTTTGCTTTGCTCTGCTTGCTCTGCTTGGCCATCTATCCTTCCACTCCCCTAGATTTTGTACTCTCTGTTTTTGAAATAGGGCTGCAGATGTCTAAAGGCTTACATGCTCTGCCTTGGCCTAGGTAGATTAGTGGTCTATATGTTTAAGAACTAAGCATCTGTGAATACGCAGCAGCCTTGTCCCGATACAGGGGCTGTAAAAACGCCCATTTAAGTGGTGAGGCGCTGTGTATAATTTCTAGGTCGCTAAGTAAGAGTAAGTAAGTCATTTGTTTATGAGGTTATGGCTTATACCAGCTGATAAGAAATGCAAACAAGAGCAAGGGCTGTAAAAACGCCCAGTTACATAGCGGGTAGTTGTGAAGAAAAATTTTGGAAAGCAAATTTGACATCTTTTGTAAATAACTATACCAATGACGGGATGATTTGTAAATATAAATTAATGATATGTCTAGAGATGAGCGAATTATTCAAAAATTCGATTCGGCCGATTCGCCGAATTTCAGGAAGAAATTCGATTCGATGCGAATTAATTCGCTACGAAGTTAACTTATAAAAAGGGTTTCTAGGCTTCAGAGAGCCTTTAAATTAGTGCAGAACACTGTACCTTTAATTTAAATGCCCTTGGAGATGAGGAAGGAGAAGGAGAAGGAGAAGGATGAGAAGAAGGAGAAGGAGAAGGATGAGAAGAAGGAGAAGGAGAAGGATGAGAAGAAGGAGAAGGAGAAGGATGAGAAGAAGGAGAAGGAGAAGGATGAGAAGAAGGAGAAGGAGAAGGATGAGAAGAAGGAGAAGGATGAGAAGAAGGAGAAGGAGAAGGAGAAGGATGAGAAGAAGGAGAAGGAGAAGGATGAGAAGAAGGAGAAGGATGAGAAGATGGAGAAGGAGAAGGATGAGAAGAAGGAGAAGGAGAAGGATGAGAAGAAGGAGAAGGAGAAGGATGAGAAGAAGGAGAAGGAGAAGGATGAGAAGAAGGAGAAGGAGAAGGATGAGAAGAAGGAGAAGGATGAGAAGAAGGAGAAGGAGAAGGATGAGAAGAAGGAGAAGGATGAGAAGAAGGAGAAGGATGAGAAGAAGGATGAGAAGAAGGATGAGAAGAAGGAGAAGGATGAGAAGAAGGATGAGAAGAAGGAGAAGGATGAGAAGAAGGATGAGAAGAAGGAGAAGGATGAGAAGAAGGATGAGAAGAAGGAGAAGGATGAGAAGAAGGAGAAGGAGAAGGATGAGAAGAAGGAGAAGGATGAGAAGAAGGAGAAGGATGAGAAGAAGGAGAAGGATGAGAAGAAGGAGAAGGATGAGAAGAAGGATGAAAAGAAGGAGAAGGATGAGAAGAAGGATGAAAAGAAGGAGAAGGATGAGAAGAAGGATGAGAAGAAGGAGAAGGATGAGAAGAAGGAGAAGGATGAGAAGAAGGATGAGAAGAAGGAGAAGGATGAGAAGAAGGATGAGAAGAAGGAGAAGGATGAGAAGAAGGAGAAGGAGAAGGATGAGAAGAAGGAGAAGGATGAGAAGAAGGAGAAGGAGAAGGATGAGAAGAAGGAGAAGGAGAAGGATGAGAAGAAGGAGAAGGATGAGAAGAAGGAGAAGGAGAAGGATGAGAAGAAGGAGAAGGATGAGAAGAAGGAGAAGGATGAGAAGAAGGATGAGAAGAAGGATGAGAAGAAGGAGAAGGATGAGAAGAAGGATGAGAAGAAGGAGAAGGATGAGAAGAAGAAGGATGAGAAGAAGGAGAAGGATGAGAAGAAGAAGAAGGATGAGAAGAAGGAGAAGGATGAGAAGAAGGAGAAGGATGAGAAGAAGAAGAAGGATGAGAAGAAGAAAAAGGATGAGAAGAAGAAGAAAGATGAGAAGAAGGAGAATTCCAAGCCGGCAAAAAGTGTATCTGCAGAGCTCCGCTATTTCTTAGCGGAGCTCTGCAGATACACTTAGCGGAGCTCTGCAGATACACTTTTTGCCGGCTTGGAATTCTTCTTATTTTCATCCTACTTCTTCTTCTTCTTCATCCTCATCCTCTTCTTCTTCTGAGGATGAGGATGAAGAAGAAGAAGAAGTAGGATGAAAATAAGAATAATTCCAAGCCGGCAAAAAGTGTATCTGCAGAGCTCCTCTAAGTGTATCTGCAGAATAGAGGAGCTCTGCAGATACACTTTTTGCCGGCTTGGAATTATTCTTATTTTCATCCTACTTCTTCTTCTTATTCTTCTTCATCCTCATCCTCAGAAGAAGAAGAAGAGGATGAGGATGAGGATGAAGAGGAAGAAGAAGAAGAAGAAGAAGTAGGATGAAAATAAGAAGAATTCCAAGCCGGCAAAAAGTGTATCTGCAGAGCTCCTCTATTCTGCAGATACACTTAGAGGAGCTCTGCAGATACACTTTTTGCCGGCTTGGAATTATTCTTATTTTCATCCTACTTCTTCTTCTTCTTCTTCTTCTTCTTCTTCATCCTCATCCTCTTCTTCTTCTTCTGAGGATGAGGATGAAGAAGAAGAAGAAGTAGGATGAAAATAAGATTAATTCCAAGCCGGCAAAAAGTGTATCTGCAGAGCTCCTCTAAGTGTATCTGCAGAATAGAGGAGCTCTGCAGATACACTTTTTGCCGGCTTGGAATTATTCTTATTTTCATCCTACTTCTTCTTCTTCATCCTCATCCTCAGAAGAAGAAGAAAAGGATGAGGATGAGGATGAAGAGGAAGAAGAAGAAGAAGTAGGATGAAAATAAGAATAATTCCAAACCGGCAAAAAGTGTATGTGCAGAGTTCCTCTATTTCTGACAGTTCTCTGACAGCTCCTTCACATGTACAGCGGTTGAAACATCTGTTTCCGAATAAAAACATCTGTATCCTAAATGGAAACAAATAGATACAATGTTTCAACCGCTGTACATGTGAAGGAACTGTCAGAGAACTGTCAGAAATAGCGGAGCTCTCTGCAGGGACACTTTTGCCGGCTGATCGGGAAAAATCCGATTCGCGCACCCGAAGTAGGCAAATATTCGGATTCGACGTGAATCGAATTTTTCCTGAAATTTGTATCGAATTCCACTTCGCCTGGTTCGATTCGCTCATCTCTAGATATGTCATATTGCTATATGAAACTATATATATACTATATGAAAGTAGCAGTTTTCAAATTAAAAATATTTCCAGAGGAAGGCAAAAAACCCAGCCAAGCATGATACAATTTGCTCCTGTAGGGAAAAAAATTCCTTCCTGATCCCCCGAGAGGAAATGGGATATTCCCTGGATCAACTTTACCTATAAATTTTAGTATCCAGTTATATTCTGTGTATCTAAATATATTGATCATAGGAGACTGCTATATTTTCTTTTGCCCTTTAATTGGACAATTGGCTTGATGGCCACTTTAGCGTCCCTTGTGTTCGGATTTGGTGGTTCTTGGTTTCATGATGCTCCCTTCTGTCCCTATGGAAATGAAGGTCTACATTGACAATGTTAGCGGATATATACATTTATAGTGTATTTAAGGACTCTGTTCAACTATACGGTAACATATCTTGTTCACATGTTCTCCTGAAGAAGACAATGAATGTCAAAACGTGTTGAGCATAAATGTGGACTGTTCTAACTCATCAGTACTAACTAATGTGTAGTACACATGTGAGCCCCTTGTTGGAACACACAGACATGGTTTTACACTCGTCCATTACAGTACATTTTGTAATAATAAAATATTGATTTTTAATTACTTGTAGTTATTTATTTAATATGCCCCAAAACGTCCTTAGTTACACAGTTTTTGGTCCTGTCTATTATATATAGGACATGAGCATATGTTGACATAGAATGTCCTCCCTTGTGATTAGTATCATATATGTAATTTTTCTTTACTCCAAACAATTACCGGTAATGTTCTACCATACTCTCAAAAAAATGTGTCAGTACATGGAAATATATTGATCATATGAGACTGGTTATATTTTCTTCTGCCCATTAATTGGATTAATATCTATGGCAATTGGCTTGGTGGCCACATCAGCGTCCCTTGTGTTAGGATTTGGTGGTTCTTGGTTTCATGATGCTTCCTTCTGTCCCTATGGAAATGAAGGTCCACAATGACAATGTTTCAGGGTCCTGTCCACGGCAGAAGTTCTGGAAATCTGGCATTTCTGCCAGTACCCTGCATGGCTGCAGAAGCACGCATCAGCATCAGTTTGGTGCCAGACGGCATTTATAAGGAGGCTCATCACTTCCTCAAGTTGCTGGATGATCTCTAGCTCCCTGTGCCTTGTTCCTGTTTCCTGTGTTATTGTTACCTGTGATTTTTTGATACCATCCCGGCTTGCTCTTGGACCTGTCTGTCAGGGTCCGCCGCGGCTCCGTCCCCGGCGCATGCGCAATAGTGGCGGCTCACGCCGCGACACAGGCACCAGATCCCGGCGGGCCGCGGCTGACAGGAGGCCGCGCATGCGCAGTAGGAGCCGCGGGCGAGCCGCGGGCGGCCAATGACAGCCCGGGGGCGCGTCCTGGGCGGCCAATGACAGTGAAGGGCACGATATTTAAAGATGCCCTGCACTGTCACAAATCGCCGCAAGGTCTGACCTGTTACCTGTGTTCCCTGTGCCCTGTGATTGTGACCCGGATTGTTTGACCTTCTCCCTGCTCCTGCCCTGACCCGGATTATCTGACTACGCTGCCTTCTCCTGTGATTGACCCGGATTGTCCCTGACTACGCTGCCTTCTCCTGTCCCGATCCCCGGCTTGTTTGACCATTCCGCGGACTGACTCCGGTAACTGACCCTGCGTGTGACCTGACCACTCTCTGCCTGCCGTCTCGGTACCACGCCATTTCCCACGGTGACAACCGCCGGTTTATCCTGCCTGGTCCTGCCGGCCTCCTCACATCTGGCTCTATTATGTCCTACTCTCATCCCCGGAGGCTCCCTCTGCCACGGGTGGTATTGCTCGGAGGTCGTGACCTGGTCCTGGTTCTGCTCCAAGTCCATCCCCACCATCAGGGGCCCTGGTGAAAACGCAGACCGGGACTTAGACTCCACGCTCTGGGTGATTCCGTCTAGTGGGCTGCCAGAGGTACCACCTGGCGGATCCATAACAGTACCTTGCGGCCATGACAGAGTCAGGAAGAGGCCCGGCCTCCCTGGAGGATATCTGCCAGCATCTGGCGACCCTAACCCAAGCAGTCCAGACTTTTCATACCCGATGCTCCCACCTAGAGGACCGCATGGAGACATTAGTCACCCTTACATCCCCGGCACAGAGCCAGAGTCCCGCAGCTTCTCCTGGGGAATCACCTGCTACCCCAGCTCCCGGAGCAGGGGCCGCATCCCCTACTCCCAAACCCTGCGTTCCCTTACCAGAATGCTTCCGTGGAGACCGAAGCGGCTTCAGGGCCTTCCGGGATGCGTGCATCTAGTTCTTCGACCTGCAGCCCCGCACGTTCACCACCGAGACCGTCAAGGTGGGGTTTATAGTCTCTCTCCTTCAGGATGAGCCCCAGGATTGGGCTCATCGTCTGATGGAGAATCGCGACCCCCATCTTGATTCCGTGACTGAATTTTTTAGAGCCATGGCCATACTATATGACGACCCTCAGCGAGCTGCTTCCGCAGAGACTACCTTGTACTCTCTGCGGCAGGGTCGCCGGGCAGCCGAGGAGTATGCGTCTGAATTCAGATGCTGGATGGGGGACACCCGATGGAACGATGCGGCATTATGTCACCAATTTCGCATTGGGCTATCTGAGTCACTCAAAGACGAGTTAGCACGGGTAGGCCTACCTGACTCCCTAGAGAAGCTAATGGAGCTGGCCATACAAATTGACCGCAGACTGAGAGAACGCCGGCTTGAACGAAGCAACCAGGGTCAAAGGGCGGCTTGGGTACCATCGAGGGGATTATTCCCGCCCACAGGAAGCACTACCCGGAGCTCAGAACCTGGGGACACCTCCGAACCCATGCAGCTGGGACTGGCTCGGTCCACATTATCGGCCGAAGAACGCCAGAGAAGACTATCACAGAACCTCTGTCTGTACTGCGGAGAAGCTGGCCACCGGGTGCGCTCCTGTCCTGCAAAAAAGTGTAAGTCCACTTCTAGTTTTTTTCCTTTATCTGCAGAAAGGGGTGATCAGTCAAGTTATCTGGCAATACCTGTGTCTTTACAGCTCCCCGGAAGAACCTTGATGGTGACAGCTATCATAGATTCGGGGGCATGTAGCTGCTTTATTGATCTCACGTTTGCTCACCAGCAAGGGATCCCACTCCAGACCAAGGAAAGGGGGCTGAACATCTTCCTGGCGGATGGGTCTAGCTTAAAATCGGGAGTGGTGGATCAGGAGACACCCCCTATTTTCACCTCGATGGCTGATCATCACCAGGAATTCCTCCGTCTGGACGCCATCGCGTCCCCCCTTTTCCCGGTCATTCTGGGGCTTTCTTGGCTGCGAGCCCATAATCCCCAGATTGACTGGGAGAAGGGAACCGTTCAGTTTCGGTCCACATCTTGTGTGAAACGTTGCCACGTCTCAGGGCCCGTGGCCCCCCAATTACTCCTATGCATGGATGGGGATACAGATCTGTCCCAGGTTATTCCCCCTGCCTACCACGACTTTCTGGACGTGTTTAGTAAGCGAGGGGCAGACACACTTCCCCCACACCGATCTTATGACTGTCCCATAGACCTCCTACCCGGATCTGAAATTTCGTTCGGCCATATTTTCCCTTTATCGGAGCTTGAGTCAGGAGTTCTGAGGGAATATATAGACGAAAATCTTCGGAAGGGGTTTATTCGCCCTTCCACGTCCCCAGCCGGTGCCGGGCTATTCTTTGTAGAGAAAAAGGACAAGACACTGCGGCCCTGTATAGACTACCGCGACCTGAATAGGATCACGGTGAAAAACCGCTACCCGTTACCCCTGGTTCCCGAGCTCCTCCAGAGGTTAAGGTCCGCTATGGTTTTTACTAAGCTAGACTTATGGGGGGGCCTACAATCTAGTTCGTATCAGGGAAGGTGATGAATGGAAGACGGCCTTCCGTACGCGATACGGACACTTTGAGTACCTGGTCATGCCGTTCGGGCTCTGTAACGCTCCGGCCACCTTCCAACATTTTATAAACGACGTGTTTCGTGATTTCCTTGATATCTTCATGGTTGTCTATCTGGATGACATCTTAATCTTCTCGCCCTCACTGGACGCTCATCGAAATCACGTGATGCGGGTATTGGAACGTTTGCGCCAACACACAGGCTATACGCCAAAGCAGACAAATGCTGTTTTGAACAGCATAAGATCACGTTCCTGGGATTGGTTCTCTCCCCCGCGGGGGTCGCGATGGACCCCCGGAAAGTCACGGCAATCCTGGATTGGCCGATACCCACCGATAAGAAGGGCGTGCAGCGTTTTATCGGTTTTGCGAACTTTTATCGAAAGTTTATAAAGAACTTCTCCGGTCTGGTCTCCCCAATCACGCAACTGACTAAACAGGGGATCCGCTTTAAGTGGTCTACCGAAGCACAAACTGCTTTTGAAGTTCTCAAGAAACTTTTTACCTCTGCTCCGATTCTCAGTCACCCCGATTCTTCTCTCCCATACGTGTTGGAAGTGGACGCCTCAGAAAACGTGGTGGGGGCAGTCCTTTCCCAAAGGAACGGCACCAAAGAGCTACTACATCCTGTTGCGTTCTTCTCCAGGAAATTGACACCTGCCGAGCGAAACTACGACATCGGAGATCGGGAGCTCCTGGCCATAAAGACCGCCCTGGAAGAATGGCGGTACTTGCTGGAAGGAGCTACACACCCCATCCTGATATATACCGATCACAAAAACCTGGAATATTTGAGGACGGCCAGACGACTGAAGCCATGCCAGGCGAGATGGGCTCTTTTCTTTTCCCGGTTTACCTTCCACATAACTTATCGACCTGGCTCTAAGAACACAAAGCCGGACGCGCTGTCCCGCATGTTTGAAGATCCCGACGATACACCAAGACCTGACACGATCCTACCATCCGGAAACTTCCTCGTCCTACAGACGGAACTCCGCTCCACACTTCTTGACGCTTCCGTGGGACTACCAGCGCCACCTGGGACGCCTCTCCTGAACCGCGAAGGGTTATTGTGGAAGGAGGGTCGGATCGTAGTACCCGAAGGAGTCCAAACCATGGTCCTGGGCCACTGCCACGACCAACCGATGGCGGGCCATTTCGGAGTTACGAAGACCCTGGAACTTCTGCAGCGCTCATTCTGGTGGCCAAACATGGTCAAGGACTGCGAGCGCTACGTTCAGACTTGTCCTACCTGCCAGAGGAATAAACCCTCCAGAAGCAAGGCCTGGGGATTGTTGCCAATTCCAAAGAGGGCCTGGCAAATGATAGCCATGGACTTCATTGTCGAACTCCCACCATCTCAAGGCCACACTGCCATATTTGTGATTGTCGATCGCTTCTCTAAGATGGACCATTTCGTACCCCTGGAAAAGACACCATCAGCGCCGGAAACTGCACGAATATTTATCAAGGAAATAGTAAGACTACATGGAGTTCCCGAGGATATAGTATCAGATCGGGGAGCCCAGTTCACTTCAAGGTTTTGGAAGGCCTTGTGCGAAGCATTGTGAATCAAGTTGTCACTCTCGTCTGCTTACCATCCCCAGACCAATGGGCAAACAGAGAGGACCAACCAAGTATTAGAGCAATACCTCCGATGCTACACGTCCTACCTACAGGACGACTGGCTGACGCTGTTACCGTCAGCGGAGTTTGCCTACAACAACTTGAACCACTCCGCTATGGGGCAATCCCCGTTCTTCACCAATTACGGTTACCATCCAACATTTCTTCCCGATCTCATGCCGGAAAGCTCAGTACCTGCATCTCAAGACATCCTAAATTTCCTTTCGACCAATAACAAAACGGTTCAAGAGGCCATCACGAAAGCCCAGGAGGACAGCAAGAAGGCATTTGACAGGAGGAGAAGGGGGGAACTGACGCTTCAACCTAGAGATCGGGTTTGGCTGGCTACTGCCAACTTGAAGATGCAGTGTCCATCAAGGAAATTGGGACCGAAATTTGTTGGCCCGTTCCAAGTCAAGCGAGTCATCAACGAGGTGGCTTACGAACTCGAGCTGCCGGAGACTTTCAGGATTCACCCGGTGTTTCATGTGTCTCTTCTGAAACCAGCCGCACCGGACCCCTTCCCGGATCGGGAATCCAGACCCCCTGAGGCAGTCACCATAGGTGAACAAGAAGAGTATGAGGTAGAAACGATTCTCAGTTGCCGTAGGAGGGGAGGCCAGACGCAGTTTTTGATAAAATGGAAGGGTTATGGTCCTGAGGAGAACTCATGGGAACCCATCCAGAATGTTCACGCTCCCAGGCTCATCTTGGAGTTCTTTCGTAGCCACCCGCGGTGGAGAGATCAGTGGGGCTCCCGGAGGGTGCCCGTAGGGGGGGGGCAATGTCAGGGTCCGCCGCGACTCCGTCCCCGGCGCATGCGCAATAGTGGTGGCTCACGCCGGGACACAGGCACCAGATCCCGGCGGGCCGCGGATGACAGGAGGCCGCGCATGCGCAGTAGGAGCTGCGGGCTCGCCTCGGGCGGCTAATGACAGCTCGGGAGCGCGTCCTGGGCGGCCAATGACAGTGCAGGGCGCGATGTTTAAAGATACCCTGCACTGTCACAAATCGTCGTGAGGTCGTGACCTGGTCCTGGTTCCGGTCCATCCCCACCATCAGGGGCCCTGGTGAAAACGCAGACCGGGACTTAGACTCCACGCTCCGGGTGATTCCGCCTAGTGGCAGAGGTACCACCTGGCGGATCCGTAACGCTGTCTACTCTGCTTAACCACTGATCTGACCTTGGCTTGGCTTACGGATACTCTCTCGCTCCTCTGTGTATGACCTCGGATATTCCATCTGGCCATGCCTGCTCTGATTCCCACCTGGTACCTGACCCTGGCTTGAACCGGCTATCCAGTAAATCTCTAAATCCCGGAAGGGCTTGCATACCACGCACAGGCCCCTCCTGTCTGCAGACCTATCTCCGTGCACCAGCTGTGCCCACCAACCAGCACTCCTACAGGCGACCTGTGCCACTTTGGGCCTCACTCCCGCTGTTTCACTCTCAGTGGAGTCTGGAACTTAGCCACAAGGGGAGCTATCTCTCCATTGGCCTCCATCACCAGGTACGTGATACAATGTTAGCGGATGTATACATATATTGTATTTAACCGTTTCAATACCGTGCAATTTTACACCTTCCTGCCCAGGCCATTTTTCAGGTTTCAGCGCTCTCACACTTTGAATGACAATTGCGCGGTCATACAACATTGTACCCAAACTAAAATTTTATCATTTTCTTCACACAACTAAAGCTTTCTTTTGGTGGTATTTAATCACCGCTGGGGTTTTTATTTTTTGCTAAATTAACAAAAAAAGACCAAAAATGTTGAAAAAATAACACATTTTTCTTTGTTTCTGTTATAAAAGTTTACAAATAAATAATTGTTCTTCATAAATTTAGGCCGAGATGTATTCTGCTACATGTCTTTGGTGAAAATAACCCAAATTAGGATGTATTATTTAGTTTGTAGGAAAGTTATAGAGTTCACAAACTATGGTATAGATCTGAATATTGATCAATCCTGAAGTACTGACGGCCAATCTAATTTCTTGAGGTCCAAGAATGTCAGAATAGTACAGATATCCCCCAAATGACCCCTTTTTGCAGAGTAGACAGTCCGACGTACTTCATAAGAGGCATGGCGAGTTTTTTGAAGTTGTATTTTTTTGTCATAATTTTTCCGAAAATGAAAAAATGAAAAAAATGAAAAAAATTATTTTCACTATTTTTTTTTTTACATACTGTCACCAGTGCAGTACAGCGTCATCATATAACTGGCATGGCGGTGAACAGGGACACTGACTGGTGACAGTATGAAAAAAAAAAATATATATATATTTTTTTTTTTTTATTATATTTAATTTTTTATTACATTTTTTAAATTTTTTTTTAAGATTTTTTTTCATATTTTACTATGACCAAAATAGTACAATGTTACCATAGTAACATTGTACTACTTTGGGGAAGTGATCAGTATTTTTTTTTTTTTTTTTTTTTTACACAATTTGCTTATAGCAAAGAATTACTTTGCTATAAGCAAGCATTTAGCTGAATGAAATCGATTCATTCAGCTTTTTTTTTTTTGTTTGTTTTTGTGCTTAGCTGTGATTTGGTCACAGCTAATCACATGACATGTGCATGTGATTAGCTGTGACCATTCACAGCTAGACACTAGTATACAATGGATGGCATCATGAATGAAGCCATCCATTGTATACAACTGTCATGTGACCTGCTGTGATTGGTCACGGCAGGTCACATGGTACCGGCAACGGGTACTCGGATCTGTCATCGGCCGTGTCCGAGGTGCACGGCCGGTGACAGATTGCACTGCTGCGCCGCTCTGCAATAGCGCAAACGGCGCATGTGCGGGAGCACGCCAAATGGCGTGCACCCGGAATGGAGAGACACTTTTCAAGCCGCCAAACGGCCATTGGCCGGGCGGCTAATGGTTAAGGACTCTGTTCAACTATACGGTAACATATCTTGTTCACATGTGCTCCTGAAGAAGACAGCGAATGTCAAAATGCGTTGAGCGTGAATGTGGACTGTTCTATCTCATCAATACTAACTAATGTGTAGTACACGTGATCCCCTTGTTGGAACACACAGACATAGTTTTACACTTGCCCATTACAGTACCTTTTGCATAATAAAATATTGATTTTTAATTACTTGTAGTTATGTATTTACTATACCCTAAAATGTCCCTAATTACACAATTTTTGGTCCTGTCTATTATATATAGGACATGGCCATATGTTGACATAGAACTTCCTCCCTTGTGATTAGTATCATATATGTAATTTTTTTTTCCCAAAAAATTTATATTCTACCATACTCTCAAAAACAATTTAACACGTGATTGCAAAAAGGAATGCACAACTTACAATTTGTGTACAACAGCAACTTTTCTGCTCATTTTCCACTTCCATTTATTCTGATAACATCTGATGGAAAGCCTCATCATCACACCAGTGATCCTGGAACAATCGGATTAAACAGATCAGTCAGAGTTGAGAGTATTGCAGTCAGGCAATATTACACCGGAGCGGTAATAAGTCAGGTTGGATGGTTTGGCTGTTCTTCCCAGTATACGGTAATATCCCTTTATCACGCTCACCTGTCCTGGTGGAACTCCGCTCTCCCGCCGAGCAATAGAGCCATTTCGCTGCCCATCATCCTGCTTGGGGTTTAATGGCGGAGATTATTAAGTCCATCCGTCACACACTGTAATCAAGTCAGAATCGTTCTTACCCAGGGATGCTTTCCATTCTGATCACAATTATTAAACACTTTCATCACCTCTAATAATTATATTAATATTTTATATGCTGAGCTGTTGTCACTTCATGTGAGACCTGCAGTGTGCAAATCACAAGAGGTAAATTGTTTGTCTTGAATGGGGTGTGTTGGCAGAAAGGAATCTGAAAAGTTATAAAAAAAATGTTGCAAAAAGTTGGAAAAAAATTTTCAGGTGTGCATGCGGGAGTTCCTCTTCCTGTCGATGTAACATTGTATTTGAGTTTGCTGTGCAATCTGTTCTCCCAGGTTAGTGGCCACATTTGGAGGCTTAAAGCAGACCTTCACCCTCTGAGTGAACTTCCCTACAATCCACCTCTCCTCCCCTGGCTACATGAATAATGTTTTTTTTTTCACCTTCTTTTTATGAAAGCCTGAGGCTTGTCCTCCCCCCCCCCCCCCCCAATGCATGTAATTCGCCTAGGCGAATGGTGTGCACAGTGCTCGCTGTGCCTGTAATATATGATGTGCATATCTCAGATATCTTAGGAGGCAAAGCCCTTAATTCAGAAAGAATGAGGGGGGCATGCCTAATACTATGTCTACGGAAGGCGTGCTGGCTGAACCTGGAAGAGCTGGTGGGTCCAATGGATTGAGTGGTGTCAGAAGACAAGAGGATCTTAGCAGGACAATGCTGGATCCTCTGGGAGGGTGAGTATCTGAATTGAGCATGGAAGGCGTGTTGGCTGAACCTGAAAGAGCCAGTGGGCCTCTTGAAGATATCACAAGAAATTTGCTAGAATTGGATCGAGTGGTGTCAGAAGACAAGAGGATCTTAGCAGGTCAATGCTGAATCCTCTGGGAGGGTGAGTATCTGAATTGAGCATGGAAGGCGTGTTGGCTGAACCTGAAAGAGCCAGTGGGCCTCTTGAAGATATCACAAGAAATTTGATAGAATTGGATCAAGTGGTGTCAGAAGACAAGAGGATCTTAGCAGGTCAATGCTGAATCCTCTGGGAGGGTGAGTATCTGAAATGAGCATGGAAGGCTTGTTGACTGAACCTGAAAGAGCCAGTGGGCCTCTTGAAGATGTCACAAGAAATTTGGCGGAATTGGACCAAGTGGTGTTCCAAGACAAAAGGATCTCAGAGGAACAATTCTGGATCCTTCGGGTTGGTAAGTATCTGATATGAGCACAACAGACCACCTAGTAAACAGGGGGTTAAAAAAAGGGGGAGGGGCAAGTTTGATGATCCGCTTTAAAAATAACTGGACTTTGTTGCTAACCATGTCATACATTTGCAGTTAGATTAATGTGCTCTATCAGAGTGGATGGTTCAGATTCATATGGTGAAGTGTAGCCTTATATTCTGGATCTTGCTGCTTGCCATGCCATACATTGTGGTTGGGTTGATGCGTTCTATCAGAGTAAATGTTTTGGGTTGGTCTGGTGAAATGTAACCTCATACTTTGGACTTTGCTGCCAACCATCATACATTTGTGGTCAGATTAATGCAGTCTATCATGATAGATGGTTCAGGTTGGTCTAATGAAGTGTAGTCTCATACTCTGAAAAAGAGAGGAAGGCACCTCTAAGTGCAGTATTGACCTCAGGTTTGAAGAAGGAGGTTATTTAGCATGCTCCGAAATGCATTACCACCCCCTTCACCTCCTACATCCGACTCTGCTCTCCTAGCTTCATGTTGATGCACAGGCACATCCTGGACTCTACTTTCTGATCCTATAGACATAGTTTGCTGCTGGGCGGCTGGATGTCCCACCTGGATCTAATTACCACACGATGAGTCTTTTTAACTATTTATCTTGTAAGTGCAACTTATCCATTGTTTACTAAATAAATTGTCAATACTGCACTTAGAGGCGCCTTCCTCTCTTTTTCTTGTTACTGCATTAGAGCCTTGCTTCCACTCTAAGAAGAGCTGTCTCAGTGTTACTGCTCCCATCCATCCATCCATCCTTGATATCCATCTGGCACCTTTATCCTACAGCTACAGAGGTTGGGCTCCAACAAGCGCCCTATATAATATACATTTTCTAGTCTCATACTCTGGACTTTGCTGCTTGCCATATCATACATTTACGGTTAGGTTTATGAGGTCTAGTGGATGTTTCGGATTGGTATGGTGAAGTATAGCCTTATAGCAGGCATGTCCAAAGTCCGGCCCACGGGTCGGTTTAATACAGCCCTCCAACAGCCCCCCCTGCTCTGTGTAATGTGGCCCTCCCACGGCCCTCCCTTCTATGGCAGACAGTCTTCTGCTTGAGAGCAGAGGGCAGTGCACATGCCTGACTGCGGCACGTTCTCCCTGGTCTGTGTAAATGCGGCTGTCGCACGGCCCTCCCTTCTGTGGCAGACAGTCTTCTGCTTGAGAGCAGTGCGCATGCGTGACTGCGCCGCGCTGGGAGCGACAGAGGGCGGTGACGTCAGGGCTGGGCTTCTAGCGTGAAGTGTGTTTCTCTTCCCCTCCCGGCTGCCGAGCAGAGACTTCAGCTCCAGCTACCTTTTTCACCCTTCACATTAGTGCAGGTAAGTTTTTTTTTTAATTTATTTTCAATACATTGTGAAAACTCAGCTGTCAGTTGATCTTAATGTTATGAAATGAAAAGTATGTTGTTTGCAATTAACTTGGCATAAAATAATTTATTTGCATTTAATTGTAATGGTTCAAGGAATGTTCGGAAAAATGTTCGGCCCTCCACCATGTTCACTTCATCCAATCTGGCCCTCTTTGAAAAAAGTTTGGACACCCCTGCCTTATAGTCTTGCTCTTGACTTTACTGCATTCTGTCAGAGGGCTGGTTTGGTTTGGTCTGGTGAAATGCAACATCATACTTTGAACTTTGCTGCTAACCATGTCATACATTCATGGTCAGATTAATACGGTCTATCAGAGTGGATGGTTCCGGTTGCTCTAATAAAGTACAGTCTTATACTTTGGACTTTGCTGCTTGCCATTGCATATATTGTGGTTGGATCAGGGGCGGACTGACCATTTGGAAACTCGGGCACTGCCTGAGGGCCTGGGGTCAGTAGGGGGCCCCATGAGATGCACCTGGTACCTTTTTCATAGGCTTTTTTGAGTTTGGACACAGGGGCCCCATGATTCCCTATTGCCTGGGGGCCCCATGAGTTGTCAGTCCGCCCCTGGGTTGGATTGATGCGTTCTTTTAGCGTGGAAGGTTTGGGTTGGTCTGGTGAAATATAACCTCATGCGCTAAACTTTACTGTTAACCATGTCATACATTCATGATCAGATTAATGCGATCTATCAGAGTGGATGGTTCAGGGTGCTCTAATAAAGTGCAGTCTTATACTTTAGACTTTGCTGCTTGCCATGTCATACATTGTGGTTGGATTGATGCATCCTATTAGCGTGGATGGTTTGGGTTGGTCTGGTGAAATGTAACCTCACGCTCTGAACTTTGCTAATAACCATGCCATGCGTTTGTGGTTAGATTAATGTAGTCTATCAGAGGGGATGGTTTGACTTGGTCTGGTGAAGTGTAGTATTATACTATAGACTTTGTTGCTCGTGTTGTCATACATTGTGGTTGGATTTATATGTCCTATCAGAATAGATGGCTTGATTTGGTTTGGTGGAGTGTAACCTCATACTCTAGACTTTGCTGCTAACCATGCCATGCTTTTGCGGTCAGAATGATGGGATCTATCAGAGTAAATAGTTCAGTTGGTCTGGAGAAGTGCAGCCTTAAATTCTGGACTTTGCCGCTTGCCATGTTATATGTTGTGGTTCAGTTGATGCGATCTATCTAGATGGTTTGGGTTGGTCTAATGACATGAAGCCTCATACACTGGACTTTGCTGAATACCAAGTCATACATTGTAGTTGGATTGATGCTTTCCATCAGAGTGGTTGGTTTGGGCCAGTTTGGTGAAGTGTAGCTCAGACTTTGCTGCTTGCCATGTCACATGGTCCAGTTTGCCCCTTACTGCCTCCATGATCTGTCTTCAGAATAGAGCGGTGGATAGCTGTCCCCTTATGGACTCATGAACAAAAGGGATAATCTACAGACAGGTATTATTATGATCCTGCTGAGTCTAAGCAATTTTCCATTTTTGAGGTCATACAGTATACATATAATATACATACATATAATAGACATACATATATGCCCTGATGAAGAGGGGATGTCCCCCACCTCCAAAAAGCGTTGGCGCTCTTGTTCCATTGATTATATAATAAAATGGTATTCTGGCCTCTGTGTCCATTGGTCCATTGTCCTTATTGCTTCTACTATTTATTTATTTATTTCAGGTACTTATATAGCGCTGTCAATTTACGCAGCGCTTTACACATACCGTACTTTCCGGCGTATAAGACAACTTTTTACCCCTTGAAAATCTTCTCAAAAGTCGGGGGTCGTCCTCTACGCCGGTATACGGCATTCTGACACTTTTTAGGGGGGCGGCGCGGTGCCGCCGCCGCCCCCCCCTTCCAAGGGACACTAAGTACAGGGCTGGGCAGGGGCTGCTGTCTCTTACCTGGCTCTGGTCCCACGACGATCCGGTCCAGAGAGCGCGGCTGCTCCTTCATTCGGTTCGGCCACTGGATGTTCGCGCGGCTGCTCGGCTCCGCCTCCTCACCGGTGATTGGCCGCCAGAACTGTAGCTCAGGAAAGGCACACAGGCGGCCAATCACCGGGGAGGAGGCGGAGCCGAGCGGCCCCGCGAAAATCGAGTGAAGGAGCGGCCGGTAAGTGTGCCGTCCAGAGGTGCTGCTGCAAACACATATGCTGGCTGCAGCAGCACCATATTGGAACAGGGGCCAGTAAGTGTCATTGGTAGGAATAGTGCCCCATCATTGGTGTCACTGATACCAATGATGGGGCATTATTCCTCCCACTGACACCAACGATGGGGCACTATTCCCCCCCCCCACTGACACCAACGATGGGGCACTATTCCTCCCCCCCCACTGACACCAACGATGGGGCACTTTTCCTCCCCCCCACTGACACCAATGATGGGGCACGATTCCCCCCACTGATACTAGTGATGGGGCACTATTCCTGCCACTGATACCAATGATGGGGCACGATTCCTCCCACTGACACCAATGATGGGGCACGATTCCTCCCACTGACACCAATGATAGGGCACTATTCCTCACACTGACACCAATGATGGGACACTATTCCTCCCACTGACACCAGTGATGGGGCACTATTCCTCCCGCTGACACCAATGATAGGGCACTATTCCTCCCACTGACACCAATGATGGGACACTATTCCTCCCACTGACACCAGTGATGGGGCACTATTCCTCCCACTGACACCAGTGATGGGGCATGATTCTTCCCACTGGTGTGCATTGGAAGAGGGGTAGTCTTATATGGCGAGTATAGCCCAAACACTACATTTTAACAGGAAAAGTAGGGGGTCGTCTTATACGCCGGAAAATACGGTATATATATTGAACATTCACATCAGTCTCTAACCCTCAAGGGGAGTACAATCTAAGGTCCCTAACTCACATTCATACATACTAGGGACAATTTTAGACAGGATCCAATTAACCTACCAGCATGTCTTTGGAGGAAACCGGAGCACCCGGAGGAAACCCACGCAAGCACAGGGAGAACATGCAAACTCCATGCAGGAGGCGCCATGATATATTGGGAATCCTCTTTTTACGGACATCTTAAATCTTGAAAAACTACCAACTGAATTAAAGGAGTTTTAAGCCACCGGACCAGTTCCCAGTTTGTCGGTGTGATGAATACAGGTCTGTCGTACTACGCTGTAAACTCGATTGTCTTTATTTTATTGCCGCCGTAGAAAAGCGTGTCCATTGTATTATTGAAACGGCTCTAAAGTGTCATTCGGTTAAATGTCTCTCCTGGCAGCAGAGGACTCCGGCCCAAGCCGTGTAATAAGACGGTTTGGATTCATAAACAGAACGGCAACAAATAAACTGAGACAATTAGATTTTATTAAGAATGAGAGAGACACCCGTAAATACAATCCCCGTTCACCCGCACGCCTGTCCTTCGAGCATGCCGCCAGCTCGATGTGACAGTAAGAAGAAAATTTTGAGTTTTGACTTTAGATACACTTAGGGCTTCTTTACACTTGCTTCAAAATGTGTCGAAGGACACGCTTCTATAACGCACTCTGAGGGACAATTCACACTAGTGCGCAGCTGTAAAACGCAGGTCAACGCAAGAACAGCTAAAAAAACATTATTTCTTATGTGTCCTGTTCACAACTCAACACTGCATTGACCTGCGTTGCGTTAAAATACAACATGTATGCATTTTAATGCAACGCAGGTCAACGCAATGCAAGTAAAGAAAAAAACATGCTTTGTGATTTATTTTGTGACCCACAGGAAATGCTGCATCATACAGTGCATTTTATTGCACACTCGCATAAAAATGCGCATCAACATAAGTCAACGCGCGTTAAAACACGACTAAAGTGCATGAAAATGTACATGCATTTTCCATGCATTTTAGTGCAAGTTGGTGTGAGTTCACCCTGAATGCCAATCGAAGCACCTGTCACAATAAAATGCTTAGCAGTCCTGTTTACACTGTTGAGTTTCTTTGCTTTGCTTCAAAAATGATGCCCCATGTCGCTTTGTTGGTGCTTCAAAACGTCTCTAAAGCCTCCATAGAAGTTTATGACAACGCTCCTGTCAGGAATGGATTCACCACTGGTGGTGGGACTCACCTGCCATGTGGGCTGCAGTACCAGGACTGGCCAGCGGGTGCTCTCAGCAGCCGGAAGCTCACTCCTGCAATCAAGTCATCACCTGAGGCTGATTGCAGGAGGTGTATTTAAGGAGTGGCCAGGCCTCCAGTCAGGGCCTTGTTGTATAGTTTCCCTTGGCCCCTGTATCCTGATCCTGATCCTGCCTGCTTGAATCCTGACTCTGCCTGAACTCACCTGTACTGACCTCGGCTATTCCTGACTACTCTTCCGCCTGCTCCTTGCACCTTGCCTTCCCGTTTGCTACTGACCCGGCCTGCCCGACTACGTTTAGTATTGTTCTTATTGTTATCTGTTGGAGGTTTGGTTTGTTTGCACTGTGTTTATGTTTCGTCTTGCACTGCTTTTATGTATTGTTTAGTCTTGAATAAATTGTATTGTTTATACTATACTTGAAGCCTGTGTTTCCCTGTGTCAGTCCACACACCTCTGGTCATACCTGGAGCACTGACAGCTCCCTAACAGCACCTGCAGCTTTTGTGGGGCTTTTATTCAGCTTTAGCTTTTCTTTGTTTTGAAGGTATGAGATATCCCAGGATGCACTATGAAACAAACAAGCGAACCAGAAAGACACCATCAGCAGTCACTTCAGGTTTATGTATATACTGTATAATCTGAGAGTGTCTGGTGCAGACGTCACATCTGGTGTGCAGCGAGGAGCAGCAGGAAGGTGAGCGGGGTTCGGACTGGAGTGGAGCAACTAGCAGACAGCACACGTGGTGTGCAACATGTTAACGTTATATTGGAAGGTGAGAAAGGATCAGAGAGAGAGGAATGAACGATGGAGGATCAGCAGAGCTGGGGAACCAGGAGAAACTAGCAGATGTCACATGTGGTACTCAGCATTGGAGCAATATATCAGGAGGTAAGCGAGGACTGGAGAAAGAGGAGGATCAGCAAACCAAAAGATCAGCAGAGCTGGGGGTTGCTACTGAGTGGGGGATCAGCAGAGCTGAAGGTTGCTACTGAGTGGGGGATCAGCAGAGTTGGGGGTTACTGCTGAATAAGGGATCAGCAGAGTTGGAGGTCACTACTAAGCAGGGGATCAGCAGAGCTGGGGGTACAAACCAGCAAACCAGAAAGACATAATCAGAAGTCACTTCCAGTTCATGTGTATATATTCGGGAAGTGTTTGGTGCAGATGTCACATCTGGTGTGCAGTGAGGAACAGAAGGAAGATGAGCGGGATCCAGACTGGAGTGGAGCAAATAGCAGATGACACACGTGGTGAGCAACATGTTACCATTATAGTGGAAGATGAGCAGGGATTGGAGAGAGAGGACTGGGAGCAATATGGGGGAGGATTAGCAAACCAGAAGGTCAGCAGAGCTGGGGATTGCTGCTGAGTGAGGGATCAACAGAGTTGGAGGTTACTAATGAGCAGGGGATCAGCAGAGTTGGAGGTTACTACTGAGTAGGGGATCAGCAGAGGTGGGGGTACGAACCAGCAAAGCAGAAAGACATCATCAGCAGTCACTTCCGGTTCATGTGTACATATTCTGTAAGTGTTTGGTGCAGATTGGTCCTAGATTGTAAGCTCGAAAGAGCAAGGCCCTCGAACCCCTCGTGTATTGTATTGTTACTGTCTTGTCTCATGTTCTGTCCCCCTTGCTACTGTACAGCACTGAGCATACCCTTTGGCGCTATATAAATACTATATAATAATAATGTCACATCTGGTGTGCAGCGTGGAGCAGCAGGGAGGTGAGTGGGGTCCGGACTGGAGTGGAGCATCTAGCAAACAACACACATGGTGTGCAACATGGGAGTGCTACAGTGGAAGGTGAGTGGGGATTGGAGTGAGAGGACTGAATGGTGAAGGATCAGCAATGCTGGGGGACCAGGAGAAACTAGCAGGTGTCACACGTGGTGCTCAGCATGGGAGCAATATAGCAGGATGCAAGCGAGGAATGGAGAAAGAGGAGGATCAGCAAACCAGAGGATCAGCAGAGCTGGGGATTACTACTGAGCGGGGGATCAGCAGAGTTGGTGGTTACTACTGAGCGGGAGATCAGCAGAGTTGGAGGTTACTACTGAGCAGGAGATCAGCAGAGTTGGAGGTTACTTCTGAGCGGAGGATCAGCAGAGTTGGTGGTTACTACTGAGCGGGGGATCAGCAGAGCTGGGGGTTACTACTGAGCAGAGGATCAGCAGAGCTGGGGGTTACTACTGAGCAGAGGATCAGCAGAGCTGGGGGTTACTACTGAGCAGAGGATCAGCAGAGCTGGGGGTTACTACTGAGCGGGAGATCAGCAGAGCTGGGGGTTACTACTGAGCGGGGGATCAGCAGAGCTGGGGGTTACTACTGAGCAGAGGATCAGCAGAGCTGGGGGTTACTACTGAGCAGGGGATCAGCAGAGCTGGGGGTTACTACTGAGCAGAGGATCAGCAGAGCTGGGGGTTACTACTGAGCAGAGGATCAGCAGAGCTGGGGGTTACTACTGAGCAGGGGATCAGCAGAGCTGGGGGTTACTACTGAGCAGGGGATCAGCAGAGTTGGTGGTTACTACTAAAGAAAATAAAGGAATAGAAAATAATAGGAGTAGAATACAATAAAATCGAATATAGCTGTCTTCCGAAATTCAAATTTTGAAAAGAACAGAATAAAACATAATAGAATAGAAAAGAATAGAGTAAAACGGAACAGAAAATAAAGGAATAAAATAGAAAAGGAAAAATAGAATAGAATAGAAATACAAGAATAGAAATAATAGAATAGAAATACAAGAAGAGAATAGAATAGAAAAGAATAGAGTAAAACGTAATGGAATAGAAGAGAATAGAACAGAAAATAAAGGAATAGAATAGAAAAAAATTAGAAAATAATAGAATAGAATTGAAAAGAATAGAATAAAACCGGATAAGGCAAACATATAAGGAGATTAAATTTCAGCCTTCACCATTTGGGGTTCATTTTAGAGGGTAAATTCTGCTCCGAAAACCACAGCGCTGAGTGGCCATGCCGCCGGGCCCCGAAGGGTTAAAGCCATTGAGTCCTTTCTACACACAGCAAACCCAATTAACTTTATTAATAACACAATTAACAGCCCTTTGATTGTGTCTAGCAGAGGACATGAATTATTCTCCAGCCAGTTCTATAGAAACAATGACACGCCTTGTACAGATAAGACGCCTTTGAATATGGAAATCTGTGAAATGGAGATTTATGGGAGTTCAATGAGTCCAACTGTTTATTAAACAACAAAGGGGAGTTGAGATCGATCAGCACAAATCTGCTGGAAGTGTGCTGGGGCTGCACTTAGCAGCTCTAATCCTGGGGGGGAGAGAGAACAAAGAGGGGTAATCAGCATTATGCGCTCATTAATGGATGGAATATCAATTACCCCGCTCGCATCATACAGGAGGGTAGACGGGATCACTGACGTATAAAACATGACAATAGATGCGGGGGACCGCCATAACATGTATGAAGAACAGGAGTGCCCGAGCGAGCCGCAGTATCCCTTGTAGAACTGAAGTCTGGGCTCAGTCCTCACCAGGGACCGTACCTGCATGGAGTTTGTATGTTCTCACTCGGCTTGTGTGGTTTTCTTACCACATCCCAAAAATTGTACTGACACAGTAAATGAAAATTACAGGAGGAAACATATATCTGAGCGACTATGGGGGATGGGAGAGCATTAGAGTGTAAGCTCCTCTGCTGCAGAGACTGATGTGACTGGCTCAGTGTTCTCTGTACAGCACTACGGAATATGTCAGAGCTACAGTATATAAATGTATATTAATAGTGTGTGGTTGTGGTGGGACCAGGGGCGGACTGACCATTTGGAAACTCGGGCACTGCCCGAGGGCCCGGAGTCAGTAGGGGGCCCCATGAGATGCCCCTGGTACCTTTTTCATAGGCTTTTTGAGTTTGGGCAAGGACACAGGGGCCCCATGATCCCCTATTGCCCGGGGGCCCCATGAGTTGTCAGTCCGCCCCTGGGTGGGACATTAGAGTGCAGGGGCGGAGTGACCATTTGGAAACTCAGGCACTGCCCGAGGGCCCGGGGTCAGTAGGGGGCCCCATGAGATGCCCCTGGTACCTTTTTCATATGCTTTTTTGAGTTTGGGCAAGGACACAGGGGCCCCATGATCCCCTATTTTCCGGGGGCCCCATGAGTTGTCAGTTCGCCCTTGTTAGAGTGTAAGCTCCTCTGGTGCAGAGACTGATGTGACTGGATCAGTGTTCTCTGTACAGCACTGCAGTATATGTCAGAGCTATATAAATGTATAATAATAATAATGTGTGACTGTGATGGGACATTAGAGTGTAAATTTTTTGTTTATTAAAATCTTGCAAACAAAAAACATCATAAAAATCATATTTACATATATACAGAATAAAAATATGTATTTTTAAACAAAACCAGCTTACTTCAGCAAAATAACAAATCCTGACCGTCACCTAAACACCCCCTCAGGCTAAGAAACGATTAAACATTCACCCCATACATTGATCCCATACATCAATCCCATGCATGCAGCCTTTCTTCAAAAATCTGATGTTACAAAATCTAGGGGACGTGAAAGGACAGAAAGAGAAGCCACGCCCCCAGAGACTGACAGACAGCAGCTACGGGGACCTGACATTCCTCCACGCCTTTGTCCAGGCTCCCGGCCGCCACCTGTCCTTCTCAAGACCCCGAATCTTCCCAACCTCACCCAGAATGTTGTTCACCACCACCTCGACAGGAAGGACTTTTTTGCGAATGGAAACCTGACACCGTGCATTCCACGTGTAGTAACGGACTACTAAGCTAACTAGAAAAAGTGTCTCAAAATCAAAATCCCGGTGAGTCTGAAAGGCACCGTAAGACCACTCCGCGTAACTCAAGCGGGAAAGGAAAGGGATCCCCAGAGCCCCACCCACCCGCTTGTAGACTTCTATATTGAAGGGGCACTGAAGCAAGAAATGGTCCATCGTCTCCTCCACCCCACCGCACTCCACTCTTGGACAACCACGGTTCTCCGCAGAGCGATGCTTCAGGTTGCCCTTCACATAGAGTCTGCCATGGAACGAGAGCCAGGCCAAATCCCGAAACTTTAAAGGGATTCTCTCCAGATTCATCAAACGCAGACCCTCCCTCATAACCGGGCCTGGGCAATCCCTCAAGGCCAATGGCTCGCTAAAGGCAGATTCAACAACCCTCCTCTCCAGGGCCTTCCTAGGAAGAGATTTAATTTCCTCCGCCGTCACTCGCCATTGCCGAAGCATTTTCAGACACGGGGCAACATAAGCCGGGAGCTTACCATGTTGGACCCTCAGGCTTTTCACTGGCCCACCATTCTCCCAGCTCCGTAGAAAAGGCCTAAACCAGGACTGAAAAATACCAACCCACCCAGGCGGTTCCTCTGCCAGCATGCTACCAAAATTATGTTTCAAAAACATCAGAGAAAAGAAAACCACCGGGTTGACCATACCTAGGCCACCCATCCGCCTGGGAAGGTAGGTTACAGACCTCTTAATGAGGTTCAGTTTGTGCCCCCATAACAGCTGGAAGAAACAACTGTAGATCCTCGCATAGAGAGACACTGGCAAAACACAGACAAAGCTGACATACAGAAATACCGGGATCAGGTAAGTTTTAATCAGGTCAATCCTTTCCCTGTAAGAGAGTTTCCAATCCTTCCAGCTGGCCACCTTGGCATCGGCATCTTGTAGCCTGCTTACCCAATTTGCAAGGCCGTAATCACCGGGACCAAATCTGATGCCTAATACTTTAATTTCCTGCTGGGGCTCTGGGAAGGCGTCCGGAAGGGTAAAGCCTTCGCCTTCCTCTCCCATCCAGAAAACCTCACTCTTATCCTGATTGATCTTTGAGCCAGATGCCTCAGCATACTGTTCCATCACCGAGACCACCTCCTCTGCCTCCTGCGTCCCGGAGATGAAAACAGACACGTCATCAGCATAGGCCACGACCCTCAGAGGGGGCTCCCCAGGAATGCCCAAAGGAACTCCACACAACGGTCCGCTCTCTAACCTCCGAATGAAGGGATCGATTACAAACGCATATAGCAGAGGACTCAAAGGACACCCCTGACGCACACCTGAGCCAACCTCAAAGGGTCGTCCAATCCAACCATTCACAAGCATGAAGCTTTCAGCCCCTCTGTATAAGGTCTTTAGCCAATCGATAAAGCCCCCCTCCAGGCCATACTTGCCAAGAAGCAGCCATAGGTACTCATGATTGACTCGATCAAAAGCTTTGGCCTGATCCAATGCCAGCAGGAACTTTCCCCAGCCTGCAGCCCTGCACCGCTCCAGGGCCTCCCGGACAGCTAACACCGCTGAAAAAGTGCTTCTTCCCTGAACCGAACAGTGCTGATGGCGAGAAAGTAAATTGCCCGCAACAGACGATAAACGCCAGAAAATAATTTTTGCCAATATCTTCCTATCAACATTGAGAAGGCTAATGGGCCGCCAATTCTCAATTCTCGAGGAATCCTTACCCTTTGACAGAAGAATCACTGCAGATTGTCGCATGGAGGGAGAGAGTGAACCCTCTCTCAGACAGCCATTAAACACCTCCACCAAATATGGGGCCAGAGTCACCTTAAAGTGCTTATAAAACTCGGCTGTCAATCCGTCTGGCCCAGGCGACTTCTTCATGGCAAGCTGATCAATAGCTTTCACCACCTCATCTGCCGTGATGTCCTCTGTCAAACTCACAAGAGAACTGCCATTTCCCAGTCCTGGAGTAGAGTCCAGAAAACCCGACATGCTCCCTCGATCGAGGTCCCTCCTACCCAGGAGGTCAGCATAATATGACCTGGAGGTTTCCAGGATCCCTGACTTGGACTTTGTCAGGGAACCCGTACTGTCAACCAGGCCTACAACTGACTTAACTGCTCTACCTTGTTTGCAGTTCTGGTAAGGGTCGGGCGAGTGATATTTCCCATAATCCCTTTCCAGAACCAAAGAGGCATGCCTGTCATATTGACACTGCCTGAGCAAGAGTTTGACCTCAGAGATCGCTTCTGGATCTCCATTATTCGAGACAAGCCGATCGAGCTTCCTCCGCAGACGCTGGTAGGTGACATACTTATCAAGCTGTTTATTCCTTCCTATGGCCTTGAAAAACCCAACGATCCTTCGTTTTGTAAGCTCCCACCACTCGGACTTACTGCTGCAAACGTCCATGATTGATACCTGTGCCTGAAAAAAATCCTCAAAGGATTGACTCACCTTCTCATCGTCCAGGAGTGCCGAATTCAGCTTCCAGGTACCCCTCCCCTTAGGTGGTGTATCGGGGCCACTCAGAGTCACAGACAGAATACAATGATCGGAAAACTCTACCGCCTGACACACTGGTGCCGAGAAGGCGGAGTTCCCCTTTAAAAAAAACCTATCTATTCTACTCTGACTGGAACCTCTCTGAAAAGTGAATCCCGTGTCGTCTGGGCAGCAATGAATGTGCACATCAACCAGACCTGCCTCTCTAGCTATTTTGTTTAAAAAAAACCCGTCACAGTCCAGCCTGACTCCGGTCCCTCTCCTGTCCTTAGTCCTAGTGACGGTGTTAAAGTCACCACCGAAGACAACTTGCTGGGCTGTAAAAAGGAAAGGCTTGATCTTCATGAAGAGGCATTTCCTGTCCCATTTTGTCTGGGGCCCATAGATGTTAATCAGGCGCAGGTCCTGCCCCCCCATGGAGACGTCTAAGACCATGCATCTCCCCATTTCTACCTCAATAATCCGCCGACAGGTTACCATGCCGGAAAAAAGTACCGCAACTCCAGTGTAAGGCTCGGCCGCAAGAGACCAGAAGGAGGGGCCGCGCCTCCACTCCTTCTTCGCCATATGAACATCCCCCAAACTGGACAACCTGGTCTCTTGCAAAAAGAAAATGTCAGCATCAAACCTGCTGAGCAAAAATAAGGCCATGTTACGAGCGCTTACTGATTTTATGCTGGCGACATTAATGGTCGCCACCTTCAAAGGAGTGGGAACCGCCATCAGGATGATCGAGGTACCCGTTTCTTAGCCTGCTTACCCCCCTCCCTACTTGGAGACCCTACACGCTTCATAGTCCTCTGTGTTTCCTCCTCCATGGAAACCAGAGACTCATCCCCTGAAGATCCCTCATCCTCCACCTCAGATAACACTTCAAATGTGTTTGACACCTCCACCCTCCCAGGGTCAGGTACAGGCACATCCTTCTTCCGCTTCTTCTTCCCAGACTTCCTTTTTGCCTCCAACCACTCCATATCATCATTTGATAAACCGGCCCGCAAAGCCCCCTCCCCTTCCCTTCCACCATCACCAACAACATCATCCACCCCACTCTCTCCACTCACCACAGCAGTCCCCCCAACCTTCACCCCAACACCCCCACCATCATTCACTCCACCCCCCAGCGCCTCACGCGCTCTGACCCTCTGACGCCGGGGAGGGGGGGTCGGTGCAACCATACACATTGGTCCAGTTCCCTCCACAGCCCCCACTACCTCTGGGGAAACTGACACAGGAGGATCAGACACAACATCCACGGACACTGACTCAGGGGGCACAACACATGGAGATGACACATTAGAGGGACCATCAGACACTGGGACCACAGGGACAGAGACATTGGGGACCCCTGGCACAGCCTCCCTCTCCTCTGCCTCCTCCATGTCCAGACGAAAAAACTCTTCCACCAAAGCTGACTGGTTGTGCATGGCCTCAGGGCACCGGTTGTACGAATGGCCAACCTTATCACACAGATTGCACCTGATGATATTACAATCCTTAGCCAGGTGCCCCAGATCCTGACATAGGGAGCACTTCATCTCTGGGCATGAGGAGGCGAAGTGACCCCGAGAACCGCACTTATTGCAGAGCTTGGGCTGCCCAGGGTAGAACACCACAATCCTGTCCTTCCCAATGAAGGCTGAGGAGGGCAGATGCTGGACCACATTCCCACACACATACAACCTCATCTGCACCGACCACCCACCAGTCCATATCCCTCTCTCATCCACAATCTTCTTCAGGGGTGCAAGTAGCTCCCCAAATCTCCTCAGCCAGACAGCCAAGTCAGCCGAAGGAATGGACTCATTCCGTACTAGAATGGTGACCGTCTTCACTAGAGGTTGGCGTGAGACAACCTTTGGGACGAGTCCCCTCCACTCCGGCAGACCCTTATACATGTGTTCATACTTCTCCCAGAATATATCCAGAGACTCGGGGCGCACAAAGGACAGATCATATTCATAGGATCCTACAGGGCTGATCAAGGCGAAGATGTCATCCGCCCTAAACCCCATCTCCAAAATCCTGTCCACCACCGACATCCTGACCGGGGGAGCACCCCCACCTTCCCATCTGAGCTGCACCAAATTCCTCCTCCTGAAGGACAGGGGTGCAGATGGCAGACCTGCAGCAGACCTCCCCCCAGAGCTGACAGCATGATGTGACCCCCTCCTCCCAGCCAGAGCCCCAGCATAGGTCTTATTTGCAGCATTAGATGTAGTGGACCTTAAAGCTGCACCCCGCCCATTGGTTGCAGGAACCTCAGAGCCCCCGCTCTGCAGACCACCATCAGAGGCAGCAGCAGTCCCTCCATCCACCAACACACAGGCATTCCCCTTTCCAGCATTGCAAGCACTCTTATCATCCATATGTTTCCTTTCACTCGTGGCACTACTGCTCCCAGCAGACCCACTCACACCAGATGCTCCTGTCTCCCCCTCCCCCAACATACTCCTCTTAGGCAAAAGCCTTCCACTCCTGGTCACTCTCCCCTGGGTTTCAGCAACCCCTTTCAGAGTGCTGCTGACAATTTCCCTCCCACCATTTTCTGCTGCATTTGCAGCCATCAGCAGAGGTTGTCCAGCAATAGTCTCAGATCCCCCCTTTACCTTCCCCCCAGCAGAGTCCACAGTCCCAGGGTTCCTGGTATCAGAGTCCTCAGTCCCAGCAGAGTGCAGTCCTGCAGGCACAGCAGCCATCTTCCCTGCAGAGCTCTGTGCACACACAGGAGGATTTCCCTCGAAAACTCTGCAGTGCACATGGCTGTCCACACTGGAGTCCAAAATGGCACTTTTAATAAAGCGCGGCTTTTCTGTTTTTTTCTCCTTTACAGGACCAGGTACAGAGTCCTCACCGTCATCTTCATCCTCAGAGTCCTCAGAAAAACGGAAAGTTCTTCCAATTAGGGAAGACTCCAATTCCTCAATGTACTTTAGCAGCCCTCCACCATATTCCTCTACCTCCTGTGCTGTTCCTCCAGCTTGCTGTGGAGGGAGGGGGGCAGAGGCTGACATTTCCTCCAGGGAAGCAGATCCTGAGGTGGATGGGATAGCAGGGGCAGCATCCAGGACCCCCTCCTCACTCTCCACCCGTACTGCCACCGCCGATGCTGGATCCTTACCGGAGTCTCCCTTCATCTTCCTGAACCTTTCCTCATTCCGGAACTTTTCTCTGAAAGCTCCGCTCTTCTCCTTCAGCGTCTTTACCAGATTCTGCTGCTTCTTGATGGCGACCTCCAAACCCTTCATCTCCGGCTTCATGCTCTGCCTCTTGCTGCTCCATGACTTGTCATGGAGAACTTTCTTTTTCTTGTAGTCAGTTTTCAGACTCACCAACTTTTCCTCCTCCTTTGCGATTCTCACCAGATAATCAGCAACCCGCTCTCTAAAGACAGGGAGGGATTCCCCACTTTTAGGGCCACAGCCAAGGTCTTCAGGTGCTGGTAAAGTATGGGAAGGCAAGCTGGGTCCCTCAGGGGGAGCATGGTCTGAGCCTAGCCCAGAAGAGGCCATGTTTCTGGGGCCAGGCGAGCAGGCCTGGCCCCCTAGTGCCTGGAGAGGGAGAGCACCTGCAGCACAACCTCTCTGGTGCAGAGTGGAAGCTCCTCTGGTGCAGAGACTGATGTGACTGGCTCAGTGTTTTCTGTACAGCACTGTGGTATATGTCAGAGCTATATAAATGTATAATAATAGTGTGTGGCTGTGGGGGAGGGGACATTAGAGTGTAAGCTCCTCTGGTGCAGAGACTGATGTGACTGGTTCAGTATAAACCATATAAATGCTGCGCTACATTCAAAATTAAAGTGAATGTGGAATCCGATAATATAAATCAATATAGTGACAATATTATGTAAATAAATATATAAGTGCTTAATGATAACAAAAATTATCACATCAAACACCCCAAAAATTATAAAAGCACAAACTTAAATCTATACGCATGTGCATAAATTACACATACATATAGTTATATCACACGTGCAAATGTGAAGTGAAATAATAACTTATTAAACGCACAGAAAAACAAATCTATAAATGTTGAAGGTGAAAAAAAATGTGAAGTGAAATAATTGCTTATTAAACGCACAGAAAGTCCAATTAAATGTTGAAGGTGAACAAAAATGATAACGGTGTTTCCAATAATACTGCAAAGTGACCACAGGTGAACCAAATCGTGCAGGTATCTGAGTGTAGATAGAGCTTGTGAATCCAACCACCTTCTGGATTAGCCTCTCACCTCATCCCTTCGACCCTTGCGGATCAAAGAGCAATAATGGATCCCTCTCACAGATCCTCCAGGTACCACAGCCTTCCAGAAACGCTTTTCAAATTTCAATAATCCCACTCAAGCTCTTCTCCAGGTATAGGTGAAACATCAATCCCTCAGAACAAAAAGAGGAATCCTCTTTTTGTTCTGAGGGATTGATGTTTCACCTATACCTGGAGAAGAGCTTGAGTGGGATTATTGAAATTTGAAAAGCGTTTCTGGAAGGCTGTGGTACCTGGAGGATCTGTGAGAGGGATCCATTATTGCTCTTTGATCCGCAAGGGTCGAAGGGATGAGGTGAGAGGCTAATCCAGAAGGTGGTTGGATTCACAAGCTCTATCTACACTCAGATACCTGCACGATTTGGTTCACCTGTGGTCACTTTGCAGTATTATTGGAAACACCGTTATCATTTTTGTTCACCTTCAACATTTAATTGGACTTTCTGTGCGTTTAATAAGCAATTATTTCACTTCACATTTTTTTTCACCTTCAACATTTATAGATTTGTTTTTCTGTGCGTTTAATAAGTTATTATTTCACTTCACATTTGCACGTGTGATATAACTATATGTATGTGTAATTTATGCACATGCGTATAGATTTAAGTTTGTGCTTTTATAATTTTTGGGGTGTTTGATGTGATAATTTTTGTTATCATTAAGCACTTATATATTTATTTACATAATATTGTCACTATATTGATTTATATTATCGGATTCCACATTCACTTTAATTTTGAATGTAGCGCAGCATTTATATGGTTTATATTCACTTGATCACTGGTATATGATTTAATGCTAGCAGCTGTTTGGGGTTCATATATTTAATTTGTATTATTTAAAACACTATATTTGGAGCGCAGGAGGGTCACACCACTGTGACTGGTTCAGTGTTCTCTGTACATCGCTAAGGAATATGTTGGAGCTATATAAATGTACAATAATAATAATAATAATATGAGTGTGTAATTGTAAGCTGTGAGGTGTTCCGGCGTCCCGGCGGTCAGTATGATCTCATTCCGTCTCTCGCACTTCTCCTTAATTAAACTTTGAAGGTTGTTCCACCATTTCCTCTTTGCACCGTCTGGCCCAGGACTAAAGCGGAAAATTACAATTTAAATGAAAAACAATAGGATGTAATTAATCTGAGACCACAAAGTAAAATCTCAGCGCGGTGTCAAAGCTGAACGTGAACCTGAAAATGTCCCCTTTTGTGTTGTCGAAGGACAAAACTCTCTTCTGTGTATTGCATGATTGGAGATATCGGTCATGAGATGGGTTTACTCTGTACTCTGGGCTCATATCTCCATATATTGTACAACAGGCCATCAATTCTGTGTACATTGTATTGTATTATATTCATTGTATACATTATATTGTATTGTATTCATTGTATATTGTACAGTGTATTGTATTGTATGCAGTGTAAATTGTTTTGTATTATATTGTATGTTGTACATTGTATTGTATTATATTTATTATATTCAATGTGTATTATATTCATTGTATATTGAACAGTGTATTGTAGACATTGTAATTTATACATTGTGTATTGTATTGTATTATATTGTATACATTGTCTATGGCCCATTGTTTTGTTTTGTATTATATTGTATACATTGTAAATTGTTTTGTATTGTATTATATTGTATACATTGTCTATGGCCCATTGTTTTGTATTGTATTATATTGTATACATTGTCTATGGCCCATTGTTTTGTTTTGTATTATACTGTATACATTGTAAATTGTTTTGTATTATATTGTATACATTGTATGTTGAACATGGTATTGTACTATATTCATTGTATACATTGAATTGTATTATATTCATTATATTAATTGCCAGGGTGCTAGATGTAATCCTAGACTCTGACCTCTCCTTTGGGCCCCACATCCAATCACTGGCTAAATCCTGCCTCCTCAACCTCTGGAACATTTCCAAAATCTGTCCCTTTCTGAAGAATGACACCACAAAACAACTTATCCACGCCTTGGTTTTTTCCCGCCTTGATTACTGCAACTCCCTCCTCACTGGTCTACACAGGGTATCCCCCCTTCACTCTATTATGAATGCTGCTGCTAGACTCATACACCTTACCAACCAATCAGCGACTGCTGCTCCTCTCTGCCAATCCCTTCACTGGCTCACTAACTCAACGTATAAAATTCAAATTACTAACCACAACACTGCCCCTAGCTACATCACCAACCTCATCTGCAGATATCGCCCACTCCACTCCTCCCATGATATCTTCCTCTCTAGCTCCCTCATCACCTCCTCCCACGCTCGCCTTCAGGACTTCTCCAGAGCCTCTCCCATTCTCTGGAACTCCCTACCACAGTATGTCCGATCAGCCCCCACCCTGTCTGCCTTTAGGCGATCTTTGAAAACTCACTTCTTCAGGGAAGCCTACCCCACCTCCACCTAAGAACTGTACTTGAATCACCTCCGTCAGATCATCCCCCACAGCTATCACCTTTTGTATCACCTCCCTCTTCCTTTAGATTGTAAGCTCCACGAGCCGGGCCCTCCTATTCCTTCTGTACTGAAATGTATTGTAATTGTACTGTCTCCCTTATCGTAAGGGGCCGCCCGGCGGTACCACTAGCACTCCACTGATCAGGCGTCTCCAGCGTACGGAGTCTAAGCCCCAGAGTACTTGTTCACCAGGGCCCCTGATGGTGGGGATGGACTTGGAGTACCCCGGGACCAGGTCGTGACTACTGAGGACACCCGTCAGTGGTAGGGGTATTCGCCAGGGGCTCCCACGGGAGAGAGCCAGGTATGAGGAGGTCTGAGAGGGATGGATGCATGGATGGATGGCTGAGCAAGTGCAAGGTCAGACAAGCCGGGTCGGTAACTATGGGGACGGTGCGTTACAGAGCAGCGGGCAAAGAATAGTCGGGTCACACGCCAGGTCAGCAACAGCAGGTCAGATCCAATAGGGGGCATTCAGGAGAGAGGTCAGGCAAGCAAGGGTCAAGAACAGGAGAAAACAGCAAGGTCAGGGCACAATCCAGGTCAGCAACTTACTATAAACAGGTTCACAGGTTCACAGGATACAAGGAGACCAGAAGGCACTGAATGACAGCTCAGGGCCGTTTAAATATCCCGCCCTGCGCTGTCATTGGTGCCAGGTGCACGCCCACGGTCTCTACTGCGCATGCGCAAACTTGATTGCCACGGTCGGCCAGGTCCCGGCGCCTGCGTCCCTGCACAGGGCGGTGCACTGCGCCTGAGCCGAGCCCAGCGCCGCGGTGATCCCCGACATTGCCCCCCCCTACGGGCAACCTCCGGATGCCCACCCGATCTCTCCACCACGGGTGATCGCGAAGAAACTCCCGGACTAGTCTGGGTGCGTGGACATTATGAGCCGGTTCCCAGGAATTGTCCTCTGGACCATAGCCCTTCCACTTAATTAGGAATTTTTTCTGGCCCCCCCTTCTTCGGCACTTAAGGATTGTTTCCACCTCAAATTCCTCTTGTCCTTCGACAGTTTGGCCTCCAGAGGTCTGGATTCTCATTCTGGGAAGGCATCTGGGATCACTGGTTTCAGCAAGGACACGTGGAAGACCGGATGAATTTTGAATGTGTCAGGAAGGATAAGCTCATATGCTACCTCGTTGACCATCCGCTTTACCCGAAAAGGCCCCACAAATTTAGGTCCCAATTTTCTCGAGGGACAGAGCATCATTAAATTGGTTGTTTCTTGTTAAACGCATTCTTATTGTCCTCTTGGGCCCGAGCGATGGCTTCCTGGAGTACTTGGTTGTTAGCGGAGAAGAAGGTTAATGCATCCTGCGTTGCCAGAACTGGGCATTCAGAGACCAAATCAGGGAGAAAGACAGGGTGAAACCCATAATTGGAAAAGAATGGGGACTGCCCCGTTGCAGAATGGCTTGCGTTGTTATAAGCAAACTCCGCCAGGGGTAAGAGTGACAACCAATCATCCTGCAGGAAAGACGTGTAGCAACGCAAGTATTGCTCCAGGGTCTGGTTAGTCCTCTCGGTCTGACCGTTGGTCTGAGGGTGGAACGCAGAGGAGAGGGACAACTTGATGTCCAGGGCCTTGCACAGAGCCCTTCAAAATTTAGACGTAAATTGGACCCCTCGATCAGAGACAATGTCCTCAGGTACTCCATGTAGTCTAACGATCTCCCGGATAAATATTTGCGCCGTCTCGGCAGCTGACGGAGTCTTCCTTAGTGGTACAAAGTGAGCCATCTTGGATAAGCGATCAACGACCACAAGAATTGCTGTGTGGTCTTGCGACGGTGGGAGCTCGACTATGAAGTCCAACGCGATCCTCAGCCAAGGCCGTTCAGGAATCGGCAAAGGCCGCAACAGCCCCCAAGCTTTGCTCCTCGATGGTTTGCTCTTCTGGCAGATGGTACAGGATCTCACATAGCGCTTGCAATCCTTAGCCATGTTTGGCCACCAAAAAGAGCGCCGGAGAAGCTCCAGAGTCTTGACTGGGCCAAAGTGTCCTGCCAGCAGGTGATCATGGCAATTCCCCAAAACCAGGGACCGGACTTCCTCAGGTACCATGATTAAATCTTCCTTCCATAGGAGTCCCCCCTTGTTCTGGAGGGATACCCCAACTGGGGTTGACGTGGCCGTAGATGCTTCCATTAGCTTGGAGCGAAGGTCCGTCTGGAGCGCCAAGAAGTTCCCCGAAGACAGGATAGTGTCGGGTACCAGTTCTTCTTCGGAGTCCTCATACATACGGGATAACGCATTGGGCTTCGTATTTTTAGATCTGGGCCTGTAAGTAATATGAAAGTTAAACCTGGAGAAGAACAAGGCCCATCTCGCCTGTCGTGGGCGTAAACGCTTGGCGGTCCTCAGATACTCCAGATTCTTATGATCTGTGAAAATCAATATGGGGTGTGAGGCACCTTCCAGCAGGTACCTCCATTCCTCTAACGCTGCTTTGATAGCCAACAGCTCTCGATCGCCGATATCATAATTCTTCTCAGCTGGGGTGAGTTTCCTCGAGAAGAATGCTACGGGATGGAGTAATTCTTTGGTGCCCTTCCGCTGGGACAGGATGGATCCTACCGCATTCTCCGATGCATCTACCTCCAAGATGTAGGGCAGGGCCGCGTCCAGATGGCCCAGAATGGTTGCCGAGGTGAATAGCTTTTTCAGAGCTTCAAAGGCTTCCTGAGCCTCCGGTGTCCATTTGAACCGGGTTCCAAGTTTGGTTAATTGAGTAATGGGGGAGACCAGACCCGAGAAGTTCTTGATGAACTTTCGATAAAAGTTTGCGAACCCAATAAACCGTTGGATGCCTTTTTTGTCCGTGGGTTCAGGCCAATCTAAAATTGCAGAGACCTTCTGGGGGTCCATCGCGACCCCCGCGGTGGAGATAATCAGGCCTAGAAACGTAATGTTGGATTGCTCGAAGCAACATTTATCCGCCTTGGCATATAACCCATGCTGCCGCAACCGCCCCAACACCTTTGCCACATGCATCCTATGATCCTCCAGGGAGGGTGAAAAAATCAGTATGTCGTCCAGATAGACGATAACAAAGATATCCAAAAAATCCCTGAAGATGTCGTTCACGAAATGTTGGAAAGTGGCTGGTGCATTGCACAGCCCAAATGGCATGACCAAGTATTCAAAATGGCCAAACCAGGTACGGAATGCCTTTTTCCACTCGTCCCCCTCTCTTATGCATACCAGGTTATAGGCCCCACTTAAATCAAGTTTTGTGAATATAACCGCAGCCTTTAGGCTCTGAAACAATTCTGGTACCAATGGCAACGGGTAATGATTTTTGATCGTGACCCTGTTCAGCTCCCGGTAGTCAATACAAGGTCTCAGGGTTTTGTCCTTTTTTTCCACGAAGAAGATTCCCGCTCCTGCTGGAGAAGTGGAGGGGCGGATGAATCCCTTCTGGAGGCTGTCCTCAATATATTCTTTTAGGGCCCCCAATTCAAGCTCAGATAGGGGGAAAATTCGCCCAAAAGGAATCTCAGAGCCTGGTAACAGGTCAATTGGACAGTCATACGGGCGGTGGGGGGGCAGGGTATCGGCTCCCCGTTTACTGAATACATCCAGGAACCCATGATAGGCTGCGGGAATAACCTGTTTCAAATAAGAGTCTCCTTCGGAGCATAGGAGAACCCGGGGCTCCGCGGGGCCCGAAGTGCGACAATGTTCCCGACAGTATGGGGAAGGGAACGAGATTGACCCGGTTTCTCAGTCAATTTGGGGGTTATGGGACCGTAACCATGGGAGCCCCAAAATGACTGGAAAAAGAGGTGAAGCAATAGCATCCAGGCGGAGGAATTCCTGGTGTTGGTTGGCAATGGTAGTGGCAATGGGGGGAGTTTCCTGATTAACTACCCCCGATTTTATCTGGGAACCATCGGTCAAAAATATGTTGAAGCCCTTCTTTCTGTGTTGGAGGGGAATACCCTGCTGGTGAGCAAAATCTAAATCCAGGAAACAGCTGCATGCCCCCGAATCAATTATGGCTGTCACCTCCACGGTCCTTTCTGGAAGCTGAAAGGAGAGGGGCACCACTAAGTATTGCGAAGGACAGGTATTGCTAATAGACAAAGAAGAAGGGGTGCACTTACTCATTTTCTGAGGGCAGGATCGCACCATATGACCAGCTTCACCGCAGTAAAGGCAGAGGTTCTGGGCTCATCTGCGCTGGCGTTCCTCCGGTGGTAATTTAGGCCTCGCCAGGCCTAGCTGCATGGGTTCCGGAACATCTCCTGGTGGTAGATTCTGGATGCTTGGTCGGGTTGATTGGCTGGGGCCTTGGAATGGACCCCAGGTATTTCCGTGACCCTGGCCGGACCTCTCGAGCCTGCGTTCCCGCAGTCTTCGGTCAATTTTAATTGTCAGGGAAATAAGGTCTTCTAGAGATTCGGGAACCTCCACCCGGGCCAGCTCATCTTTCAAGGGATCAGACAGCCCCATACGGAACTGGTGCAGCAGAGCAAACTCGTTCCAGCGTGTGTCCCCCATCCACCGCCTGAAATCAGAGGCGTATTCCTCTCTCGCCCGCCGGCCCTGTCGGAGCGTATATAAGGTCACTTCGGCAGAGGCTGCCCGCTGTGGGTCATCATACAAGATGGCCATCGCTTCAAAAAAACTATCTGACCGATCCCAGATGAGGATCATTGTTTCCCCTTAACCGGTGGGCCCAATCCTGGGGTTCACCCTGCAATAGTGAAATGACGAATTCTACTTTCACATTTTCGGTCAGAAAGGTACGGGGTTGTAGCTCAAAGAACAGGAGACAGGAATCACGGAATGACCGGAAGCGTGTGCGGTCCCCGTGGAAACGCTCCGGTAAGGGTACTCGGGGTTCCGCCATAGAGAGCGGGGCGGAAGCCCCTGAGGCTGGCTCCTGAGCTACCAGGGCCGGGGGTCAGATATAGAGCAAGTCTGGAAGCGTTTCTCCAGCTGCATACATCTGTCCTGCAGGGCCGTTATGGCCTGTGTCAAATTAGCTAGGTGCCTGCAAATTTCCTCTAGCGGGGAGGGCCCTCCTCTAGGCTCAGTCGTGGCCTTCTGGCACTGTAAGGGACCGCTCGGTGGCACCACTAGCACTCCACTGATCGGTCGTTCCCAGCGTACGGAGTCTAAGCCCCGGAGTACTTGTTCACCAAAGCCCCTGATGGTGGGGATGGACTTGGAGTACCCCGGGACCAGGTCGTGACTACTGAGGACACCCGTCAGTGGTAGGGGTATTTGCCAGGGGCTCCCACGGGAGAGAGCCAGGTATAAGGAGGTCAGGAGACCCCGTTGAGAGGGATGGATGGATGGCTGAGCAAGTGCAAGGTCAGACAAGCCGGGTCGGTAACCATGGGGACGGTGCGGTACAGAGCAGCGGGCAAAGAATAGTCGGGTCACACGCCAGGTCAGCAACAGCAGGTCAGATCCAATAGGGGGCATTCAGGAGAGAGGTCAGGCAAGCAAGGGTCAAGAACAGGAGAAAGCAGCAAGGTCAGGGCACAATCCGGGTCAGCAACTTACTATAACAGGTTCACAGGATACAAGGAGACCAGAAGGCACTGAATGACAGCTCAGGGCCGTTTAAATATCCCGCCCTGCGCTGTCATTGGTGCCAAGCGCGCCCGCGGTCTCTACTGCGCATGTGCGAACTTGATTGCCGCGGTCGGCCAGGTCCCGGCGCCCGCGTCCCTGCACAGGGCGGTGCACTGCGCCTGCGCCGAGCCCAGCGCCGCAGCGATCCCCGACATTTATATTGTAAAGCGCTGCGCAAACTGTTGGTGCTATATAAATCCTGTATAATAATAATATTATATTCATTGTATACATTGTAATTTATTCATTGTCATGTTTCATATGGCTGTCATATGCCTGCAGTCAGTGCCTTGGTGTATGTTTCCCATGAGCCCCTGTACCTGCATCCTGTCTGCTTCCTGCCTGATTCCTGATTCTGCTTGATCCTGACCCTGAATGAACTCCGCCTGTCCTGACCTCGACTATTCCTGACCACTCTCCAGCCTGCTCCTTTGGTACCTTGTCTGCCTGATTGTTCCTGACCCGGCCCGTCTGACTACGCTCTGCCTACTCCTTTGTGTCTTGTCTGCCCAATGGTTCCTGACCCGGCCTGCCTGACCGCTCCACCTCACCAGCCCTGACTGCTCTTGTCTGTGTACATTCCGTTATCAGTTGGAGGTTTTGTTTTGTTATATTGTGCATTATATTTGTGTATAACCCTTATAAATTATATTGTTATATTGCCCTGACAAAATCACACTTTCAATGCTTAGATTGGAGAGACAGAACATACATTGTATTATATAGTATTGTATATTGTATTGTATTACATTATATTATATTGTATACAGTGTACATTGTATTGTATACATTGTTTTGTATTATATTATATTGTATGCGTTGTATATTGTATTAGAATAACTGTATAGTGTATTGTAATATTTTATATTACATGAAATGTTAAATATACTCATTCAAATAATGATAACAGACAACAAAAAAGATAATAGCAAATATTGAAGAAATATCGGAGCAGTTCTTCCACCAAAGTGCAATATAGTGTGTCACAAAAAGTTCAGCCCACCTCTAAGATTCATCCAAAGACCATCACTCTAATCGCAAAGGATCTCTCCAACACCGCCGTGCCTTGAGTGGCTAACACCCCATCACACTGAACACTCACCAGATAATGGTGAATAGCAGACAATATCACATCTCCTCCTCTTGAATACAACCATTCCCATCAGTCAGGTGAGTGTCATAGATACGATGCATGAATGGGCAACAAAATAGATCACAAAATCACATAATTCCCTTTAAAAAAAGTTTTATTGCCACTACCCCCCTTTAAAAGGTACTCACATGAAACACCCTCAGAGGAAGTCAGAATGACGAAACGCGTCAGTATGTGATGTCAGCACGTTTGCCGGTGGTGATGGTGCCTCCCACAAACGGGCTGTGTCGGCTGTATGCGGTAGCGTGGTGAGATGTACCGCTCACTTTACATGCGGTGATCAGTTGAATTCGTATGTTTTAAATGCGCAATTAGTCTTGTTTAATGTGAGTACCTTTTATGACACTCACTAATGCATCGTATCTATGACACTCACCTGACTGATGGGAATGGTTGTACCCAAGAGGAAGAGATGTGATATTGTCTGCTATTCACCATTATCTGGCGAGCGTTCAGTGTGATGGGGTGTTAGCCACTCAAGGCACGGCGGAGTTGGAGAGATCCTTTGCCACTAGAGTGGTGGACTGGACTTTTTGTGACACACTGTATTGCACTTTGGTGGCAGATCTGCTCCGATATTTCTCTGATATTTGCTATAATCTTTTTTGTTGTCTGTTATTATTTGAACGAGTATATTTATCATTTCACGTACAATAAGAGCCGTTTTATGAAGAATTCCTATTTATTCATATTCCATATATAGATATTTTTATTACAATACCGGCTGCTTATCAATATTGTCAACTAAAATATATTTAAATTTGCAAACACATAAGTGCATAGTTATACGCTCATAGAGAGCATACATTTTTCATAATATTTTATATTGTATATGTGTATAGTGTATATTGCATTGTATTATATTGTATGCAATGTAGTTTTTATTGTACTGTACACATTGTATATTGCATTGTAATATAGTGTATTCCTTGTATATTGCACATTGTATTGTATTATATATATATATTGTATATTACACATTGTATTGTTTTGTGTTATATTGTATACATTGTGTATTATATTGTAAATTGTACATTGTATTGTATGTTGTACATTGTGTATTACTGTATATACATGTTATATTATATACATTATGTATTGTTACTATTGTATTGTATATTGTATTTTATTAATTGTATATTGTACATTTCATTGTATTATATTTTAATTGCATATTGTACATTTTATTGTATTATATTGTATCTTACTGTATATACATGTTATACAGTATTGTATACATTATGTATTGTTACTATTGTATATTGTATTTTATTAATTGTATATTGTACATTTCATTGTATTATATTTTAATTGCATATTGTACATTTTATTGTATTATATCGTATTCATTGTATATTGTACATTGTATTGAATTGTATTATACTGTATGTATATATATATATATATATATATATATATATATATATTGTACGCCCCTTGAGGGTTAGGGACTGATGTGAATGTACAATATATATGTAAAGTGCTGTGTAAATTGACGGCGCTATATAATGTACCTGAAATAAATATATATATATATTGTATATTATAAATTGTATTGTTTTGCTATATTGTATACATTGTATATTGTACATTGTATTGTATATTGTGTTGTATATTATATGCATTGTACATTGTGTTGTATATTGTACATTATATTGTACATTGTGTTGTATATTGTACATTATATTGTACATTGTGTTGTATATTGTACATTGTATTGTACATTGTGTTGTATATTATATGCATCGTACATTGTGTTTTGTTATATATTGTACCTTGTATTGTATTTTATTGTACACCCACCGGCTACTTTATTAGGTCCACCTTGCTAGTACCAAGAAAATCTCCCCCACACCATGACACCACCCCCAGCCTGAACCGTTGATACAAGGCAGGATAGATCCATGCTTTCATGTTGTCTACACCAAACTCTTATCCAACCATCTGAATGTTGCAACAACCAGTCTGCCCATTCTCCTCTGACCTCTGACCTCAACAAAGCATTTTCCTCCACACAACTGCCTCTCACCGGATATTTTCTCTTTTCGGACCATTCTCTGCAAATCTTAGAGGTAGTTGTGCGTGAAAATCCCAGTAGATCAACAGTTTTTGAAATACTCAGACCAGCCATCTGGCACCAACAACCATGCCATGTTCACAGTCACTTAAATCCCCTTTCTTCCCCATTCTGATGCTTGGATTGAACTTCAGCAAGTCGTCTTCACCACGTCTAGATGCCTACATGCATTTTGTTGCTGCCATGTGATTGGCTGATTAGCAATTTGTGTTACCAAGCAACTGAACAGGTGTACCTAATAAAGTGGCCGGTGAGTGTGTACTCTACAACGACTTGATGTGCTAACAATCAATAGGTACAGATTTGTTCTCACATCCTGTTTCTTCTTAATTTTTTATTTGATTTGTTATGTAGATGCAGAACTTTTTGCAGCGTGAATGCAGAATTTAACAACCATATCTCTTGCTGACATCTTCTCTTAGGCCGCATTCACACTATAGCAGTTATATTCTTTCTATTCTATTGTTTCTATTCTATTTTTTTCTATTCAATTCTTAAATATTCTATTCTATTCTTTTCTACTCTATTCTTTTTTTATATTATATTCTTAAATATTCTATTCCATTCTTTTCTACTCTATTCCTTTTTTTATATATTATATTCTTAAATATTCTATTCTATTCTTTTCTACTCTATTCCTTTTTTTATATTATATTCTTAAATATTCTATTCTATTCTTTTCTACTCTATTCCTTTTTTTATATTATATTCTTAAATATTCTATTCTATTCTTTTCTACTCTATTCTTTTTTTATATTATATTCTTAAATATTCTATTCTATTCTTTTCTACTCTATTCCTTTTTTTATATATTATATTCTTAAATATTCTATTCTTTTCTACTCTTTATTTTTTTTTCTATTTTATCTTCTATTCACACTATAGCATTTTGTGAACGTTCACAAAATCGAGTTCATGAACTTTAACCCTTTCACTGCCAGAGCCATTTTTTTAAATCCTTTTTTTCTTTTGCACACGTTTAAAAAAATTATTTTAGGCCTGAAGATGACACAAAACCCCCAAACATGATATATTTTCTGAAAGCAGAGACCCTAGAGAATAAAATAGTGGTCGTTTCAATTCCTCTTTTTGGTGATTTGCAATAGTTTGCAAATGTCTCCTAAGGGTAATAGAAGCTTGGTGTCTCCCAAAATGGGCCCTCATTACAACCATCATTTTCTTTTCTTTTTTTTCTTTTTCAGATAGAGCTCCGCCTCATTTCCTGGTTGGAGGACACCCAGCATAATCTACCCCAGCCTGACTTTCTTAGTTCCTCCCCTTTCAATCATTGGATTTGACTTCTTTCAGTCATGGAGGCTCAGCCTGTGGGCGTTACCAAAAATACAGCCTGCCTAGGAACACCCACTTCTCCAGACTGACCTCTACCCATCAACTTGTGATATTTGCATAACTCCTCCCCAAGAACCAACCCACTGCTTGCTTCAGGGCTCGACATGTGCAGAACGAAAACATTGGTTTCAGATCGATTCGTCAAGTTACTCATTTGTTTTGTTGCATTCAGAACGAGTTCAGTTTAGTTTAGTTTCATTTATTTGTTTTCAACTGGATTAAAATATTTCCAATGGATTCAAAGTATTCAAATCATATTTGCATATTAAATATTGAATCGAGACAAATTCGTTGTAAATAATATATATATTCTCTTTTTTCCGATTCTATTCTAATCTATTCTTTTATTTTCTAGTCTATTTATTTTTATTCCTTTATTTTCTATATTTTCGATTCTATTTTGTTCTATTCTTTTCTATTGTATTCTTTTATTTTCTATTTTATTCTCTTCTTTTATTTTCTATTGTATTCTCTTCTTTTATTTTCTGTTTTATTCTATTTTTTTATTTTCTATTTTATTCTCTTATTTTCTATTTTATTCTATTTTTTATTTGCTATTCCCTTCTTTTCTATTCCTTTATCTTCTATTTGAGTTGATTTTTTTTAAATTTTATAGTCTGTTCTTTTCTATTCTATTCCTTTAGGTTCTATTTTTTATTTTCTATTCCCTTCTATTCTATTCCTTTATCTTCTATTTGATTTGATTCTTTTATTTTCGATTCCGTTGTTTTCTATTCTATTCCTTTAGGTTCTATTTTATTCTATTCTTTTATTTTCTATTGCATTTTTTCTATTCTATTCCATTATCGTCTATTCTATTCTTTTTTATTTTATTCTATTCTTTTATTTTCTATTCCGTTCTTTTCTATTCTATTCCTTTATCTTCTATTTTATTCTATTCTTTACTTTATTCTATTCTTTATTTTATTCTATTCCTTTATTTTTATTCCATTCTTTTCTATTCTATTCCTTTATCTTCTATTTTATTCTTTTTCTTTTAAATGTTCTATTCCATTCTTTTCTATTCTATTCCTTTATCTTCTATTTTATTCTTTTTTTTTAAATGTTCTATTCCGTTCTTTTCTATTCTATTCCTTTAGCTTCTATTTTATTTTCTATTCTATTCTGTTCTGTTTAATTCTATTATATTCTTTATGAAATTTGAATTTCAGAAGACAGCAATATTCTTTTCTATTCTATTCTTTTATTTTCTATCCTATTCTGTTTTATTCTATTCTTTTCTGAAATGTGAATTTTGGGAACACTAATACACATAGTCTTTGAAGGAAATCAGCAATAGTCAGCAATTTCGAATTTGTTTTAGAATTCGATTTCATTTTCGAATTTGAATTCAATTTCGGACGAAGTTTCGTTTTGTTTTTCTGATTCGTTTAAATTCGTTACTATTGTAATTGGATACATCAAAATCTCTGAATAATAAAAATTTAGTCTGAGTTTCAATCTGGAGTGAAACGAACTGCACATGTCTAACTAGGGCTGAGGGCTCTTGAAGCAAGGTGTTGTGATGTATTCAGGAAGCTATGCACAGCACCCTGCTAGTCCCACCGTACATCATTTGCCTATGTTGCGTAGAGAAACAAAGGGACCCAGTGCTGATGGGAAATGGAAAATTAAACTGGTAAGTTTTAATTTACAAATATTATTAGTTCAAGGATGAACCAGTTAAGCCAAAAATATAAGCATCTATATAAATATGGTATCCACCTAAACATACAAATAAACAACTAACACCCTATAGCATAAAGTCTAATGCAGGCCATAGACGGGTCGAAAATCGGCAGGTTTTTCGGCCGAAAAAAAAAATCAGCCGATTTTCGCATCGTTAGTGGGTTAATTTGTTGGTTGTTTTTTGGGGTTTTGGCACTTTTTTTATCGGAAAAAGTTGGAAAAAAATCGGTCGATTTTGCCGATCAGCTGATTTTCCCGGCAATGATGGGCAAATCGGCCGATCGTTTTACCGATAAAAAAATCTGCGCATGAGCCGCGACCTGCAAGAAGAATAAGAAAAAGAAAAAGAAGAAGAAGAAGAAAAAGAAGAAAAAGAAGAAGAAAAAGAAGAAGAAAAGAAGAAGAAAAAGAAGAAAAAGAAGAATTCCAGTCCGCTATTATATTTGACATGAAAAAGTATTCCGATTGCAACAATGTATCTATTTGTACCCAAATAAAAACATCTGTATCTGAAATGGATACAAATGGATACATTGTTGCAACCGCAAGACTTTTTCATGTCAAATATAATAGCGGAGCTCTCTGCAGGGACAGAAGTAATTAAATGCCGGCCGTAGACGGGACAAAAATTAGCCAATTTTTTTTTACCATTGGTGGTAACGTCGGCCTATTGAACGACCGATTTTTCGTTTTTTTAAAAAAAAACGTCCGGTTTTTGACCCGTCTATGGCCTGCATAACTTTCACTCTTGAAAGTGTAATAATTCATATAACCTCAATATGCTCAAACCCTACAGAAAAAAATCACCAATTGTGAAACAATCGTGAAAACATCTAGTCTCCCAAAAAATAAAAATAGAATAAAATGATGCAATCGTGTCCAAAATTAAAGTCATTCCCAGTAATAAATCCAATAACAAAAATTAAGCAGTCATGTCCTAAATTAAAAGTCCTTCACAATAACGATTCCAATATGTAAAAATCCTGATGAGCGAGCCTTCCAAATGGCTCCATTGGACAATGTAAACCTCAAAAAAAGAAACATTTATATAGTGCGTATATTACAAAAATACAAGCAGATTAAACTTCAACTTTTAATTGATTTTTTTTTTTTTTGTAAAAAGGGAGCGTTCCTTTAAGCCTGTCACCTTCTAATATACATTGTGGGTGTGTAATAAGAAGCTGCGGGATGGCGCAGGCAGGAATTATTCGGTTCTGCTCTGTGGTCACCCATCATCCCCTCCACAGACCCCCGATGTGAAGATGAATGGGATTGTGGATCATTACGGTGCAGGAGTCGTGGGACTGGGATTTTTACGGCTTGCGTGTTTTACACAGTTTATGACTTACAACGTCCTCTCGGCTCCCCCCATATATTCACTATCCCTGTGGAAGCAATTAGATGTGAAATATCAACATGTATTTATTAAGTAGATGCCGCGGTTATCGCCCCCCTGGGGGTGATCGGCAGAGCTGGAGGGTTGGCGCTTACTGTAACGTGAGAGGGAAGGAAATAAGTCACAGCGAGAAAAAAGACCAACGTGAGATTTGTTATCCAGCCCAAAGAAAGAAAAATCCCGAAGTATTTACAAACACCAAATTCATAAAATAAGTCTGTAAACTTCTCCGGAGAGCGGGACGGCGGGTGTCACCGGGGCGATCTACGGGAGAATCCTTCTATGGGGGGGGGACGTCCGACTGTGACACCCAGGACTACTGGGAATATACTAAGAATTCATTGTCAGAGAGGAGATTTGATGATAATAAACACAACATACTATCAATAGGCCTGAATTCTCGGTATATGCTCTTATTCTGTATGTATGGACTCTGCACAGTCCCACTTCTGTCCTGTATGCTGGGTGTAATTCTCAGTATCTGTTCCTATTCTGTATGTATGGACTCTGCACAGTCCCACTTCTGTCCTGTATGCCGGGTGTAATTCTCAGTATCTGTCCTTATTCTGTATATATGGACTCTGCACAGTCCCACTTCTCCTGTCCTGGATGCCGGGTGTAATTCTCAGTATCTGTTCCTATGTATGTATGGATATTTTTATTTGTATAAACAAACAAATTACAAGGTAACAAAACTGTAACCATCATCATAAAAAACACACAAACCAACAATGTAACAACTGCCTACATCTTCACGACAGAAAGTCAACAAATTAAACTAATGAAAGTTCTGCATGGAATTTGATGCTGTAAATAAATTCCTCCCATTTTATATTCCTTTCGGCTCTAAACTCTTTTTATAAATCAGAATCTGAGTCACTCTGCCGACTACCAGTTTCCATATCGGATTCTACAAATACGGGAGCCGGGGGCGGGCGCTTCTTAGTGGGCGGGTCCTCCCCTGAACTAGCTGCAGATTCCCTTTCTACTTCTTCCTCCATTTGGGCCTCTAGATCACAGGAGTTGGCATCTGACTCTGAGAGGACATCATACTGGTTGCCGACTGCCATACTACCTTCTGGCACCCTTCTCACTTTCTTAACGGATTTCTGCACTCGGGTCCACTCACTTTCAGGTTTACAGGTGGCCTTGTCCTTCCTATTCCTTCTCTTCTGCCTGGGAATGTTCTCCACAGAGGCAGGAACTGAAACGGATGGGATGGCCACAGATGGCCGCTGCTCCTCAGTCTGCTGAACGCTGCCCTCCTGCCCGAGGCTGGCCCCTTGGACTTCTGGGTTTACCTCCCCCTCAGTTGATATGACCCCATTCATTAAGGCTTCCTCCTCCAGGTGTTCTGCTACCACCAGAAATTCCTCATCCACTGATTCCTCATCCCTATTGTGGAAAGCCACCGGGCAATCTCTGTGCAAATGGCCAAGCCTACCACATAGATTGCACTTGATGTTCTCACAGGTAGAACTGACATGGCCGACCTCCCCACACAGATTACACTTCATGACGGAGCAGACACTCGCCACATGACCCGACCTACCGCATTTGAAACATAGCCTGGGCTGACCTGCATAGAAGCAAACTCCCCTCTCCCGCCCAATGAAGAAGGAGTTTGGAAGGTGATGGGTGACATTGTTACTCTGCCTCAGCTTGACAAGAACCCTCCAACCTCCAGTCCAGATCCCATCACTGTCCCTAGTTTTGGTCAGATCAGAGACCATCTCACAATGCCTTCTGAGCCAGACTACAATATCCTGGGGGGGCACAGACTCATTCCAGAAAATGATGTTCACGTTTGCTGTGTCAGGTTTGGAGATGGGGATGAAGGTGAAAATCTTCCACCCCTCTTTATCCCGAAACCCACTAAAGCCGGCCCAGAACCTGTCCAAGGCAGACATGAGCTTAAAGCTGACATCATACCCCCGTCTGTCAGGGAGGTTGATGACTGCCAAAATATCTGCAGGCACAAACCCCATCTGCTGACACAGCAACTCCCTAACTACAAACCTCCTATCAGGGAGCTCTTCTCTGGAACCCCTATGCTTCAACCTGACCACGTTCCTCCTCTTGAAGGCCTGACCAGTATAACCGGCATTGTTGGAAAAAGAAGGAGCCCCACGGCTCCAGGCATTCCGAGGAGGGACATGGCCAGATGGACCACTATTCCCTTCTGATGCAGGTGGCGACTCAACCAAAGGGGGGAAATCACGGGTGTTATCCTGAACTGACTCCTCCATCGCCACATTCACAGGGTCCTCAGATTGGTCCTGACCCCATCCAGACATACCTACCTCAGTGTTAATGACATCAGGAACCCCTACATCAATATTAGTGATATCCGCACTGGCCATATCACCACTAGCATCAGCAGCTTCATCTGCATAATTATCAACTACCCCATCCCGAACACCAGTCCCCTCAGCATTGGTTCCACCATGAGAACCGGGGGTAGCAACACCGTCCTCATAGTCCATGTGCTGGGAGTCCATGTTGCTTCTCTGGGTTTCCTGCACTATGAAAGTCTGCTGGGTGAAGCGGACGCTACCACTATCCTCCAGAACTGGAGTCCGTCTTTCAGAAGGCACATTTGCTGGTAGCGTGCCTTGGATCAGTTCCCCGGAGTCTGACTCTGAAGAAGACTCCATCTTTACACTTAATTGTGCCCCAACCCAATCGCAATCCCGATACACCTCCCCCCCTGGTCCCAGTTCTTCCAGAACAGCATCAATGTTCCTCGATATACTGGCCAGTTCAATGCCCAGGGCGTTAAGCTCGCTGTCATGTAGGACTTCATTCCCGGGGTCGGCAGCCTTGAGTCTGTAGATGGAGTCAATCCTTTTCTGGGTCGAAGCCTTAGCTTTCCTCAAGGTCTTCATTCTCTTCTCCAGAGCAGGAATCCTGTCAGCCGGGCGCAGCACAGGTGATGACTTTAACACTTTCTGTTTCCTATCCGCAGGACGCTTGAAATTCTGATCCCCATCAGCGGTACTGGGTGAAGGGTCTCTGCTGGATGTAGTAGGACTCTCCGGGCCAGACTGTGGAGGCTTATTGGCTCCATCATCTTTCTTCTGCCGGGACCTGGGGCGTAATGAGCGTTCCTGGCCACTGCCCACCATTACACACTGCTGTAAGTTCTCCTTCAGAGTTTTCTGCTCCAACGTAGTCCTTGCAGATCTGCGCGGAGTACTGGGAGTGACAGTTGTCTCTGCTCCGCTCTGAACTGTATGGGCCCCGCTCTGAACGGCCTGTGCTGGGCTCTGTGCGGCATGGGCTCCACTCTTCTGGGCTTGCTTTGTTTGCAATGACTTACTGCCTTTTGTTGCTACTCCAGAGCTGGTAGTGTGCTGGGTGATAGTGTCACTTTCCTGAGCCATATGGACTGTGTGATCACCACTCTGCACGGCATGGACTTTGCACTGTATGGCATGGGCTCTACTCTGCTGGACTTGCTTTTGTTGCAATGACTGACTGCCTTGATTTACAGTTCCAGAACTTGAAGCATGCTGGGTGACAACCTTACATTCCTGAGCTGCATGGACTGTATGGGTTCCGCTCTGCACGGCATGGGCCCCACTCTGCTGGGCTTGTGGTGCCTGTAATGGCTGACCGCATGGAGTTAGGCCTCCATGACTTGGACTGTGCAGGGTGACAACATTACATTGCTGTTTAAACAGAATTGACTGAGCTCTGCTCTGCTGGTCTTGCTGCGACTGTAATGGCTGACTGCCTTGAGTTGCACTTCCAGAGCTTGGAGTGCGCTGGGTGACAACATTACATTGCTGTTTAGGCTGAACTGGATGGGCCCCGCTCTGCACGGCATGGGCTCCGCTCTGCTGGGCTTCCAGTAATTGCAATGGCTGACTGCCTTGCATTGCTTCTCCAGAGCTTGGAGTGCTCTGGGTGACACCCTTACATGGCTGTTTTGACTGAACTGGATGGGCCCCGCTCTGCACGGCATGGGCCCCGCTCTGCACGGCATGGGTTTTGCTCTGCTGGGCTTGCGGTGCCTGTAATGGTGGACTGCCCGGAGTTGGACCTCCAAGGCTTGGACTAGGCTGGGTAACAACATCACATTGCTGGACAGACTGAACTTTCCTCTGCTTGGCTTGTTGTGCCTGTAAAGGTGGACTGCCTTGGGTTGCTACTCCAGAACTTGGAGTTTGCTTGGTGACAGCCTTACATTGCTGTTTAGACTGAACTAGATGGGCCCCGCTCTGCACGGCATGGGCTCCGCTCGGCTTGGGCCTGCTGTGGTTGCAATGGCTGACTGCCTTGAGCTGCTCCTCCAGAGCTTGGAGTTTGCTTGGTGACAACATTACATTGCTGTTTGGACTGAACTGACTGGGCCCTTCTCTGCTGGGCATGCTGTGGCTGCAATGGCGGACTGCCATGTGCTGCACTTCCAGAACTGACATTTGCTGAGAGACATTATCACACTGCTGGACTGACTTCATCTTCTCTGTATTACCAGAACTTCTCACACTGGACTTTCCATCACCAACATTCCCCCATCTACTCACAGTCTCTGCCATTTGCTTTCCATTCACCGAACTCTGTCTTCCAGCTTCACCACCAACCACAGCTTCACCTCCATGAGCAGGCCGAGAAGCCTGGGACTCTCCTGGGAGGCGTCCCAGCCCAGGGCAGCCCAACCCTGGGCTTGTATCAGACATCAGAGGATGTCAGCACCACACAGCCTACAGCTGCTCCACAGGAAACCACACCCTCTGCACAGTCCCACTTCTCCAGTCCTGTATGCCGGGTGTAATTCTCAGTATCTGTTCCTATGTATGTATGGACTCTGCACAGTCCCACTTCTCCTGTCCTGGATGCCGGGTGTAATTCTCAGTATCTGTTCCTATCCTGTATGTATGGACTCTGCACAGTCCCACTTCTCCTGTCCTGGATGCCGGGTGTAATTCTCGGTATCTGTTCCTATCCTGTATGTATGGACTCTGCACAGTCCCACTTCTCCTGTCCTGGATGCCGGGTGTAATTCTCGGTATCTGTTCCTATTCTGTATGTATGGACTCTGCACAGTCCCACTTCTGTCCTGTATGCCGGGTGTAATTCTCGGTACCTGTTCTTATTCTGTATGTATGGACTCTGCACAGTCCCACTTCTCCTGTCCTGGATGCCGGGTGTAATTCTCGGTATCTGTTCCTATTCTGTATGTATGGACTCTGCACAGTCCCACTTCTGTCCTGTATGCCGGGTGTAATTCTCGGTACCTGTTCTTATTCTGTATGTATGGACTCTGCACAGTCCCACTTCTCCTGTCCTGGATGCCGGGTGTAATTCTCGGTATCTGTTCCTATTCTGTATGTATGGACTCTGCACAGTCCCACTTCTGTCCTGTATGCCGGGTGTAATTCTCAGTATCTGTCCTTATTCTGTATGAATGGACTCTGCACAGTCCCACTTCTCCTGTCCTGGATGCCGGGTGTCATTATCGGTATCTTTTTCTATTCTGTATGAATGGACTCTGCACAGTCCCACTTCTGTCCTGGATGCCGGGTGTCATTATCGGTATCTTTTTCTATTCTGTATGAATGGACTCTGCACAGTCCCACTTCTGTCCTGGATGCCGGGTGTAATTCTCGGTATCTGTCCTTATTCTGTATGTATGGACTCTGCACAGTCCCACTTCTGTCCTGGATGCAGGGCTTTTTTCTCAGAGACTAGGTGCAGGAACTCCTTCCTTCAGAGTCACCCCTTGTTTCCACCCCCCCCCCCCCCCCCCCCCACGCACCCTTTGCTCCTCAGCGCCACCTAGTGGCAATAATATGGTACTTACAGAATTGCACCCAGCATACAGGACAGAAGTCCTCCCATGAACTGTGAACTACTTCCGCAGTAAAGCTGCTTTCACAGTGAGGAGTTTTTGAAGCATTTTTGCATTGAAAAAAGTGCCTGATAAGCTCGAGGAAAATGCTTCCTTGTGTATGTCAATGTATTTCTCTGTATGTTTTCACACTGAAGCGTTGCACTTAAAAACCCCTGCTTGCAGCATCTTCGGGGCATATTTGGGGAGTTAAAAAAAAGCGTCCCAAAAACTCAATTCAATGGAAAACGCCTCTGAGAAGTGTTTTTGGTGCAGTTTTTAGGTCCCGTGTCAACGTTCAAAAAGCGCAGCAAAATCGTGGTAAAAACACCTTTGCTGTGTTTTTGTGGCGGATCAGTGTGACAGTGGCCTATAGGTTGCAGGTATTGCCCTCTTTACTCCCCTTTTGCTCAGTCAACATTCTCCTCTCTGCCCCCCCCCTTCGTGATTCTCAGTATCTGTTCTATGAAGTCACAGTAGCACATCCCCTGCGTCCTCCAGGACTTGGCGCGGTATATATTAGCGCTCTATATTGGACATTGGAATGATTTAGGTCTCCCGGTCCCTCTGATCCGGCTGGAAGTGTACGCCGGCGTCGCTCACCCCGCAGAGTAAACATGCTGAACTGGGCAATAACGGCGCCTTGTTTATTTCTCACTTCCAGCATCTCGCTGAGCATTAATAACGGGGGAAAGTGCTGAGGACTGGAGAGAGCTGACACCGCGCCAATTTGTTACCCAGCAAACCACGTTCTGTATATGGCCTGAGAACGGCGTATGATGAATGTACCGTCACCGCCAACATAAATAAATGTATGGCCAGCAGCTGCTTCCTGTGAATCCAGGTGAGCGAACAACATACAGATCACACAATATCCTCACCGCACACCGCATGATGGGAGACTGGCGCAACGCTCTGCAGACTGTAGAGATTCCAATGAAGGATCGATCTATAGAACAGGGGCGGACTAACCATTTGGAAACTCGGGCACTGCCCGAGGGCCCGGGGTCAGTAGGGGGCCCCATGAGATGCCCCTGGTACCTTTTTCATAGGCTTTTTTGAGTTTGGGCAAGGACACAGGGGCCCCATGATCCCCTATTGCCCAAGGGCCCCATGAGTTGTCAGTCCGCCCCTGCTATAGATTGTATTGATATGTACGTGTCAGGGGGAGATGGGACAGAGCAATGTTCTGCAGATCTCTAGAGAGGTCAGCGATGGAATAGTCTGCAGAATATAACAAAATGTATCCATCTGGAACTGGAGAAATGCTCTGCAGATAGTTCTGCATAATATAACAGTATGTATCTGTCGGGGAGATTGGACAGAGCAGGGGCGGACTGACCATTTGGGAACTCGGGCACTGCCCAAGGGCCCAGGGTCAGTAGGGGGCCCCATGAGATGCCCCTGGTACCTTTCATAGGCTTTTTTGGGTGTGGTTTGAGTGTGGGTGAGGACACAGGGGACCCATGATCCCCTATTGCCCGGGGGACCCATGAGTTGTCAGTCCACCCCTGGGACAGAGCAATCTTCTGCAGATCTCTAGAGAGGTCAGCGATGGAATAGTCTGCAGAATATAGCAAAATGTATCCATCTGGAACTGGGGCAATGCTCTGCAGATAGTGCTGCATAATGTATCAGTATGTATCTTGCGGAGGGACATGGGACAGAGCAATGTTCTGCAGATCTCTAGAGAGGTCAGCAATGGAATAGTCTGCAGAATATAACAAAATGTATCCATATGGACCTGGAGCAATGCTCTGCAGATAGTTCTGCATAATATATCAGTATGTATCTGTCAGGAGGGAAATGGGACAGAGCAATGTTCTGCAGATCTCTAGAAAGGTGGAATAGTCTGCAGAATATAACAAAATGTATCCATCTGGAACTGGAGCAATGCTCTGTAGATAGTTCTGCATAATATATCAGTATGTATCTGTCAGGAGGGAAATGGGACAGAGCAATGTTCTGCAGATCTCTAGAGAGGTCAGCGATGGAATAGTCTTCAGAATATAACAAAATGTATCCATCTGGGGGGAGATGTGGAACTGGAGCAATGCTCTGCAGATAGTTCTGCATAATATATCAGTATGTATCTGGCAGGAGGGAACAGAGCGATGTTCTGCAGATCTCTAGAGAGGTTAATGATGGAATAATCTACAGAATACATCAATGTATCAGTCAAGGGGTTGATAGGACACAGCAATGTTCTGCAGATCTCTAGTGAGGTCACTGATGGAATAATCTGCAGAATATATAAATGTGTATAAATCAGGGGGTAGATGGTATGGAGCAATGTTCTGCAGATCTTTAGAGAAGTTAATGATGGAATAATCTATTGAGGTCAGTTATGGAATAATCTGTAGAATATAACAAAATGTATCCATCTTGGGGGAGATGTAGGACTGGAGCAACACTCTGCAGACTGCATAATATATCAGTATGTATCTGTCAAGGGGGAGATTGAGCAAAGCAAGTCTGCAGATTTCTAGTGAGGTCAGTGATTGAATGATCTGCAAAACATATTATTATCTATAAGTCAGGGGGTAGAAGGAGCAATGTTCTGCAGCTCTCTAGTGAGGTCAATGATGGAATAATCTGCAGAATATATCAATGTGTATACATCAAGGGGTAGATTGGATGGAGCAATGTTCTGCAGATCTCTAGAGTGGTCAGTGCTGGAATAGTCTCCAGAATATAACAAAATGTATCCATCTTGGGGGAGATGTGGAATTAGAGCAACACTCTGCAGGCTATTCTGCATAATATATCAGTATGTATCTGTCAGGAGAGAGATTAGATAAAGAAATGGTTTGCAGATCTCTAGTGAAGTCAATGGTGAAATAATCTGCAGAACATATCAATATGTATCTGTTGGGATAGATAGGATAGAGCAGTGGTGGGCAACCTTTTTTTTCAACTGAGCCAAATCTCGCCAAAACCACAATTGAAATTTATTTTGAGAGCCACATTTTTAAAACTGAAAATACATCCCCCATATAGTAATTCATCCCCCATATAGTAATTCATCCCCCATAGAGTAATTCATCCTCCATAGAGTAATTCATCCCCCATAGAGTAATTCATCCCCCATATAGTAATTCATCCCCCATAGTAATTCATCCCCCATAGTAATTCATCCCCCATATAGTAATTCATCCCCCATAGTAATTCATCCCCCATATAGCAATTCATCCCCCATATAGTAATTCATCCCCCATAGTAATTCATCCCCCATATAGTAATTCATCCCCCATATAGTAATTCATCCCCCATAGTAATTCATCCCCCATAGTAATTCATCCCCCATATAGCAATTCATCCCCCATATAGTAATTCATCCCCCATAGTAATTCATCCCCCATATAGTAATTCATCCCCCATATAGTAATTCATCCCCCATATAGTAATTCATCCCCCATAGTAATTCATCCCCCATATTAATTCATCCCCCATAGTAATTCATCCCCCCATAGTAATTCATCCCCCATAGTAATTCATCCCCCATAGTAATTCATCCCCCATACAGTAATTCATCCCCCATAGTAATTCACCCCCCATATAGTAATTCATCCCCCATATAGTAATTCATCCCCCATAGTAATTCATCCCCCATATAGTAATTCATCCCCCATATAGTAATTCATCCCCCATAGTAATTCATCCCCCATATAGTAATTCATCCCCCATATAGTAATTCATCCCCCATAGTAATTCATCCCCCATAGTAATTCATCCCTCATATAGTAATTCATCCCCCATAGTAATTCATCCCTCATATAGTAATTCATCCCCCATATAGTAATTCATCCCCCATATAGTAATTCATCCCCCATATAGTAATTCATCTCCCATATAGTAATTCATCCCCCATATAGTAATTCATCTCCCATATAGTAATTCATCCCCCATAGTAATTCATCCCCCATATAGCAATTCATCCCCCATATAGCAATTCATCCCCCATATAGTAATTCATCCCCCATAGTAATTCATCCCCCATATAGTAATTCATCCCCCATATAGTAATTCATCCCCCATAGTAATTCATCCCCCATAGTAATTCATCCCCCATATAGCAATTCATCCCCCATATAGCAATTCATCCCCCATATAGTAATTCATCCCCCATAGTAATTCATCCCCCATATAGTAATTCATCCCCCATATAGTAATTCATCCCCCATATAGTAATTCATCCCCCATAGTAATTCATCCCCCATATTAATTCATCCCCCATAGTAATTCATCCCCCCATAGTAATTCATCCCCCATAGTAATTCATCCCCCATAGTAATTCAACCCCCATACAGTAATTCATCCCCCATAGTAATTCATCCCCCATATAGTAATTCATCCCCCATATAGTAATTTGTCCCCCATAGTAATTCATCCCCCATATAGTAATTCATCCCCCATATAGTAATTCATCCCCCATAGTAATTCATCCCCCATAGTAATTCATCCCTCATATAGTAATTCATCCCCCATAGTAATTCATCCCTCATATAGTAATTCATCCCCCATATAGTAATTCATCCCCCATATAGTAATTCATCCCCCATATAGTAAGTCCCCCATATAGTAAGTCCCCCCCATATAGTAAGTCCCCCCCCCATATAGTAAGTCCCCCCCCATATAGTAAGTCCCCCCCCCATATAGTAATTCATCCCCCATATAGTAAGTCCCCCCCCATATAGTAAGTCCCCCCCATATAGTAAGTCCCCCATATAGTAATTCATCCCCCATATAGTAAGTCCCCCCTGTGTCAATTCACTTACCTTTGCTCCGCGCGTTCCTCTCGTCGTGCTTCCCGCGCCGTTCTGGTCTTCAGGGCGGAATGTGAGAGGAGAGGAGTTCGTCACGCTGCCCCGACTACATCCTGGCTGCCCCGCCTACATCCTGACAGCTGCAGAGTCCTGACTTTTGGGGCGGCCGCCCGAGAGGAGGGAGGGGAGCGGGCGGCCGTCCGAGAGGAGGGAGGGGAGGGGAGGTGAGGGGGCGGCCGCCCGGCACACGCCCGTCCGAGAGGAGGGAGAGGAGGGAGGGGAGCGAGGGGAGCGGGCGCCCGGCACACAGAAGAGCCGCATTTAAGCTTGTAAAGAGCCGCATGTGGCTCGCGAGCCGCGGCTTGCCGACCACTGGGATAGAGCAATGTTCTGCAGCTCTCAAGTGAGGTCAATAATGGAACAATCTGCAGAATATCAATATGTATAAGCAGGGGAAGACTGACAACCCATGGGGTTCACGGGCAATAGGGGATCATGGGGCCCCTGTGTCCTTGCCCAAACTCAAAAAGCCTATGAAAAAGGTACCAGGGGCATCTCATGGGGCCCCCTACTGACCCCGGGCCCTCGGGCAGTGCCCGAGTTTCCAAATGGTCAGTCCGCCCCTGTGTATAGGTCGGGGTCGAATATAACTAAATGTATCCATCTTGGAGTAGATGTGAGACTGGAGCAACGCTCTGCAGACTATTCTGCATAATTTATCAGTATGGATCTGCCAGGAGGGAGGGAGATTGGACAAAGCAATATTCTGTCAGTGATGGAATAATCCACAGAACCAGGGGTGGACTGACAACTCTTGGGGCCCCCGGGCAATAGGAAATCATGGGGCCCCCTGTGTCCTCACCCACACTCAAACCACATGCAAAAAAAGCCTATGAAAGGTACCAGGGGTATTTCATGGGGCCCAAAACTGACCCCGGGCCCTCAGGCAGTGCCACAGTAGCTAAATGGTCAGTCCGCCTCTGCACAGAACATATCAATATGTATCAGTCAGGGGGTAGATTGGACGGAGCAATGTTCTGCAGATCTCTAGTGGGTTGTTCATGGAATAATCTGCAGTATATATCAATGTGTATAAATCAGGGAGTAGATGGGATGGAGTAATGTTCTGCAGATCTCTAGAGAGGTCAGTAATGGAATATACTGCAGAATATAACAAAATGTATCCATCTTGGGGGAGATATGGGACTGGAGCAACGCTCTGCAGACTATTCTGCATAATACGTATGTATCATCAGGAGGTGGATTGGACAAAGCCATGGTCTGCAGTCTCTAGTGAGGTCATTGATGGAATGATCTGCAGAATATATCAATATGTATCAGTCGGGGATAGGTGGGACAGAGCAATGTTCTGCAAATCTCTAGTGACGTCAATGATAGAATAGTCTGCAGATTATTAGTATTTATCAATCAGGGGGTAGATTGGATGGGGCAATGTTCTGCAGATCTCTAGTAAGGTAATTGATGGAATAATCTGCAGAATATATCAATGTGTACCAGTCAGGGGGTAGGTGGGATGGAGCAATGTTCTGCAGATCTCTACTGAGGTGATTGATGGAATAATCTGCAGAATATATCAATGTGTATTAGTCAGGGGATAGGTGGGATGGAGCGATGTTCTGCAAATCTCTAGTGAGGAGCTTGATGGAATAATCTGCAGACTATATCAATGTGTATCACCCAGGGGGTAGATGGGACAGAGCAATGTTCTGCAGATCTCTAGTGAGGTCATTCAGGGAATAATCTGCAGAATATATCAATGTGTATCAGTCAGGGGGTAGGTGCGATGGAGCGATGTTCTGCAGATCTCTAGTGAGGAGCTTGATGGAATAATCTGTAGAATATATCAATGTGTATCAGTCAGGGGGTAGGTGGGATGGAGCAATGTTCTGCAGATCTCTAGTGAGGTGCTTGATGGAATAATCTGCAGAATATATCAATGTGTATCAGCCAGGGGGTAGGTGGGACGGAGCAATGTTCTGCAGATCTCTAGTGAGGTCATTCATGGAATAATCTGCAGACTATATCAATGTGTATCAGTCAGGGGTTAGGTGGGACGGAGCGATGTTCTGCAGATCTCTAGTGAGGTCATTCATGGAATAATCTGCAGACTATATCAATGTGTATCAGCCAGGGGGTAGGTGCGATGGAGCGATGTTCTGCAGATCTCTAGTGAGGTCATTGATGGAATAATCTGCAGAACATATCAATGTGTATCAGTCAGGGGTTAGGTGGGACGGAGCGATGTTCTGCAGATCTCTAGTGAGGTCATTCATGGAATAATCTGCAGAGCATATCAATGTGTATCAGTCAGGGGGTAGGTGCGATGGAGCGATGTTCTGCAGATCTCTAGTGAGGAGCTTGATGGAATAATCTGCAGAATATATCAATGTGTATCAGCCAGGGGGTAGATGGGACAGAGCAATGTTCTGCAGATCTCTAGTGAGGTCATTCATGGAATAATCTGCAGAATATATCAATGTGTATCAGACAGGGGGTAGTTGGGATGTTGCAATGTTCTGCAGATCTCTAGTGAGGTCATTCATGGAATAATCTGCAGACTATATCAATGTGTATCAGTCAGGGGTTAGGTGGGATGGAGCGATGTTCTGCAGATCTCTAGTGAGGTGATTGATGGAATAATCTGCAGAACATATCAATGTGTATCAGTCAGGGGTTAGGTGGGATGGAGCAATGTTCTGCAGTGTCGGGGAAAGTCATTCAGAAGGGACTTGTTCGCTGTTCCATGTTGTAGAGCTCACACCCATCTGCCACCAGTGGATGGTCATGGCGCGTTTGTCGGCCTCCCAGCGCGCTCGCTGTGACCTCAGGACTTGGATGCTCTCCATAGACAGCGACTGCGATCGTTCATCCGTTGGCTCGGCGCTCCCCCTCGCTGTGTCACCTCTCACATTGGATGAATTACGGCCTCATTAGGAGGTTCCTCATTTTCTAGTAACTAGTTACAGTGAGATATTTTTTACTGACACGTGGCATCATTAAGGCACTTGACTTGCAAATGTCAGTAGGTTACACAAACAAGTCCCATCGCGGCGTCTCATTACGCACATAGAAGACAGATGTTTCCTACAAGTCCCTATTACAGCAGCTGCCGGGAGCCGTCACAAAATCATTTGCTTTATTGAACCCCGTTTGCTGTTCGGAGATGCTGTGTTTGTGTACGCGCGTCACCTCTGAGCGAACGTTTCCACCGTGTTCGCCGAGATAGAACACAAACTCTCCTTTTTCAGGTCACACTTTGGTTTGCTCAAATTTTCCCAAGATCAACTGTCATTCTGCGGCACCCAGGGGTGGACTGACCATTTGGAAACTCGGGCACTGCCCGAAGGCCTGGCATCAGTAGGGGGCCCCATGAGATGCCCCTGGTACCTTTTTCATAGGCTTCTTTGAGTTTGGGCAAGGACACAGGGGCGCCATGATTTCCCAAGATCAACTGTCATTCTGCAGCACCCAGGGGCGGACTGACCATTTGGTAACTCGGGCACTGCCCAAAGGCCTGGGGTCAGTAGGGGGCCCCATGAGATGCCCCTGGTACCTTTTTCATAGGCTTCTTTGAATTTGGGCAAGGACACAGGGGCCCCATGATTTTCCCAAGATGAACTGTCATTCTGCGGCACCCAGGGGCGGACTGACCATTTGGAAACTCGGGCACTGTCCGAAGGCCTGGGGTCAGTAGAGGGCCCCATGAGATGCCCCTGGTATCTTTTTCATAGGCTTCTTTGAGTTTGGGCAAGGACACAGGGGCCCCATGATTTTCCCAAGATGAACTGTCATTCTGCGGCACCCAGGGGCGGACTGACCATTTGGAAACTCGGGCACTGCCCGAAGGCCTGGGGTCAGTAGAGGGCCCATGAGATGCCCCTGGTATCTTTTTCATAGGCTTCTTTGAGTTTGGGCAAGGACACAGGCCCCATGATTTTCCCAAGATGAACTGTCATTCTGCAGCACCCAGGGGCGGATTGACCATTTGGAAACTCAGGCACTGCCCGAAGGCCTGGGGTCAGTAGGGGACCCCATGAGATGCCCCTGGTACATTTTTCATAGGCTTCTTTGAGTTTGGGCAAGGACACAGGGGCCCCATGATCCCCTATTGCCCGGGGGCACCATGAGTTGTCAGTCCGCCCCTGGCGGCACCTGAAAATGTCCAACGCAAAGGGATGACACAAAGTTCAGCAGTGCGACTCTTTGTGTTCTGCACAACGCCACCAATCTATATTCTGCTGACTCTGCTATCAAGGTGAAAGAGCGCCAAACCGTAAATGGGTCCAAGGAAAATGGAATTGGTTGTTAAATATTTGAAATTTACAGCCGACACTATTTCGAGGTCTTTATACTTTGATTTTATCAGGACTGCAAGGATAGTAGTCCTGATGAAGGGGAGTATTCAGAATCCTGAAACACGTTGGCTGTCTATTTTTTTCAATTACTTAGTGAACTATTCAAGTTTCCTTGGAATTTTTTTGGTTTGCCTTGGATTGCCCTACTTGTTGCTGAACCAGATTGACTTGACATCTCTCTTGCCTGCCACCTGCTCATGACCTCTGCCTGGAGATGACTATTCCTTTGGTAGCCGCTTCTGCTCGGACCTGACTACTTTTTTGGTTGCCTCCTCTTCCTGGACCTGACTAGTCCGTTATCTGCTGCTGCCCACAACCTCTGTGGGAACTGACTACTCTTTTGCCTGCTGCCTACCCATGACTCCTGCCTGGACCTGACAACTCTCTTGCCTGCCACCTGCCCAGAACTGACTACTCTTTTGCCTGCTGCCTACGTATGACTCCTGCCTGGATCTGACAACTCTCTTGCCTGCCACCTGCCCAGAACTGACTACTCTTTTGCTTGCTGCCTATCCACAACTCCTACCTGGACCTTGCTACTCTCTTGCCTGCCACTTGCCCATGACCTCTGCCTGGACCCGACTACTCCTTTGGTTGCCGCTTCTGCTCGGACCTGACTACTTTTTTGGTTGCCTCCTTTTCCAGGACTTGACTAGTCTGTTATCTGCTGCTGCCCACAACCTCTGTGTTACCTGACTACTCTTTTGCCTGCTACCTACCTAGGACTCCTGCCTGGACCTGACAACTCTCTTGCCTGCCACCTGCCAAGAACTGACTATTCTTTTGCCTGCTGCCTACCCATGACTCCTGCCTGGACCTGACAACTCTCTTGCTTGCCACCTGTCCATGACCTCTGCCTGGACCTGACTACTCCTTTGGTTACCGCTTCTGCATGGACCTGACTACTTTTTTGGTTTCCTCCTCTTCCTGGACCTGACTAGTCTGTTATCTGCTGCTGCCCACAACCTCTGTGGGACCTGACTATTCTTTTGCCTGCTGCCTACCCAGGACTCCTGCCTGGACCTGACAACTCTCTTGCCTGCCACCTGCCCAGAACTGACTACTCTTTTGCCTGCTGCCCACCCATGACTCCTGCCTGGACCAGTGAAAAATGTGTAAAAAAAAATAGTCCATCCAAAATTAAAGGAAAAGTCCCAGGGGGTGTGATGAAACAAAAGAAATCCAAGGACAGTTGTCCTGTCACCAACCACTCATATGGAAGGCTTACCAGAAAGGCATGACCCCCTGTTAAGAGTGGTCAATCGCGCTTTGTTAAACAACCCAGAAAGCTGGTCCCTGGAATCCTCCTCCAGATCACCAAAACAGCAGATAAAGATCTTCCAAACAATAGACCTTAATTAGGGTAGCTAAACCACTCAGGAGGAGGCTTGGACTCCTAGTGGGAAACATGCAAAGAAAGAGCGCTCCACATAGTGTAAAACCATAATCGCAGCATTCATTTAAAGTGCAATTGCACTCACATGTAAGCAAACATCATTAGGCATTGATTGGCAAAAAAATCCAAACTTGCCAGTTTCCAAAATGGCCGCCGGATATTCACGCATGCACAGTAGTGTGTGTACATGGCGCCGCCCTACGTGTTTCATCACAGGTAACATCATTGGGGCACCTTTGGACCTCCTGTGTAACTCCAAACTGGTAACCTGTAAAGGCTTTTAAAGAGTCACCTATGGAGATATTTAGGTACCGTAGTTTGGCACCGTTCCAAGGGCTACGCAATTTTAAAGGGTGACATGTTTGGTATCTATTTACTTGGCGTATTTTATATTTTAGCAAACAATAGGGTATTATGTAGTGTTTTTGTGCATTAAAGTTCATTAAAGTGTATTTTTTCCCAAAAATGTGCATTTGAAAAAAATGCTGCGCAAATATTGTGTGACCAAAAAAATGCAATTTTATAATTTTATTATCTTGGGTCTCTGATAAAAAAAAAACAATAAAAAAATATGGAGCATTATTCCTTCAGTTGATACCATCAATGTGGCACTATTCCTCCCACTGACACCAATGATAGAGCACTATTGACACCAAGGATGGGGCACTATGACTTCCATTGATACCAATGATGGGGCATTGTTTACTCCCATTGATACCAAGGATGGGGCATTGTTTACTCCCATTGATACCAAGGATGGGGCATTGTTAACTCCCATTGATACCAACCATGGGGCATTGTTTACTCCCATTGATACCAATGATGGGGCATACTTTACTCCCATTGATTCCAATGATGGAGCATTTACTCCCATTGATACCAATGATGGGGCATTGTTTACTCCCATTGATACTAATGAGGGGACATAGTTTACTCTCATTGATACCAATGAGGGGGCATTGTTTACTCCCATTGATACCAATGAGGGGACATTGTTTACTCCCATTGATACCAATGATGGAGCATTTACTCCCATTGATACCAATGATGGAGCATTGTTTACTCCCATTGATAGTAAAGAGGGGGCATTGTTAACTCCCATTGATACCAATGAGGGGGCATTGTTTACTCCCATTGATACCAATGATGGGGCATACTTTACTCCCATTGATCCCAATGATGGAGCATTTACTCCTATTGATACCAATGATGGGGCATTGTTTACTCCCATTGATACCAATGATGGGGCATTGTTTACTCCCATTGATAGTAAAGAGGGGGCATTGTTAACTCCCATTGATACCAATGAGGGGGCATTGTTTATTCCCATTGATACCAATGATGGGGCATACTTTACTCCCATTGATCCCAATGATGGAGCATTTACTCCCATTGATACCAATGATGGGGCATTGTTTACTCCCATTGATACTAATGAGGGGACATTGTTTACTCCCATTGATACCAATGAGGGGGCATTGTTTGTTCCCATTGATACCAATGAGGGGACATTGTTTACTCCCATTGATACCAATGATGGAGCATTTACTCCCATTGATACCAATGATGGAGCATTGTTTACTCCCATTAATACCAATGATGGGGCATTGTTTACTCCCATTGATACTAATGATGGGGCATTGTTTACTCCCATTGATAGTAAAGAGGGGGCATTGTTAACTCCCATTGATACCAATGAGGGGGCATTGTTTACTCCCATTGATACCAATGATGGGGCATACTTTACTCCCATTGATCCCAATGATGGAGCATTTACTCCCATTCATACCAATCATGGGGCATTGTTTACTCCCATTGATACCAATGATGGGGCATACTTTACTCCCATTAATAACAATGATGGAGCATTGTTTACTCCCATTGATACCAATGATGGGGCATTGTTTACTCCCATTCATACCAATGAGGGGCATACTTTACTCCCATTCATACCAATGATGGAGCATTTACTCCCATTGATACCAATGATGGGGCATTGTTTACTCCCATTGATACTAATGAGGGGACATAGTTTACTCTCATTGATACCAATGATGGGCCATTGTTTACTTCCATTTATACCAATGATGGGGCATTGTTTACTCCCATTGATAACAATGATGGAGCATTGTTTACTCCCATTGATACCAATGATGGGCCATTGTTTACTCCCATTCATACCAATGATGGGTCACTATGACTTCAATTGATACCAATGATGGGTCACTATGACTTCAATTGATACCAATGATGGGGCACTATGACTTCCATTTATACCAATGATGGGGCATTTACTCCCACTGACTCCAGGACATTTTCTTCTCCCACTGGCCACAGTCAGGCCCCCCTAAAGTTTGAAGGATAGTAAACTGGCCCTTTGCTTAGACATTTTGGGGACCCCTGTACTATAATGACAACTATTCATTCAAATAATCCCTGGCTATCCTACCATCAATGCCTTGTTCAGGCACTTCCTCCTATAGGGTGACAACGCTCTGTCCCTGTCTCCCCATTGTGCTCCTGCGTTGTCACCCTGCCACATGGGCTTCCCATGGGGACTACAAGTTTCAGCACACATTACACAGGCATGGTCTACTGTTGTCATCATCGGAAAACCTTCCCTGAGAACCGCAGGGATGCAAAAAATATGGATGAAGAAATGTCAAAACAGGGTTTAATTAAAATAAAAGAGACTGTTTATGATACACAGAACATGGCGCTAACTAAATGTCACCCAGTTAAAGTTTACATTGACTTTAAACATTGGACAAAGGGGCCAAATAGCCAATTAAAATATCGTCTGGTGTACTCCCTCCAGAGAGCAGTTTGTTAAACTTGCACTTAGTTTCCATCGAATAATTGGAGAAACTCTTCAGAGGAGACTTTGTTACAATTTCCTCCCAGCGCGGTTCTGCATTTTGTCTTTCTTAATAATAGATGTGGACGGTGCTAATTAATGCATGCAGCTCCTGAAGGTTACAGCTGGGGAAGCGGGTCGTACTCGGCGCCCAATTTACGAAGCGTAGTAAAACAGGTCAAGTGGTTGGTTTGTCTGCATTATTCATGGAGACGATCCTGAGAGCGCAGCAAACCGCGGGCAGGTACGGCGAGTTCACACTGTCTGCACTAAGGTCAGAGAGGGCTGAGATAGCCAGAGTCTCCATCCTTAGACCGGGTACATTTAGCAGGAAGGAAAAGCCTGGAAGAAGGCGATTGGCTGCCGATTAATTATTTACAGCTTACATCCAAACTTTCCATGTAGACAAATCTTCACAGCTGAACTTTATTCTGCTTATATGTTTCCTTCCCTGGTCCCCCCACCCCTCATCAACATGCTAATCAGGGCTTTTGTTCTCAGACAATAGGTGCAGAAACTACCCCTTCTGAATCCCCCTTGTCTCCACCCCCTACCCACCTCCGAGCACTGTCCCTCGGTTCCACCCTCTACCCACCTCCGAGCACCGTCCCTTGGTTCCACCCCATACCCACCTCCGAGCACCGTCCCTTGGTTCCACCCTCTACCCACCTCCGAGCACCGTCCCTTAGTTCCACCCTCTACCCACCTCCGAGCACCGTCCCTTGGTTCCACCCTCTACCCACCTCCGAGCACCGTCCCTTGGTTCCACCCCCTACCCACCTCCGAGCACCGTCCCTTGGTTCCACCCTCTACCCACCTCCGAGCACCGTCCCTTTGTTCCACCCCCTACCAACCTCCGAGCACCCTCCCTTGGTTCCACCCCCTACCCGCCTCCGAGCACCGTCCCTTGGTTCCACCCTCTACCCACCTCCGAGCACCGTATCTGAGGGGCAGGGGCCACCCAGCGATGTCAACTGGGTGACCCTGCCCCCTTGTGACATCATCATGCATTGTGATTGACCAAAGCATTGCACCTAGTCAGGTGCATTACTTTGGCCAATCACAATGCCCTGTCAGGGTGCAGTGCATTGTGGGGTGTGGCGGGTGAATAGCTCGCCTAACGCCTTTACTGTTCATGGCTGAACACACGAACAGCCAATGTTCGAGTCAAACATGAAGTCCAACTCTAATGCTGGATGTCCTCCAACCAGCTCTGTCTGACTTGCTGCAGCTTCTAATGCACATTGTGAGAAGCTCACAGTGTGCAGTGACATCAGAGTATTTCAGTCCAGGAGAGGAGCCGGTAGTAATTCTCTTGTCCTGGATGCCGGATGTAATTCTCGGTATCTGTTCCTATTCTGTATGTATAGACTCTGCACAGTCCCACTTCTCCTGTCCTGTATGCTGGGTGTAATTCTCGGTATCTGTTCCTATTCTGTATGTATGGACTCTGCACAGTCCAACTTCTCCTGGCCTGGATGCCGGGTGTGATCCTCAGTATCTGTTCTTATTCTGTATGTATGGACTCTGCACAGTCCCACTTCTGTACTGGATGCCGGGTGTAATTCTCGGTATCTCCTCTTATTCTGTATATATGGACTCTGCACAGTCCCACTTCTCCTGTCCTGGATGCCGGGTGTAATTCTCGGTATCTGTTCCTATTCTGTATGTATGGACTCTGCACAGTCCAACTTCTCCTGGCCTGGATGCCGGGTGTAATTCTCGGTATCTCCTCTTATTCTGTATGTATGGACTCTGCACAGTCCCACTTCTCCTGTCTTGGATGCCAGGTGTCATTCTCGGTATCTGTCCTTATTCTGTATGTATGGACTCTGCACAGTCCCACTTCTCCTGTCCTGGATGCCGGGTGTGATCCTCAGTATCTGTTCTTATTCTGTATGTATGGACTCTGCACAGTCCCACTTCTGTACTGGATGCCGGGTGTAATTCTCGGTATCTCCTCTTATTCTGTATGTATGGACTCTGCACAGTCCCACTTCTCCTGTCCTGGATGCCGGGTGTAATTTTCGGTATCTCCTCTTATTCTGTATGTATGGACTCTGCACAGTCCCACTTCTCCTGTCTTGGATGCCAGGTGTCATTCTCGGTATCTGTCCTTATTCTGTATGTATGGACTCTGCACAGTACCACTTCTCCTGTCCTGGATGCCGGGTGTGATCCTCAGTATCTGTTCTTATTCTGTATGTATGGACTCTGCACAGTCCCGCTTCTGTACTGGATGCCGGGTGTAATTCTCGGTATCTCCTCTTATTCTGTATATATGGACTCTGCACAGTCCCACTTCTCCTGTCCTGGATGCCGGGTGTAATTCTCGGTATATGTTCCTATTCTGTATGTATGGACTCTGCACAGTCCCACTTCTCCTGTCCTGGATGCCGGGTGTAATTCTTGGTATCTCCTATTATTCTGTATGTATGGACTCTGCACAGTCCCACTTCTCCTGTCTTGGATGCCAGGTGTCATTCTCGGTATCTGTCCTTATTCTGTATGTATGGACTCTGCACAGTACCACTTCTCCTGTCCTGGATGCCGGGTGTGATCCTCAGTATCTGTTCTTATTCTGTATGTATGGACTCTGCACAGTCCCGCTTCTGTACTGGATGCCGGGTGTAATTCTCGGTATCTCCTCTTATTCTGTATATATGGACTCTGCACAGTCCCACTTCTCCTGTCCTGGATGCCGGGTGTAATTCTCGGTATATGTTCCTATTCTGTATGTATGGACTCTGCACAGTCCCACTTCTCCTGTCCTGGATGCCGGGTGTAATTCTTGGTATCTCCTCTTATTCTGTATGTATGGACTCTGCACAGTCCCACTTCTCCTGTCCTGTATTGTTTATGTAAATAATTTGACTTATTGGCTGTGAAATCCGGGAGAAATAATTGCTCATTGATATGTAAATGTGTGTGGTTGATGGTCCTGCTCTATAAATGCCGCTGTTGTCTGGCGGTGTCAGTCGCAGTGATGGTATTTGCTCTGCGCTCTCCTGTCTGTCGCTCCAGTCGCTGTTCGATTGGAATAACTGGCATAATTGTCTTTCTCATTACCCGGGAACATAAATTATGGGGAGACAATGCTGATCCGCACAATGGCCGCCGCGCTCCGCAGACACGATTAATGAGTTTATTGATTGTTTTCTTTGTGGATTTTATTTTGTGTCTTGTTTTATTTGGCATCTGAACGGTCTTAGCGCTGACTGGTCGCTGCGTCCATTTTCACGCCCTAAAGTGGATTAGTAAAGTTCGTTTATTCAGGCGTACGTGCTGCGGGAGGACTTCGCTCCTATCATGGGAATCAGATCTGCAATGAGAATGACGAATTGACCTTTTTAGCCCAGTGTGGAGGTTGGATTTGCTGCACTCACCCATAAACATTCCATTGAAGTGCAAAGAACATGTGTAGTATCTGTCCTTCAGCCCACTTCACTCCATACACTTGATGGCAATTCCTAGCTGTCAACATAACGGCGGGGAGTTGCTGTGTAAATTCAGCAGCTATAGAAGCTGCTGCTGTAAAAAACGGGATGAAAATGTTTATAAACATTGTTCATACAGGAGAAAAAGAGATACAATGTAGCACTGTTTATAATCATTGTTCATACAGGAGATAGAGATACAATGTAGCACTGTTTATAAACATTGTTCATACAGGAGAAAAAGAGATACAATGTAGCACTGTTTATAAACATTGTTCATACAGGAGATAAAGAGATACAATGTAGCACTGTTTATAAACATTGTTCATACAGGAGATAAAGAGATACAATGTAGCACTGTTTATAAGCATTGTTCATACAGGAAATAAAATGATACAATGTAGCATTGCTTATAAATATTGTTCATATAGGAGATAAAGAGATACAATGTAGCACTGTTTATAAACATTGTTCATACAGGAGATAGAGATACAATGTAGCACTGTTTATAAACATTGTTCATACAGGAGATAGAGATACAATGTAGCACTGTTTTTAAACATTGTTCATACAGGAGATAAAGAGATACAATGTAGCACTGTTTATAAATATTGTTCATACAGGAGATAAAGAGATACAATGTAGCACTGTTTATAAATATTGTTCATACAGGAGATAAAGAGGTACAATGTAGCATTGCTTATAAATAGTGTTCATATAGGAGATAAAGAGATACAATGTAGCACTGTTTATAAACATTGTTCATACAGGAGATAAAGAGATACAATGTAGCACTGTTTATAAATATTGTTCATACAGGAGATAAAGAGGTACAATGTAGCATTGCTTATAAATAGTGTTCATATAGGAGATAAAGAGATACAATGTAGCACTGTTTATAAACATTGTTCATACAGGAGATAAAGAGATACAATGTAGCACTGTTTATAAACATTGTTCATACAGGAGATAAAGAGATACAATGTAGCACTGTTTATAAATATTGTTCATACAGGAGATAAAGAGATACAATGTAGCACTGTTATAAACATTGTTCATACAGGAGATAAAGATATACAATGTAGCACTGTTTATAAACATTGTTCTTACAGGAGATAAAGAGATACAATGTAGCATTGTTTATAAACAATGTTCAGCTAGGAGATAGAGAGACACAAAGTAACAATGTTTATAAACATTGTTCATACAGGAGATGGAGAGAAACAATGTAGCATTGTTTATAACAACTTACTCTCCAGAGGATTTAACCCCCCCCCCCCTTCCTGATCAGGCCATTTTTTGCATTACGATACTGCAGTACTTTAACTGACAATTGAGCGGTCATGCAATGCTGGTATTTGATCGCTTGTGCGTTTTTACATTTTTGTGCTATAAACAAAAAAAGACAATTTTGAAAAAAAAATATATTTTTTACATTTTTGCTATTAAACATGTCCAGTGAAAACATTTTAAAAATCAAATTTCGGCATAAATTTAGGCCAAAATGTATTCTGCTCCGTGTCTTTGCTAAAAAAAAATCCTGATACGTGTAAATTAGTTGGTTTACTTGAAAGTTATAGCGTTTACAAATGGTGGTATATATACTTACATTTTTCTTTTTTACTAGTAATGGCGACTTATAGCGGGACTGCAGAACTTTGGCAGGCATTCTGACACTGGAGGGAACTGACTTGGTGTCACTGACATCTCCAGTGACACCAATACAGTGATCAGTGCTAATAAAAAGCAATGACACTGTACTAATAGCAATGGGCAGGAAGAGGTTAACATCTGGGGAGATCAAAGGGTTAACTGTATGCTGTGCTTGTGCTTTACACTGTAAGCACACTGCTTTGTATGGCTCTTCTATGCAGAGTCATACAAAGCAGTGTGCAGGAGCTGACAGGGGAGTGATCTGTGTTATTTATACACGGGTCTCTTCCCCGTCACTGATATTCAGCGATCGCTGGGTGCCATCGGGGAATTACCAGCCGGGAACCGGTGATCGACAGCCAAGGCCTGAATGGTCCCCTACTCGGAAATGCAAAATCATGTATATATATATATATATATATATATATATATATATATATATATATATATATAAAATATATATATATATATATATATATATATATATATATGATTTTGCGCAGCACTGCTGCTCTCTAGCAGTAGTTCTGCTATAGGGCGGGCATGGAAGCGGATAAACATTGTTCAGGCAGGAGACAGAAAGATACAAAGTAACATTGTTTATAAACATTGTTCAGGTAGGAGACAGAAAGATACAAAGTAACATTGTTTATAAACATTATGCAATTCTTAGCTGTCAGTATGACAGCGGGGAGTTGCTGTGTAAATACAGCAGCTGTAGAAGCTGCTGCTGTAAAACAAAAAAAACACAGTGTTTATAAACATTGTTCGGACAGGAGATAGAGAGATACAAAGTAACATTGTTACCTTTTGTATCTACTCTGTTTCATTCATTTGCAAATCAATGGTATGAGTTTCTATCTGTTATCAGTTAAAGGGTTCGCTTCTGAAAAGATGAAAAGGTAAAGTAACTCACAAGCCCGTCCCCATACCCACTGCACTTCGCTCCATCAACCCCATCCCCATACCCCCCGATCCCCACTGCACTTCGCTCCATCAACCCCGTCCCCATACCCCACGATCCCCACTGCACTTCGCTCCATCAACCCCGTCCCCATACCCCACGATCCCCACTGCACTTCGCTCCATCAACCCCGTCCCCATACCCCCCGATCCCCACTGCACTTCGCTCCATCAACCCCGTCCCCATACCCCCGATCCCCACTGCACTTCTCTCCATCAATGATTATGTTCTGCTGTCCATGCTACCTTGTGTATATGAAAAATGCAGAAGCTGTGCACCATCATAAAGCTGAAAATGGTGAGTGGGCATTGGTCCGCGCTGACCAATGAGAATCTGAGTGATCTTTGTTCCAGGACAGTGTCCCAGAAGAAGGAAGGCGGTAGAAGAGTTTTGGTTTCAAATGCCCAGACCGGCGAGCATGACCAGAGAAATATAATTATCTAAGGAGCTAAGTGCAGAGAGGTGTTGTGGGTTAGTTTACTTTTTTATTATTTGTGAAAAGATGATCTAATCCTTTAAAATATTACTAAACCCCGGACCCTGCATTCACTATATCTGGTCTCCCCGGACCCTGCATTCACTATATCTGGTCTCCCCGGACCCTGCATTCACTATATCCTGTCTCCCAGGACCCTGCATTCACTATATCTGGTCTCCCCAGACCCTGCATTCACTATATCCGCTCTCCCCGGACCCCGCATTCACTATATCTGGTCTCCCCGGACCCTGCATTCACTATATCCGCTCTCCCCGGACCCCGCATTCACTATATCCGCTCTCCCCGGACCCCGCATTCACTATATCCGCTCCCCCCGGACCCTGCATTCACTATATCCGCTCTCTCCGGACCCTGCATTCACTATATCCGCTCTCCCCGGGCCCCGCATTCACTATATCCTCTCTCCCTGGACCCCGCATTCACTATATCTGCTCTCCCCAGACCCTGCAGTCACTATATCCTCTCTCCCCGGACCCTGCATTCACTATATCCGCTCTCCCCGGATCCTGCATTCACTATATCTGCTCTCCCCGGATCCTGCATTCACTATATCTGCTCTCCCCGGATCCTGCATTCACTATATCTGCTCTCCCCGGACCCTGCATTCACTATATACGCTCTCCCTGGACCCTGCATTCACTATATCCGCTCTCCCCAGACCCTGCATTCACTATATCCGCTCTCCCCGGACCCTGCATTCACTATATCCGCTCTCCCCAGACCCTGCATTCACTATATCTGGTCTCCCACAGTACAAACAACATGGAAATGCAATTATTTTAGTAAATATAAACTGCTAAATACCTTTTCTCATCAGCAGTATAAAGCAGTCTTGTGACTTCTATCAGTGTCCAGCAAAGCACACGTTAAAGCTTGTAGGAGGAGCTTTCATTCTGCTCTAGGAGGATGCAGGACCCCTGACCTCTGTCTGGACAGTGCTGATTAGCCCTGTGCTGATCACATGCACCTTCACCAAAAGAAAACAAAACTCTCTAGCAATACACACTAAACTGAGCATGTGCAGCTTGCCCCCAAGGCTCTGTTCTATTAGCAGATGGATTGGGTCAGTAGAAGAAGGGGAGGATCAGAGAAGACAGGATCAAACAGCCTTTTTACACAATGCAGAGGATTGACCCCTTAGGTTCCACAGTGAGTATAACAAGCATGCTTTACTGCATCTACAGACTGATTGTACTGCTGGGGGTTTAGTAACACTTTAAAGCAGCCTAACAAGTAAAACAAAACTCAATGTTTTCTTATTTAACTCCTTCAATCTTACTTCCCTCAAATCCACCCTAATTACCTCCTTCTCCTCCTCCTCCTCCTCCTCCTCCTCCTCCTCCTCCTCTTCCTCCTCCTCCTCCTTCTCCTCTTCCTCCTCCTCCTCCTCCTCCACCTCCTTCTTCTCCTCCTTCTCCTCCTCCTCCTCCTCCTCCTTCTCCTTCTCCTCCTCCTCCTCCTCCTCTTCCTCCTCCTCCTCCTTCTCCTCTTCCTCCTCCTCCTCCTCCTCCACCTCCTTCTTCTCCTCCTTCTCCTCCTCCTCCACCTCCTTCTTCTCCTCCTTCTCCTCCTCCTCCTCCTTCTCCTCCTTCTCCTCCTCCTCCTCCTCCTTCTCCTCCTCCTCCTCCTCCTCCTCCACCTCCTTCTTCTCCTCCTTCTCCTCCTCCTCCTCCTTCTCCTCCTTCTCCTCCTCCTCCTCCTCCTTCTCCTCCTCCTCCTCCTCCTCCTCCACCTCCTTCTTCTCCTCCTTCTCCTCCTCCTCCTCCTCCTCCTTCTCCTCCTTCTCCTCCTCCTCCTCCTCCTCCTCCTTCTCCTTTTTCTCCTCCTCCTCCTTCTCCTCCTTCTCCTTTTTCTCCTTAACTTTTACTTTCCTTCTTTATTATTTCTGTATTTCCAGTCATTGATATTTAGATCTGTTTTGTCATGATTAGTCTCTAAAAGCACAAAGTTATAAATAGAAGCTTTTATTTTGTTTATAAATAACATTTCAATGTTTTGTACCAGAATCAGCATTTTAGTACAAATTGTTCTATAAAATGTATCTACATGCTAACGCTAATTAAATTAAACACTTTTTTTAAAACGTTTTTTTTTACTTTACATCTATAGATTTCATTTTTTTTTTCAAGACAATATCATAGAAAAAAAGCCTTGTTTGTCTTTAAAATATTATACAGTATATGTGTTACTTTGCTGTCCTAAGTAATGACAAAGTTGTTGCAGAATAACTGAAATGTAAAATTATTCTGGGCCATAGGGCCCCCAAACTGCAGCCCAGAGACTGGATGTGGCCCATTGCCCTTGAGACATTATTCCCCCCCCCCCCCACTGTCAGCAATAGTAGGGCACTATTCCTCCCACTGTCACCAATGATGGGGCACTTTTCCTACCACTGACACCAATGATGGGGCACTATTCCTCCCACTGACACCAATGATGGGGCACTATTCCTCTCACTGACACCAATGATGGGGTACTATTCCTCCCACTGACACCAATAATGGAAAACTATTTCTCCCACTGACACCAATGATGGGGCACTATTCCTCCCACTGACACCAATGATGGGGCACTATTCCTCCCACTGACACCAATGATGGGGCACCATTCCTCCCACTGACACCAATAATGGGGTACTATTCCTCCCACTGACACCAATGATGAGGCACTATTCCTCTCACTGACACCAATGATGGGGTACTATTCCTCTCACTGAACACCAATGATGCAGCACTATTCCTCTCACTGAACACCAATGATGCAGCACTATTCCTCCCACTGACACCAATGATGGGGCACTATTCCTCTCACTGACACCAATGATAGGGTACTACTCCTCCCACTGACACCAATGATGGGGCACTATTCCTCCCGCTGACACCAATGATGATGGGGTATTATTCCTTCCACTGACACAATGGTGAGTCCCTCATCCTCCCACTGACACCAATGATGGGGCACTATTCCTCTCACTGACACCAATGATGAGGCACTTATCCTTCCACTGACACCAATGATGATGGGGCACTCATTCACCCACTAAGACCAATGATGAGACATTCATCCACCCACTGATACCAATGAGGAGGCACTATTCCTCCTACTGACACCAATGATGATGGGGCATTATTCCTCTCATTGACACAATGATGAGTCCCTCATCCTCCCTCTGACACCAATGATGGGGCACTATTCCTCCCACTGACACCAATGATGATGAGGCATTCATCCTCCCACTGATACTAATGAGGATGCACTATTCCTCTCACTAACACCAATGATAAGGCACAAATCCTTCCACTGACACCAATGATGATGGGGCAATCACCCTCCCACTAAGACCAATGAAGAGGCAATCATACCCCCACTGACACCAATGAGGGACACTATTCCTTCCACTGATACCAATGATGAGGCACTAATCCTCCCACTAACACAATGATGAGGAACTCATCCTCTCACTGACACCAATTATAGGGCACTATTTCTCCCACTAACACAAATGATGAGGAACTCATCCTCTCACTAATACCAATGATGGGGCACTATTCCTCCCACTGACACCAATGAGGCACTCATCCTCCCAATGATACCAATGATAGGGCATTATTCCTCCCACTGACACCAATGATGGGGCACTATTCCTCCCACTGATACCAATGATGGGGCACTATTCCTCCCACTGATACCAATGATGGGGCACTATTCCTCCCACTGATACCAATGATGGGGCATTATTCCTCCCACTGACACCAATGATGGGGCACTATTCCTCCCACTGACACCAATGATGGGGCACTATTCCTCCCACTGACACCAATGATGAGGCACTATTCCTCCCACTGACACCAATGATGAGGTACTCATCTCCCCACTGACACCAATGATGGCTCAGTTGTTTTAGGGAGAGAGGATTAGGGGTACAGGATATCTAAAACCAGCACCAAAATCCCCTCTGCTCAGTTGACTTCTCAGAGGACTCTTTAAATGATCACATGACATCACTCAGCTGGCTCTCAGTCTATTGGCTGTGAGTGATCACATGATATCACTAACTCTCCCTATGTAGGCGCTAAACATGCATGTGCATATTCATACAAAAAAGTGCATAGCTATCCATCCATCAAAACTGCATGTACATTTTTTTTCTGTGGGAATGAGGCAAAATCAAATGTTCTCAGGCTATATTCTCTGCGGGTCAAATGTGTGAATGTGGAAAATACTGCATTATGGCCACTAGATGGCATTGAAGATCATACGTGGTCTTTACTATGATAGTCAGCATCACCTAGTGGCCATAATGGGGTACTTTCCCAATTTGCACATTCTCGATCTTCAGGGAATAACCGGAGAACATTCGATTTTGACACATTCTCTCATTAGAAAATGAATGGACAGACAGCTGTGCAGATTTTTTTTTTTTTTATAAATCCTTGGCTGACATTATTTCAGTTTAATCCAATAGAAATAATCTCTAATGACACTTTCTATTAATCCGGAGTTCGCATTATCCCGGGTAGTTCTGCTCCCCTCCCCCCCTCCACCGTTTCAGCTGATAATTATAAATGGACTTGGTGCTGCATTTGTATAATTCTCCGAACAATTATAGAAAATTAAGTGAAAATGAACCGGTAATTAAACACGGAAAAGCCTCTAATACCTGCGATTATCTTTATTATATCTACTATTCCATCAGCATTTGCTGCCTAAATTATGCTCAGCGGCCCGCTCAGCTCCCGCGTCCGCTAAAAATGTTGAGATAAAAGCAATATATAGCGTGCACATAATCAAACCTTCTGCTCCATCCTTTAAATGTCACCTTTTTACGGCCCGTCCTGATGAATAAAAGGCTACGTGCGCTGGGAGCAGAGGGCCACGATGTACGACTTGCGTGAGATTGATGGCGCCGCTTCACATTGTTTTGTTGGAGCTGAAAATCTCAGCATTATCACTGCAGACAATGGAATGAAGAGTTGTTACATTGTATCAAGCAGGGTCTATTATTCCTCCTACTTTACTGTCATTGTCACAACATCCTCTATTATTCACATGGCAGACGGATCCCTTGTTGTTGCTGTTCCTGTCACAGGTGCTGGATTCATGCCGAGGCAGAAATATGCCTTCATAGCAGTCCCTGTCTGTAGTATATTTGTATTGTTCATTCAACTATCCTGGACCTGTTTCTGTGCCAAAAACTGCCATCTTTAGAGTGTTACTAAACCCAGAAACCCCGCATTCACTATATCTGGTCTCCCCGGACCCTGCATTCACTATATCTGGTCTCCCCGGACCCTGCATTCAATATATCCGCTCTCCCCGGACCCTGCATTCACTATATCCGCTCTCCCTGGACCCTGCATTCACTATATCCGCTCTCCCCGGACCCGGCATTCACTATATCCGCTCTCCCCGGACCCTGCATTCACTATATCCGCTCTCCCCGGACCCTGCATTCACTATATCCGGTCTCCCCAGACCCTGCATTCACTATATCCGGTCTCCCCGGACCCCGCATTCACTATATCCGGTCTCCCCGGACCCTGCATTCACTATATCCTGTCTCCCCGGACCCTGCATTCACTATATCCGGTCTCCCCGGACCCTGCATTCACTATATCCTGTCTCCCCGGACCCTGCATTCACTATATCCGGTCTCCCCGGACCCTGCATTCACTATATCCGGTCTCCCCAGACCCTGCATTCACTATAGCCGCTCTCCCCGGACCCCGCATTCACTATATTCGCTCTCCCCGGACCCTGCATTCACAATATCCTGTCTCCCCACACCCTGCATTCACTATATCCGCTCTCCCAGGGCCTGGCATTTACTATATCCGGTCTCCCTGGACCCTGCATTCACTATATCCGCTCTCCCCGGACCCTGTATTCACTATATCTGGTCTCCCCGGACCCTGCATTCACTATATCTGGTCTTCCCGAACCCTACATTCACTATATCTGGTCTCTCCGTACCCTGCATTCACTATATCTGGTCTCCCCAGACCCTGCATTCACTATATCTGGTCTCTCCGGACCCCGCATTCACTATATCTGGTCTCCCCGGACCCCGCATTCACTATATCTGGTCTCCCCGGACCCCGCATTCACTATATCTGGTCTCCCCGGACCCTGCATTCACTATATCCTGTCTCCCCGGACCCTGCATTCACTATATCCAGTCTCCCTGGACCCTGCATTCACTATATCTGGTCTCCATGGACCCTGCATTTACTATATCTGCTCTCCCTGGACCCTGCATTCACTATATCCTGTCTCCCAGGACCCTGCATTCACTATATCCTGTCTCCCCGGACCCTGCATTCAATATATCTGGTCTCCCCGGACCCTGCATTCACTATATCTGGTCTCCCCGGACCCTGCATTCACTATATCCGCTCTCCCCAGACCCTGCATTCAATATATCTGGTCTCCCCGGACCCTGCATTCACTATATCCGCTCTCCCCAGACCCTGCATTCAATATATCTGGTCTCCCCAGACCCTGCATTCACTATATCTGCTCTCCCCAGACCCTGCATTCACTATATCCGCTCTCCCCAGACCCTGCATTCAATATATCTGGTCTCCCCGGACCCTGCATTCACTATATCTGCTCTCCCTGGACCCTGCATTCACTATATCCTGTCTCCCAGGACCCTGCATTCACTATATCCTGTCTCCCCGGACCCTGCATTCAATATATCTGGTCTCCCCGGACCCTGCATTCACTATATCTGGTCTCCCCGGACCCTGCATTCACTATATCCGCTCTCCCCAGACCCTGCATTCAATATATCTGGTCTCCCCAGACCCTGCATTCACTATATCTGCTCTCCCCAGACCCTGCATTCACTATATCCGCTCTCCCCAGACCCTGCATTCACTATATCTGGTCTCCCCGGACCCTGCATTCACTATATCCGCTCTCCCCGGACCCTGCATTCACTATATCCTGTCTCCCCGGACCCTGCATTCACTATATCCGCTCTCCCAGGACCCTGCATTCACTATATCCGGTCTCCCCGGACCCTGCATTCACTATATCCGCTCTCCCCGGACCCTGCATTCACTATATCCGGTCTCCCCGGACCCAGCATTCACTATATCCGCTCTCCCCGGACCCTGCATTCACTATATCTGGTCTCCCCAGACCCTGCATTCACTATATCTGGTCTCCTCAGACCCTGCATTCACTATATCTGGTCTCCCCGGACCCCGCATTCACTATATCTGGTCTCCCCGGACCCTGCATTCACTATATCCGCTCTCCCCGGACCCTGCATTCACTATATCTGGTCTCCCCGGACCCTGCATTCACTATATCCGCTCTCCCCGGACCCTGCATTCACTATATCTGGTCTCCTCAGACCCTGCATTCACTATATCCGCTCTCCCCGGACCCTGCATTCACTATATCTGGTCTCCTCAGACCCTGCATTCACTATATCCGGTCTCCCCAGACCCTGCATTCACTATATCCGCTCTCCCCAGACCCTGCATTCACTATATCCGCTCTCCCCGGACCCTGCATTCACTATATCCGCTCTCCCCGGACCCTGCATTCACTATATCCGGTCTCCCCGGACCCAGCATTCACTATATCCGGTCTCCCCAGACCCTGCATTCACTATATCTGGTCTCCCCAGACCCTGCATTCACTATATCTGGTCTCCTCAGACCCTGCATTCACTATATCTGGTCTCCCCGGACCCTGCATTCACTATATCCGCTCTCCCCGGACCCTGCATTCACTATATCTGGTCTCCCCGGACCCTGCATTCACTATATCCGCTCTCCCCGGACCCTGCATTCACTATATCTGGTCTCCCCAGACCCTGCATTCACTATATCCGCTCTCCCCGGACAATGCATTCACTATATCTGGTCTCTCACAGTACACAGAACATGGAAATGAAATTATCTTAGTAAATATAAACTACAAAATACCTTTTCTCATCAGCAGTATATAGCAGTCTTCAGTGTCCAGCCAAGCACTAGCTAAAGATTGTAGGAGTTTTCTTTCTGCTGTAGGAGGATGCAGAACCCCTGACCTCTGTTTGGACAGTGCTGATTGGTCCTGTGCTGATCACATGCACCCTCCCAAGAAAAAAAAAAAAAACCTCTCTAGCAATACACACTAAACTGAGCATGTGCATGTGGCTATGAGTTTAGTCTGTCTTATCAGGTGGACATTTGAGCAAGAGGAGGGGCAGAGAAGACAGGATCAAACAGCTTTTTGACACAATGCAGAGGATTAACCCCTTAGGTTCCACAGTGAGTATAACAAGCATGCTTTACTGCATCTACAGACTGTTTATAAACAAAGCCATGTGATCTAAGGGCTGGTTTACACCAGAATGTGGTGCGGGGAAAGACACTTTCTGTGCACCTTTCCTGCACTGCCCTTGTGATCTGCTGCGGGCGCCACTGTATTGTTATTAGGACCCCAAACTCAGATTTCAAACGAAGATTGCAAACACTGAATTGCACTACTTTTTGTTTGGCCCAGTACATTTTGCATCCCATTCAAATGAATGGGCTATCAAAACGCACCACATGAGAATGCTCAGGAATTGCACAGAATGTGCCGCATCCCTGTCTGACCTGATCCCAAGTAAATGCTCACGTGACTTTGTTGAGGTAACACATATGTGTGATGTCAAGTAGGGTACCCACAGGCACCATACACCATATTGCCCTAAGTATTGGTCGGCCGGCCTTTCCACACACATGACCTGTAATGGCCCCCCAGTCTTAGTCCGTAGGGTTCAATATTGAGTTGGCTCCGCCCTTTGCAGCTATAACAGCTTCAACTCTTCTGGGAAGGCCGTCCACAAGGTTTAGGAGGGTGTCTATGGGAAGGTTGGACCATTCTTCCAGAAGCACATTTGTCAGGTCAGGCACTGATGTCGGGGGAGGAGGCCTGGCATGCAGTCTCCGCTCTAATTCATCCCAAAGGTGTTCTATGGGGTTGAGGTCAGGACTCTGTGCAGGTCAGTCAAGTTCCTCCACCCCAAACTGGCTCCTCCATGTCTTTATGGACCTTGCTTTGTGCACTGGTGAGCAGTCATGTTGGAACAGGAGGGGCCATCCCCAAACTCTTCCCACAAAGTTGGGAGTATGAAATTGTCCAAAATGTCTCGGTATGATGATGCCTTAAGAGTTCCCTTCACTGGAACTAGGGGGCCAAACCCAACCCCTGAAAAACAACCCCCCCACCATAATCCCCCCTCCACCAAACTTTACACCTGGCACAATGCAGTCAGGCAAGTACCATTCTCCTGGCAACCACCAAACCCAGACATGTCCATCAGATTACCAGACAGAGAAGCGTGATTTGTCACTTCGGAGAACACGTCTCCCCTGCTCTAGAGTCCAGTGGCGGCGTGCTTTACACCACTGCATCCGACGCTTTGCATTGCACTTGGTGATGTAAGGCTTGGATGCAGCTGCTCGGCCATGGAAACCCATTCCATGAAGCTCTCTACGCACTGTTGTTGGGCTCATCTGAAGGCCACACCAAGTTTGGAGGTCTTTAGCTATTGACTCTGCAGACAGTTGGCGACTTCTGCGCACTGTGCGCTTCAGCATGCGCTGACCCCACCCTGTCATGTGACGTGGCCTACCACTTGGTGGCTGAGTGGCTGTTGTTCCCAGTTGCTTCCACTTTGTTATAATCCCACTAACAGTTGAGCGTGGAATATTTAGTAGCCAGGAAATGTCACGGATGGACTTATTGCACAGGTGACCACCTATCACGGGACCACGCTTGGAGTCACTGAGCTCCTGAGAGCGACCCATTCTTTCACCAATGTTTGTAGAAGCAGTCTGCATGCCTAGGGGCTTGATTGTATACACCTGTGTCCATGGAGGTGACTGGAACACCTGAATCACATGATTTGGAGGGCGGGCCCATTACTTTTGGCAATATAGTGTATGTGTCTATGGGTGGCAGAGGTGATCACTCCGCACTCCCAGCACAAAGACTGAGCTGTCAAAGGCAGCAACATTGGTGATTTTGGTGAAAATGGAGACAGTTTGTTGTTTTGGCAAAATGCATTGGAGTCAGTAGGGATGCTCCTTCCGACTATCCTGGACCTGTTCCTGTGCCATAAATGACCAAATCTTACCCAGTGTTTATAAACAAAGTCATGTGATTTAGGTCAGAGATCACATGGCTTTGTTGATTAGACCCTTCTAGATCCCTCCCCTCCCCCATGTGATCACTGTGATTGGCTACCACAGGTATCATATGATCAGGAGCCCATTCCGATAGCTCCTGATCCTAAACAATGACCAGGCTCTGTTACTGTACTGGGAGTACATAGTGAATGCACGGTCAGCACCGAAAAACCGCCTGCATATGTGTGGTGTTTGGGTGCTAAGCCCCGCCTTCTTTGCCACCGCACACATGCATTATGTGGTCAGAAAGACATTAACAAAGCCATGTGCATACTTACAGTAATGGAACCGGACCCAGACTGCACTTGGGTATTTTCCGTTATACTCCCGCTTTCCTGTCCGAACACAAATCCCCGGACACCACCGCTGATCATGCAGGAAATACACATCACCAGATTCTTCTTAAGTCAACTCCTTTATTTTTACACAAACACAAGATATATACACAGGGCGGGGAAACACATCCAGGAACAGGAAACACATCATCAGCCCACCCCATCAGTGGGAAGGGCTACAGGAAACACCCCCCACCCAACCAAGACACAGAACAATGGGATGCAGCACATGACAGAGGACAATGGACAACCACTTGGCAGAGAACAAAGGACAACACACCAATACACAATAGGCATAGATGGACCTGTACCACCCTGTACCCCTTAACAGGCAACATAGGAATTTGGGAAGATGATACAGGGGTCCCCCCACCCCCAAAGGTCACTCCCGTCACACTTACCAACATATTAGTGCCAGTTCATAACCATCTATCAAAAACTGTTACCCCTAACCCTGTGTTTATAAACAAAGCCTTGAGATGCAAGTCAGTGCTTATGCTCCATTCACACTTGTGTGACTTTAAAATCATGAGATTTTCATTGTAACTTTACAGTGCGACTTGCGACTTTCAATTAGTGCGACTTTGGTGCAACTCAATAATGATTGTTTGTGCTTTACAAAGTCACACGCAAGTCACATACAAGTTACATGTATACCATTCAGGTGTGACTTTCATGCGACTTTGGAGGGTTTAAATTGAAGTCTATGGCCCTCAAGCCACATGAAATCGAATCAAAGTAGTGCAGGAACTACTTTCAAGTCACTGTGATTTGAAGTCACACAGTAATGAATGGTACTCATTGGGAAACATGGGGTACGACTTGTCATGCAACTTTGCATGACAAAGTTGCATGAAAAGTCGCATGAAAAGTTGCATGAAAAGTTGTATGACAAAGTCGCATGAAAAGTTGCACAAGTGTGAATGGGCTCTTACATGGCGTTGTTGATAAACAAAGCCATATGCATACTTACCAACCTAATTAGTCCCAGTCCCTGACTATACTTTACCTGTTCCTGTGCCAAAAACTGCTATCCCTAACCCTGTGTTCAATAAACAAAGCTGTATGATCAAAGGCAGCACTCACATGGCTTTGTTGATTAACAAAGCCATGTGCATATTTCTTAGCATATTTGACCCAGTCCCCAACTATCCTGGAATTGTTTCCGTGTCAAAAAATTCTACCACTAACCCTGTGTTTATAAACAAACGTACTGTATATGATCCAAGTCAGGACTCACGTGGCTTTGTTGATTAACAAAGCCATATGCATACTTGCCAACATATTAATTCTAGTTCCCAACTATCCTGGAATTGATCCTGTGCCTAAAACTGGTATCACTAACCCTGTGTTTATAAACAAAGCCATCTGATCCATGTCAACACTTATATGGCTTTGTTTCTATACAAAGCCATATGCATACTTACCAATATATTTGTCCCAGTCTCTGACTGTCTTGCACCTGTTCCTGTGCCAAAAACTGCTATCCCTAACCCTGTGTTCATAAACAAAGTCATGTGATCCAAGTAAGCACTCACATGGCTTTGTTTATAAAGAAAGCCGAATGCATACTTACCAGCATGGTTGTCCCAGTCCCTGACTATCTAGTACCTGTTCCCTTGCCAAAAACTTCTACCCCTAACCCTGTGCTTATAAGCAAAGTCATGTGATGCAACTCAGCACTTATATGGCTTTGTTTCTATATAAAGCCATATGCATACTTACCAATATATTTGTCCCAGTCTCAGACTATCTTTTATCTGTTCATGTGCCAAAAACAGCTATCCCTAACCCTGTGTTCATAAACAAAGTCATGTGATCCAAGGAAGCGCTCACATGGCATTGTTTATGAAGAAAGCCATATGTATACTCAGGGCTGTGGATAAGGGGGTACCACCAGTCCAGGCTAGCAGGGGGGCCCAGGCAGCTGGGTGAATGGGATGTGGGAAGGGAGGGTGATCAACACAGTGGGGGGGCAATTACTGGAACCGATCCTCTGTATGGCTCTTTCTGCAGGATCTGCAAGCTGGATTCTTCTTCTCTCTGTCCCTCTGGTTTTCAGCTACATCAGAGAGAGCCATACAGGGGATTGGTTCCAGTAATTACCCCCCCCCCCCACCCACTATGCTGATCACCCTCCCTGTGCACATCTGATTTACTCAGTTGTCTGGGCCCCCACAGTGCTCATCTCTCACTGTGTTCATTCATAACTGAAGCATAGTAAACTGTGTTTTTTTTAAGGGGTCCTTTCAGCTTGGCAGTATGGGGCCCCATGGTTTCTAACAGCAGCCGTGTGCATAATTACCAGCATGTCTATCCCAGTCTCTGACTATCCAGTGCCTGGTTCCGTGCCAAAAACTTCTACCCCTAACCCTGTGTTTATAAACAAAGTCATGTGATGCAGCTCAGCACTCATATGGATTTGTTTCTATACAAAGCCATATGCATACTTACCAAAATATTTGTTCCAGTACCCAACTATCTCGTACCTGTTCCTGTGCCAAAAACTGCTATCCCTAACCCTGTGTTCATAAACAAAGTCATGTGATCCAAGTAAGCGCTTACATGGCTTTGTTTATAAAGAAAGCCATATGAATATTTACCAGCATGTATGTCCCAGTCCATTCCATGACTATCCAGTACCTGTTCCCTTGCCAAAAACTTCTACCCCTAACCCTGTGTTCACAAGCAAAATCATGTGATCCAAGTAAGCGCTCACATGGCTTTGTTTATAAAGAAAGCCATATGAATACTTACCAGCATGTATGTCCCAGTCCATTCCATGACTATCCAGTACCTGTTCCCTTGCCAAAAACTGCTGTCCCTAACCCTGTGTTCATAAACAAATTCATGTGATCCAAGTAAGCGCTCACATGGCTTTGTTTATAAAGAAAGACATATGAATACTTACCAGCATGTTTGTCCCAGTCCATTCCATGACTATCCAGTACCTGTTCCCTTGCCGAAAACGTCTACCCCTAACCCTGTGTTCACAAACAAAGTCATGTGATCCAAGTAAGCGCTCACATGGCTTTGTTTATAAAGAAAGACATATGCATATTTACCAGCATATTAGCCCCAATCCCTGATCCTCTTGTCTCCCCTGCCTATGGCACATGCTTGACATGCCCACCTTTTGACAAGTCCTGCCCAGGGCATGCCCACTATCTGTTGGACATGTGGGGCATCTGCAATCGCATGCTCAGCAACAAACAGCATCCCTGGGGCAGAGGACCGAGATGAGGGGCTGTCCCAGAAAATCCGGGACAGTTGGCACCTACGCATTGCGTACAGAAAAATACGTTTGTCAAAACCTTCCACTCATCAGAGGTCTGTGATATCTAGTGAGACATCTGGAGCCACGGCACAGATCACATGATCCCACAGGAGACCACAGTTAATCACCATTTTTTTTTTTGGAGCGCAAAGTAATTTTTTTTCTTTTTTTTTTATTATATTGTTATTTGTCCTATTTACGTGCGTCTCTGTGCGGGGAAAATACAATTTCCCGGCCAAAGGTCTCGCTTGTAATTTTTATGCTGATCGGAGTTCTCCTCGAGAGGCCACATAACAATGAGCATGTCCTCTGCTGATTTTAATTGCTAATTTCTGAGAGGGCTCGGGGTCTCCGCTGCCGCGTAAAAGGCGCCGCTGAACTCTAAAACGCGAGCCCTCGCCTATTCCCGGCTCTCCGCTGGGCTTGTCAGCAGCCACTACATTACATCTCGGCAAGAAAATTAGATTTACGTTTGATTTACGGCGAAGTGAAAGGAAAAAAAAAATGTGTCCGCGGCCATTCTGCATCTCTAAACAAATAGGAGTGATTTAAGTGGAAGTCGTTCGGCGCGTTTCAGCGATATTCACAAAGCGCATAAGTCATCGATAATTCTGTTTTTCGGCGGCAGAAGCGCGCGCGATGCCTCCGGTTCTGTCTTTGATTCTCAGGAGTGGATGGCGGGCCGCTCGCTCGCTCGCTGTTTATTCTATCTGTGTTTTAGCTGGTCTCGTCTTCCCGTAAATTACCCATCTCGCTTTATGTGTCAAAAGAAGAAATGTAAGAAAAAAAAAACGCGCAATTTGCTGCTTATTAACATGATTGGCCAACTGATGCATTTTGTAAGGCGGGAAAATAGGACGCTGTGAGTAAGAACATAGAAAAAAATGTATTTATCTGATGCATAACGCACAATTGTGTGCCCCATCTGTGAGAATATATTGTACAATTTACCACCACTCAGGGGCGGACTGACAACCCATGGGGCCCCCGGGCAATAGGAGATCATGGGGCCCCTGTGTCCTTGCCCACACTCAAAGCACACCCAAAAAAGCCTATAAAAGGTACCAGGAGCATTTTATGGGGCCCCCTACCAGGGGCGGACTGACCATTTGGAAACTCGGGCACTGCCCGAGGGCCGAGGGTCAGTAGGGGGCCCTATAAGATGTCCCTGGTACCTTTTTTCATAGGCTTTTTTGAGTTTGGGCAAGGACACAGGGGCCCCATGATCCCCTATTGCCCGGGGGCCCCATGAGTTGTCAGTCCGCCCCTGCCCCCTACTGACCCTGGGCCCTCGGGCAGTGCCAGAGTGCTCGAATGGTCAGTCCGCCCCTGCCACCACTGCATTACCCAGATATTGTGTTGCATGTCAGGGGCTGCATAGTGGGATAATCTGCTGCCAGTCATGTAAATCTCAGTATTTCTAGGCTTCCTTTAAAGTGCACATTTAAGTAGATGCACAAAAGCCAGCACACTGACAATACCTTCATCTGCTTTTCTCTCCAGAAGGACAGCCATCATTCAGGATCACCATCTACAGTCATGTAAATCTTGGTGCGCTTGGCTGTGTACACAAATGTTTGACACAGATCAGACCCTGCTGCAGCTTGTGACTTTTTACAATGCTGCAGTCTCTGAGTGGGGGAGGGGAGACGGAGCAAAATTATTTACAGAGCTCAATAGCTAAAGCTCAAAAGCCCAACTCTGGGGACCTTAAAGCAGAACTGCACTTACATTTTTTTTAACAATGCAGTGGGACTGTGCCTCCACTTCATGTATCAGCTGCTTGTTTTTTTCTAGGGGTGAGGACTAAGCTCATACTCTCCTGACCTGCCGATCCTATGGACAGGGCTGCTGTTAGAAACCACGGGGCCACATACAGCCAACCTTACAGGCCCCCCCACCCCCCTGGGAAAAAAAAAGTTTACTATGCTTCAGTTATGAGTTAACACAGCGAGTGATCGGTACCAATCATTCAGGAATGAACAAGGCTGGTAAATGTGATCCTTCCCCCACTCTCGATCCTGAAGGATCCTATTGTGTGCTTGCAGCTGCTGGTGGCAAGGAGAGGAGGGAAGCCGACAGCAGTGTGGGAGTGGGGAACACAGGGGGGGCCTTGGGTAGCAGGGGGAAACGTATGGTGCACAGGGAGGGTTATGGGTACGGTGGGGGAACTACTGGAACCGATCCAATGTATGGCTCTCTCTGCAGCAGATGAAAGTCAGTGGGAGTGAGAGCTGAAGAACCCAGCTTTCAGATGCTGCAGAAAGAGCCATACAGGGGATCGGTCCCAGTAATTGCCCCCCCATGCCATGCCGATCATTCTCCTTGCCCACATTCAGTTCATTCAGCTGCCTGGGTTCCTCTGCTGGTTTGGGCCCCATACAGGAGGACCGGTGGTACTCCCTTATCCACAGCCCTGCGCCCCCCCCCTCTCCTTCACGGTCCAGCAGTCGACTGTTCTTGTCTGTGGAGTGCGCGCTGAGAGTGCTGACAGCAGGAACAGTCCATTTACAAAACCGCTGGACTGTGGGAGACAAGGACCGGTCTTGTGCAAGGAGGATAGGAGGATCAGGTGAGTATATCTTCGGTGTCCTCCCCCCCTGCCAGAAGTGACCCCTGTCCTCTCTCCTTCCAGCAGTGACCCCTGTCCTCTCTCCTGCTAGCTGTGAACCCTGTCCTCTCTCCTGCCAGCTGTCACCCCGTCTTCTCTCCTGCCAGCGGTGACCCCTGTCCTTTCTCTTGCCAGCGGTGACCCCTGTCCTCTCTCTTGCCAGCGGTGACCCCTGTCCTCTCTCCTGCCAGCGGTGACCCCTGTCCTCTCTCCTGCCAGCTGTCACCCCGTCCTCTCTTCTGCCAGCTGTGACCTCTGTCTTCTCTCCTGCCAGCTGTGACCCCTGTCCTCTCTCCTGCCAGCGGTGACCCCTGTCCTCTCTCCTGCCAGCTGTCACCCCGTCCTCTCTCCTGCCAGCTGTGACCCCTGTCTTCTCTCCTACCAGCGATGACCCCTGTCCTCTCTCCTGCCAGCTGTGAACCCTGTCCTCCCTCCTGTCAGCTGTCACCCCATCTTCTCTCATGCCAGCGGTGACCCCTGTTCTCTCTCCTGCCAGCAGTGACCCGTCCTCTCTCCTTGCAGCGGTGAACCTTGTCCTCTCTCCTTCCAGCGGTGACCCCTGTCCTCTATCCTTCCAGGTGTGACCCTTGTCCTCTCTGCTTCCAGCGGTGACCCCAATCCTCTATCCTTCCAGGTGTGACCCCTGTCCTCTCTCCTTTCAGTGGTGACCCCTGTCCTCTATCCTTCCACCAGTTACCTCTGTCTTCTATCCTTCTAGTGGTGACCCCTGTCCTCTCTCCTTAGTGGTGACCCCTGTCCCCTATCCTTCCAGGTGTGACCCCTGTCCTCTATTCTTCCACTGGAGACCCTTGTCCTCTATCCTTCCAGTGGTGACCCCTGTCCTCTATCCTTCCAGTGGTGACCCTTGTCCTCTATCCTTCCAGCGGTGACCTCTGTCCTCTGTCTTTCCAGGTGTGACCCTGTCTTCTCTCCTTCCAGTGGTGACCCCTGTCTTCTCTCCTTCCAGGTGTGACCCCTGTCCTCTCTCCTTCCAGGTGTGACCCCTGTCCTCTCTCCTTCCAGGTGTGGCCCCTGTCCTCTATCCTTCCAGGTGTGACCCCTGTCCTCTATTCTTCCACTGGTGACCCCTGTCCTCTATCCTTCCAATGGTGACCCATGTCCTCTATATTCCCACTGGTGACTCGGTCTTCACTCCTGCCAGCGGTGACCCCTGTCCTTTTTCCTTCCAGCGGTGCCCCTGCCCTCTCTCCTGCCAGTGGTGACCCATGTCTTCTGCCCTGCTAGCACTGACTCCTGCTCAATCTCCTGCCAGCAGTGACTCCTGTTCTATCTGCTGCCAGTGGTGACCCTTGTCCTCTGCCCTGCCAGCAATGACTCTTGTTCTATCTCCTGCTAGCAGTAACAGCTTTCCTCTCTCCTTCCAGTGGTGAGCCCTGTCTTCCCTCCTTCCAGTGGCGACCCCTGTCCTCTATCCTTCCAGTGGTGACCCCTGTCCTCTCTCATTCCAGTGGTGACTGCTGTCCTCTCTCCTTCCAGAGGTGACCCCTGTCCTCTATCCTTCCACCAGTGACCTCCATCCTCTATCCTTCCAGTGGTGACCCCTGTCCTCTATCCTTCCAGCGGTGACTCCTGTCCTCTTTCCTTCCAGCGGTGACCCCTGCTCTCTCTCTCACCAGTGGTGACCCATGTCCTCTGCCCTGCCAGCACTGACTCCTGCTCAATCTCCTGCCAGCAGTGACTCTTGTTCTATCTCCTGCTAGCAGTGACCCCTGTCCTCTCTCCTTCCAGTGGTGACCCCTGTCCTCTCTCCTTTCAGTGGTGACCCCTGTCTTCCCTTCTTCCAGCGGTGACCCCTGTCCTCCCACCTTCCAGCGTTGACCCCTGCCCTTTTTCTTTCCAGCGGTGACCCCTGTCCTCTTTTCTTCCAGTGATGACCCCTGACAGGGTCATTGGTGTTTATTGATGATGTAACAGAAGCAGCCGGATGAATTCTGCAGTGTTTACAGATATACTATCAGCCCAGATTCAGCCAAAGGCAGCAAAGTTGATTGGACGGCGCTTCACAGTACAGATGGACAATGATCCAAAACACACTGCAAAAGCAACCCAGGAGCAGGGGCGGACTGACAACTCATGGGGCCCCTGGGCAATAGGGCATCATGGGGCCCCTGTGTCCTTGCCCAAACTCAAAAAAACCTATGAAAAAGGTACCAGGGGCATCTCATGGGGCCCCCTACTGACCCCGGGCCCTCGGGCAGTGCCCGAGTTTCCAAATGGTCAGTCTGCCCCTGCCCAGGAGCTTTTGGAGGAAAAGAAGTGGAATATTCTGCAATGGCCGATTCAATCACCTGATCTCAACCCAATTGAACATGCATTTCACTTACAGAAGGCATAACTAAAGGCAGAAAGATCCACAAACGAAGAACAACTGAAGACAGCTGCAGTTAGAGCCTGGTGAAACATCAGAAAGGAAGAAACCCAGTCTTTGGTCATGTCCATGGGTTCCAACTTTAGGCAAAGCATCAGAAAGGAGGAAACCCTGTCTTTGGTCATGTCCATGGGTTCCAACTTCAGGCAAAGCATCAGAAAGGAGGAAACCCAGTCTTTGGTCATGTCCATGGGTTCCAGACTTCAGGCAAAGCATCAGAAAGGAGGAAACCCAGTCTTTGGTCATGTCCATGGGTTCCAACTTCAGGCAAAGCATCAGAAAGGAGGAAACCCAGTCTTTGGTCATGTCCATGGGTTCCAGACTTCAGGCAGTCATTGCCAGTAAAGAATTCCCAACAAAATATTAAAAATGAACATTTTATTTATGATTATATTCATTTGTCCAATTACATTTGAGCCCCTGAAAATGGAGGGACTGCATATACTGTAAAAATGCTTGCAGTTCCTAAAATATGTACTTGATATTTATATTCAACCCCCTGAATTAAAGCTGAAAGTCTGCACTTCAAATTCTTTGGGATTGTTTCATTTTAATTCATTTTGGTGGCATACAGAGCCAAAAGTATGAAAATTGTGCCTGTGCCCAAATTTATATGGATCTAACTGTATTTGTAATGCAACTATGTGTTCAGTTATCTGTCTGCGGATCAGCTTTAATAATATAAGATGGTGTAACTACTACAAAGCCCAGCAGCATAGAAGACCCAAGGGGATATGCATGGCTCCAAGAATCTGGCAGAACCAGATTAAGATAGAATGGGGCCCTATGGCGAAATGTGCGAAGGAAGAATGCAAGGCATATATGACACTTCTGTGACTTTACGCCCTCCGATTCCTCCAGAGGACATCTCCCAGAGCTGCAAGGAGAAAGGAAACTGCCGGATTAGCAAAACTCTTAATTGTTCCAGCTTTATTTTACTTTAATAGCTTCCAATTAAATAGGGATTTAGAAAGCGGCTACAGTAAGTGTGCGATCCATCACTCCTGCAAAAGCCACCAATGAAGATCTTATTCTTTGTACTGGATGAAAAAAATCCTCTCTTGGTGCTCTTCAGGACCCTGGAAACAACTGAACAGCTCAGGCCCCTCAATGGGACAAGAAGGGCATTTATTTGTGGACAAAGTAATACAAGAACCTACCAAGAGATGAGGATATAATGGATCCTGGATTGTAAGCAGTTCATATCTTGCCCAACAAATCTCCAAAAGATGGAAAAACCTTGTTTCAAGGAAGATATTTTTTTCTTACTGGTTATGGGACCTAAAGGATCCTAAAGGGTCTATTTATTATTATTATACAGTATTTATAAAGCTCCAACAGTTTGCTCAGCGCTGTACATTACAATGGGAGACAATACATGAGACAGTACAATAACAATACAATGTGATACACGAGGGTTCGAGGGCCCTGCTCCTTCGAGCTTACAATCTAGGAGGGAGGGGATGGTGGCACAGGAGGAGATAGCTGTGGGGGATGGAGTGGTAGGAAGAGTGGAGGAGGTCAGCAATTGTCAGGGGTTGGGGTAGGCTTCCCTGAAGAGATGGGTTTTCAGGGTGCGCCTAAAGGAGAGGAGAGTAGGTGATAGTCTAATGGGTTGGGGTAGGGAGTTCCAGAGGATGGGTGACACCCTGGAGAAATCCTGGAGGCAGGCATGGGAGGAGGAGACCAGGGAACTAGAGAGAAGGAGGTCTTGTGAGGAGCGGAGTGTGCGTGTTGGGCGGTACTTGGATATTAGGTCAGTGATGTAGTTCGGGGCAGTATGGTGGACAGCTTTGTACATCAGTGTTAGGATTTTGAATTTGATCCGTTGCGCAATCGGAAGCCAGTGGAGGGATTGGCAGAGGGGGGTGGCGGAAACAGAGCGGTTGGAAAGGTGAATGAGTCTGGCTGCCGTATTCAGGATCGACTGAAGCGGGGATAGCCTGTGGCGAGGCAGGCCAGTGAGGAGGGATTTATCAATGGTTTCACCCAAGATTCATATAAGATTTAATTTAAAAATGGGTGAATCTTGTGTGAATCATGGATGAAAACATTGACAAATACACCCCTAAATATCATTGGTCCAAAAATATATATAACAAAATATTCAAATTGATCCATTCTGTTGCTTAAAACACCACTCAAAACGCCCATATATTTCACTAGTGATCCACATTGAGGGATGCCGGCATCCAGGACATTCATCTGGGAGTCATCAAAATGGGTGTGGTGCGAAGATGCCGCACTCCCAACAGCCCAAAGTGCAGTGTAGATGTAAGATGGTCTCAGCCTTTGTTCCTCCCAAGCCATGCATTTCACCCCACCCCCAGGGCTTAATCGTAGAGGTCTAAGCCATGGGGGCAGGCCAGGGGCGGACTGACCATTTGGAAACTCGGGCACTGCCTGAGGGCCCGGGGTCAGTAGGGGGCCCCATGAGATGCCCCTGGTACCTTTTTCATAGGCTTTTTTGAGTTTGGGCAAGGACACAGGGGCCCCATGATTCCCTATTGCCCAGGGGCCCCATGAGTTGTCAGTACGCCCCTGGGGCAGGCTGAGGCCATCATCCACCTACACTACACTTTGGGCTGTCGGGAGTGCGGCATCTTCGCTCCACATAAAATATTCAAAGTGCAAGTGAAAAGTTGTCCCTTTCAATAGATTTCCCTTCACTTCCTGTTCTGAAACACAACAGGAAGCTGTGTCTCTCTAAAGTAAAAGGAAAGACATTTGATACCAGAACAGGTGTTCCCATTGGGTGATTTCCAGTTCCAGTGATAATTTTTTAGGTTTGGATTTCACATTGCTTCCTTTCTCAGTTTCATCCTTTCTTGGTCCTTTGGCTGAGATCTGTTCTTATCAGTGTCTAGTAGGGCGCTCCACTGTCATTCTTGCCTTTTGGGTGGAGTGGATGGCTGTATCCTTGTTATTTATTTATTACAGGTACTTATATAGCTGTGAAACAAAAGAGTGTACTGTCCCTTTTCCCGGGGAAACTCGGGCGGAGTCTGAGTGCGATGTCATCACGTACCGGCGAGCTGGCTGACACCAAGGCCAGGCGTTTTTGTGATATACTGCTCATGTACACCTACCTGATGCACGTGCAATACCGAGGCTTCTCCCTATTTAGGCTTTACATATGTGATTGTGGTGAACGGCATTTGAGATTAAAGGCTGCTGTTGGGTTCACCCTTTTATTCCATTTATTTGGTTATTCAGTCGGCTGATAGTCTGACAGTGAGAGTGCCAGCGTGAAGATTTCCTGCATGGTAGGGGTTGGGGAAAGACCTGGCAACCTACCCTGTAAAATAATTGCTAAGAGAATTCATGGAAAAAGTCACTTACAAGTGACGGTCCATGCAATCACCAAGGGATAGATATACACACACTATATTGCCAAAAGTATTGGGCCACCTGGCTTTCCACACACCTGAAGTTTAATGGCATCCCAGTCTTGGTCCGTAGGGTTCAATATTGAGTTGGCCCCGCCCTTTCCACGCACATGACCTTTAATGGCCCCCAGTCTTAGTCCATAGGGTTCAATATTGGCCCGCCCTTTGCAGCTATAACAGCTTCAACTCTTCTGGGAAGGCCGTCCACAAGGTTTAGGAGGGTGTCTATGGGAAGGTTGGACCATTCTTCCAGAAGCACATTTGTCAGGTCAGGCACTGGTGTCGGGGGAGGAGGCCTGGCTCGCAGTCTCCACTCTAATTCATCTCAAAGGTGTTCTATGGGGTTGAGGTCAGGACTCTGTGCAGGCCAGTCAAGTTCCTCCACCCCAAACTGGCTCCTCCATGTCTTTATGGACCTTGCTTTGTGCACTGGTACGCAGTCATGTTGGAACAGGAAGGGGCCATCCCCAAACTCTTCCCACAAAGTTGGGAGCATGAAATTGTCCAAAATGTCTTGGTATGCCAACACCTTAAAAGTTCCCTTCACTTGAACTAGGGGGTCAAGCCCAACCCCTGAAAAACAACCCCACACCATAATCCCCCCTCCACCAAACTTTACACTTGGCACAATGCAGTCAGGCAAGTACCGTTCTCCTGGCAACCACCAAACCCAGACACATCCATCAGATTGCCAGACAGAGAATCATGATTGGTCATTCCAGAGAACACGTCTTTACTGTTCTAGAGTCCAGTGGTGGCGTGCTATGCACCACGGCACCCAACGTTTTGCATTGCACTTGGTGATGGAAGGCTTGGATGCAGCTGCTCGGCCATGGAAACCCATTCCATGAAGCTCTCTACGCACTGTTGTTGTGTTAATCTGAAGGCCACCTGAAGTTTGGAGGTCTTTAGCTATTGACTCTGCAGACAGTTGGTGACTTCTGCGCACTGTGCGCTTCACAAATGCGCTGACCCCGCTCTGTCATGTGACGTGGCCTACCACTTGGTGGCTGAGTGGCTGTTGTTCCCAGTTGCTTCCACTTTGTTATAATCCCACTAACAGTTGAGCGTGGAATATTTAGTAGCCAGAAAATGTCACAGATGGACTTATTGCACAGGTGGCCACCTATCATGGGACCACGTTTGGAGTCACTGAGCTCCTGAGAGCGACCCATTCTTTCACCAATGTTTGTAGGGAGTAAAAAATGCCCCAGCATCAATGGCCCATCAGTGGTTTTAATGGGAGGAATAGAGCCCCATTGTTGATATGAATGAGAAGAATAGTGCCCCATTGATGGTGTCAGTCAGGGGAATGATGGTCCATCATTGGTGTCAGTTGGTGGAATAGTGCCCCAAGGGCCAGATAAAGGAAGCAAGGGGACACATCCGGCCCCCGGGCCGCAGTTCTAGTCCACTGGCCTAGGGGATGTCTTTTTAGGATTTATTGCAGGAGAACTTTAACAAGAGGAAGGGGTTTGGGGTCATGGTATACTCCAACATTTTTAGCAATAGCACAAGAGGACAAGGAGAGCTTTCTAGAGGGCTTTTAAGGAGAGCTTTCTGGAGATAGCAGGGTATGGTTGGAATGTCTAAGGCCCCACACCTACAAACTATAGGGCAATCTCTGGCTATTGATCGATTTTGGCACTTTCCAAATATTAGTCCCAAGCAAGATCTTTATTCACAGTGTTCTAGTTGTCTGCCACTCTGCAGATACAGTAGATGTCTTGTGAGGAAGATAAACTCCTTCTCCAGACCGGGACTCTTAAGCAGTGTCCATCGGCAGGTATGTCTCCTCAGCAATTCTCCTAGGTCCCTCAGCCCAGCTAAGTAGTCTTGCCTCAGTGATTCTCCTCCTAGGGGCAGAAGCCCCAGAAGTACTGGAATCCTCCCTGAAAGAACAATCTGTTCATGTCTCCTGTCTATTTATACCCTCTCCAGCCACCTTCTGGATGCTCCATTCCAGGGATTGGCCGAGGTATGATAAATATTCAGCTGAACCTTTGAATCTCCCTCCCTAAGCTCTGGAAACGTCTACCAGAGGCAGGGGGAAGCAATCAAACTCTCAGCTCAGGAATCATGAGCAGATCCAAATAATCAATAACCACTCCACTCACTACAGTGGAGCCAATAGCTCAGATTTAACTAACAGCCTGACTGGGAGGGTGCTACATACATTTTAACAATACTGGATCGCATGATGTCATTGTGATCACATGAGGTCATTGCATTGCCAGCTTTTGCTGCAATGCTGCTGAACAATGATTTTGAAATGATAGAATCCTGGCCCCCATATCATCAGCATATTGTGAGATTTGAGGCTATGTACGCTGATTGTATTGAATATAGAATGGAGGTCTGCCAATCTAGGACATGGCAAGGTCATTCTGCCCTGTACCCAGGCGGCTGTCATTACGCCCCGGCTCCTCTACCCATACACCGGTACAATGCCCCCCTTGGTATCTGACAGATCAGCACTTTGCTCACCGATGAGAGCAGCAGCTGGCGGGATATCTGCTGATTCATGTGGATGAGATTTTAATAAGCCCCAGTGACAAGCTTGGAAAGTGCTGAACCGCAGCTGGAAACTGAGCCAAAATACAGTTCGCTCCGGGCACCTAAAATACTGTAAGTAAACGTATTAAATGAAACATCGATATTGACAGCAGCGGGGTCCAGGGGAGTAATCCAAAGGTCTGTTCTGTAGTCCATTTACCGAGAATGGAAGTTCATATTCACAGAGTGCTGTAGCTATCAAGTGTTTTTATGACATCTTTATGCTCACATTGTGCTTGGAACACTATGCAAAGATCAACAGAGGTTACAGGAGAACTTCAACTTAATCCTTATTTCAGAAATACTCCATCCTATAAAGTATGGGGGGGATGTGCAGGAGCCATCCCAATGCATGGAACCTGAGCAAGGTTATTAGGGGCCTCGGGATTCTGATATTGACAAGGTTACCAGGAGCCTAAGGAATCACACAAGGTCATGGTTATCAAGGGCCTCAGGACTCTGACATTGTCAAAGCTATCAGGGACCTCAGGACTCTGACATTGTCAAAGCTATCAGGGGTCTCAGGACTCTGACATTGACAAAGCTATCAGGGGTCTCAGGACTCTGACATTGACAAAGCTATCAGGGGCCTCAGAACTTTGATATTGGCATGGGTATCAGGGGCTATGTGACTCAGATACTAACAAGGATATAAGGGGACTCGGAACTTCAGGTTGACAAGGTTAACAGGGGCCTAGGGACTCCAAAATTGACAAGGTCTCAGGTACCTCACAACTCCATCTTTGACAAGGTTAACATGACATTTGGGACTCCAACTTTGACATGGTTATTAGGGGCCTCAGAACTCCCAGTTTGACATGGTTATCAGGGGCCTTGGGACTCCAACTTTAACATGGTTATCAGGGGCTTTGGGACTCCAACTTTGACAAGGTTATCAGGAGCCCTTGGACTCCAACTTTGACAAGGTTATCAGGAGCCTTGGGACTCCAACTTTGACAAGGTTATCAGGGGCCTTGGGACTCCAACTTTGACAAGGTTATCAGGTGCCTTTCGACTCCAACTTTGACAAGGTTATCAGGGGCCTTGGGACTCCAACTTTGACCAGGTTATCAGGGGCCTTGGGACTCCAACGTTCACAAGGTTATCAGGGTCTTGGGACTCCAACTTTGACATGGTTATTAGGGGCCTCAGGACTCCCACTTTTACTAGATTATTAGGGGCCTCAGGATTCCAACTTTGAGAAAGATATCTCACAGGATTGGAAAGTTCCTGATTGCTACTTGCAGTCGGGACCTTTCCCTGAGGCACCAGAAATGTGCCAGGAGCATGCAGGGCGCGCACTTTTGGCACATATTTTGTTTACATTGGGTGTGCATATATGCAAACCCTCGGCGCCAAGGCCCAGCCTCCAAGAGGCAGCATATTTGCATACGCTTGGCGCCAGGGAGTTAAGTATAAAAATACACTTGCATTCGGATTAAAAAATGCACATGTAAAATATTAACCAAGTTAGCATATACCAAGCTCTTCCGGGAATGCAATGATGGCAGTAGGAGGCTCCCACCAAGGCATTTTGTCGTTAAAAATAAAGGTCTTCCAGGGGCACGGGCCCTATGCTGCATCATTGTGTTTATAAATACTGATCCATAAAATCAAGCCTCGCTCTCCAAGGTTATGTGTTGATACTCAAACACATTCCATATAACAGCCAAGCCTCCTCCTGAATTACAAGGTCATGGCTTATCCGTGTGGGCAGCACAGTGGCTACATGGTTAGCACTTCCGCCTGGCAGTACTCAGGTCGTCGGTTCGAATCCCAACCACGGCACCACCTGCCTGGAGTTTGCATGTTCTCCTTGTGCTTGTGTGGGTTTCCTCCTGGTACTCTGGTTTCCTCCCACACTCCAAAGACATGCTGATGCTGGTAGGTGAATTGGCTCCTGTCTAAATTGGCCCTAGCGTGTGTATGTATGAATGTGAGTTAGGGACCTTAGATTGTACGCCCCTTGAGGGTTAGGGACTGATGTGAATGTACAATATATATGTAAAGCACTGCGTAAATTGATGGCGCTATATAAGTACCTGAAGTAAATGAATAATCCATATATTCAATTGGACTCTGCACAGGTAAAGCTGTAAGTCTAACCTGTGTTATATTTTAATCTGAATGTGAGTGTATTTTTATACTTAATCAAAGTTTTAAAAGGCTTTCTACACTATGGAAGGGCTTCTGTCTGCTTGACTCTTTGAAAGTGACTACTGATGCCCATGGATATTACCAGAGCACGGAGCGTGACCGTTCTTATCATAAGGTGGTCAATGCGACTTGGTAAGCGGTTACTGTATTTGGCTACCACTTTGGGTGATGCTGCATGCTGGAGATACCATTTGCACCATGTATTTGAAGAGGGCTTGATACACTATTATTGCACTTTATGGGACTTTATTTGGACACTTATTTCTTATTTATTTAATTTTCTATTTTTATCTTATCCATTTGTGGGTTATATTTGGATATTTGATTTGTCATTATTGGTATTAGAAGTGATATATTCTTTTGTTCCTTTGTTTGCTGCTATTTTTCTAATATTAGCACATTTGTGCTTTTTGTGCCACTTTCCCTGGTGGGAGGGGACACCTTCCTGAAAACATCCCAGCCCCCTCAATACTCATCTCAGGTGCCCATAGACTTGATTCAAGCAGTGGGCTGGCTCTTGGAAGGAGTTATACCAATAACAAAATGCCCTGATGGGTGGGTGTCAGTCTGGAGGAGTGGGCCTTCCTAGGCAGGCTGCATTTGCATACAAACCACCCTGGGTAATGTCCACATGCAGGGGCGGACTGACCATTCAGACTCTCGGGCAGTGCCTGAGGGCCCGGGGTCAGTAGGGGGCCCCATGAGATACCCCTGGTACCTTTCATATGATTTTTGGGAGTGGTTTGAGTGTGGGTGAGGACCAGGGACGGACTGACCATTTGGAAACTCGGGCACGTCCCGAGGGTCCGGGGTCAGTAGGGGGCCCCATGAGATGCCCCTGGTACCTTTTTCATAGGCTTTTTTGAGTTTGGGCAAGGACACAGGGGCCCCATGATCCCTTATTGCCCGGGGGCCCCATGAGTTGTCAGTCCGCCCCTGGTGAGGACACAGAGGTCCCATGATCCCCTATTGTCCGGGGGCCCCATGAGTTGTCAGTCCGCCCCTGGTGAGGACACAGAGGTCCCATGATCCCCTATTGTCCGGGGGCCCCATGAGTTGTCAGTCCGCCCCTGTCCACATGTGATGCTGATCCTCCATAACTGAAAAAATTGAAATCCAATTTATGAAAGGGGCGGACTAGGGACATTCTGGCTCAGGAGGAAAGAGCTAATCAGGGGTGTCAAACTGGTGGCCCTCCATCATGCCTCTGCCTTTGGGAGTCATGCTTGTAACTGTCAATCTTGCAATGCCTCATGGGACTTGTAGTTTGGCAACAGCTGGAGGGCTGGCAGCTTGATACTTGTTTTTTTTTTAATTGAAAAATATACTTTATTTTTACAGAAGTATAAAAAAAACACGATATTCTTAGTCGGGGTACATCTCACCCTGTACTGCGATGCAGCGCATAATACAGTTTGACACCTGTGAGCTAGATGATGCTGGGTGTCCTCCAGCCAGAAAATGTAGGAGGGCTCTATTTAACTTTCTGCAGCTTCTAATGCACATTGTGAGAAGCTCAGAGTGTGCAGTGAAATCAGAGTAAGCCAGGAAGGGAGCCGATACAATACTGCAAGACAGGTCCCCTTTATCATAAAGACTGCTCTATAACCAAGCATCTTATCAGTCAAAATCTTGTGCCGGGGTCACCCTGGATCTGCCAGTCACCCCACAACATCGCAATAATGTCATTTAACTCAGGACAGGTGGAACGTTTAATGGCCAAATTTTGGGAGCCAAAACTTTGTGGAAAAATTGTCCAGAATCTGCTTTCCTCCAGTTTTGCACTTTCCACATCCCTGCTGCTGGCACACACCGCCGAGCGTCCATCCTGGCACCGACCGCCCGTAACCCAATTACAGCGCAGATTCGGCCAGCGCTCCCTCTATTTCCAGGATCTCTGAGCTACAAAACACCCAGAAAGAGACAGAGACTGCCATAAAAACCACCACCGCCGCCCAAGGACAAGCGCCCGTCACCTCACCTAATTGTCTCTCCGCGTTGCGGCTTCCGGAACCTGATTTATTTCGCTAATAAGATTGCTTCAAAGTAAATAAATAAATTACAGTATGAGCGGGCACAGGTGTTTGGCAGGCGAGGTTCATAATCGCAGGAAAATGAATGAATTTTACACCGTGTAATTAGCAAAAGCAATGAAGTTTATATGCAAATTCACGACTGCTGCCGCGAAGGGGGAGACGCGGGCTGGGCGTCGTAACAAGTCCTCGCCAGCAAGCTTGACGCAGTGGAAGGGTTAAGGTGTTTGTTCTATAAGGTTTGTGTTTTCAGCCTCAAGGTTAGGAGATCAGGAACCAGGGGCGGACTGACCATTTGGGAATTCGGGCACTGCCCGAGGGCCCGAGGTCAGTAGGGGGCCCCATGAGATGCCCCTGGTACCTTTTTCATAGGCTTTTTTGAGTTTGGGCAATGACACAGGGGCCCCATGATCCCCTATTGCCCGGAGGCCCCATGAGTTGTCAGTCCGTCTCTGTCAGGAACAGACAGAAAAAAATACTGGAGGCTGGGAGAAACTTCTGTCTGGAAGGTTTAGGTCCCATTCACATAAGGCGATCTGAAATTTGCGGTCAAAATTGCCGCATTTCTGCTCGAGATTGGAAATCGTGCTAAATTGGTCAACGCATATTTGGTGCCATGATTTTTAATGGCTCCCCAGACACAGTGTGATTCTGCCACGATTGTTGAGGGACAGAAACGCGTGGCACTTACGGCAAAACCTGCTGTTAAAAATTACATTGAGGCCTGTTCACATCTGATGATTTGGGTTCGCGGACGGAATTGCCGTGATTCTGCCCGCAGTTCCAAATCGCACTGCAATCCTGGCAAAACGCACTGAAGGAATTTACCAGCGGTTTCACTGGATAAATATGGGTGGTACAGTGGCTAAATGATTAGCACTTCCACCTGGCATTACTAGGGGCGTTGGTTTGAATCCCAACCATGGCACTACCTGTCTAGAGTTTGCATGTTCTCCCTGTGCCTGTGTGGGTTTCCTACGGGTACTCTGTTTTCCTGCCACACTCCAAAGACACCCATGACAAAGATACCCGTGCACCTTAGAAGGCCAATTATGTCCACCACTTACCTGGAAAGACCAGCAGTAGCAAAGGGGACAATCCCTCAACACTACCTGATTCACAGGAAGTCAACAGAGAAATGGTAGAGTGGATCTAGTAAAACCAGAGTAAGATAACAGGCATCAGGACTCTGAAGATAATGGATGGTAGACCTATTTTGAAGTAGCAGAATTTCAACTTTTGCCAGTAACAGATACTTAGCACAGTGGCTTAATGGTTAGCACTTCCACCTGGCAGTACTAGAGTCCTTGGTTCGAATCCCAGCCATGGCACCACCTGCCCAGAGTTTGCATGTTCTCCCTGTACCTGCGTGGGGTTCCTCCCACCCTCCAAACACATGCTGGTAGGTTAATTGGCTTCTGTCTAAATTGGCCCTAGAATGTGTATATATGAGTTAGGGACCTTAGATTGTACACCCCTTGAGGGTTAGGGACTGATGTGAATGTATAATATATGTATGTAAAGTGCTGCATAAATTGGCAGTGGTATATACAGTAACTACCTGAAATATATAAATAAATAAGATATAGGTCCTTTTTGGATTCAGATTTTATGAAGAACCTTGTTTTCACCCTTGTCTACATAAATGTAGTTCAAATCCCAACCATGGCACCACCTGCCCAGAGTTTGCATGTTCTCCCTGTACCTGCGTGGGGTTCCTCCCACCCTCCAAAGACATGCTGGTAGGTTAATTGGCTCCTGTCTACACTGGCCCTAGTATGTGTATGTATGAATGTGAGTTAGGGACCTTAGATTGTACACCCCTTGAGGGTTAGGGACCTTAGATTGTACGCCCCTTGAGGGTTAGGGACCTTAGATTGTACACCTCTTGAGGGTTAGGGACCTTAGATTGTACTCTCCTTGAGGGTTAGGGACCTTAGATTGTACGCCCCTTGAGGGTTAGGGACCTTAGATTGTACGCCCCTTGAGGGTTAGGGACCTTAGATTGTACGCCCCTTGAGGGTCAGGGACCTGAGATTGTACGCCCCTTGAGGGTTAGGGACCTTAGATTGTACGCCCCTTGAGGGTTAGGGACCTTAGATTGTACGCCCCTTGAGGGTTAGGGACTGATGTGAATGTACAATATATATGTAAAGTGCTGTGTAAATTGACAGCTCTATATAGGTACCTGAAATAAAAGCTATGCAAAATTTTTTTTAGAAATAATGTCCCGTATATTCTGTGTAACAATTAGGTGGCTCACTGGGCTGGGTTTCTTTTTGGATGTACATTTGGCTGTAGTTCATGGTTCAGTTTCCACCTTTGAAACTTCCAAAGGTAAAGGTAAAGGTAAACCCTAACAATGAATCAGCATAAACTGGGCTTTAGCATAGGGTGGAGCTACAACCAGCACAAACAGAAATAAAAATCTTCTTCTATAGCACAAGCACAACACAGATGCTTTTGATCCTTTGTTCCCCGCTATTACACTGTAATGTATACACACTCTGTATCAGCCACCCCGCTCTGCCAATCCCTCCACTGGCTTCCCATTTCCCAACGCATAAAATTCAAAACATTAACAATAACATATAAAGCCATTTATAACTCTGCCCCAAATGACATCATCAATCTTGTCTCCAAATATCACCAAAACCGTACTCTCCGCTCCTCGCACAACCTCCTGCTCTCTAGCTCCCTTGTCTCCTCCTCCCATGCTTGTTTCCAGGACTTCTCCAGAGCTTCCCCCATCCTCTGGAATTCTCTACCCCAATTTATTAGACTTTCACCTACTCTGTTCACTTTTAGGTGATCTCTGAAAACCTCTCTCTTCAGGGAAGCCTATCCTACCCTCAGCTAATAATGGAATCTTCTACTCCTTCTACCAGTCCAACCCCCACAGTTATTACCTTTTGTACCACTAGCCCCTCCCTCCTAGATTGTAAGCTCCCAGGATCAGGGCCCTCCTAACCCTCTTGTATTGTTGCTGTATTGTCTCCCGTTATATTGTAAAGTGCTGAGCAAACTGATGGCGCTATATAAATCCTGTATAATAATAATAATAATTACACTGTATATACATAAATTCTCAACTCCGGTTCTCCCTTTTGTTAGGGAGGTCCCCATTATGTGAGGAGCAGCCACACCAGAGCCCTAATACGACTGACTTGCCAGAAAATCATGTTCAGCTCCTTGTCTTCACTTTTGTTTATACTATTTCTAGTAGTGGTGTCAACCCTTCCCAGCTCATCTCTGTGGATTACAGAACATATTCCCCATATATTGGTGATGAAAAGCAAAGGGGTTCTTTAGTCATGTCCTGGGGAGACAATGCTGTTCCTCCATAGATATAGCACAGTTTTGTCATCCTAGGACAAGAAGTCTGTTAATGGCAGGATCACCAAGTGCAAAAAGTCTTCAAAAATGGCTGTATCTCCTCCATAGGAATGCACATAAACTGGGCTTCATCCATACCTAAGGGACTGCTAAGCTGCAGTATACAACCCTTGGGTTTAGATACACTTTAGTCTGTCAATTCAAACTGAGCCTGTGATGGAAAAATGCATATGCAAGGATCTCCTTCAGCGAAAATGCAATGCCAAACCAATGCAGAATCAGAGGTCTAGGCAACTGAAGGTAAGTAGATCCATACTTTTCCTGGAAAAATCAAAATTAGGCCCCATCTTTTTCCAGCTACTAGACAGTGGGATTAATTATTAATTTAAAGAGCCATCAGGAAGGCTCAACAGGGTGGAGGCAAAATGTGACTTTTACAGGAAAAGTCAACAATTTCATAAAACTTCAGCAGCCTGTAAAGTGACCTCCATTTATAACACTTGTACATAGGACTACGTGCTGTTATTTTTCAGCTCTACACGGATTTTATTTAACTTTTACCAGTAGATAAAAAGGGAGTTTCAAATTTACGAAGTTCTTGTAGAAAGCCTTAATAAAGATTTATTAGTCGTTTTCTTTTCCTGACTTAGGGCAGTAACACTTCTAATCTCATTTCAATTGCTAAGAGATTGCTAAACTTATTTTTTCTTAAACTGTGCTACTTGTAAAATACTTGTAATCATTCTGCATGCGGAATTCCCATCGACCTCTGCACCCCAGCTGACATTTCACATTTGGCTGACAGTTCTGAAGCTGTTATTTTGGCATTGAAGAAGGTGTTCGGGCAACAAAGGGGTATGTGACAGCCAGCAGGGGTACAACACAGAGAAGTACTTCAGGTCCAGAAATTGTTTTTTCAGATTTCAAGGATCAATGTCTACATGGAAAAAGAAACAAGTATGCAGGTAAGTAGTTAGAAATACTGGAGAAAAACATAGGGGAGAAGGATGAAGGGAAAAGGAGGAAAAGGAGAGGGGAGAAAAAGAAGAGAAGGAGTAGAATAAGGAAGAGGAGAAGAAGAAGAAGGAAAAGGAAAAGAAGAAGGATGAAGAGGAGGAGAAGGAAGATCAGAAAAAGGAGGAGGAAGAGGATAAGAAAGAAGAGGAAGAGGAGGAGAAGAAGGAAGAGGAGAAGAGGAAAAGAAGGCAGAGGAGCAGAAGGCAGTGGAGCAGAAGGAAGAGGAGAAGAAGGAGGAGAAGAAAGAGGAGAAGAAAAAGGAGACAGAGGAGGAGGAAGAGGAGAAGAAGGAGGGGGTAGAGGATGATAAGAAAAAGAGAAGAAAAAGGAGAAGGAAGAGGAAAATGAAGAGGAAAAGAAGGAGGAAGAAGAGAATGAAGAGAAGGAGGAGGAGTTTAAATAAGAGGAGAAGGAGAATGAGAAACGGGAAGAGGAGAAGAAGGAGGAGGAAGAGGAAGAGAAGAAGGAAGGGAAGAAGGAGGAGAAAGAGGAGAAGTAGAAAGCACAGAAGGAGGAGAAAGAAGAGGAGAAATAGGGGGAGGAAGAGGAGGAGGTGAAGGAAGAGAAAAAGAAAGAGTAGCAGAAGGAGGAGGAAGAGGAGCAGAAGAAAAAGAGGAGAAGAAGAAAGAGAGCAAGAAGGAGGAGGAAGAGGAGCAGAAGAAAAAGAGGAGAAGAAGAAAGAGAGCAAGAAGGAGGAGGAAGAGAAGAAGAAGGTAGAGGAAATGAAGGAAGCAGAAAAGCTGGAGAAGGCAGAGTTGGAGGAGAAGAAGGAAGAGGAAAATAAGGAGTAAAAAGAGGAAGAGGATAAGGAAGATAAGGAGGGGAAGAGGAGAAGAAGGAAGATGAGAAGAAGGAAGAGGAGAAAAGGGAAGAGGAGACGAAGGAGGAGCAGGAGAAGAACGAAAAGAAGCAGGAAGAGAGGAGAGGAGAAAGATGAAGAGGAAAAATAAAAAAGGTGGAAGCGGAAGAAGATAATAAGAAGGAAAAGGAAGAAGAGGAGAAGGAGAATGATTAGGAAAAGTAAGAGAAGTAGTAACAGCAGTAAGGGGGGAGGAGGAAGAAAAGAAGAATGATGATGAGAAGGGAAAAAAGGAGGAATACGGAGAAAAACAGAAAGGGCAGTAGGAGAAGGAAGAGGAGTAAGATGAGGAGGAGAAAGTGTAGTAGGAGGAAGAGAAGGATATGGGCAGGAAGGATTAAGAAGAAGAGGGAAGAAGTGTAGGAGAAGAAACAAGAGAAACAGAATGAGGAGTGAGAAAAAGAGGAGGGGAAGGTGGAGGAGAAGGAGAAGAAAAAAGAGCAAGAGGAAAAGAATCAGTGGAAGGATGGGAAAGAAGCGAAGGAGGAAGAGTAGAAAGAGGAAAAGAGGGAGATGAAGGAGTAACAAAATGCTGCCATGCTGTGTGAGCTGCTCATAAAGCTAAAATAAATGACTTTGTGCGTGGTTATGTAATGATGTCATATATTGTCCTACCTGTGAGGGATATTTATGGCTTCAATACCAACTGCAAACGTGAAGGTGGAAACGTGTTAAAAACAAAACATAAGGAAAAAAATTTGAGCACAGAATAACAACAAATCCCCAAATATTCAATAAAAGTGAAATCCTTTTTCCTGTCCCTTACGCGTTGCGGCAGTGCAGGGCCTCATTAAGACATTGTATATTCAAAACTGGCCCCAAATTAAACCCATAAACACCCAGAAGAAAATATTCCATAATGTTTCTCTTAGTGAAATTTCTGCTTGGCGTTTTTCCTCCAGGCGATGGATTAATACAATTTTGTTTCGCTGGTTTTCTATGGTTTATATGAAATTTTATAGCGGGTAACATTGTGCCAGAATGACCGTTTATTCCAAAAGGTGATTTGCAGCACGGCGCAGGTCTCTGTGGCACAATCTATTCGGGGAAAGTTAAACATTGCTAAACCCAGATGCCACAGACATAAAAAGTCCTTATTAATGTCCACCCTGCCTCGGAGCTCACACTGAACAAAGTACTGGCGGTAATATTTCTGCGATACAGCAGAGCTGGATGAAGCTATAGATCGTTCCATGTATTATCAAGACATACAGTGTGACTCTTATTTTATAATAGGAGAATGCCACCTCTGAAGGCTCTTGTACTATCTCAGAAAAGTGCTGGCCTCCACCATCCAGCTAAATGGAGAAACAACAACAAGCACGAGACTTATGGGTAACCAACATTGACAACAAGGAGCTTTGTGTTCATAGTTATGTGTCAGAACATGTGCTCTAAGTAATGCATGGTGTGTCTTGTCCATCAGCTGCCTTCTGTGTTCTCTGTGAAATATGTGTTGACAAAAAATTACCAAAAACTGTTTTGAAGACTCCAATGGACAAAATGAAGCGCACATCGTTTTTAACAATATACACCACTTAAAAAAAGTAAAGGAACACTTTAAAAACCCATAAAATCTCAATGGGGAGAAATCTCCTGCATATCTATACTGACATGGACGGGGTCATGTGTTGGGAACGTAAGGATGCCCCATCGTTTGATGGAAATGAAAATGATTGACCTACAGAGGACTGAATTCAAAGACACCCCGAAAATCAAAGTGAATAAATGATGCAGCAGGCGAGTCCATTCTGCTGAAATGTCATTGCAGCAACTCAGAATGGTCCTCAGTAGTTTGTATGGCCCCCACGTGCTTGTATGCGTGCCTGACAACATTGAGTCATGCTCCTAATGAGACGACAGATGGTGTCTTGGGGTATTTCCTCCCAGATCTGGACCAGGGCATCACTGAGCTCCTGGACAGTCTGAGGTGCAACCTGGTGGCGTCAGATGGACCAAAACATGACATCCCAGAGAAGTTCTATTGGATTTAGGTAAGACAAGCATGCGGACCATTCAGTGGTATCAATTCCTTCATCCTCCAGGAACTGCCTGCATACTCTCGCCACATGAGGCTGCGCATTGTTGTACACCAGAAGCAACCCAGGACCCCCTGCACCAGGAGGAACCCAGGACCCACTGCACCAGGAGGAACCCAGGACCCACTGCACCAGTGTAGGGTCTGACAATGGGTCCAAGGATTTCACCCCAATACCTAATGACAGTCAGGGTGCCATTGTCTAGCCTGTAGAGGTCTGTGTGTCCCTCCGTGGATATTCCTCTCCAGGCCATCACTTACCCACCACCAAAAAGGTCATGCTGAATGATATTACAGGCAGCACAACGTTCTCCACGGCTTCTCCAGACCCTTTCATGTCTGTCACATGTGCTCAGGGTGAACCTGCTCTCATCTGTGAAAAGCACAGGGCGCCAGTGGTGGACCTGCCAATTCTGTTGTTCAATGGCAAATGTCAATCTAACTCTATGGTGCCGGGCAGTGAGCACAGGGCCCACTAGAGTACATCGGGCCCTCAGGCCACCCTCATGAAGTCTGTTTCTGATTGTTTGGTCAGAGACATTCACACCAATGGCCTGCTGGAGATCATTTTGTAGGGCTCTGGCATAGCTCATCCTGTTCCTCTTTGCACAAAGGAGCAGATACCGGTCCTGCTGATGGGTTAAGAATCTTCTACAGCCCTTTCCAGCTCTCCCAGAGTAACTGCCTGTCTCCTGGAATCTCCTCCATGCTCTTGAGACTGTGCTGGGGGACACAGCAAACCTTCTGGCAATGGCACGTATTGATGGACTGCCTGTGCAAACTCTAAAGGGTCCAGGTATGGCCTCATGCTACCAGTAGTGACACTGACCCTAGCCAAATGCAAAACTAGTGAAAAACAGTCAGAAAAGATGAGTAGGGAAAAAAATGTCAGTGGCCTCCACCTTTAAAACCATTCCTGTTTTAGGGGTTGCTAACTGTTGCCCATCTAGTGCACATGTTGTTAATTTTATTAACACCAAAGCAGCTGAAACTGATTAACAACCCCCTCTGCGACTTACCTGGCCAGATCAATATCCCGGGAGTTTCATTGACTTGATGCTATACTCTGATTAAAAAGTGTTCCTTTAATTTTTTTGAGCAGTGTACTATTAAAAAATTAAAACTTCATTACAAGGGTACCATCTTCCCTTAAACTTTAATGACAAACCTCTAAAACCCCAATAAATAGCCACCCCATAAAACCAGCACTATCCACAACACCCCATGTGTGGCAAATATCACCAACACGGAGCTCCCACTAAATACAGATTCCAATTTGTCTGTTGGAGTCTTCATATAATTTTTGGTTGCTTTTATGTGAGTATCAATGTAGTGTAGACCCTTGATATATCTAGAAGAGGGATTATAGGTCCTAATTTTGTTTAGTCCTTAGAAGCATGTTTTGCTGGAAGCTCATTCCTTTTCCCGTCCCTATAGTAATTCATCCTGAATATTGTTTTAATTTTGACTTCACTCTTGACCTGCTGGCTTATCCCTTTGTAGTTTGAGCTTCCTAATTCATAAGTCCTAAAACTCATTTCAACATGTTCTGACTATCCTGATTTGATACATAATTTCATTGACTGTTTCAATTGATGACTATGGCTAATTTGCCAGCCTCTGACATTTTGTTCCTATCTTCCACCAGTTGTTGCCAGTGGGCAAATTTGAGGGCCGTAGCCTGGGAGTCACCCCTTAGCCAAGACCAACCACATTTATGTAGACAAGGGTGAAAACAAGGTTCTTCATAAAATCTGAATCCAAAAGGGACCTATATCTTATTTATATGTTTCAGGTACTTATATAGCACTGCCAATTTATGCAGCACTTTACATACATATATTATACATTCACATCAGTCCCTAACCCTCAAGGGGTATACAATCTAAGGTCCCTAACTCATATATACACATTCTAGGGCCAATTTAGACAGAAGCCAATTAACCTACCACCATGTCTTTGGAGTGTGAGAGTAAACCCATGCAAGTACAGGGAGAACATGCAAACTCAAGGCAGGTGGTGCCATGGCTGGGATTTAAACTGGCAACCCTAGTGCTGCCAGGTGGAAGTGCTAACCATTAGGCCACTGTGCTAAGTATCTGTTGCTGGCAACACTTGAAATCCTGCTACTTCAAAATAGGTCTACCATTCATTATCTTCAGAGTCCTGATGCCTGTTATCTTACTCTGGTTTTAGTAGATCCACTCTACCATTTCTCTGACTTCCTGTGAATCAGGTAGTGTTAATGGGATTGTCCCTTTTTCCACTGCTGGTCTTTCCAGGTAAGTGGTGGACATAATTGGCCTTCTAAGGTGCACGGGTATCTCAATTACAAGTGTTGAGAAGATCAAGTGGCAGGTTGATAAGCTTTGATATGGAGTACCATTATAAAAACTTGCAGTTCTCTTTCTGGAGCAGTCACGTATTTCTTGTTTTCAGAAAACCCTTGTGGTGTACTCAATCTGTCCTGTTATATGACCTCTAGGCAGTGCCCCAAAGAATAGGAAGGATGATACAGTACATGGAGCAGAATAAAAGGTTTATCAGCAAGAATAATGTGCACATGGGGAGGACTATGACAGTCCAGGACTGTGTTGGCATAAAGTGGCTGGTTCTCCTGAAACCTTTTGGGGACTCTACTGCTCTGGATTCTCAGATCTAAAACACCATTATGAGGAGATCCCACCATTCCTGCTCTGAGTTCCTGGGTCTGTACACCTGCCGTGCCCATTTTGAGGTACTCCCACCAACCCTGAGCTGAATTCCCAAATCAGTACACCTTCTATGCCCATTATGAGAGGTTTCTACCTTCCCTTTGCTGAGTTCCCAGGTCTGTACATCTGCTGTGCCCATTATGAGAGGTTCCTACCATCCCTGTGCTGAGTCCCCAGGTTTGTAAACCTGCTGTGCCCATTATGAGGACATCCTACCATTTCTGCTCTGAGAGTCCGTACACCTGCTGTGCCCATTATGACGGGTTCCCACCATTCCTGTGCTGTTCCTAGGTGTTAAACTTTCTGTGCCCATTATGAGGAGATATCATCATCCCTGCACTAATTTCTCTGGTCTGTACACGTGTTGTGCCTATTATGAGGTAATCCCACCACCCCTGTGCTAAGTACTCAGGTCTACACCCATGATGATGGGTTCCCACCATCTACACTTGACTTTTCCCTTACATTCAATTATAGAATGCAACAGGTGAACACTGAACACTTCAGATTAGACAGGGACAGTGAAAACTTCATGGCTAAAAATGGAGCTTGTATCTATGATAGCGGGATCTTACCTATGTAGACTTCAAAAGATAAAAGAAGATGCTGGATGACTCAAACCACCAGATTTCAGAAACAAATGAAATACATTTTGGTGGACTGATCCGGAAAGCTGGAGAGGTTTAGGACGGGGTTTGGATGTGTATGTTTACTGTAGAAAATTCTTTTAATAGTTGTTACCGGGCCAGGGACTTTGTTTTCTAGAGAAGGGAAGCGGAATGGAGAAAGGTCTCAGATGTCGGCACAAAGGCCAATGACTGTCCCTTCCCAGCGCTAAGCATCCCCTGCTCTGTGTTTATGTCACTTCCCACATCTGCCGCCCTGCCTGGAACCTGGCCAAGCAGCCTAATGAGCTAATTACACTGCCTGGTGTTGGTTACGAGGCTCTGGAGCTTTTTATACTGACACTCGGGCATCTCTAAGTATTGTCCTCTGAAGCTTTGCTCACAGCCCGCAATATGCCAATGTTTGATATTTTCCCCTCTTAAAGCATTCAGTCAATTCCGACCAGCCCAGGTTGACTCCATGACCCTGACTACGTCTGATGGGAAAGAAAAGGGCACCTTTTCCACTGGAAGATTAAATGATTATTCTCAACGTATTGTGGATTGAGGTTCTCCCACACGCTGCTAATTATATCTCTCCGTGCCGCTCCCTCCGCACAGCTGAGATAGGCTAGAGAGAGCAATAACCATAGATGGCGAACGTGCTCACAAAACTTTGTTGGATAGCGTGTTGTGGAGTTCAGAATCTAACCCCTTCTCTTCCAAAGCACATTCATAGACATCTTGGTATTCAAGGCAGTTGAAACAAGTTTGGTTTTAATACAGCTGGGGCTTGGCTTTCATATATAAGTGATACTGGTGGCTGTAGAGCCACCTGATCACCTTTACGGTCCATAGAAGGTGTTGGCACCTCCTGGTTGTGCTGTTTGCTGTGGTTCCCAGGCTTTCACGTTCCTTCAAAAACCAGGGATGGCAGTTGGCTACATCCAAAGACATGCTGCCTAGTATGTGTATGTATGAATGTAAGTTAGGGACTTTAGATCGTAAGCCCCTTGAGGATTAGGGACTCATGTAAATGTAAAATATATCTGTAAAGCACTGTGTAAATTGACGGCGATATATATATATCTGTAATAAAATAAATTTTAAAAAATCAGTATACCGAGCTGGAGGAGCTCAGGAAACATTCATTCACCAATCTCCTCTGCAATGACAGAACTAGGAAGCGAATAGCAGCACCTCTGGGTTCAGATATGTCATTCTGTTCTTGATTAGCTGCAGAGGAGGACAGAGGTGATACTAGAGGTCTAATAGACCCCTGATGATAGATCCTAGGACACTAGAGGTCTAATAGACCCCTGATGTCTGACCCCTGATGATAGATCCTAGGACACTAGAGGGCTAATAGACCCCTGATGTCTGACCCCTGATGATAGATCCTAGGACACTAGAGGTCTAATAGACCCCTGATGTCTGACCCCTGATGATAGATCCTAGGACACTAGAGGGCTAATAGACCCCTGATGTTTGACCCCTGATTATAGATCCTAGGGCACTAGAGGGCTAATAGACCCCTGATGTTTGACCCCTGATGATAGATTCTAGGACACTAGAGGTCTAATAAACCCCTGATGTCTGACCCCTGATGATAGATCCTAGGACACTAGAGGGCTAATAGACTCCTGGGGGTTTATTTACTAAAGCTGGAGAGTCCAAAATCAGACTCCCTTCTGCATAGAAACCAATCAGCTTCTAACCTCAGCTTGTTCAATGAAGCTTTGGCAATGAAACCTGGAAGTTGATTGGTTTCTATGCAGAAGGGAGTCTGATTTTGGACTCTCCAGCTTTAGTAAATAAACCCCCTGATGTCTCCATAAAGAAAATCTGCCAACTGCCCAATTCTATCACATAAGAATCTTTTGAGCAACCCCTTGATAGCAATAAAGTTAAATGACGAAAAAATAATTCCTGAATAGATGGTCCTGAAATATGTAGAGATGAAGAGCTGGACTTTGGTCTTGTTGACTGTGAAAGCTGAAGATGTTGGTATGGCCTTGAATACTAGACCTCAGTACGTCTTCCACAATGCAGGTACCCTCCCAAGGGGGCAATGTCCTCCTGAATTGAGAAATCCAAAGCAAATGGACAAAAAGACCTCCAGATGGGCGTCTTATGAGTCCATAAATATTTATAGTAGAATAGATAACAATTTGACAGCAAGGTGATAGAACAACAGTATTCAACATGTTTTAGAGGCTGACAATCCCCCTTCATCACTGCATGAATTAAAATGCGATATACCGCATGTGGCCACTACATGGTGCTAAGCGCCATAGGAATGTATTGTGAAACTTAGCACCATCTAGTGGCCAAATGCAGTATTTTCCATTTTAAATCAATTAAAACATTTGATTAGTACAGGAAATAACATTTGAGGTTGTTTTGCCCCATTCACACAGAAAGAATATAGAGCCATTGGGTAAATTGCTATGCACATTTTTATGAATACATACCACAGAGGACAAACAACCTGGCTATACCCTCTGCTTCCTACAGAATCACTCAAATACAAAAACAGAATTTGGAAGAATACCACCTCCACTGAGGGGGACCACTGTAGTTGGCTTCCTCTAGGCTCAAATAGAACATTCATGGCATTCAACATCTTCAAGGAATCCTCCCAGGAGATGAGATCCTTGAAACACTATAAATCCCTAAACTCAAAGGCCTGGGAACAAGATCAGTTCATATTTGAGTTTACCTAAATTCACACAGTACGAATGCACAAGCAGATTCACAGGACAAATTTATTTTATAACAATAAGACCTCCTAAGTATATGGCCACTAGATGGAGCTGACGATCAAAGGAAATAAGTATTGCCTTCCTAATCATCAGCTCCATAATGCAGTATTGTCCTGATTTACCTAATTCTGTAGGAAGAATAACATGTGTCCAGGAGAGCAGGTAGATGGAAAGAAAATTTGTGGTTATCTACCCGTATGGAAGAAAAATATATTTAAAATATATTTTAAAAATATTCTTCCCAAATATATAGACATATATTTGAAATACTACAATTTTGGCCATATTCAATATATTTCAAAATATATTTCAATATATATATATATATATATATATATATATATATATATATATATATATACATACTGCATGTTGAAATGCATTTTGTATATATTACAAAATATATGAACAATATTTAAAAAAAAAAATATTTTTTAAATATATTCTTCAGATTTTTTTTAACATATAAAAAAGTCATTTTAAAATATATTTTTACACATATGTGTAAATGCATTCCAGATTGTAGATTTGTATTTTCAAAGGCATACAGTATATTTGAAAATGTATTTTTAAAAATATTTTTCATATATTTTGTAATAAAAACACATTTCAACATACAGTATATATATATATATATATATAAAATAATAGATAGATTGTAAGATCCAAGGAGCAGGGCCCTCGAACCCCTCGTGTATCACATTGTATTGTTATTGCACTGTCTCAAGTATTGTCTCCCATTGTAATGTACAGCGCTGAGCGAACTATTGGCGCTTTATAAATAGTGTATAATAATAATATATATATTTATTGAGATATATTTTGAAATATGTTGACTATGGCCCAAATTGTACTATTTCAAATATATGTCAATATATTTGGGAAGAATGTTTTTTAAATATATTTTTCCTCCATGCGAGTAAATTCACACAGTACGAATGTACATGCAGCTCCAGAGGACACATTTTTTTTTATAAGTAGGCCCCTAAGTGTATGGCCAATAGATGGAGCTGACAATCTTAGGAAATAGTTAGCGATTTCCTATGATCATCAGCTCCATCTAATGGCCATAATGTAGTATTGTCCTGATTCACTCTATGTATGAAGAATAACATTTGACCTGGAGAGAAAATGTATTTTTAAACATATTTGCCATATATTTTGTAACAAAAACACATTTCAACATACAGTATATATATATATATATATATATATATATTGAAATATATTGAATATGGCCAAAATTGTAGTATTTCAAATATATGTCAATATATTTGGGAATAATATTTTAAAAATATATTTCAAATATATTTAGACTTCCATGTGGGTAAATTCACACAGTACGAATGTACATGCAGCATCAGAGGACAATTTTTTTTATACAAGTAGGCTCCTAAGTGTATGACCAATAGATTGAGCTGACAATCCTAGGAAATAGTTACTGATTTCCTATGATCATCAGCTCCATCTAATGACCAAAATGCAGTATCCTGATTCACTCTATTCTGTATGAAGAATAACATTTGACCCGGAGATAAAATGGCCTAACAACATTCATTTTTGCAGAGAATGACTGTACAAGCGTTCAGAGGATGAATAGCTTGGTGAATTTGTTTTATACGTACACCACATACAGTACAGAAAGGCAGATTGAAGCTCCCTGCTACCTACAGAATGGCAAATATACAACAAAGGAGATATGCATATCAGTGCAAATTGCCACCATCCCTTCTATTTATGAGTATAGATCATTCCGCTGTATTAAGGTTCATCTGAGTGCCGTATTTAATGATTGCAGTTCAGAGGTCACGCAATGTCTCCCAGGTCTTTCCTGTCCTCAGGGAAAGGGTTGAGGGAGGAGTTTCTAGTAGCCTTCATCAATCAACATCTTATATCCTACCCTCATAGTGTTTAGCAATACGAGGACATGGAGGAGGAAGGAGGGGACTATCATTTATCCCTGTGTATACATCCACATGTCTGATGCTATAGTTACACGTGCTGCACAGACAAGAAAAAGGAGGTAATGAACAGCTTAGAAGGGAACTGGAGCATGCTCAGTAGATGTCACTACTGTTCATAACACTGCCCCAAACTACATCACCGACCTGATATCCATCTACCACCCAAAACGCACTCTCCGCTCCTCACAAGACCTCCTACTCTCCAGTTCCCTGGTCTCCTCCTCCCTTGCCTGTCTCCAGGATTTCTCCAGGGCTTCCCCCATCCTCTGGAACTCACTACCCCAATCCATCAGACTGTCACCTTCCCTCCTCACCTTTACCCTGAAAACCCATCTCTTCAGAGAAGCCTACCCTGCCCTCACCTAATTGCCGATCTCCTCCGCTCTTCCCACCACTCCATCCCCCACAGCTATTTCCTCCTGTACCACTTTCCCCTCCCACCTAGATTGTAAGCTCCAAGGAGCAGGGCCCTCGAACCCCTCGTGTATTGTATTGTTACTGTGCTGTCTCGTGTACTGTCTCCCATTATAATGTAAAGTGCTGAGCAAATAATGTATAATAATAATAACTAGAAAAGCTACAATTTCTGGGGAAATTGTGTGAAGTGTTCTTTCCTCCACCAGTAGTCTACAACTGGAGTGGGTGGAGTAACTTTTGTCACTCTGCTGTCTGCTCACACACCTGGGTTCCTATGGCAAGTCACTCTACAGCAAGGGCAGAGAAGAGCGGTTAAAAACAAACTGCTCCAACTTGCTCACTTCACTGGCGGTTGCCATCTTCAAACGGTTGTAGTTTTAAAACTATAAATCCTACACTGAAGAGCTTTATATTGTGAGAATCACAAGACCCAGGCCTACATCTTGATGCATAGTATGTCTCTGAAATATTAAAAATGAAGGCACAGTCACAGTTTAGAGATTGCCCTTCAAATTTCAGGTTTCTAGAGTGGAGTTTCAATGAATGTCAATGGGCGTCATGAGTTGCAAACAAATGGTCATATTGTGAAAACTATCAAGACTATGGCTTAGCCGTGGACATTGTTAGTGGCAGCAGGGATAGCTGAACGTTTTGATATAAGATTTGTCTAGGTGGCCTTGAAAATGAGGGAGTGATGGCAGTTTAGAGATCATGTCCTGATTTTTCAGCTCCCACTCTAGTTTTGAACATTCTGCCATTCATTCCTATGGGACCAATTTCACCACAAAAACGCCAATATTTCATGAACCATTCGGCGAAACGTTCCACAAAGTACTAGCACACCAATCGGGAACAATCCGCACGTTTCGGTATATTACTGTCTATGTAGTGTAAAAACTGTGGGAGGAGTTAGGGGGGTAAATTTGGCTATAATAAGAATATATATGTGAGAAAACAGTAAGTGGTCTCCATGCAAGAACACTTAATAATGTCAACAGCTGGAGTACACAATCAGTCTGCAGTGGGGACACAGACAAGGAGGGAGGGACAGTGGCCAGCAGAATCAACTAGGATATTTGCAGAATACAGAAAACAAATGCCCTAGTGGATCAATGAGTATGACCACAATGTAATATAGAATGCAATTACAGTTTTTTTTTAAAGACTTGGGTTTAATGACACCAAAACAATGTAATATGAAGACAAACCAGGGGCGGACTGACCATTTGGAAACTTGGGCACTGCCCGAGGGCCCGGGGTCAGTATGGGGCCCCATGAGAAGCCCCTGGTACCTTTTTCATAGGCTTTTTTGAGTTTGGGCAAGGACACAGGGGCCCCATGATCTCCTATTGCTTGGGGGCCCCATGAGTTGTCAGTCCTCCCCTGAGACAAACCTAAACAATCTATGCAATACGTATCAAATCAGGCTCTTGCACAAAAGGATTTGTATATTGTAGATTGTATGGTCAGCCTAAAGGAGATTGTGCAATCAGATTGTATAGTGTATGGTCGGCCTCAGTGGAATTGCCTTTTATCAGATTCCTGAACTGCTGCATTCCACTTTTCTATGGTTCTCTTTAACCGCCGTGGTCTAAGCCACATAACCCAGACAAAAGTATTGGAGCAGGAGCAGCTTGTGTGCATTACTGAGCTCTGAAAATGCAATTAAACTTTCTTTTCCATCCTGGAAGTCCTGACGGTCAACTGCCGGACCTGCTGACCTTCCATCCCTTTGTGACAGCCACTCAGAGGGCAGCGCCATGCGTCGCAGCCATCATGCGAACAAAAACAGAGGCATCCTAGCAAGCAAGCCACGATTAAAGCTCCTGGAGATGAAATGCTTGTCCAAGATCAGACGGCTGCGCCATCGTCTCCCGAAGGTGAGGCCAACCACAGACGCCTCGGCGATATCACAAACAACAGCGTGTAAACAAGCGAGCGACGCTCGTCTCATCAGCTCACACAATAATCGCTCCCATTAAAAAATGGGCCGTGTGTCTAGAGATCTCTATAAACAGCATCGCCTGTGAAATCCACGAGAATGTACAAAAGTGACCCCTCCGACCCGCCAGCAGCAATTAGGCTTCATTATGGCGACGGGACCTACCTGCCATGTGCCCACAATGCAAACTTTCTTCAAAAACGAGAAGAAGAAAAGAGTTTTGTTTACGCCTTTGTGTTCTGCCATCAGCGGACACAAATATGAGATGACCGGGAAACATTGGGAGGTCAGAGGATTTGAAGTTTGAATTCTGCAACAAAGTAAAAAACTAAAAATCTCTATAGAATGGAAAGAGTATGATCATCTTAAACGTAGATCATTAACACTATTGCATTAGAGTGTAAGCTCCTCTGGTGCAGAGACTGATGTGACTGGCTCAGTGTTCCCTGTACAGCACTGCGGTATATGTCAGAGCTACAGTGGGGCAAAAAAGTATTTAGTCAGCTACCAATTGTACAAGTTCTCCCACTTAAAAAGATGAGAGAGGCCTGTAATTGGCATCATAGGGAGACCTCAACTATGAGAGACAAAATGAGAAAACAAATCCAGACAATCACATTGGCTGATCTGGAAAGAATTTATTTGCAAATTATGGAGGAAAATAAGTATTTGGTCACCTACAAACAAGCAAGATTTCTGGCTCTCACAGACCTGGACCTTCTTCTTTAAGAGGCTCCTCTGTCCTGCACTCAATACCTGTATCAATGGCACCTGTTTGAACTTGTTATCAGTATAAAAGACACCTGTCCACAACCTCAAACAGTCACACTCCAAACTCCACTATGGTGAAGACCAAAGAGCTGTCGAAGGACACCAGAAACAAAATTGTAGACCTGCACCAGGCTGGGAAGACTGAATCTGCAATAGGCAAGCAGCTTGGTGTGAACAAATCAACTGTGGGAGCAATAATTAGAAAATGGAAGACATACAAGACCACTGATAATCTCCCTCGATCTGGGGCTCCACGCAAGATCTCACCCCGTGGGGTCAAAATGATCACAAGAACGGTGAGCAAAAATCCCAGGACCACACGGGGGGGACCTAGTGAATGACCTGCAGAGAGCTGGGACCAACGTAACAAAGGCTACCATCAGTAACACACTACGCCGCCAGGGACTCAGACCCTGCAGTGCCAGACGTGTCCCCCTGCTTAAGCCAGTACATGTCTGGGCCCGTCTGAAGTGTGCTAGAAAGCATTTGGATGATCCAGAAGAGGATTGGGAGACTGTCATATGGTCAGATGAAACCAAAATAGAACTGTTTGGTAGAAACAACTCGTCGTGTTTGGAGGAGAGAGAATGCTGACTTGCATCCAAAGAACACCATACCTACTGTGAAGCATGGGGGTGGCAACATCATGCTTTGGGGCTGTTTCTCCGCAAAGGGACCAGGACAACTGATCCATGTACAGGACAGAATGAATGGGGACATGTACTGTATCGTGAGATTTTGAGTGCAAACCTCCTTCCATCAGCAAGGCCATTGAAGATGAAACGTGGCTGGGTCTTCCAACATGACAATGATCCCAAACATATCGCCCGGGCAATGAAAGAGTGGCTCCGTAAGAAGCATTTCAAGGTCCTGGAGTGGCCTAGCCAGTCTCCAGATCTCAACCCCATAGAAAACCTTTGGAGGGAGTTGAAAGTCTGTGTTGCCCAGCGACAGCCCCAAAACATCACTGCTCTAGAGGAGATCTGCATGGAGGATGGGCCAACATACCAGCAACAGTGTGTGCCAACCTTGTGAAGACTTACAGGAAATGTTTGACCTCTGTCATTGCCAACAAAGGATATATAACAAAGTATTGAGATGAACTTTTGATATTGACCAAATACTTATTTTCCACCATAATTTGCAAATAAATTCTTTCCAGATCAGCCAATGTGATTGTCTGGATTTGTTTTCTCATTTTGTCTCTCATAGTTGAGGTCTACCTATGATGCCAATTACAGGCCTCTGTCATCTTTGTAAGTGGGAGAACTTGCACAATTGGTGGCTGACTAAATACTTTTTTGCCCCACTGTATATACAGTAAATGTATAATAAAAGTAGTGTGTGACTGTGGTGGGACATTAGAGTGTAAGCTCCTCTGGTACAAAGACTGATGTGACCGGCTCAGTGTTCTCTGTAAAGCCCTGTGGTTTATGTCAGAGCTATATAATAATAATAGTGTGTGACTGTTGGGGGACATTACAGTGTAAGCTCTTCTGGTGCACAGGCTGATTTAAATAGCTATGTGTACAGCACTGCAGTATATGTAAGAGCTATAATGTATATATTTAATCATAATAGTGTGTGACTGTGGTGGGGGGACATTAGAGTGTAAGACTGATATGACTGGCTCAGTGTTCTCTGTACAGCACTGTAGTATATGTCAGAGCTATATAATTGTACAATTAAATAGCGTGTGACTGTGGTGGGACATTAGAGTGTAAGCTCCTCTGGTTATAGTGATGTGACTGGCTCAGTGTTCTCTGTACAGCACTGTTTCAGAGCTATATAAATGTATAATAGAAGCGTGTGTAGGGATGTACTCACTCTACAGTACTGTCTGTATTTATAAATAGCTGTTTGTTAATTACCACAGAGGTGGTTGGACCACGCACATACAGAAGCTGCTCTTGCTGTTGTAATTCATCCAGACCAGAAGCAGAGACTATTAGGCAAGTGTTCCTATGTATCTAATAGTTTTGCTGCAGCTGCCCAAAGTTTCTTGAGTGTGTATCTGAATCCTTGTGACAGACAGAGTATCTGGTCACCTTCCATATTAGTAGATGAACCTGTCTATTGCAACAGAGTTTATAAGCAGCTTCTGTTATTTTAGGCAACTCTGTCCCTTCTGGTCTGGGATTTTATAGCTACTTTTAGCTTAGGTCTCAATAATCACCATAGGCAACCCTCAAAATTTTCACTAGTCTGCTCGCATTTGGTGAGTGTAAATAATGTGGGGACGAGCAGGCCCTAGACTAGGGGTGGGTGGGAGGGGTGACGGTGGGAGTAGTTACAAGCACTGATCTCCCTGTATGGCTTTCAATGAAGCAGCTGAAAGCCATGTGGAGGAAAAGCGGCTTCCAGCTGATTCACTGAAAGCCATAGAATGAGATCGTTGCTTGCAACTGCCCCCAATGCTGCACCGATCATTTCCGACTGTCCATCGGATTTCCCTTTCTTTCTAGGCCCCTCGAGTGCTGCTCAGTGCCCAGCCCCTCCCCCCACCCTCTTGCTGGATTTGCTCTGCCTCCCCCTGTGCCTGCCCAAACTCCAGTTCGTGCAGCTTCTCAGAACAGGATATGTGGGCGGGAAATTGTATACAGCTCTATGATGCTTCTGGCTGAGCCATGTGAGTCCGACCTTCCCTTCCTTCCTTTCCTCACTTCCTTCCTTCCTCCCCTCCCTTCCATCCCTTACTTCCCTTCCTTCCTTTCTCCCTCCCTCCCTTCCTTCCTTCCTTCCCTCCCTTCCTGAGCCATGTGAGTCCGTCCGTCCGTCCGTCCGTCCTTCCTTCCTTCCTTCCTTCCTTCCTTCCTTCCTTCCTTCCCTTCCTCCATTTCTTCCTTCCTTCCCTTCCTGAGCCATGTGAGTCCTTCCTTCCTTCCTTCCTTCCTTTCCTTATGTCATTTCATAAGATAATTTACGAGGGTGTGTTTAGGGGCAGAATTAGGTGAGGGGCAGGGTAGGGGTTGGGTGGGGCAACTGGTGGTGAGTAACTCTTAAGGTCTGGCTTGTAGCTCAGGACTTGAAATGTTGAGCCCTGGGCTAGAGCCAGGTTAGGCATCTGATGGCCACTGGTAGTTAGGGGTCCAGCTGCATGAAAGATTAGAAGCTACTAGGGACTAAGATGCAGAGTAGATAGGCTGACTCTCAGTTCCAGTGACATATCATGGTTTCTGCTGGTGAGAATCTGCATTCCAGGCTGGTTGGACAACAGTTGGAGGATCTCCTCATGTCTACAGATCTTGTCTTCAGGTCTGTAACACCATGACGGACACCACATTGTGATCATCCTCAGGGGTCCCTGCAACTGATCTTTGTTGCAACTTTCACCTGGAGGTATCTTTATTAATAACTATGTAGGCCCCAGTATATGTGCACAATTCTACAAGGACTCCTATCGGGCCCTTGGCTGATAATATCTATTTGCACTTTGGATGTATGTTTGTACTGTTATTAATCTCTTCTTAAATAAAGCTTGTATTATTTCTGTACCAGTGTGCTCCTATATACTTATGGTTAATGTTATATGCTGGTTGCAGTGGTTCTTTTGCTCCCAATTACTTTGATTAGATTACTGATTTATTTCCCAGGAAGGGAATCCCCTCTGTTCACAGACAAAGGGTGGGCAGGAGGGACAGCTGCCCCGGGTGCTGTAAATCAAAGGGGCAAAGAATGAATGTGAGTGGTACACCCATTCTAAGACACGTATTGACAGTGGGGGAGGGGTGCGGAGTTCTAAATCTTTGCCCTGGGAGCTGGAAGACACTTTCCGGCTGCTGCACAGAGGCCCTGTCCTGGGTGGAGGCACTGCCAACCTCATTATCAAACCCACTCTTCCACTTAATGATTGGTTCTCTTATTTACCTCCAGGCAGGGGCGGACTGACCATAGTCTTTTTTGAGTTTGGGCAAGGACACAGGGACCCTATGATCTCCTATTGCCCGGGGGCCCCATGAGTTGTCAGTCCGCCCCTGCCTGCAGGTTTAGTGCAATGTCCTGTTCGGGGAGGGCCATTTGTCATAACCCCCAAAAGAAGGCTGCATGTGTGAATGCGGTGGGACATTAGAGTGTAAGCTCCTTTGGACCGGGGTTCCTAGCCACACACAGCACATTTCCAAGTTACACCGTGACTCCTCTCCTAACAAAATGAGCAGTAAGTGTTTTGATTGACAGTTAGCAGGATTGGGTGAGGGACACATGGAGGAAAATTTAATCAGTCCCGACAAAGACCGCAGAGCCGCCCTCAGATCAGAGCAGCCATCGGCCTCCGGTGCCACCAATTTCCGTCCCGTCTTTTTGCAAGCCGGTTCTCCGACCTCGGGGTGAGAAAAACAGGAAATGGGGAAAGGTAACAATTTCTTAAGCTAATTGAAATTAGCAACCTCAATTTCACGTCTATTATGAGCTAAGCGCCCCGCAGATGCGTCTGGCCGCCAGCGGAGTCTTATCGACGCCAAAAAATCTCTTCACCTTTGTTTCTGCGAGAAGTTGGAGGCGCGGAGAGCTGGGCCAGGTGCGCCAATCTAATTAGCAATATATTCAGCAAAAAAAAAAAAAAAACCAACACACTTTTAAAGACTGAGAAATGAGTTTGTGGGCGAGCGAATACGCCAACGACGGCATGAAATCATACGCGGAAGACGCGGCAAGTATTACCGCCACTCTGGGTCCCCGAGAAAATGAAATGTCACTTTATTTTAATCAGATCTTTAATTAACTCGCCGTTTTCGCCTTGAAAAGACGCTTTGTTCTGCGATGTGGACTATTTCTGCAGAAACAAAAAAATGCCTGTAAATGATGTTCTTCTCATTATTCGATTTGCTGTTCTGATGGTGAAGGAGTTGGAAATAGAATGAGGCCGCAGACCACAACACACAGTCAACAGATAAAGGAAAGGGCACCAATGCTCCATTCACAACGCTGTATTAAAGGAAAACATAAATGAATACTCACAAAAGGTGTTGTACATGCAACAAGAAACGAAGGTCTGTCCTGTAATGGAGCTCTAGTTCAAATGGATGTCCTGCGACTAGTTGACGTGTTTCGAGGGTTTGGCCCCCTTCATCAAAGCTGACCTGGTTTCTGCTCCCAGGGGTGGACTGACAACTCATGGGGTCCCCGGGCAATAGGAGATCATAGGGTCCCTGTGTCCTTGCCCAAACTCAAAAAAGCCTATGAAAAAGGTACCAGGGGCATCTCATGGGGCCCCCTACTGACCCCAGGCCCTCGGGCAGTACCCGAGTTTCCAAATGGTCAGTCTGCCCCTGTCTGCTCCCCATCTACTACATATAGGGCAGCACAGTGGCTAAGTGGTTAGCGCTTCCACCTGGCAGTACTGGGGTCATTGGTTCAAATCCCAACCATGGCACCACCTGCCTGGAGTCTGCATGGTCTCCCTGTGCCTGCGTGGGTTTCCTCCAGATACGCTGGTTTCCTCCCACACTCCAAAGACATGTTGGTAGGTTTATTGGCTCCTGTCTAAATTGCCCCTAGTATGTGTATGTATGAATATGAGTTAAGGACCTTAGATTGTACACCCCTTGAGGGTTAGGGACCTTAGATTGTACACCCCTTGAGGGTTAGGGACCTTAGATTGTACACCCCTTGAGGGTTAGGTACCTTAGATTGTACTCCCCTTGAAGGTTAGAGACCTTAGATTGTACGCTCCTTGAGGGTTAGGGACCTTAGATTGTACGCCCCTTGAGGGTTAGAGACCTTAGATTGTACGCCTCTTGAGGGTTAGGGACCTTAGATTGTACGCCCCTTGAGGGTTAGAGACCTTAGATTGTACGCCCCTTGAGGGTTAGAGACCTTAGATTGTACACTCCTTGAGGGTTAGGGACCTTAGATTGTACACCCCTTGAGGGTTAGGGACCTTAGATTGTACACCCCTTGAGGGTTAGGGACCTTAGATTGTACACCCCTTGAGGGTTAGGGACCTTAGATCGTACACCCCTTGAGGGTTAGGGACCTTAGATTGTACGCCCCTTGAGGATTAGGGACCTTAGATTGTATGCCCCTTGAGGATTAGGTACTAATGTGAATGTACAATATATATGTAGAGCACTGCATAAATTGATGGCACTCCAAAGACATGTTAGTAATTGGTTCCTGTCTAAATTATTATTATTATACAGGATTATATCGCGCCAACAGTTTGCTCAGCACTTTACAATATAATGGGAGACAATACAGAAACAATACAGTTCAATACAAGAGGGATAGGAGGGCCCTGATCCTGGGAGCTTACAATCTAAGAGGGAAGGGATGGTGTTACAAAAGGTAGTAACTGTGGGAGATGGACTGGTAGGAAGAGTAGAAGATTCCATTATTAGCTGAGGGCAGGATAGGCTTCCCTGAAGAGAGGTATTCAGAGATCGCCTAAAAGTGAGCAGAGTAGGCGATAGTCTGATAGATTGGGGTAGAGAGTTCCAGAGGATGGGGGAGGCTCTGGAGAAGTCCTGGAGACGAGCATGGGAGGAGACAAGAGAGCTAGAGAGCAGGAGATTAGGGACCTTAGATTGTACGCCCCTTGAGGGTTAGGGACCTTAGATTGTACGCCCCTTGAGGGTTAGGGACCTTAGATTGTACGCCCCTTGAGGGATAGGGACCTTAGATTGTACGCCCCTTGAGGGTTAGGGACCTTAGATTGTATGCCCCTTGATGGTTAGGGACCTTAGATTGTACACCCCTTGAGGGTTAGGGACCTTAGATTGTACGCCCCTTGAGGGTAAGGGACCTTAGATTGTACGCCCCTCGAGGGTTAGGGACCTTAGATTGTACGCCCCTCGAGGGTTAGGGACCTTAGATTGTACGCCCCTTGAGGGTTAGGGACCTTAGATTGTACCCCCTTGAGGGTTAGGGACCTTAGATTGTACACCCCTTGAGGGTTAGGGACTGATGTGAATGTACAATATATATGTAAAGACATATATAGCGCCATCAATTTATGCAGTATTTTACATAAGTACCTGTAATAATATAGGCAGCTTAACCATAGTTCCACCCACCTTAGAGTAGGGGGAGGAGAAAAGGAGTGGGGGGCAGAGTGTTGCACAACAAATCAACCCCCAGAGCTGGGGTGGGGTGGGTGAAACTATGTTTAAGTCTCCTATATTAGGGAGTAGATGGGGATCAGAGAGCAGGATAGCTCTGATGAACACATGTAGAACAAAATTAGTGTGCAATGTGGTGGGGACATTAGAGTGTAAGCTCCTCTGGTCCTCAGCCATGTAAATGGCTTAGTGTTCTTTGTACAGCGCTGAGGTATATGTCAGAGCTATAAACAGTAAATGTATAATAATAGTGTGTGACTGTTGGGGGGACATTAGAGTGTCAGCTCCTCTGGTACAGAGACTGATGTGACTGGTTCAGTGTTCTCTGTGCAGCACTATGGTATATGTCAGAGCTATATAAATGTGTAATAATAGTGTGTGGCTGTAGGGGTGACATTAGAGTGTGAGCTCCTCTGGTGCAGAGACTGATGTGACTGGCTCATTGTTCTCTGTACAGCACTGCGGTATATGTCACATACATATATACAGAATAAAATATATATAATTAAACAAAACCAGCTTACTTCAGCAAAGTACTAACAAATCCTGACCGTCACCTAAACACACCCTCAGGCTAAGAAACGATGAAACATTGATCCCATGCATGCGGCCTTTCTTCAAAAATCTGATGTTACAAAAATCTAGGGGACGTGAAAGGACAGAAAGAGAAGCCACACCCCCAGAGACTGACAGACAGCAGCTACTTGGACCTGACATTCCTCCACACCTTTGTCCAGGCTACCGGCTGCCACCCGTCCTTCTCAAGACCCCAAATCTTCCCAACCTCACCCAGAATGTTGTGCACCACCACCTCAACAGGAAGGACTTTTTTGCGAATGGAAACCTGACACCGTGCATTCCACGTGTAGTAACAGACTACTAAGCTAACTAGAAAAAGTGTCTCAAAATCAAAGTCCCGGTGAGTTTGAAAGGCTCCGTAAGACCACTCCGCGTAGCTCAAGGGGGAAAGGAAAGGGATCCCCAGAGCCCCACCCACCCGCTTGTAGACATCTCTATTGAAGGGGCACTGAAGCAAGAAATGGTCCATCGTCTCCTCCACCCCACCGCACTCCACTCTTGGACAACCACGGTTCTCCGCAGAGCGATGCTTCAGGTTGCCCTTCACAAAGAGTCTGCCATGGAACGAGAGCCAGGCCAAATCCCGAAACTTTAAAGGGATTCTCTCCAGATTTATCATATGTAGACCCTCCCTCATAACCGGGCCTGGGCAATCTCTCAAGGCCAATGGATTGCTAAAGGCAGATTCAACAACCCTCCTCTCCAGGGCCTTCCTAGGAAGAGGCTTAATTTCATCCACCGTCACTCGCCATTGCCGAAGCATTTTCAGACATGGGGCAACATAAGCCGGGAGCTTACCATGTTGGACCCTCAGGCTTTTCACTGGCCCACCATTCTCCCAGCTCCGCAGAAAAGGCCTAAACCAGGACTGAAAAATACCAACCCACCCAGGCGGTTCCTCTGCCAGCATGCTACCAAAATTATGGGATATTAGAGTGTAAGCTCCTTTGGTGCAAAAACTGGTGTGACTGGCTCAGTGCTGCACTGCGGTATATATCAGAGCTATATAAATGTATTATAATAATGATAATAGTGTGTGGCTGTGGGGGGGACATTAGAGTGTAAGCTCTTTTATCTGCAAAAACTGATGCGACTGGCTCAGTGTTCTCTGTACAGCGCTGCGGTATATGTCAAAGCTATATAAATGTATAATAATAATAGTGTGTGACTGTGGGGGGGACATTAGAGTGTAAGCTCCTTTGGTACAGGGACTGGTGTGATTGGCTCAGTGATCCCTGTACAGCACTGTGGTATATGTCAGAGCTATATAAATGTATAATAATAATGTGTGACTGTGGTGGGGACATTAGCATGTAAGCTCCTCTGGTACAGAGACTGATTTGATTGGTTCAGGGTTTTGTGTACTGCACTGTGGTCTATGTCAGAGCTATATAAATGTATTATAATAATAATAGTGTGTGACTGTGATGGGACATTAGAGTGTAAGCTCCTTTGGTGCAGAGACTGATGAAACTAGCTCCTTATTCTCTGTACAGCACTGCGGTCTATGTCAGAGCTATATACTGTAAGTGTATAATAATAATAGTGTGTGACTATGATGAGGACATTAGAGTGTAAGCTCCTCTGGTGCAGAGACTGATGTGACTGGCTCAGTGTTCTCTGTACAGCACTGCGGTATATGTCAGAGCTATATAAGTGTATACCGTAATAATAATAGTGTGTGACTATGATAGGGACATTGGAGTGTAAGCTCTTCTGGTAATAGTGTATGACTGTGGGGAGGGGGGGGGCATTGAAGTGTAAGCTCCTTTGGTACAGAGACTGATTTGACTAGTTCAGGGTTTTGTGTACTGCACTGCGGTATATGTCAGAGCTATATAAATGTATTATAATAATAATAGTGTGTGGCTTTGGTGGAACTTTAGAGTGTAAGCTCCTTTGGTGCAGAGACTGATGAAACTAGCTCCTTATTCTCTGTACAGCACTGCGGTCTATGTCAGAGCTATATACTGTAAGTGTATAATAATATTAGTGTGTGACTATGATGAGGACATTAGAGTGTAAGCTCCTCTGGTGCAGAGACTGATGTGACTGGCTCAGTGTTCTCTGTACAGCACTGTGGAATATGTCAGAGCTATATAAATGTATCATAATAGTGTGTGACTGTGGGGAGGACATTAGAGTGTTAGCTCCTTTGGTGCAGAGACAGATGTGACTGGCTCAGTCAACACTACAGAATATGTCAGAGCTATATAACTCTAGAACATATTAGTGTGTGGTGGGGACCTGGAGAATCTATAATCCAGACAACTTCAGGATTCTGTAGCCCGGTGTTCTCTGTACAACACTGCGGTATATGTCAGAGCTATAAATGTATGACAATAGTATGTGATGTTATACAATGTATCAGACACACAGGGAGGCAGAGGACAGCTATGACAATGAGAGTAGTATTGTCTTGGCGGATTGCGAGGGATCCCGATGATTTTTTTGCTCCCAGACTCCGGTATTTTGTTGAGCTGCCATGATAAATCTCAGCTCTGTTCTTTAAAAGCGTTTGACTTGAAAGGAGCAATCTGGGGGATTACGTTTTGCGATATCCAGGGACAGCGATTTGTCCTCTCCGTTCTTTATTTAATAACTCTGATTGTACCATCTGCTGCCAGGAAGCGGCAGGATAATTAGCAGGTGGCGGAGGAGAGGGGTGCAAAATGGCAGCCGGATGATTGGCAGCGGGCCCGCTCCCCTTGCCGACTCCTCTTTACTCCTCATCCGCTGAAATGAGTGACATGTGACGAGGGCCCACGACACCCCACCATACTCCGCCAACCTGTTGAGGCAAGCTACAGACAGATTTTTCTTTAAATGGCACATTTTAATTTCATTTGATTTACATTGAGGTGGGGGAGGGGGCGCGGGGGGGGTATTTAAATCATGTTTACTTTGTGCAGCTGCAACATATGTTCATCTTTCCAATTTGAACTGCAAATCGTTGTGAATATCGGGTCCCGGGAAGAGTCCCAATTCTGAACAATGAGGAGCTGCACAACAAATTTTCCGTATCTCCTTCAGCATTGATGGAGATCCAGAGTGTTTGTCTTGTGCACCCCGATCCCTCAGGCCCAGCTTCCTCTTGGTGTCAATGTATTGTGCAAATACAAAAGTGTTTGTGTTGTTTTACACGCAGGGTCATAGTAATAAAAAGTGGGAGACACCCTTGCTCTGTGTGGGGAAGCAGTGGTCTCTCTGCAAGGGTCAGACACCCCCCTTGCTGAGTCAAATCTATATCTATGCAATCAGCAAAGTTTACTCTACTTGCTAATTGGAGAGCTTTAGCTGTGACTCAGCAGGGGGCGTGTCAGCGACTTCTGCAGAGAGACCACGGCAGGGTGAGGGGTTCTGGGGTAGTCTGGTTGGAGAGTAATTGACTGATTTACAGTACTTTCTGGATTGGTAAGTCTTCATTTGGGACCCGGAAGTTTGGGGTTTGGAGAGACTTTGGGTGGAAAAGAGCCTCCAAACACCTATCCTTCCAAAGCTGACCCTGTCCTCTATCCTTCCAGAGGCGACCCTGTCCTCTATCCTTCCAGAGGCGACCCTGTCCTCTACCCTTACAGAGGCGACCCTGTCCTCTACCCTTACAGAGGCGACCCTGTCCTCTACCCTTACAGAGGCGACCCTGTCCTCTACCCTTCCAGAGGCGACCCTGTCCTCTACCCTTACAGAGGCGACCCTGTCCTCTACCCTTACAGAGGCGACCCTGTCCTCTACCCTTACAGAGGCGACCCTGTCCTCTACCCTTACAGAGGCGACCCTGTCCTCTACCCTTACAGAGGCGACCCTGTCCTCTACCCTTACAGAGGCGACCCTGTCCTCTACCCTTACAGAGGCGACCCTGTCCTCTACCCTTACAGAGGCGACCCTGTCCTCTACCCCTACAGAGGCGACCCTGTCCTCTACCCTTCCAGAGGCGACCCTGTCCTCTACCCTTCCAGAGGCGACCCTGTCCTCTACCCTTACAGAGGCGACCCTGTCCTCTACCCTTACAGAGGCGACCCTGTCCTCTACCCTTACAGAGGCGACCCTGTCCTCTACCCTTACAGAGGCGACCCTGTCCTCTACCCTTACAGAGGCGACCCTGTCCTCTACCCTTACAGAGGCGACCCTGTCCTCTACCCTTACAGAGGCGACCCTGTCCTCTACCCCTACAGAGGCGACCCTGTCCTCTACCCTTACAGAGCCGACCCTGTCCTCTACCCTTACAGAGGCGACCCTGTCCTCTACCCTTACAGAGGCGACCCTGTCCTCTACCCTTACAGAGGCGACCCTGTCCTCTACCCTTACAGAGGCGACCCTGTCCTCTACCCTTACAGAGGCGACCCTGTCCTCTACCCTTACAGAGGCGACCCTGTCCTCTACCCTTACAGAGGCGACCCTGTCCTCTACCCTTACAGAGGCGACCCTGTCCTCTACCCTTACAGAGGCGACCCTGTCCTCTACCCTTACAGAGGCGACCCTGTCCTCTATCCTTCCTGAGGCGACCCTGTCCTCTATTCTTCCTGAGGCGACCCTGTCCTCTATCATTCCAGAGGCGACCCTGTCCTCTATCCTTTCAGAGGTGACCCTTTCATCTATCCTTTCAGAGGTGACCCTGTCCTCCACCCTTCCAGAGGTAACCCCTGTCCTCTCTCCTTTCAGAGGGGACCTTGTCCTCCACCCTTCCAGAGGTGACCCCTGTCCTCTATCCTTCCAGAGGTGACCCTGTCCTCTATCCTTTCAGCGGTGACCCTTGTCCTCTGTCCTTCCAGAGGTGACCCTGTTCTCCTTTCTTCCAGAGGTGACTGTCGCGGCGTCAGACCCCCAGTGTCAGGAATCTAGGAGTGACCAGAAAGGTGTGGACTGACACAGGGAAATGCAGGTTTCAGGTATAGTATAATAATAGAGTTTATTATTAGCCACCCAGATATATATATATAAACGCACAGTGAACAAACCAACCTTCCACTAATCTTAGTAGGTGCAGGAACACAGGCGTAGTCAGGGCTGGAGAGGTGGAACGGTCAGGCCGGCCGTAGGGTTCTGTAATGACCGTTTGATGGTACCTCTAGTGGTCCCCAGGACAGGATTCCCCAGGGCGCGGAGTTGAAGTCCCAGTCTGCTTATTCACCAGGGACCCTGATGGTGGGGATGAACTTGGAGCAGACAGGAACCAGGTCGCGGCCCCTGAGTACACCTGCTAGTGGTAGAGGGATCCGCCAGAGGTATGTGCAGGTACGGCTGGATCCGTGCAGGATGGATGGCAGAGTAGTTAGCGTGGTCAGACGGGCCAAGTCAGCAATGTGCGGGCAGCAAGGTACCAAAGGAGCAGGCAGAGAATGGTCAAGGTCACAAGCCGGGTTCAGTAACTCACGAGCAGCGCGGTACAGGGGATCAGGCAGAAGGATGGTCAGGCAAGCCAGGGGTTCAACAGGAGACGGTCAGCAGAGGTCAGGATCAAGCCGGGTCAGCAACAAAGCAGGAACACAGGATACCAGGTACAGAGGCTCATGGGAAAACATACACCAAGGCCCAGAGCACAGGCCTGGTCATGCCTTAAATACACCTTTCTGCAATCAGCCCCAGGTTTGGCTGATTGCACGTGTGAGCTTCTGGCTGCTGAGAGCACCCGCTGGTCAGCTCTGGTACTGCAGCCCACACGGCAGGTGAGTCCCACCACCAGTGCTGAGTCCATTCCTGACAGTACCCCCCCCCCCTCAAGGAGCGGCCTCAGGACGCTCCAGACAGTCCTTAGTGGGCAAAATGTTCCACCGCCCGGGTCAGGTAACTGGCTGAATATCCAACTGCCGGAGTTAACCGGCTGGCTGGGTTTCCTGCTGGTAGACTTCTCTTTGTGTAGGAGAACCCAGGAAGGCAGGTCACTGGGCACAGGATTTCCAGGAGCAGGCTGGGAATCAGTTATTGGCCAGTTTAGCTGGACATCAGGGGCTGGCATGTCGGGCTGTGCAGCGGGCAGAGGCACGTCAGCGGGCACCGAGTCATCTGGCACGACAGCGGGCACCGAGTCGCCGGGCACATCAGCAGGCACCAAGCCATCTAGCAGAACCGTGGGCGCAGAGTCACCTGGCAAGTCAGCGGGCACCGAGTCACCGGGCACCGAGCCATCTAGCAGAACCGCGGGCACAGAGTCACCTGGCAAGTCAGCGGGCACCGGGTCACCGGGCATGTCAGTGGGCACCGAGCCATCTAGCAGAACCGCGGGTACCGGGTCACCAAGCTCGACAGCAGGCACCAAATTAACTGGCACAACAGTGGGCACTGAATCAACTGGCACGACAGCGGGCACCAAGTCATCAGGCATCAGGTCATATGGCTCAACAGCGGGCACTGGGTCCTCAGGCATCAGGTCATCTGGCTCAACAGCGGGCACCGAGTCAACTGGCACGACAGCGGGCACCGAGTCATCAGGCATCAAGTCATCCGGCTCAACAGCGGGCACCGAGTCAACTGGCATGACAGCGGGCACCGAGTCAACTGGCACGGCAGTGGGCACCGAGTCAACTGGCACCGAGTCAACTGGTACAACAGCGGGCACCAAGTCAATGGGCACGACAGCGGGCACAGAATCATCAGGCATCAAGTCATCTGGCTCGACAGCGGGCACCGAGTCAACTGGCACCGAGTCAACTGGTACGACAGCGGGCACCAAGTCATCAGGCATCAAGTCATCTGGCTCGACAGCGGGCACCGAGTCAGCTGGCACCGAGTCAACTGGTATGACAGCGGGCACCGAGTCAACTGGCACGACAGTGGGCACCGAGTCAACTGGTACAACAGCGGGTACCAAGTCAACGGGCACGACAGCGGGCACCGAATCATCAGGCATCAAGTCGTCTGGCTCGACAGCGGGCACCGAGTCAACTGGTACCGAGTCGACTGGCACGACAGCGGGCACCGAGTCAACTGGCACCGAGTCGACTGGCACGATGGTACAGCGAGTGGGAGCAGGATACTGACATGTGGTAGATAGCAGGGTATACTGGGCTGTCACTGGGGGGGCTGTCACTGGGGGTGCTGTCGGGAATGCAGGAAAAGAGCTTTGAGCAGAGGAATGATGAGAAACAGGACTGGTTTGTTGCAAGCTGATTGAGGCTGGGTGTAACAAGTCTGACCATGTCTGCAGTAAGGGTTGGACAACGCTCAGCTTACACAAGGCCTGTCTGGTCAAAGTTTGCACTGCGTTTATACACTTCTTTAGCACATGTGGTGAACATGCTGAATAATGCTCCAAGAAGCAATCCGGATCATCCTCCAACAACCATACCAGTGATATTATTTGACTCACCCTGAATGGAGGAAGAAATTCAGCCCTGCTTTCAGGGGTACTAGATGAAGCCAACTCAACACAAGCCTGAATCAATGGTTGCACCTCAGAGAGCTCTAGGACCTGACCTACTAGGGAATGAGCGACCTGTATGCACTCTAGTAGCTGATCCCTGGTATACTCCCGCAGAGTCTGATAGGCATATTCTCTGTCATCAAAGACTAGCATAGACAAATATATAACCTCATCAGGATGCATCCTTCACAACAAGTCAAGATGGCTTCCCTGTGCAGCCACTTCTGGTCAGGAAAGGCCTTGGTGTGATGTCAGGAATCTAGGAGTGACCAGAAAGGTGTGGACTGACACAGGGAAATGCAGGTTTCAGGTATAGTATAATAATACAGTTTATTATTAGCCACCCAGATATATATATATATAAACGCACAGTGAACAAACCAACCTTCCACTAATCTTAGTAGGTGCAGGAACACAGGCGTAGTCAGGGCTGGAGAGGTGGAACGGTCAGGCCGGCCGTAGGGTTCTGTAATGACCGTTTGGTGGTACCTCTAGTGGTCCCCAGGACAGGATTCCCCAGGGCGCGGAGTCTAAGTCCCAGTCTGCTTATTCACCAGGGCCCCTGATGGTGGGGATGAACTTGGAGCAGACAGGAACCAGGTCGCGGCCCCTGAGTACACCTGCTAGTGGTAGAGGGAGACGGTCAGCAGAGGTCAGGATTAAGCCGGGTCAGCAACAAAGCAGGAACACAAGATACCAGGTACAGAGGCTCATGGGAAAACATACACCAAGGCCCAGAGCACAGGCCTGGTCATGCCTTAAATACACCTTTCTGCAATCAGCCCCAGGTTTGGCTGATTGCACGTGTGAGCTTCTGGCTGCTGAGAGCACCTGCTGGTCAGCTCTGGTACTGCAGCCCACACGGCAGGTGAGTCCCACCACCAGTGCTGAGTCCATTCCTGACACCCAGCCCTTTTCACCAACTCGTGACCGAAGGACTAGCCAATCTAAAACTGCACTGTCACGTGCGTAACAATGCACCCTGAACAAAGATTTTCCAGCTAATGGACCACAATCTAGGTACCGACAGCCTGAGAGCGATTGTTACTGGGTCAGGTTAATTACGCAATTAACCCTTCACACTGCCACCACCGCCTTTTTGTACAGAGAAAGAGGAAACTCGCCAATATTAGCAATAACACTATGATGTTTGAATTATCATCTGTATACCACTTTCACCGCAGGCAGAGGTATATAGAGGTTTAAAAACACACAGTAGCTCTCTTCAGAGACAGGGATTCTTAGTTTGCATTAAAGAGCTTTAGAAACAGTTCAACACTTTTCAGATAATAGGATTTATTACTAAAAAGGTCAAAATGGTGCAATAAAAATATTTATAGAAAAAGATGTAGCCAATATATATATAAATACAGAGAGCAATAACACAGCAAAGAGATAACAGAAGGTAGTTTAGAGAGGTAGAGTACTTGCCAAAAGTCCTGGGTTAAGCAGATCAAGTTTCAGAGCAAAAGGGTACCGTCTCCCAAGTTGGTTCTGCTGTTAAAAGGGAGAATTCTTCAACTTACTTCTCCAAACCTGACAGCCTTTTTCTAGGAACTCAGCAGGGTGTCTCCCTACAGCAGAGAACCAATTGCCTCATTTGGGGAGGGGTGTTTTCGGCGGGGGACTCAGGGTCAATAACCTTCCCTAGGTACATGTAACATTCTATCCATGGGTAGGATAATTTGCAGAATGATATTCTGAACGTCCAGATACCAGTTATGACATATCTGCTTGGGACAGTTAAGGAGATATCGCTTTCTGCTCTCAGGTATACGTAATTCAGGGGTGTAAGATATCAGGCGACTCGCATTAAGCTGAGCTATCCGAATATGTGCTTTATTTTTATGTAATTATTTCCTACCTTAAGATATGAAATTATAGGGAAAAGTGGGTTTTAAATGTGTTGCCTGTTTTACGGCTACCTAGGAATGCGTTTGAAGTCCAGTGAAGGACTGGTTTATGGCTTTACGATTATCTCAGATTGAGAAGCTAACAGACACCCGGGCACCAGCTAATTTGGGATTTATACCATGAAGCTGTCCCACTGTGCCTGATTGCCTGTGTACCTCTGAGCCCAGCACACAGGGACCATGTGTCACTCAACAGAGAGGGAGAGGGGAAGCTGATTTGGAGTAGAAATGATACAAGATGGAGGGCCTTTGGCAAAAGGAGACATACTACAGGAGATGGTAAGAGACTGCAGAAATACTACAGGAGATGGTCAGAGACTACAGGTGTAGTACAGGAGATGGTCAGAGACTGCAGACATACTACAGGAGATGGTCACAGACTACAGGCATACTACAAACAAAGCTCAGAGACTGCAGACATACTTCAGGAGCTGGTCAGAGACTGCAGACATACTACAGGAGATGGTCAGAGACTGCAGGCATATTACAGGAGATGGTCAGAGACTGCAGGCATATTACAGGAGATGGGTGGAGAATGCTAACATGCTATAGGAGTTGTTGGAGACATGGGACACACTTCAGGAGGCATAGACTGAAAACACATTGCATGAGACTGCTAGAGACCATTGCTATCACAGGGCAATAATGAACATACATTACTGTATTCAGAGGGCCACAAAAAAAGTGCCAAAGGGCCACATATGGCCCTCCAAGGCTGCAGTTTAGGCACCAAGGCTCTAGAGATATCAGACACAGCCTCCAGCACTCGTCCTGGATGAGTTAAGCAGCAGAATTCAATGGATTCCTGTGCCTGCTGCTGCTTTAAGGCCCTCCGCTCCCTCCTCTCCTGGGCGAGAAGCGCTCTCACGAAGCAGAGAGAGGCCTCTCCAGTCCTCCGCCTGAGTACATCCATCTTACACCCTTGAGAAGGTTCTTCGTGCATTATTAATTCCGCAGAATATTAGTCCATCAATTCCCCTATTAAGAAGTACTCACATCCCTGGCTGTGGATAAATGGAGGTCGCTGGCGGTAGGGGGGGAGGGGGGTCTGAGCGCCGCGCAGAATGGATTATGTCCTCCCAGCTCCTGTCTGATACAGGGAGAGACATCTGATATAATGGGAAAGAGCACAGATGACCGCTTCCTGATGGCGGCACATCAGACAAACAAATCGTACGGCGGCTCGGCACGAACTTAGCGCTCTCCCGAATGAATGTTAGAATCTTTGTTCTCCGCCCCAAACTTGTCTAAAAAAATATAGGATTCAAAAACTTTCTGCCTAAAGGCTCCTATACGCCAGCCCTGTTGGGCCTCATTGGGAAGTGCTGCCCAAAGACAAAGCAAAAATCCACGCTTGGTATAGGGTGCAGTACATTGGTGTGCGCTGGGATAAAATGGTACATACAGCACATCACAACGCACAACACGCACATAGACATAGCTTAACAAAGTGTTGTTTCAGTTAAGTAAAAAGAGAGAAAAAAATCTAGAGCCGCTTTATACATTGACATGCCTCCTTAACCACTTCCAGTCCGGACACTTTCACCCCCTTCCAGTCAGGACACTTTCTCCCCCTTCCAGTCTGGACACTTTCTCCCCCTTCCAGTCCGGACACTTTCACCCCTTCCAGTCCAGACACTTTTACCCCCTTCCAGTCCGGACACTTTTACCCCCTTCCAGTCCGGACACTTTCACCCCCTTCCTGTCCGGACACTTTCACCCCTTTCCTGTCCGGACATTTTCACCCCCTTCCAGTCCGGACACTTTCACCCCCTTCCAGTCCGGACGCTTTCACCCCCTTCCAGTCTGGACACTTTACCCCCCTTCCAGTCTGGACACTTTCCCCCCCTTCCAGTCTGGACACTTTCACCCCCTTCCAGTCCGGACACTTTCTTCACCCCCTTCCAGTCCGGACACTTTCACCCCCTTCCAGTCCGGACACTTCCCCCCCCCTTCCAGTCTGGACACTTTCCCCCCCTTCCAGTCCGGACACTTTCCCCCCTTCCAGTCCGGACACTTTCCCCCCCCCTTCCAGTCCGGACACTTCCCCCCTTCCAGTCTGGACACTTTCCCCCCCCTTCCAGTCCGGACACTTCCCCCCCCTTCCAGTCCGGACACTTTCACCCCCTTCCAGTCCGGACACTTTCACCCCCTTCCAGTCCGGACACTTTCACCCCCTTCCAGTCCGGACACTTTCCCCCCCTTCCAGTCCGGACACTTTCACCCTCTTCCAGTCCGGACACTTTCACCCCCTTCCAGTCCGGACGCTTTCACCCCCTTCCAGTCCGGACGCTTTCACCCCCTTCCAGTCTGGACACTTTACCCCCCTTCCAGTCTGGACACTTTCCCCCCCTTCCAGTCTGGACACTTTCACCCCCTTCCAGTCCGGACACTTTCTTCACCCCCTTCCAGTCCGGACACTTTCACCCCCTTCCAGTCCGGACACTTCCCCCCCCCCTTCCAGTCTGGACACTTTCCCCCCCTTCCAGTCTGGACACTTTCCCCCCTTCCAGTCCGGACACTTTCCCCCCCCCTTCCAGTCCGGACACTTCCCCCCTTCCAGTCTGGACACTTTCCCCCCCCTTCCAGTCCGGACACTTCCCCCCCCTTCCAGTCCGGACACTTCCCCCCCCTTCCAGTCCGGACACTTTCCCCCCCTTCCAGTCCGGACACTTTCACCCCCTTCCAGTCCGGACACTTTCACCCCCTTCCAGTCCGGACACTTTCACCCCTTTCCTGTCCGGACATTTTCACTCCCTTCCTGTCCGGACACTTTCCCCCCCTTCCTGTCCGGACACTTTCACCCCCTTCCAGTCCGGACACTTTCCCCCCCTTCCAGTCCGGACACTTTCACCCCCTTCCTGTCCGGACACTTTCACCCCCTTCCAGTCTGGACACTTTCCCCCCCTTCCAGTCCGGAAACTTTCCCCCCTTCCAGTCCGGACACTTTCCCCCCCTTCCAGTCCGGACACTTTCCCCCCCTTCCAGTCCGGACACTTTCCCCCCCTTCCAGTCCGGACACTTTCCCCCCCCCCTCCAGTCCAGACACTTTCACCCCCTTCCAGTCCGGACACTTTCCCCCCCCTCCAGTCCAGACACTTTCACCCCACTTCCAGTCCGGACACTTTCCCCCCCTTCCAGTCCGGACACTTTTCCCCCCTTCCAGTCCGGACACTTTCCCCCCCTTCCAGTCCGGACACTTTCATCTCCTTCCAGTCCGGACACTTTCACCCCCCTTCCAGTCCGGACACTTTCCCCCCCTTCCAGTCCGGACACTTTTCCCCCCTTCCAGTCCGGACACTTTCACCCCCTTCCAGTCCAGACACTTTCCCCCCCTTCCAGTCCGGAAACTTTCCCCCCTTCCAGTCCGGACACTTTCCCCCCCTTCCAGTCCGGACACTTTCCCCCCCTTCCAGTCCGGACACTTTCCCCCCCTTCCAGTCCGGACACTTTCCCCCCCCCCTCCAGTCCAGACACTTTCACCCCCTTCCAGTCCGGACACTTTCCCCCCCCTCCAGTCCAGACACTTTCACCCCACTTCCAGTCCGGACACTTTCCCCCCCTTCCAGTCCGGACACTTTTCCCCCCTTCCAGTCCGGACACTTTCCCCCCCTTCCAGTCCGGACACTTTCATCTCCTTCCAGTCCGGACACTTTCACCCCCCTTCCAGTCCGGACACTTTCCCCCCCTTCCAGTCCGGACACTTTCATCTCCTTCCAGTCCGGACACTTTCCCCCCCTTCCAGTCTGGACACTTTTCCCCCCTTCCAGTCCGGACACTTTCACCCCCTTCCAGTCCAGACACTTTCATCTCCTTCCAGTCCGGACACTTTCACCCCCCTTCCAGTCCGGACACTTTCACCCCCCTTCCAGTCCGGACACTTTCACCCCCTTCCAGTCCGGACACTTTCACCCCCTTCTAGTCCGGACACTTTTATCCCCTTCAAGTCAGGACACTTTCACCCCCTTCCAGTCCAGACACTTTCACCCCCTTCCAGACCGGACACTTTCACCCCCTTCCAGTCCAGACACTTTCACCCCCTTCCAGACCGGACACTTTCACCCCCTTCCAGTCCAGGCCAATTTTCACCTTTCAGCGCTATCACACTTTGAATGACAATTGCGCGGTCATGCAACACTGTACCCATATGAATTTTTTAGCATTTTTTGAGACAGATAAAGCTTTATTTTGGTGGTATTTATTCACCGCTGGGATTTGTATTTTTTTTTTTGCTATATAAATGAAAAAGTCCGAAAATTTGGAAAAAAATGTGTTCCTTTATAAAATTTTGCAAATAAATAATATTTTGTCATAAATCTTGGCCAAAATTTATTCCGTTATCTTTTTAGTAAAAAAAAAAAACTAATTAGTTTATAACCAAAAATTATAATTTTTTTTTACATTTTTATTTTATTTTTTTTTTATATTATTATTTATGGTTTTTTTTTAACATACTGTCCCCCTAGCAGTACAGTGTCACCATGGTGACACTGTACTACTTGTGGGGGGTGATGAAGATTTTTTTTTTTACACTGATTGCTTTTACACCCATAAAGGCTGTATAAGCAATCATTTCTCCTTCTCTCTGGCTGCATTCCTGCAGCCATTGAGAAATACTGTGAGAGCTGTGATTGGTCACAGCTTGTCACATGGTACAAGGCTGTTGTGAATAGACCTGTACCATGTGACCTCTGTGATCATTCACAGATTTCACAAGTAGTAAGCAATGATGTCAGAAGTGACATCTTGCTTACTACTCTGAATGTGATCACTGATTGGCCAATCAGTGATCACATGATTGGGACCTCGCAGAGAGGTTCCGTACGGCGATTGGTGTTCCACTGTGTCCGGAGGACACAGCGGGCACCGGATTGCGGTGCTGTGCGCTCCCAGGGAGCACGCACAAGCAGGGGGCGAGGAGGCCATTTATAAACGACCACCCGACCCTGCACTGCCACTGTCCTGCCGTTTATATACATGGACCGGACAGGAAGTGGTTAAACCCAGTCTGTCTGAACAGTATGGTCACTTGCTGACTTGGCACCATCCACAGGCAGCTTAACTTTTTCATAAGATACAGAAGTTGAATCCAATGCAATTTTACTTCAGGTAATTTCAGTAAAGAGATTGTTTTTCCAGTCCTTTGAAATGTTAGGTCTCATGCACCCTGCAGCTCAAAAATGCCTGTTTTTTTCCTCCATGTTAGCCTATGTGGCCATGCACACATAGATGTTTACAGGTGTTTAAAGGCAGAAAAAAAAAAAACATCACTTGGCCATTTAACAAAGAAGCATTTAGGCAGAAAATTACACGAGAATTCGCATTGACGTGCGCTAACACTAGCTTCAATACATTCTAATGGGCAGAATAAATTAATAATCTGTACAGTGAAAGCATTAATACCAGATGCACAAATATGCATAGACACGTGTGAACGTGAATGCAAAACACAGCTTTTACGTCATTTTTTCTGCTGCTTTTCTCCTGTAAGGAGAACAGAACACAGTGTGCCTGGAACCTAAGAAGGCAATGGGAGTTATTTACTAAAGCTGGAGAGTGCAATACCTGGTACAATTCTGCATAGAAATTTTTTCCCCTGCAGCAGCAGATTGGATCATGCTTTGCTGAATTTCTTGCCTTCCTCTGGATCAACTGTGGGTGTAGGATTATAACTTTTTTTTTTTGGGTTGCACTGGATGGACTTTTGTCTTTTTTCAGCCAGACTAACTATGTAAATATGATACTGTATATACAATAACGTATTTACTATAATCCATCCGGCCAGGACACAAGCCTATCACTCCATTACATCCAATTATGTGGTGACATCAGCATAAGGCTCTTCCCAGCGTGTTTCGTCATACATGACATCTGCTTTTACCAGCCTTCTTATGCTAACGTCAACGCACTTGGTGATATAAGGCTTGGATGCAGCTGCTTGGCCATGGAAACCCCGAAAGGAGCCAGGCCTCCTCCACCGACATCAGTGCCTGACCTCACAAATGTGCTTCTGGAAGAATGGTCCAACCTTCCCATAGACACCCTCCTAAACCTTGTGGACGGCCTTCCCAGAAGAGTTGAGGCTGTTATAGCTGCAAAGGGCGAGGCCAACTCAATATTGAACCCTACGGACTAAGACTGGGGGGCCATTAAAGGTCACATGCATGGAAAGGGCAGGGCCAACTCAATATTGAACCCTACGGACTAAGACTAGGAGCATTAAAGACTGGGCATGGGAAGGCAGGCGACCCAATACTTTTGGCAATATAGTGTATACACATATGGTTTGCACTTTGTTTTGTCTTAGTAGTTTTCACAAATGTTTAATTTTTTGTGTAGGGCAATTACCAATTTCTACTAATGTGTAGTCAGATTTACTCTGGAATTACTATGGAAAGCAACCAATCCCCTGGAGGTGAATTATAGACATTGGAAGTATTTTAGGAAACACCATTATTGATTCTTTCTCCTGGTTTCACCACATCCTTTGTCATACTTTATTTCTGAATGGGAAGCTCAGCTTTTATTATCACCACCACAGCAATCTCAGTGTTCTAATGAGGAAAGCTTCATCATCCCTTGCATCCCTTGTAGCTGAGCCTTTTGATTTAGGATGGGATTGGGGGGGGGGCACATGCTCATCTTACCTTTTCCTGGCCAGCTAGGCTTCATGCTTGGATGACGGTTTGGTATGGGTTAAGAGGGGGACCCCACGTCATTTTTTAAAAATAGGAGTCCCCCTTAAAATCCATAACAGACCCTCTCAAAGGATAAGGGTTCTGACATGGATTTTGGGGGGAGCTTCCATTGTGGGAATTTATATTTTTCTGCTCCTAAGGCATCCAAAATACATACAAGACCTCTAAGGGAAAACCCTTGGATCTCTAAAGGACCTCTCAAGAAAACCAAGCTGGCAGGGAAATGTTGTTTACTAGGAATTTAGTATATACACTAGTTTTCTCTTTGTAAAGGTTATTTTTGCTGTAAAGCATGCACAGCTTTTTCTTTTTTTGGGATGGGGTTCCTCCTTAAAATTCATAACAGACCCTCATCAAGGATAAGAGTTCTGATATGAATTTCAGGGGGAACCCCAGCCCTTTATTTCATATAAGGTACCCCCTTAAAATTTATACTAGACCTATAGGGCGACCCCACTTTTTTTTTGGCTAGATTCACCTTAAAATCCATAACACACCCTCACCAAGGATAAGGATTCTGACATTTTGAGGGAACCTCCCCTATTGTGGGAATTTGCATTTTTCTGCTGGCTTCTGGGGACCCTCAGAAGGTTCCCCAAAATATAAAAAAGATCTCTAAGGGATGGCTCAAGAACACCAAGCTGGCAAGGCAATGTTTTTTACTAGGAATTTTTTGGGATGGGGGTCCCCCTTAAAATTCGTAGCAGACTCTCATCAAGGATAAGAGTTCTGATATGAATTTCAGGGGGAACCCCAGCCCTTTATTTTGTATAAGGTACCCCCTTAAAATTTATACTAGACCTATAGGGTGACCCCACTTTTTTTTTGGCTAGATTCACCTTAAAATCCAAAACATACCCTCACCAAGGATAAGGGCTCTGACATTTTGAGGGGACATCCGCTATTGTAGGAATTTACATTTTTCTGCTGGCTTTTTGGGACCCTCAGAAGGTTTCCCAAAATAAAAAAAGGTTTCTAAGGGATGGCTCAAGAACACCAAGCTGGTAGGGAAATGTTTTTTACTAGGAATTTATTATTTTTTTCTTTGTAAAGGTCATTTTCTCCGTAATATACTTTATACATCATACAGAGCTTTTTTTCTTTTTTTTGGATGGGGTTCCACCTTAAAATTCATAACAGACCCTCATTGAGAATAAGGGTTCTGATATGAATTTTTTTGGGGGGAAGCCTAGCTCTTTTTTTTCTCATTGTATGGGGTACCCCCCCCTAAAAATTTATACCAGACCTATAGGGTTTGGTACGGATTCTTAGGGGCAACCTCACTTTGTATCATTCTTGCTATAGGATGCACTATAGCAAAAGTGACATTTTAGAAAAGAAAAAAAAACAATACTGGTAATTTACTTTTCCCTGCCAGTTTCTGGTCTGGAATGCTTTTTGGGGGCCCCCATGCTGTTTTTTTCCCCAAAGAAACCCAAGCTGGCAGGGAAATGTCATTAACCAGCAATTAAAAAAAAAAATATTGCAGCCACTAGATGGTGGTGATGATATAGGAACCACACATATTATCGGAAGTACAGCAATTTTCATCCTGATTGTGCAGATGTTGCTAACAAGCCCCCTATGTGATAGCATGGGCAGGTGACAAGTCCTTTTTATGGAGACCATTGGGAGCCAATTGGACCCTCAATGTCCCCCCTGCTCTCCAATGCAGCTAGTGGAGCACATAGGAAAAATACGTTCAGCATTATGGCCACTAGATGGAGCGAAGGAGCACACTTATTTTCTATGATACTGAGCACTACCTAGTGGCCATAATGCATAATGTTCCACATTCATCCATGCATGGGGGGTATTGTTATCTCTGTGGGAGGTAGTGGATACCTGGGAGTTAAGCGCTGACGCATTTCTTAGCCTGAATACATATTTTATGAAAATATATCAAACAGGAGGTTTGCCTTAAAAGCCATCCAAGCAGTTATTATTAATCACTTCTGCTTTATTTCCATTACTTTCTTGTGTTTATTTGCCTACACTGTGCAAAATCCTTCCTCTATTTCTCACATTCCGCAGGCGATCGCGCTTTATGCTTGCGTTTCTGTAAATCTCAGGTCTTGTAAAGAAGTCATTTACAGAAAAACAAAGTTTTCATCCGGCTCGGTAGCGGGACCTGTAATCTTGCGAAGCCACGCGGGAGGATTTATGTTGCAGTAATCCGCAAATCCCGACTGCGTTCGGTGAATATACTGTGCAGAAGCGGAAGAGTTTGCAATGATTGGGGCCCGAGGAGCACTGGGGGGCATCCCACCGATCGACGCAGAGATCCTCCGAGGATTATTAGCCGTTAATTCGGTTTATCCGCATATTTCGTGACTTTATCACAGTGTTTACGCCGGGAAATGAAAAGAAATTGCGCTGTTTTTTCCCCCCTGTAGTTGCTGGGAGGCTTGCAGATATACGGGAAGTCTTTGTAAGTGTTCCGCAGCTAGCGGCTTACCTGGAGATAAAAATAACTCGCTGACTGATGCTGGCCACAGCTGATAGTAGTTTCCTGCGCTCACGTGCGGCGTAGTCACTGCGGGCTGCAAACAGAGACTATCTGTACTCAGGTTGGTTCTTGTCTTTATTCTTCCTAAAATCTTATCTCAGCACATCCTCAACTTACCTAAAAGCTGCTGAATCTTAAAACAATAGCAAGTGAAAGAATAACGGCTCTAAAAACTAACCAGGAGATTGACAACTCCTACTGGACCTGAGCTTGGACCATCAGATGATTTCCTCATCAGGTCCAGGAGGCCTTTTCTCTTCAACCAGAGATACCAGTCCATGCGCCGGTTATACCAGTTTCCAATAAAAATGGATTATAGGAAATGACGATCCAGCAGGTTATGGCTACATGGTAACAGTTGCAGTTCTGTCACTTAGTCCCTTTGTCACCTAATCTTCTACTTAACTAGTTCCATAGTCATCGAGTTACCTAGTTCTCTAGCCATTTAGTTTATGAGTTCACCAAACCCCTAGTCACGTGGAGCCATCTTGTCTTCTAGCCACCAAATAACCTAGTCCTTGATTTATCAAGCCTCCTGGTCCTCTAGGCACTAAGTCACCTAGTCCCCACATCCCTTAGTCACCAAGTCACCTAGTACATGTACATTAACTAGTTCCATAGTCATCTAGGTACCTAGTCCTCTAGCCATTTAATCTCTGAGTTACCAAACCCCTGGTCAGTTAGCCCCCAAGTCACCTAGCCCTCTAGCCACCAAGTCACCTAGTTCTGAAGTCATCAAGTCTTCCAGTCCTCTAGGCACTAAGTTACCAGTACATATAACTAAATAGAATGCCAAACAAACATCCAAGAGTCCAAGGTAATTTAATGATAAAATTGATCTATGGCTACATGGTAACAGTTGCAATTTAGTCATCCCTTTGTAAACTAATCTCCTAGTTAACTAGTCCCATAGTTATCTAGTTAAATAATGTTCTCTAGCCATTTAGTCTTTGAGTCACCAAACCCCTAGCCACATAGCCCCCAAGACACCGAGTAACCTTTTCCGCTAGCCAAGTCACATATTCCTTGAGTCATCAAGTCTCCTAGTTCTCTAGGAACTAAGTCACCTAGTATATCAAATAAGCTCCCCAAACTAACACCCAAAAGTTCAAAGTAATTTAACCTCCCTAGCGGTCTGATTATGTCCATATTTCTGTGCTCAATACGGTACATTTTTTCGCATGGAAATATGTATTTTTTTTATTGTAGGTCTGTAATTTTTAGGAATAACTCACTGAAATCTGTCCGAACAAGAGCCTAAACATCCCGGGGATGATAAAATTTGAAACACGAAATCATAAATTATAATTTAATAAATAATCATAAAAAATAATAATATAATAATAATAATAAATGTAATTCAATAATATAATCAAACCAAAAACACTGAAATGTGAAATATAGCGCCAAGTTCGCACATCGCTGAGCTAAGTCGCAAAATCATTTTCAGTGTCTGATGAGGAATTTCCCCACGAATCATTATCACTCAATTCTGCAAGTGGTTCTGATTTACTATCGCTGTTCTCTAGCCGGTCTAAAACCGATTTTGACCTAAAGGGACACTTTTTGGACGCCATGGACGTTTCTCAGTTTCCAGGCAGAAAGAACAGTAAAAATGCAGGCAGGGCGCCGGACAAAGCACTCGGGACAAAATGTATGTGAAATGGTTTGATACAAGAATGTTATACTATGTGATTTTAGTGTATTTAGTGAATGTCACTTTTTGTTATTTACAAATTTGCCGGAAGACAGATGCCGGCATCCACCGGGGACACTGCAGGAGGGACATCTCAGGAGCGCAGGACAAGGTAAGAGAAGAACAGATCCCCGAGCAGCGCCGCATGGTAAGCCCGAGTGTAGCTCGGGGTTACCGCTTGTGGTACTGAAACTTTACCCCGAGCTACACTCGGGAATACCACCAGGGAGGCTACTGATAATATTGATCTATGGCTATGTGGTAACAGCAGGGGTGGACTGACCATTTGGAAACTCGAGCAATGCCTGAGGGCCCGGGGTCAGTAGGGGGCCCATGAGATGCCCCTAGTACCTTTTTCATAGAATTTTTTGAGTTTGGGCAAGGACACAGGGGCCCCATGATCCCCTATTGCCCGGGGGCCCCATGAGTTGTCAGTAATGTAGTTATCTAGTCCTCTATCCATTTAGTCTCTGAGTCGCCAAATTCCTAATTACGCCGCTCCCAAGACACTAAGTCACCTTGCCCATTAGCCACCAAGTCATCTAGTCCTCTAGTCACCAGGCACTCTAGCACCAAGGTTCATAGCCATCTTGCCACCAAGTCACATAATCCCCAAATCCTCTAGTCATCTAGTACATGTAATTCAACGAGCGCACCAAACTAATGCCCAAGACTGCAAGATAATTAAATGATAAAATTGATCCATGGCTACATGATAACAGGTACAATTTTGTCACCTAGTCCCTTTGTCATCTAATCTCATAGTTAACTAGTACCATAATCATCAAATGTAGTTGCTTAGTCCTCTATCCATTTAGCCTCTGATTCATCAAACCCCAAGTCACGCTACCCTCAAGACAATAGGTCACCTTGTCCTCTAGCCACAAAGTCACCTAATCCTCTAGCAACCAAGTCACCTAGTCCTTAAGTCATCAAATCATCTAGCCCTCTAGGCACTGTCACCTAGTCCCCAAGTCCTCTAGTACATTTAATCCAATGAGAACACCAAACAAGTTTACAAGAGTCCAAGGTAATTTAATGATAAGATTAATTCTTAGCAAACGCACGCTATGAATCAATTTTAACATTAAATTACTTGATCTCTTGGATGTTTGTTTGGACTACATGTAGGTGGATTCTCAACTCTGGGTCACCTAGTGCCCAGGTTCTCTAGTCAGCAAGTCATCTAGTACCCTAGTCACTTAGTTTCTTGGTCACCAAGTCACCTAGTTCCCACGTTGCCTAGTCAGCAAGTTGCCCAGTTCCCTAGTCATTTAGCCCCCTGGTAACCAAGTCACATAGTTCTCAAGTTACCTAGTCAGCATTACATCTAGTCTCCTTGTCACTAAATCCCAAGTCATCAACTCACCTAGTGCCCTAGTCACAAAATTCCGTATAATCTCAAAATCAGCCCCTAATTTTGCCATATGGCAATGCCAAGTTTCCCCTTTGAAGCTTGTTGTTCACTCTGTGATTATACCTGTGATGCTCCAGCACTGTGTGCCATGACTTTTTTGGTAAATAAAGGTAATGGTCGAGTTCGATTTTTTTTTTAGCACAAGAGCAGGTCCAGGATTACTACATGGAGCTTCCATAACCCTCAGGGGCCATTTAAAGTCAATTGTACCTTTGAAAACCACCAAATAAACCCCTTCATTTCACCTTCCCTATTGACAACCATCAGAGACCCAACCTCAGGAGAACAGGAAATGAGACTTCCCCAATGGGGACACCACCACAACGTAGGGGTGCACTGCATCACAAAAAATGGTGTTTGGCCATTTTTTAATAAAAAAAGGAATTAAGGCTAATTAAAGGGCTCAAGGCAATGTGCAGTTACACAACAAGGTAGAACATGAAGGTGTGAATGAGCTCTGTAAGACCTTTGTCATTCCAACCAAAAAGTTGTGTGCTATTCTACAGTAAAATAATGAAGTAACTTCATTGTTATGGACCCAATTCTTAGGTTGTGAAATGAAAATGCAGATAAAATCCCCAGTCCCTATATATCAGGCATGACCGCATCGGTATTTCCATCCTGACAGGTCCCCCTGCGTTCATCCTTGAATCCCTTTGCATTTCCTTCACACCTTACGGTGATGTCTCTGTGGAGGGGGAGGGCGATAAAGCCGGAAAAAACTTCATGGAGGTATGATTCAACCCCCATTGATAGTTTTATCTCAGTGTCTACTCCTGATGTATTATTTCATCTTTGCTTAATTAATTATTGATAAGACTTTGGCAGGAATGTTGTGCTTTGCTTCTCTTTTATGACTAACCAACCACAAGAACTTGGTGAACATAATTTATGCTCATTGTATTAGTGATAAAGACGGGGGAAAGAAGAATATAACATGAGGGTTTATTTACGGCCAAACTGGCACTGTGACCCTTTTCTTGCTTCATTTTCCAAATATTCTACTTTGTGATGCTCATATACAGAGAAATAATACTACCCCTGGTCTAAGAAGTGTGCTGAACTGTTCAGACATGACAGTATCATTCATGACGATCACAGTAATAACCTTAATTGATAAACAGAGATTTTATTATTGTAGCAAAGAACCCCTCAGGAACTGCTTCTTAGCCTTCCTAATGGTGACCTGTCCTGCACCCAAAAAAAGTCACCGACCCACTGACTGAGACAGAAAACCAGACTTTGGACCTTCTTCCTGTAATTTATTTGCTAAGTTTCTTAGAAGATAAGATTAGGGTGACATTATACCCCAAACCAGCAGCAAAAATGTACTCTGCCCAGTAGACTTCCTAGTAAACTCTTTAGACCAAAATAGACATCTTTTGACCTCTGCCATTGATCAGCTTTAAGGTTTTTTAGATTTTTGCCACCGGTCAGTGTAGATTCTGTAGGCTCAGATGGACGGTGTCAGGGATCCTACAGCGGTAGCCTCTAGCGCTCCACAGACCGGATTCCCCCAAGGCGCGGAATCTAAGTCCCTACCTGCTTGTTCACCAGGGCCCCTGATGGTGTGGATGGACTTGGAGCAGGCCGAGACCAGGTCACGGCCCCTGGGTTCACCCAGCTGTGGTAGAAGCACCGTTGGAGGTGTATAGCAGCTGAGAGTCTGATGTGAGGAGGTCACAAGAGCAGCGTCGGGCAGGCCGGGTTGGTAACAGTGGTGGCGGCGTGGTACAAAATCAGCAGGCAGAGGAATAAACAGGTCACAAGCCGGGTTCTTTAACAGGAGATCAGAACGTGCAGGGTTAAGCAGGAGAATGGTCAGACAAGCCAGGGATCAGAACAGGAGACAGACAGCAAATCAGGGTCAGGCAGGGTCGGCAACAAGACAATCTACTAAACAGGAACTTCAGGAAACAGGTAAGACCATACAGCACTTGAGCATTGCAAGAGCTGGCTTTAAATAGCCCACCCGACTCCTGACAGGCGCTCCTGGGTCCTAGTGCCTGCCCGGCGCCGTCATTGGTGACAGGCGTTCCTGGGTCCTAGTGCCTGCCTGCCTGTATGTTTTGCCAGGATTCTACGCATGTGCAGATTCGATCGCCGCAGCGATCTTCCCATTCCCTGACAGACGGCTTACATCAGTTGCTTCAGCCTCTACTACAGGCCAGGTTAGGACTCTTCAGGCCCAGAGGTACAGCTGGAGGAATGAAACGCCCTTTCTTGACTCTGGCTTCCTCCTCCAGGCAAAAAAAAGCCTGGAAAGCAAAGACTGGACCTCTCTGGAGCTATACTCTCCCCAAGTAGCAGCCTGGGAGGAAAGGATCTTGCACAATTTTCTCCTCACCAGGCAAAGCCATGGAGGAAAGGATCCTCTGGAACAATATCTTCTCCAGGCGAAGCCTAAAAGGTCTCTCCAAATATTCACCGTCTTCCCCACACCGAAACCTGGTATTAACCCCTCAGTGACTGGCCAAGGCAGAATAAATATTGAAATCTCAAAACATTGTATCTTCTCACTCTGTCTACTGGCAAATATTCCCCAGTAGTAGGCAGAAGCAAACAATGTCCTTGTGATTAGGAGAAACCTAACAATTCCAGATAACATACACCAAGTTCGAACTGGCTGCAGCCTAGCTACAACCATTACATTTGGATAGGAACACCGCGGTTTAAGGCAAGGTCCTTAAACTTGGAATCTTCAAACCACTATAGTAAGTTCAAATTATCATCATACTCTATTTCTAGATTGCACTACATTGGCTCCAAGTGAGCACATTGAAAACAGCCAGCTCTCACTGCATTGGCTCTGAATGATCACATGACCTCTCAGTGCCAGACAACTCCACCTTGACTCTGAAGGATCTCATGACGTAACTCAGCCATCTCTTGCTAAATTAGCTTTTGCTAAGCTCTCACTTTATCTACTGGAGAAGACTCAGGTGGAAGCAAACAAGGTCCTTGGGCTTAGGAGAAACCTAACGATCCCAGATAACATAAAGAAAGCCCAGGCTGACTTCAGCCCGGCTGCAAACACTAAATTCAGAATAGGGATATTCCGGGTGAAGGCAGGGTTCCTTCTCTATACATAAAATGAATACATTTTCATGGGAATAGGCAGAATGGTCTAGTTGTATGTGTCTGCTTTTGCTGTTTTCCTAGAGAAAGCAGTGATAGTATTTGCAAAAACTTGCATAGTAGTAGTATCATCTAATGCAGGTTTATCACAAGTCTATAATTTGGGATGAGTTGCAGCCTCTCTTAGGCTGTATTCACACTTGGGCGTTTTGTAGCTTGAAGCTCAAAGCTCCAAGCTCCAAAAACGCTCAAGCTTAAAAAATCAATTGTTCTCTATGGTGCCTGTTCGCGTGATCAGGTGTGAACAGGCACCATAGAGAACAATTGATTTTTTAACTGATATAAATAAACAGCGCAAACATAGACCTCTAAATACAATCAATGTATAAAGTGCGTACTAATATATTGTAAATCATATTAATAGTGAAAATCCATCATAATAATAAACACCAAAAGTTCGTGAAATATATATAATATATCCAAGTAAAGATAAGAAATCCAAATTTCTTCAGATGCAAAGAAACTTCCACCTTCCACCCGTGCAAACCAACATCAAATACACTCACCAGATTTTTGGTGAATGAGACGCCTTTTAGGGATTTAAAGGGATCCTAAGTCCTCTTTCGTATCCATTCTATAGGATTCCTCACCATCAGAATAGGCTCCACCATTCAACCAGGGGAAAAAAAATCTCAAATAGTGTGATATTGCTAATTGGTAATATTATTAAAAATCAAAGATTAAGGCCACTCACATTTCAGCCACTTTTAAAAGGCATATTTATTATAAAAACCTCTTCCAGATGGACAATGAGTAATTTACAGCCTCCTCAGGAATCTCACATCACAGCTCCAGGATACAGCAGAAGATCCACAGAGAAACCCATACACAGATACCAAAAGATGGCCGCTGGAACGCACCGCTCAGCGTGTGTTCCACTCACCGGAAGTGACGTCAGATGTACGGGGTATAGACCGGAAATGCGTCAACGCGTTTCGCCCCTCCCATCGGGCGTTCTCAAGACCACTTTGTGTTTTATCACATTGAACAGCAGCAGGGTAGATCCTGTAGTAGTTTCCTTGGCGCAGAAATAATTTTTATATAATTGATTTTTTAAGTTTGAGCGTTTTGGAGCTTCGAGCTTCAAGTTACAAAACACTCAAGTGTGAATGGAGCCTAAAGCTGGTTCAGGAGTGACCATCCAAGATTCGATCCATCTATGGGCAGGCTGGTTGTACCCAAGTCCATCCATCGATTGACTTTGGTACAACTAGGCTGTCAGATGCTTTTTGTATGATTACTGCTGGTGGTTACAGCCACAAGCAGTAATCATTGTGTTCTTCCAGCTGGGAAGGCTCCCCGCCAGTAGAACACAATAGCACTGCAGGAGGGATTCCCCCATCAACACTGTGTTGATGGGTGAATCAAGTGATTTTCTTTCTTTCCACCTATGGTGCATGCAAAGAAAATTGAATCATCTATGGGCTGCTTTCGTTTGTCTTTTTGGAATCAGAGGACTGAGTTCTTGCATTGCTGACTGTTATGCTGGTAAATGTTACAGAATTTTCATTTCCTGTGTCTCTCTCACTTTCTGTGACAATGATGAAGTTCAAAAGTAAGACTACAGAGACTCCAGATAAGTCTCACTTTCAATTTTAATATGCCCGGTCTGTAAATATTTAGGACTCTTGCACACAAATGCCTAAAAATGGCACCCAAATGTACGCAACGTATCGTACCCAACGTATCGTACCCAGCGTATCGTACCCAACGTATCACACCCAACGTATCGTACCCAGCGTATCGTACCCAACGTATCGCACCCAACGTATCGTACCCAGCGTATCGTACCCAACATATCGTACCCAGCGTATCGTACCCAGCGTATCGTACCCAGCGTATAGTACCCAACATATCGTACCCAGCGTATCGTACCCAACGTATCGTACCCAGCGTATCGTACCCAGCATATCGTACCCAGCGTATCTTACCCAGCGTATCGTACCCAGCGTATCGTACCCAACGTATCGCACCCAACGTATCGTACCCAGCGTATTGTACCCAACGTATCGTACCCAACGTATCGTACCCAGCGTATCGTACCCAACATATCGTACCCAGCGTATCGTACCCAGCGTATCGTACCCAACATATCGTACCCAGCGTATCGTACCCAACGTATCGTACCCAGCGTATTGTACCCAACGTATCGTACCCAACGTATCGTACCCAGCGTATCGTACCCAACATATCGTACCCAGCGTATCGTACCCAGCGTATCGTACCCAACATATCGTACCCAGCGTATCGTACCCAACGTATCGTACCCAACGTATCGTACCCAACGTATCGTACCCAGCGTATCGTACCCAACGTAACGTACCCAGCGTATCGTACCCAACGTAACGTACCCAACGTATCGTACCAAACGTATCGTACCCAACGTATCGTACCCAACGTATCGTACACAGCGTATCTTACCCAGCGTATCGTACCCAGCGTATCGTACCCAACGTATCGTACCCAACGTATCGTACCCAGAGTATCGTACCCAACGTAACGTACCCAACGTATCGTACCCAGCGTATCGTACCCAACGTATTATACCCAACGTATCGTACCCAACGTATCGTACCTAACGTATCGTACCCAGCGTATCAGACCCAGCGTATCGCATCCAGCGTATCGCACCCAATGTATTATACCCAGCGTATCAGACCCAGCGTATCGCATCCAGCGTATCGCACCCAACGTATCATACCCAACGTATCGTACCCAGCGTATTGTACCTAACGTATCGTACCCAACGTATCATACCCAACGTATCGTACCCAGCGTATCGTACCCAACTTATCGTACTCAGCGTATCTCATCCAACGTATCGTACCCAGCGTATCGTAGCCAACGTATCATTCCCAGCGTATTGTACCCAGTGTATCGTACCCAACGTATTGTACCCAGCGTATCGTACCCAGCGTATCGTACCCAGCGTATCGTACCCAACGTATCGTACCCAGCGTATCGTACCCAACGTATTGTACCCAACGTATCGTACCCAGCATATGGTACCCAACGTATCGTACCCAGCGTATCGTACCCAACTTATCGTACTCAGCGTATCTCATCCAACGTATCGTACCCAGCGTATCGTACCCAGCGCATCGTACCCAACGTATCGTACCCAGCGTATCGTACCCAACGTATCGTACCCAACGTATCGTACCCAGCGTATCGTACCCAGCGTATGGTACCCAGCGTATGGTACCCAGCGTATGGTACCCAACGTATCGTACCCAGCGTATCGTACCCAACGTATCATTCCCAGCGTATCGTACCCAACGTATCGTACCCAACGTATCGTACCCAGCGTATCGTACCCAACGTATCGTACCCAGCGTATCGTACCCAGCGTATCGTACCCAACGTATCGTACCCAGCGTATCGTACCCAATGTATCGTACCCAGCGTATCGTACCCAGCGCATCGTACCCAGCGTATCGTACCCAACGTATCGTACCCAACGTATCGTACCCAGCATATCGTACCCAACGTATCGTACCCAGCGTATCGTACCCAGCGTATCGTACCCAACGTAACGTACCCAGCGTATCGTACCCAACGTATCGTACTCAGCGTATCTCATCCAACGTATTGTACCCAGCGTATCGTACCCAACGTATCATTCTCAGCGTATCGTACCCAGCGTATCGTACCCAGCGTACCGTACCCAGCGTATCGTACCCAACGTATCGTACCCAACGTATCATTCCCAGTGTATCGTACCCAACGTATCGTACCCAACGTATCGTACCCAGCGTATCGTACCCAGCGTATCGTACCCAACGCATCGTACCCAGCGTATCGTACCCAACGTATCGTACCCAACGTATCGTACCCAACGTATCATTCCCAGGGTATCGTACCCAACGTATCGTACCCAACATATCGTACCCAGCGTATCGTACCCAGCGTATCGTACCCAACGTATCGTACCCAGCGTATCGTACCCAGCGTATCGTACCCAGCGTATCGTACCCAACGTATCGTACCCAGCGTATCGTACCCAGCGTATCGCACCCAACGTAACGTACCCAGCGTATCGTACCCAACGTATCGTACTCAGCGTATTGTACTCATCTCCTTAATCAGTATGTGCTTCAGAGGTCTCCAGACCGCTGCAGTGCTGGATATATTAACTTCCTGTGAAATATAAATGTAATCCTTTCCGTTTGGTAATGTTTCACAGGATTACATGGTGCAATAAATCTCGGTGATGAGGGACTGCGATGCTCCCGCTATGAGTATGTCGCATGTCGGTGATTTATCAGCGGTGTGTACTCTGTATTCACAGTGATAGGGAAATAGGAGCAGCACAAGCAAGGAACATCCATCTCATGCTATCTTCAGATATCCCACCAACATCGCCACCGCCAACCCGTGATAAGCCTGGGGAACATTGCTCATCGTCTGATACAATATTACACAATCCACACCAGACCAGATCTTATATTTTATACATTGTTCTCCCAGAAACTGCTGACAGTTCCACTTAATTCTGCAGCTGTATGAGATGTACGGTGAGAAGGGAATACATGTATTATGTGTGGTGATTGTTATTATCACCTGGAAGGAAGGTCCAGTTCATTCCTGTACAAGAAGACAAGTGTAGGTACATGTGTGTGCACTTATTACGGCGATTGACCCTGTGCTTGAGTTAGCCGATGAATGTGCATTAGCGAGCATGCGCGTGTTAGCATGCACACCTTGCAGCGTGTGTGCGGATGTAAATGCCATATAAATGGAAACACTGCATTGAGAGATTGCATAGTGGTCTATAGCTAGTTCTTCTTCCTTGACTCGGGTTGCCTTGTGACCTCCTCTTGGACCTTTGCTTACCCTTTGTGACCTTGGCCTGCCTGCTTGACTCTGCTTACTGCCTTCTGCCTTGTACCTCTGCTGACCAGGTGTTACCAACCTTGGCTTCAACCCACAGCTTCAATCCTGAATTGGTTCCCCTAATACTTGGCTGTTACCAACCTCAGCTTGTATCCTGTCCATGTTCCTGTCACCTGCTATGGTACCTGGTATTCCTAGGTCTGGTTCCTGTCCAGTGGGCTATAGTCAGCTAATCCACTTACCTGACAGGCTCAACAGATCTCATACTGCTGGTTACACCAGCACTTATGCCACGCTATGTCTTTGCGTCCCCTGTTTCCAATTCCAGGATAGAAGGTGCGCTCCCTTATCCACTCAGTCTCTACCAGGTACGTAACATCGCTTGTCTATCTGATATCTATATATGGCCATACCTATATATCTATTTATCTCTATATCTGTCTATATCTCTAAATATCCATCCATCTAACCAACCATGCTACATGCATCCAACCATCCCTGCATTCATTTATTTGTACATCAATCCAACCATCCATCAATTCATGTATTTAAATACCCATCCATACATACATCAGTCCGTCCATCCACCCATCCATCCATACATCAGTCCATCCATCCACCCATCCATCCATACATCAGTCCATCCATCCACCCATCCATCCATACATCAGTCCATCCATCCACCCATCCATACATACATCAGTCCATCCATCCATACATACATCAATACATCCAACTACCCATTAAACCATGCATCCATCTATCCTTTTATAATACTGTCTATCTATCTATCTATCTATCTATCTATCTATCTATCTATCTATCTATCTATCTATCTATCTATCTATCTATCTATCACTTTTTCATTCCACCTGTCCATCCATCCACTTATCATTCCATTAGTTGATCCATCCGCCCATCTCTTTATCATCCATCCAACTACCCATCCATCCCTCCACCCCTTTATCATATCATCCATACCTTTATCATACCACCCATATATCCATTCGTCTCTTTATCATACATCCATTACTTTACCTACCATCCATCCATCATCCATCCATCATACCATCCAGCCATCCACCCACCCATCCATCCCTCATGCCATCCATCCCTTCTATCTATCTATCTATCTATCTATCTATCTATCTATCTATCTATCCATCCATCCATCCATTCATACATCAATCCCGCCATCCAACTATCCATCATCCAACCATCCATCCTGTTATTATTCTATCCATCCCTCCCTTTATTATAACATGCATCCATCCAACCCTCATGACATCCATCCCATCTATCCTATCTAACCTAATTCTATCTATCTATCTATCTATCTATCTATCTATCTATCTATCTATCTATCTATCTATCTATCTGTCTATCTATCAGAAACACAGAGTATAGACATGATCTATCTCTCTTATCAACTGCTACTCTCTGCCAATCCCTTCACTGCCTTCCGTTTGTCCAGTGAATTAAATTCAAAATACTAAGAACAACATACAAAGCCATTTACAACTCTGCCCCGAGCTACATCACCAATCTTATCTCCAAATATCAACCAAACCATCCTCCCTGCTCCTCTCAAGACCTCTAGCTCTCTTGTCTCCTCCTCCTTTGCTCATCTCCAGGACTCCTCTAGAGCCTCTCCCATCCTCTGGACCTCTCTACCCCAATCTGTTCCGCTATCTCCTACCCTGGCTGCCTTTAGGCAATCGAAAACCCGTCTCTTCAGGGAAGCCGATCACGCCTCCAACTAACTGAACTTATATCACTTCCATCAGCTCATCCCCCACAGTCATTTCCTTTTGTACTACTTGCCCCACCCTATTAGATTGTAAGCTCTTATGAGCAGGCCCTCTTAACTCTCTTTTATTTTAATGTATTGTAACTGTACTGTCTCCCTTTATATTGTAAAGAGCTGCACAAACTGTTGGTGCTATATAAATCCTGTATAATAATAATAGTAATACTTATTATTACTATCTATCTATCTATCTATCTATCTATCTATCTATCTCTCTATCTATCTATCTATCTATCTATCTATCTATCTATCTATCTATCTATTATCTATCTATCATCTATCTATCTATCTATCTATCTATCTATCTATTATCTATCTATCTATCTATCTATCTATCTATCTATCTATCTATTATCTATCTATCTATCTATTATCTATCTATCTATCTATCTATCTATCTATCTATCTATCTATCTATTATCTATCTATCTATCTATCTATTATCTATCTATCTATCTATTATCTATCTATCTATCTATTATCTATCTATCTATCTATCTATGTATCTATCTATTATCTATCTATCTATCTATGTATCTATCTATCTATCTATCTATCTATCTATCTATCTATGTATCTATCTATCTATGTATCTATCTATCTATCTATCTATCTATCTATCTATCTATCTATCTATCTATCTATCTCTCTATCTATCTATCTATCTATCTATCTATCTCTCTATCTATCTATCTATCTATCTATCTATCTATTATCTATCTATCTATCTATCTATCTATCTATCTCTCTATCTATCTATCTATCTATCTATCTATCTATCTATCTATCTATTATCTATCTATCATCTATCTATCTATCTATCTATCTATCTATCTATCTATCTATCTATCTATTATCTATCTATCTATCTATCTATCTATCTATCTATCTATCTATTATCTATCTATCTATTATCTATCTATCTATCTATCTATCTATCTATCTATCTATCTATCTATCTATCTATCTATCTATTATCTATCTATCTATCTATCTATCTATTATCTATCTATCTATCTATTATCTATCTATCTATCTATTATCTATCTATCTATGTATCTATCTATTATCTATCTATCTATCTATCTATGTATCTATCTATCTATCTATCTATCTATCTATCTATCTATCTATCTATGTATCTATCTATCTATCTATCTATCTATCTATCTATCTATCTATCTATCTATTATCTATCTATCTATCTATCTATCTATCTATCTATCTATCTATGTATCTATCTATCTATCTATCTATCTATCTACCTATCTGTTTATCTGGAAGTTTTGCGGGTGGACAGAGCACACCACAGCTGTAAATAGATGGCAGAAAAATGAAATAATTCCTCAAACATTGTTTACAGGCGAAGGGGACAATTTCATGGTCCATGGTTTACAAAGAGCGCAGAAAATGGGAAAGTCCCTCGGCTGTCACCAGACTCTTTGATTTTCTCCTCTGACCTTCTCAGCGCTGCTGTGTGATAGATGGCGTCACATTCGGTGATCCGGGGACTGACAGACATCTGCTGGGGACAAACTTATGTGTCAGATGAAGAAGATATGCATCTTATGTACAGGGTGTGCCCCCCCCCTCCCTTGATGTGCCGCCATGAATGTCACTTGCCAACACTCTTCCGAAAGAAATGCCGCCTTTGATGACTTTGTACAATGCAGTGACGCGACACCGAACTTAAGATACTTGAAAAGATTTCTTGCCTTAAAGCTTAACTCATGAGAGATATAAAGGATATACTGTAACGCAATGCTGTATTCATTTATACACAATGAAGTCTTTTTTGTTGTTTATACAAATGGTTTAGGTACCTGAATTCAACCTAGTATTAGCATCCTGACATCCCTGTAATGCAGAGCTCAGACTGGGAGAGAGGGAGAAGCAGCACAAGGAGCCAATCAGTTGTGCTGCATTGCAAGATAGGAGAAAGCAGAGTGGCAGAGGGATGAGCTCATCAGTTTGCTGCTTCTCCTTCACTAGCCAATCACAGACTGGAAGAATAAGAATTGAAGGCGCTTCAGTGCTCATTCTTTCTGTTCTGCACTACAAACCATGGATACTGTGGAGATTTTCTGGAGTATGAAAGCTGCCTGCCTAGTAATCACACCACAAAATACTACTGGATAGCAACACCGATAGGACAACCTTGTGGATCCAGTGCTATCTTTCCACTTTCCTAAGTATCCCAATCTCAGACTGGGGGAGTGCCAATACCTGTAAGTATTACTGAACTGCAGCAGAGAAGCACCAGGCCTCCTGCCGCACCAGGCAGGGCTGTGTAAATCTCAGGACTGAATGGACAAAGTACAAACACTTTGGTAGGTAAAACAGCCCCCATACAAATGTATTCCATTTATGTAATTAAATGTGTAGCCACCCTGTCATCTGAGGTGTACAATAAATTTAGCTTTCCAGGGTAGTAGTTTGCCTAAGCAAAACTTTGTAATCTTTTCACTTTCGTAGGTTCTGGGATGCTGCTGTTCCCTTCTGTTGCCATTGGCACTTAGGGCTATAGTCACGGGGCAGTAACAATCTTGGGCTAATGAGCATTTGTGTGCCCTCTGGCAGCCACTAGGAAGTTCATGGCCAGTGGTACATGCTGGGGGAGGATATAAATGTTTGGGGAGTAGCCTGGTGAGCTCTCTTCCCCCCTGGGCTGAGGTCTGGTGAAGTGTGTGCAATAGGTTGTGCTGAGTTGACCAGAGCCTGGTTGGTGCCAAGCTCAGAACCCTCAAGCAGCCCTGCCTAGTCGAGGAAGGTACAGCACCTGAGGTAGAGAGCCATAGGAAGTCTTCTGGGAAGTCCTCCTTAAGGGGGATGGAGTCTGCCTTCAGAAGATCCTGGCATTCCCTTGGATGGAGGAGAAAGTCTGGCGCAGTCTGGAATCCATGTTGCCGAAGGTGATATATACCTTACCCTCCCTGTGAGGGTAAAACTCATGGGAGCAGTAAGAATCTTGGGCTATAGAGCATTTGTCAGCCCTTTGGCATCCACTAGGAAATACATGGTCAGTGGTGCATGCTGGGGAGGATATAAATGTTTTGGGAGTGGCCTGGTGAGATTTCTTTCCCCTGGGCTGTGGCCTGAGGAGGTGTGCAATGGTTTGTGCTAAATGGGCTAGAGCAGGGGTGGGCAAACTTTTTGACTTGAGGGCCGCAATGAGTTCATATAATGGACCCGGGGGCCGGACCAAGAGTAGATGAATGATGTGTATGTGTCATCCATAGTAAGTATAGTAATATTCCCCCATAGTAAGCATAGTAATTAATCCCCCATATAGTAATTCATCCCCCATATAGTAATTCATCCCCCATAGTAATTCATCCCCCATATAGTAATTCATCCCCCATAGTAATTCATCCCCCATATAGTAATTCATCCCCCATAGTAATTCATCCCCCATAGTAATTCATCCCCCATATAGTAATTCATCCCCCATAGTAATTCATCCCCCATATAGTAATTCATCCCCCATAGTAATTCATCCCCCATATAGTAATTCATCCCCCATAGTAATTCATCCCCCATAGTAATTCATCCCCCATAGTAATTCATCCCCCATATAGTAATTCATCCCCCATATAGTAATTCATCCCCCATAGTAATTCATCCCCCCTATAGTAATTCATCCCCGCATATAGTAATTCATCCCCGCTATAGTAACTCATCCCCCCTATAGTAATTCATCCCCCATAGTAATTCATCCCCCATAGTAATTCATCCCCCATATATTAATTTATCCCCCATAGTAATTCATCCCCCATATAGTAATTCATCCCCCATAGTAATTCATCCCCCATATAGTAATTCATCCCCCATATAGTAATTCATCCCCCATATAGTAATTCATCCCCCATAGTAATTCATCCCCCATAGTAATTCATCCCCCATATAGTAATTCATCCCCCATATAGTAATTCATATCCCATAGTAATTCATCCCCCCTATAGTAATTCATCCCCGCATATAGTAATTCATCCCCGCTATAGTAATTCATCCCCCCTATAGTAATTCATCCCCCATAGTAATTCATCCCCCATATAGTAATTCATCCCCCATATAGTAATTCACCCCCCATATAGTAATTCACCCCCCATATAGTAATTCATCCCCCATATAGTAATTCATTCCCCATATTAATTCATCCCCCATATTAAGTCCCCAAGTCCCCCCCGTGTCAATTCACTCTTGCCCTTTCCCGCGCCGTTCCGGTGTAGCATGAAAATCTGTCTCCTATGAGGATCTGTCCCCCTCGACGTATCTGCGCATGTGCCAGTTTCAGGCATTAGCAGCCGATCGGCGATCTCCGGCACATGCGCAGATACGTCGAGGGGAACAGATCCTCATAGGAGACAGATTTTCATGCTACACCGGTCTTCAGGGCGGACTGTGAGAGGAGCCTAGCGGGAGCCTAGCTCCGCGGGCCGGATTAAAAGGTCCGCCGGGCCGTATACGGTCCGCGGGCCGTAGTTTGCCCATTGCTGGGCTAGAGCCTGGTTAGGGGCCAAGCTAAGAACCCTCAAGCAGCCCTGCCGAGTTGAGGAAGGTACAGCACCCCAGGTGGAAAGCCAGAGGAAGTCCTCTGGGAAGTCCTCCTGGAGGGAAGTGGAGTCTGCCTTCAGAAGATCATGACATTACCTTAGATGGAGAGGAAAGTCTGGTGGAGTCTGGAATCCATGTTTCCATCAGAGATCTATACCTTAACCTTCCCTCCCTGTGAGGGAAATAGTCATGGTGGCAGTAACAATATTTGGCCAATGAGCATTTGTGCCCTCTGGCAACCACTAGGAAGTTCATGGTCAGTGATGCATACTGGTGGAAGATATAAATGTTTGGGGAGCTGCCTGATGAGCTTTCTATCCCCCAGGCTGTAGCCTGAGAAGTGTTCAGTGATTTGTGCTGAGTAGGCTAGAGCCTGGCTGGGGCCAAGTTCAGAACCCTCAAACAGCTCTGCCCAGTTGAGGAAGGTACAGCATCCAAGGTGGAAAGCCAGTCCTGCTGGATGGAGATGGAGTCTGCTCTCAGAGGATCCTGGCATTCCCTTGGATGGAGCAGAAAGTAAGGCAGTGTCTTGAACCCATGTTGCCAGAGGAGAGCTATACACTAATCCTCTCTCTCCCTGTGAGCCATAACAATAAAACCTGGAAAAGACTAAAGTGGCCGGTGCCCATCATTATTGTAATTATATCCACTGTGGCCATGGATCCACCTAGGGGTAACTCTAGCCCTCTTACTGCCTTGGAGGTATGTTTTCCCTGTCCCTGGCCATGAGGGGTGCTACAGATTTTTGCCTGGAGGTCAATAGGAGAACCTGTCATAATTGGACCTACACAGGTCTGAATGGACTGAATCAAGAAAATATGATTTCCTAGCTCCCATGATGCAGTATACAGTGTGCAGCAAGGTAGACTAGGGTCTGTGGACAGTCACTAATTCAGAACTAATCTCTTGGCTTTTAAGCACAAATTCCATTGCAGTCTTCTTCAAGCTGCTGCACATGTTCAGTTGGCAGAAGCAAACTGTACCATGATAACAAGAGACTTGTTCACAAGTGCTGTAAGTAGTTTCAGTCCAGAGCAGGGGTAAACTGACAACTCATGGGGCCCCCGGGCAATAGGGGATCATGGGGCCCCTGTGTCCTCACCCACACCCAAAAAAGTCTATGAAAAAGCCAATGAAATGTACCAGGGGCATCTCATGGGGCCCCCTACTGACCCCGGGCCCTCGGGCAGTGTCCGAATGCTTGAATGGTCAGTCTGCCCCTGGTCCAGAGCTTGGTACAGTAACCAATAGCAATTGATCATCGTTATTTTCTCTGAAGGACAGTGGGAGCTGGTTGGTTGTTATGGGTTTTTGTGTTTTTGTGGCCAGCACATCATTATTGTGCGTTGCAGTGCTAGACTGAATATGTGCAAGTTTCTGTGAAGTTCACTTATTATAGAGCGTGTGGCAGCTTAGCCAATGATTCTCTGACCTTCCTGTCAGCCGGAGGCTGTTTGGAAGGTGCCGGTGCTCAGGATTAATGTCTTGATTTTTAGTCATTTAAGAGAAATTAACTGCACTTCCATTAAATCTCTTCCTGTCCAGGTTTACAACATGGCCTTTCATTTTTCAGGAAGAAATATGCACCTCCAGCGCCAAGAGCTGAACGTACCCTGGAGGTCGCTGGATACGGGGCTGACATTACAAAGTGGCAGCAGATTTCTGAGCGGTGGCAGGACCGGGTGTAGGACAGGGAAATGATAGGAATAAAGTCTGCAATGTCTTTTAAGCATAGAATATATGGATGCATCATCATGTAATTTCAGCGGAAATTGCTGCTTGTCGTAAGAGACTGTTAAGTTACTGGAAGATACAATAAATGGACAAATGTATGTAGACCTCCTTCTCAATTATGAAGTTCAGAGGTGTCCAGTGAAGGGCGCTATTAATGTTATAGCAGCCTTTCTTAAACTGTTTAACTGCTGCCCCTCTCTGCCAATCCCTCCACTGGCTTCCATTAACCCAACGTATACAATTCAAAATACTAACCTCAGCTTACAAAGCCATCCACAACACTGCCCCTAGCTACATCGCCAACCTCATCCACAGATACTGGCCAAATCGCCCACTCCGCTCCTCTCAAGATATCTTCCTCTCTAGCTCCCTCACCACCTCCTCCCACGCTCGCCTCCAGGACTTCTCCAGAGCCTCTCCCATCCTCTGGAGTTCCCTACCACAGCATGTCTGGTCAGCCCCCACCCTTCTTCAGGGAAGCCCCCACTCACTTCTTCAGGGAAGCCTACCCCACCTCCACCTAAGAACTGTACTTGAATCACCTCCACCAGATCATCCCCCACAGCTATCACCTTTTGTATCACCTCCCCCTTGCTTTAGATTGTAAGCTCCACGAGCCGGGCCCTCCTATTCCTTCTGTACTGAAATGTATTGTAATTGTACGGTCTCCCTTATATTGTAAAGTGCTGCGCAAACTGTTCTTGCTATATAAATTCTGTATTATAATAATAATAATAACATGGAGGAACCCTTGAAATAACTTTCTGATCTCACGGAACCCTTGCTAATGATTACTGTATCTACAGATCAATAATTATTGCTGTGATGGGGAAGAACACTCCTTATATTTGTGGGTCAATGGGAAGAACCCCTCCCTCCTTCCTTACAGATAGCTAAAAATGTTATTGTTGTCACTGGTAGCTTATCTGAGAGGTAGAAATTGCTCATTCTCCAAAGAACCCCAGCCAACCTCTGGAGGAACCATATGGTACAACCAGGGGCGGACTGACAACTCATGGGGCCCCCGGGCAATAGGGGATCATGGGGCCCCTGTGTCCTTGCCCAAACTCAAAAATGCCTATGAAAAAGGTACCAGGGGCATCTCATGGGGCCCCCTACTGACCCTGGGCCCTCGGGCAGTGCCCGAGTTTCCAAATGGTCAGTCCGCCCCTGGGTACAACCGAACCCTGGTTGAGAAAGGCTGTGCTACAACACACAAAGATATTTTGTACAATTTTGCTCCTCCAACCTTGTGGTAACAGTTTTTAGAAGACCCTTTTTTTCTAACATGACTGTACCCCTGTGCACAAAATCAACTCCATGAAGGTATGGTTTGATGAGGTTTTTTTTTTAACATATGACCTTAATGAGAACTCTGAACGTACACGCACATGTCGAAACTGTTCACAAAACTGTCATAAGGCTTTCCTGAATTAGGTGCAGGACTTTATAATGGTCTAATGCCACCAGAAAAGCATCACAAAGTTTTTATTGTACTGCCCCCAGTGTGTCAGAATAAGTGAGTATAGCTGTTTACAGGACGAATGTGTCCTGGATGGCAGGCATATTTCCCTATTATTTGGGTTGTGGACCCTTTAAAGGGTCAACTTGCATAAAGTTTGAGTACTCGGGTTCTCACCCATGCAGGGTGAGGGGTTCTGGGGTAATTCGGTAGTAGAGGAAAGGACTGATTTACTGTTCCCTTGGGATTGATAAGTCCTCATTCGGGACCTGGAATTCGGAGGTTCAGAGAGACATTGGGTGGGTGGGAAACAACCTCCAAATCCTGATTACAGGGACTTTGGTCCTGAAGGAGTTAATCCATTTGCAAGGGAGTCTTTGCAAGGGAGTCTTTGCAAGGGAGCAACAACAACAGCGGCTGTCTGTGAGGTGGAGTGGTTCACAGCTGTGAGGGAGTGAACTCTCTGGAGACATGGTTTTGACAAATGTGACCAAGAACATAATTATTTTTAATAAGATTGGTTATAATTTACTGTGTATAAGCCATGGAGGTCCTAGTAGGGTGGTTTCTTTTGCTCAAGGTGTCTATGCCTTGATCCTTTTGTTGTGTTGGATGGTTTTGCTGAGCACTGTGACCTTTGCAGTACTTCTGAGGCAGATGGGATCCCCAAACCCTAGTGTGGGACTGGTATATTGGTGGTGAGCCATTCTCTTGTTTTGTATTTAGAGTTTATCACTTTAAGGTCATCACACAGGACAAAGGGACACTCTTTATGTCTGGAGGAAAAGAGATTTAACCTCCAAAATATGGAAAGGCTTCTTCACAGTAAGAGGTGTGAAAATGTGCAATAGACTCCCTCAAGAGCTGGTTCTGACAAGCTCAGTAGATTGTTTTAAAAAAAGGCCTGGATTCATTCCTAGATACACAAAATATAACTGGATACTAATAATTATAGTAAAAGTTGATCCAGGGAATATCCGATTGCCTCTCTGGGGATCAGGAAGATTTTGTTCCCCTGCTGGAGCAAATTGAATCATGATTTCATGGGTTTTTTTTGCCTTCCTCTGGATCAACTGTGTGTATAGCATTGTGTATTGATATGATTGTATATCATTTCCCCCCCCTTCTGTTGGTTGAACTGGATGGACTTGTGTCTTTTTTCAACCAGACTGTGTAACTATGTTTGTACCTTGAAGGTGGACTGTTTTAAGAAAAGCTGTTTATTTTTTTTTATTTTGGAAGCACAATAAAGACTGTTCACTTTTACAAGCGGCTAGTTGATGATCTCCGGGTTACACTGTGTTAACCTAATTTAAAGCCATTTGCTTACAGTTCCTCAGGGGAGGGGCTATAATTCCCATAAAGCTTGCTCAGCCCTGGAGGAATGCATGAACTTGCATGCCGGGCCATGATTGTGAATGTTTCTCTGTAATCCATGTAGATCTAGGGGATAGGATCCTCTGACTTTCCCGCTGTGTTTTTTTGTGTTTGCACAATGTTTCACATATGTATATATGATTTAATCACTGATATATTGAGGATAATACACTATCCAGTTTAATTTTCATTTTTTGGAGGTGCACAGTATTTTTGGAGGTACACGGCGATTATGGATCAGATTTTGGGACTATTACATTGAAGAATATATTTGGAAAAATTCACAGACTCTAAAGAGGATTTATGATTTATAGGATCCTCTGACTGCTGTTACTCAAACCTTCTCTATGTGTAAATTACTTTTGCCGTGACTCTTAGGGCTCGTTCACACTTGGCTGTTTTCCCAACGCTTGCCAAACGCCCCTATAGCGTTTGGCAAGCGTTGGTCCGGCGTTTGCGGAGCGTTTTTTAACGCTCCGCAAACGCCACATGCGCGGTTTAGCGGCAGTTGCAAGGCGTTTGCCGAGCATTAAAAACGCCCCACAAACGCCTACAATGCAGTTTGAATGGTGTTACCACTCCACAAACGCCCCGCAAACACCGGCCGGGCGTTTGTGGAGCGGCACCATAGACTAGAATAGGAGGCTTCAACACCTCCTGACTCGACCAGAGGCGTCCATTTTGCCGCGACGCTACGCAAACGCTCCCGTTAGAACAGCACCATGTGCTGTAATGTGCAGAATTGGCAGAGGCGTTTGGGAAGCGGTAAAAACGCTTCCCAAATTCCTCTCTGCCGCCTGCACGCAATGCTAGTGTGAACATAGCCTTAGACCAAACTTTCAGCTTGAATTCAGCAACTCAGATCTCAAATTCTGAAAAATGGGCTGCAATTTGCAGTAATCATACATGTGATTGTCATTTCTTGATCTCAGATCCCTTCTATCTGCATGATACGAATCCTCCATGCCAGAGTAAGCGCTTTCCTTCCCCGAGCTGCAGCGCGGTGTGTGACCCTGAGCTCTTATTGCTAGATATTTGGCGTAGTCGGCAACGCAGCCACTGGGGAGACATTTTGGAGTCAAACGGCGGCAAACCTTTGGCTTGTAACATCTGAAATCCTTTTAGTCTGTTTGTAACTTCTGTAGAGAGGTCACAGTGAGACAGCGGGAGCTGCAAGAAAGCGTCTTCATGAACACAGGGCAGCCGGCTACAAATCCATAGGGTGTCCCGAAAGGAAATATTCAGGACTCAAAGGTTTCCTACAACTTCCAGGGACGTGTGCTGCTGAACCTGAGATTCACAGACAATCATGTAGAGCAGGGGTGGGCAACTGTGGCCCTCCAGCTGTTATAGAACTACAAGTCCCATGAGGCATTGCAAAACTGACAGTTACAAGCATGACTCCCAAAGGCAGGGGCATGATGGGACTTGAAGTTCACCAACAGCTGGGGGGCCATAGTTGCCCACCCCTGATGTAGAGGATCACTGAATATTATGCTGGCATATCTGTGACATCTTTTATCACGTGAGTCTGACTTTTACAATACTGACTTTCAATTAAATGTTAACGGTAAATTTAATCTGCTAATATTCTGCCTTCCGTGGATTCTTTCTTCCCCTTCATTGACATGCCAATAAAATGCTGAAATAAAACCTGTTTTTATTACATATCTTATTTTTGACCTGATGATTTCATCAGTGGATCCCTGTGCTTTTCTATGCAATGCAAGCAGAATATGTCTTGAGGGAGGGGCTAGCAGGGTGCTGTGCATAGCCTCTCAAAAACATCACAGCACCCTGCCTCGGTCCTCCTCTCAAGAGCCCTCAGACCTGATTTAATGAAAGGGCTGCCTCTTAGGAGGAGGTATGCAAACATCAAAATACATTGATGGGTGGGTGTCAGTCTGGAGACATGGAATGCGCACCACCCTAAGTAACACCCACAAGTGATGCTAAGCCTCCATGACTGAAGGAACTAACATCCAATGAATGAAAGGGGTGAGCCAGGGACAGTCAGACACTGGGGAAGACAGAGATAGATGATGCTGGACGTCCTCCAGCCAGGAAATGAGATGCGTTCTATCTGACTTGAGAAGCTCACAGTGTGCAGTGAAATCAGAGTAAGCCGTTTCAGTCCAGGAGAGGTTCCTGTACAACTGTGCAAGACTGAAGGGAAGGCTGGAGGTCAGATTTAACTTCAGAAGCCCTCAGAGACCAATCACAGCCATCTCAAACACAACACTGACCATCAATGTAAGTGGTGTATGGACCCTGGCCACCAATCTAAGGAGTGTACAGACACTGATCACCAATGAAAAGGGGGGTACAGGCACTGACCACCAATGAAGGGGGGTACAGACACTGGCCACCAATGTAAGGGGGAGTACAGACACGTGTCACCAAGGTAAGGGGGTACAGGCACTGGCCACCAATGTAAGGGGGGTACAGGCACTGGTCACCAATGTAAGGGGGGTACAGGCACTGGCCACCAATGCAAGGGGGGTACAGACATTGGCCACCAATGTAAGGTGGGTACAGACACTGTCCACCAATGTAAGGGGGTACAGACACTGGCCAACAATTTAAAGGGAGTAAAGACACTGACCACCAATGTAAGGGAGTAAAGACACTAACCGTCAATGTAAGGGGGGTACAGGCACTGACCACCAATGTAAGGGGGGTACAGGCACTGACCACTAATATATGGGGGGTACAGGCACTGGCCACCAATGTAAGGGGTGTACAGGCACTGACCACTAATATATGGGGGGTACAGGCACTGGTCACCAACGTAGAGAGGGTACAGACACTGGCCACCAATGTAAAGGGAGGGTACAGACCAGGGGCAACTGACAACTCATGGGGCCCCCGAGCAATAGGGGATCATGGGGCCCGTGTGTCCTCACCCACACCCAAAAAAGCCTATGAAAAAGCCAATGAAAGGTACCAGGAGCATCTCATGGGGTCCCCTACTGACCCCGGGCCCTAGGGCGGTGCCTGAGTGCTCGAATAGTCAGTCCGCCTCTGGTACAGACACTGACCACTGGCAGAGCAGACAATGGTGACTGACTCCCTGCTGAATGACTCTCTTCTCAGAGCGGCTGTGAGGACTCATCTATCAGTGGTCATGTGATCACTGAGCTCTCACCCTTAGAGTTGGCAGGGTACAGATGCAGCATCCACCTAGGTAAGTATAATTTGGGGAAAGAAACGAACATCATACTTCTCTTTTAATGTAAAGGGGTACAGACACTGACCACCCATGTAAAGTGGTACAGACACTGACCCCCAATGTAAAGAAGCAAAGACACTGACCACCCATGTAAAGGGCACAGATACTGGCCCCCAATGTAAAGGGGTACAGACACTGACCCTCAATGTAAAAGAGCACAGACACCTACCCCCAATGTAAAGGAGCACAGACAATGACCCCCAATGTAAAGGAGCACAGACACCGACCCTCAATGTAAAAGAGCACAGACACCGACCCCCAATGTAAAGGAGCACAGATAATGACCCCAATGTAAAGGGGCACAGACACCGACCCCCAATGTAAAGGAGCACAGACAATGGCCCCCAATGTAAAGGGGCACAGACACCGACCCCCAATGTAAAGGGGAACAGACACTGACCACCAATGTAAAGGGGCACAGACACCGACCCCCAATGTAAAGGGGCACAGACACCGACCCCCAATGTAAAGGGGCACAGACACTGACCACCAATGTAAACAAGCACAAATACTGATCTCTAATGTAAAGAAGCACAGACACTGACCCCCAATGTAAAGGAGCACAGACACTGACCCTCAATGTAAATGGGCAAAGACACTGACCACCATGCAAATTAGCACAGACACTGGCCCCCAATGTAGAGGGGCACAGACACCGACCCCCAATGTAAAGGAGCACAGACACCGACCCCCGATGTAAAGAGGCACAGACACTGACCACCCATGTAAAGGGGCACAGACACTGGCCCCCAATGTAAAGGGACACAGACATTGACCCCCCAATGTAAAGGAGCCCAGACACCAACCCCCAATGTAAAGGATCCCAGACACCGACCCCCAATGTAAAGGAGCACAGACACTGACCCCCAATGTAAAGGAGCACAGACACTGACCCCCAATGTAAAGGGGCACAGACACCGACCCCCAATGTAAAGGGGCACAGACACCGACCCCCAATGTAAAGGGGAACAGACACTGACCACCAATGTAAAGGGGCACAGACAACGACCCCCAATGTAAAGGGGCACAGACACTGACCACCAATGTAAAGAAGCACAAATACTGATCTCTAATGTAAAGAAGCACAGACACCGACCCCCAATGTAAAGGAGCACAGACACTGACTCTCAATGTAAATGGGCAAAGACACTGACCACCATGCAAATTAGCACAGACACTGGCCCCCAATGTAGAGGGGCACAGACACCGACCCCCAATGTAAAGGAGCACAGACACCGACCCCCGATGTAAAGAGGCACAGACACTGACCACCCATGTAAAGGGGCACAGACACTGGCCCCCAATGTAAAGGGACACAGACATTGACCCCCCAATGTAAAGGATCCCAGACACCGACCCCCAATATAAAGGAGCACAGACACTGACCCCCAATGTAAAGGAGCACAGACACCGACCCCCAATGTAAAGGAGCACAGACATTGACCCCCAATGTAAAGGAGCACAGATACCAATCCCCAATGTAAAGGGGCACAGACACCAACCCCCAATGTAAAGGGGCACAGACACTGACCCCCAATGTAAAGGAGCACAGACACCGACCCCCAATGTAAAGGAGCACAGACACTGACCCCCAATGTAAAGGAGCACAGACATTGACCCCCAATGTAAAGGAGCACAGACACCAACCCCCAATGTAAAGGAGCACAGATACCGACCCCCAATGTAAAGGAGCACAGACACCGACCCCCAATGTAAAGGAGCACAGACACCGACCCCCAATGTAAAGGAGCACAGACACCAACCCCCAATGTAAAGGGGCACAGACACTGACCCCCAATGTAAAGGAGCACAGACACTGACCCCCAACTATTTTTTTCCCTCCTATTATCCACCAACACCAGTAATCCCCCCCCCCATTGACCACTGATGTTGGTATTTTTTCCTCCCATTGACCAGCAATATAAGGGGCATTATGACATATACTGCTGACCCCTGCATGTTCCTCGGTTGCAGGGTTCCAGTTGCTGAGGGTAGGGTTATGTCTTGGATACTCTCGTGTTGTGTATATAGTGGATAGGCTCAGGTTTTATTTAACCTTGTGAAGCTCCTCCACTCTTGGCACAATTAGGCCACACCCACCATTCGCCATGTGCATTCTCCAGATTTCTACATGCCATCTGGGGCAAGGACAATGCCCGACTGGCGCCCAGTACAATGGTATCCCCAACTCTCATTGCACAAGTCCTAAGCCTTTGAAATAGAATAACTGGAATCAATCTCTTGACTCTGAAAATCGCAGATCGCCATCGCCATCCCGAGAATTGGGCGCTGTCACCAGCACATTACTGGATGAAGTGACAGCGAGGAGAAGACTTATCTAATGGCGGATAACCTCCCAATTAACCCCGTGCCATCCCTGACACTTCACCTGCCTGATTAGGTCTTGTATATTGATTATCAGTCCTGTGTCACATGACCTTCCCTGACAGCTATTAACCTCAATGACACTCCGCGACCCTCCGGCCGCCTGATCTGTAAGTAAGAAACCGGAGAAATCCACACTGGTGATGACCTGCGATACAGAGCTGGAGGACCAAGACCTTTCCAGGGCCGGGAGGAGATATCATGAACAACCAGCTCTGCACTGTTCACTTTGAATCGTTTTCTAGATTTCTTTTTATTGCCATAAGAAACTTTGTATCATTCTTAAAACTGAAGTTTAATCTATTTCCCTGGTTCTTCCCTTCCCCCTCACAGAGATCACAGTACTCCCCCTGACAATGCCTTCATCTGCTTTTCTCTCCAGAAGGACCTGGCCACCTTTGTTCTGGACTCATCCAGGGTCACCATCTACATCCAGGACCATGGCCGGATCTAGGGGGGGGTGCTGCGGTTGGCTGCCCCCCCACAGATTTCACTTGTTCCCCCTAGGACAGCCACCCCATGGTTATTGTACCTGATCACTGAGCTCCTCTCTCCATCTCCTCACTCAGGACAGGGGGATCCATCCCCGCACTCAGGACAAGGGGATCCATCCCCGGACTCAGGACAAGGGGATCCATCCCCACACTCAGGACAAGGGGATCCATCCCCGCACTCAGGACAAGGGGATCCATCCCCGCACTCACGACACTGAATCCATACATAGAATGTACTCTGTATGATTTACTGCCCTCTATGTTCCCCCAAGCAGGAAATGTGGATGGGGGGGCGGTAATCATATTGCGTGCAGTCCAGGGGCGGACTGACCATTTGGGAACTTGGGCACTGCCTGAGGGCCCAGGGTCAGTAGGGGGCCCCATGAGATGCCCCTGGTACCTTTTCATAGGCTTTTTTGGGTGTGGTTTGAGTGTGGGCGAGGACACAGGGGCCCCATGATCCCCTGTTGCCCGGGGGCCCCATGACTTGTCAGTCAACCCCTGGTACAGTCTAATCTATAGCTCTGGTGTCGACTTGCTGTATGGAGGAGCGCAGGAATGACAGGAGTGAAAGAGAGCACAGCACATCCGCTGTCACCTCTCTTCAGACTCTTCACTTTACTTCCCTGCTCCAGGCTGCCCTCCTGTTCTCTGCTCCATGGATCCTGTGTCTTGTGCTGTATGGAGGAGTGCTGGTATGACAGGAGGGGGTAAGCACAGCCTGCACCCCCCCCCCCATCCCCACTCTGCAGCGATTTCCAGCCTGTAAGTTTTTGGAGGGGGGTTTGGTGGAACTTACTTCCTTCTTATACTGAGATCACAGTGGGGGGGGGGGGGGGGTAAGAATAATTTGTACTTGGGTTGGGATGAGAGGTTTGTGGAGGAGGGGTGATGGGGGAGCTATTTGTGCTGGGAAGGGTAATTTTGAGGGAATTGTTTTTGCTAGGAAGAGGAATGGGTGGGGATATTTTGCTAGAAAAGAGGATTTGGGGTATTTGTGCTAAGACAGGTTGGGAGGATTTTAGTTAGGGGAATGGGGGAGGAATTTGACCCTCTGTACCCTGCCCTACTGACCCCCTGTCCTCCATCCTGCTAACCCCTGTACCCTGCCCTACTGACCCCCTGTCCTCCATCCTGCTAACCCCTGTACCCTGCCCTACTGACCCCCTGTCCTCCATCCTGCTAACCCCTGTACCCTTCCCTGCTGACCCCCTGTCCTCCATCCTGCTAACCCCTGTACCCTGCCCTACTGACCCCCTGTCCTCCATCCTGCTCCTCTCCTACCTCCACTCCTAACTCAAACTCGCTTTCACTCCTGTTATATTCAGAACAAATGGTGTACTTATATTTGTGTGTATGTTGAGCAGTCCTCACCTTCAGTTGCACCCAGTTTACGACTGTAGCCTGGTTCCTATGAGACATCCCCCAACATTCATGTGAGCCTTATCAGCTTCTAATTGGGGTGGAGTTGAATGCTCATTTGAGCATCTCCCTATAAATTCAGATCAGCTCATGGGGGAGATCTCTGATGGGGGGCACAGTCTCTGATGGGGGTGCTGCTTCAGATTGAGTGCGGCTTCGAAAGAGTGCGAAGCAGTTAAACACAGCAGTTGAACTAAAGCAGGAGAAAGACACAACAACAGCAAGAAACTCTACTGCATGCTGGACAGACTGCAAGGAAACACCCTGGGAAACATCTCTTACATGCCTGAGTCCCACTCTGTGTACCTTTATATAATACACTCGACTATCCTCTGTTCCCAAGATCTCACTTCTTTACCCCTCTGCTCCACCCCAAAACTTGCACATCTCCCCCTCATTGCTTTCATCTCCCTACTACTGCCCTCATCACCCCCAAAATGCCTCTTCTACTCCTCATTTTCCTCTCCTCCATTCCCAAAATCCATTCACTATATCCCTCTGCTCCTCCTAAACATTTGCATATTGTGTCCTCACTGCTTCCTTCGCCCCTCTATGGCACCCACCACCTCCTCCTATTATTCCACTCTCCCACTGACCCAAACACCTCCACTAGGAGTTTCTCACGCTCCTGCACATCCCGCTCCCATGCCACCTTTCTCACCCTTCTCCTCCTCCTAGCCGCGGGAGACATCTCCCCAAATCCTGGCCCTCCACCACCTCCCTCACCCGCACAACACCCTCCCGCCTCCATGTCCTACCGCAACCTAGTATCTGTCCCCCTGCTCCCTAAAATCTCCCCCCCGTTTTCATGTGCACTCCTGAACGCCCGATCGGTGTGCAACAAGCTTACCGCCATCCACGACCTCTTTGTTTCCCGTTCCCTCAACCTCCTGGCGATCACGGAAACCTGGATCCAGCCCACTGACTCTACCTCCCCTGCTGCACTCTCCTATGGAGGTCTCACCTGGACCCACTCACCCAGACCTAACGGTCGTAAAGGTGGTGGGGTTGGTCTGCTCCTGTCACCGCAGAGCACCTTCCGAGTCCTCCCAAACCCCCCCTCCCTATCCTTCTCCTCCTTCGAGGCCCACTGCGTCCGACTATTCTCCCCAACCCCCCTGAAGATTGCTGTGATATACCGGCCTCCTGGATCCATACCCCGCTTCCTGGAAGACTTCTCCTCCTGGCTACCCTTCTTCCTCTCCTCTGAGCTACCCACCATCATTCTTGGGGATTTCAACATCCCTGTCAACCTTGACAACCCGGACACAGCCCGTCTCCTCCACTTAACCTCCTCCTTTGCACTTGCACAGTGCATACAATCCACCACCCACTCCGACGGTAATATCCTTGATCTTGTCTTCTCCAACCGCTGCGCTCCCCACAACCTCACTAACACCCCCTTCCCTCTCTCTGACCACAACCTGATCACCTTCTCTATCTCCTCGTCCTCCAACGCCTACCCCTCCAAATGTCACACTACTACCAGCCGTAACCTCCGCAACCTTAACCCTGCCCCCCTCCACTCTGCAGCTGATCAACTCCACGACCGCATCCTCCCCCTGTCCTGCCCCGACTTGGCTATGATTGCCTACAACAACGCGCTGTCAGCAGCCCTTGACTCACTAGCGCCTTTAACCACACGCAACATCAGACTCCGACCGCTCCAGCCCTGGCAGACTGATCACACCAAAACCCTCAAACGACACAGTCGTGCCCTGGAGCGACTATGGCGCAAAACAAAATCCCAACAAGCTTTCACCTGCTACAAATCTGCCTTCCGCACCTACACCTCCTCCCTCCACGCAGCCAAACAAGCCTACTTCCTGACCCTCATCAAGGCCCTCTCCTCCAATCCTCGCCGACTCTTCTCTGCCTTCAACTCTCTACTCTCTCCACCCCCACCTCCACCCAGCACCTCACTCACCGCCCTTGAGATTGCCAATCACTTCAAAAACAAGATTGACACAATTCGCAAGGACATTGCCGCAACTCACACGCCCTCTCAACCCGTCCCCTCTCACACAGCTACCCCATCATCCCCCCTCCCCCTCGACATTACCCGCAGGGACTTCGTCGCTGCTCAAACTCCCTCCAACCCCCTTCCCCCTCACTTAGCTACCCCCTCTTCACCCCTCTCCCACGGCCTCACCACTGCTCTGACCTCATCTCCCACCCCACCCTACATTCCTCATACTGAAGCTCCCCCAACACTCCGCAGCTTTGACCTTACTACCATCGAGGAAGTCTCCAAGATCCTCTCTGATGCCCGCCTCACCACCTGCCCCCTCGACCCTATCCCCTCACAATTCCTACGACCTCCCTCCCCCTCCATCCTACGCTCCCTCACCCACATCTTTAATCTCTCCCTCTCCTCCGGCACTTTCCCCTCCCCACTGAAGCATGCACACATCACCCCCATACTTAAAAAGCCCTCCCTGGACCCCAATGACCCGAACAACCTCAGACCCATCTCCCTGCTCCCACTTACATCTAAACTCCTCGAGCGCCTCGTCTACACCCGCCTATGCTCTCACCTCAACGACAACAACCTCCTCGATCCCCTACAGTCTGGCTTCCGCCCCCTACACTCCACCGAAACCGCCTTACTCAAACTCTCCAACGACCTTCTAACCGCCAAAGCTAATGGCCACTATTCAGTGCTCCTACTCCTTGACCTCTCTGCGGCCTTCGACACAGTTGACCACCCCCTCCTCCTCAAAATACTACACTCCCTCGGCCTCAGAGATTCTGCTCTCTCCTGGCTCTCATCCTACCTGTCACAACGCTCTTTCAGCGTTACCTATAATGCTACTACCTCCCCCTCACTCCCCCTCTCTGTTGGGGTCCCTCAAGGCTCTGTCCTTGGGCCCCTTCTCTTCTCCATCTACACCTCCTCCCTTGGCCAACTCATACACTCTCACGGCTTCAACTACCACCTCTATGCCGACGACACACAAATCTATCTCTCAACCCCCCACCTCACCCCCTCGGTCTCTGCCAAAATCACACACCTACTGAGCGACATATCAGAATGGATGTCGCTCCACTTCCTTAAACTGAATCTCTCCAAAACCGAGCTCCTTGTCTTCCCCCCAGCCCAAACCCCACCCCCCATTGACTTCTACATCACATCCAACAACGCCAATATCAAACCCGCTCTGCAGGCCAGAGTACTTAGTGTCATTCTGGACTCCAACCTATCCTTCCAGCCCCAAGTCCAATCTTTAACAAACTCGTGCAGACTCCACCTCCGCAACATCGCCAAAATCCGCACGTTCCTAACCCCAGAAACCACTAAACAGCTCGTCCACTCCCTCATCATATCACGACTCGACTACTGCAACTCCCTCCTCACTGGCCTGCCTCGCCGCTGGCTATCCCCGCTTCAGTCGATCCTGCATACGGCTGCCAGACTCATTCACCTTTCCAAACGCTCCGTTTCCGCCACCCCCCTCTGCCAATCCCTCCACTGGCTTCCGATTGCGCAACGGATCAAATTTAAAATCCTAACACTGACGTACAAAGCTGTCCACCATACTGCCCCGAACTACATCACTGACCTAATATCCAAGTACCACCCAGCACGCACACTCCGCTCCTCACAAGACCTCCTTCTCTCTAGCTCCCTGGTCTCCTCCTCCCATGCCCGCCTCCAGGACTTCTCCAGGGTGTCACCCATCCTCTGGAACTCCCTGCCCCAACCCATCAGATTATCACCTACTCTCCTCTCCTTTAGGCGCACCCTGAAAACCCATCTCTTCAGGGAAGCCTACCTCACCCCCTGCTAACTTGCTGACCTCCTCCACTCTTCCTACCACTCCATCCCCCACAGCTATCTCCTCCTGTACCACTATCCCATCCCTTCTAGATTGTAAGCTCGAAAGAGCAGGGCCCTCGATCCCCTCATGTTTTGCATTGTATTGGTATTGTTCTGTCACATGTTCTGTCCCCCTTTGTAATGTACAGCGCTGAGTGAACTATTGGCGCTTTATAAATACTGTATAATAATAATAATCCTGCTAACCCCTGTACCCTGCCCTACTGACCCCCTGTCCTCCATCCTGCTAACCCCTGTACCAGGGGCGAACTGACAACTCATGGGGCCCCCGGGCAATAGGGGATCATGGGGCCCCTGTGTCCTTGCCCACACTCAAAAAAGCCTATGAAAAAGGTACCAGGGGCATTTCATGGGGCCCCCTACTGACCCCGGGCCCTCGGGCAGTGCCCAAGTGCTCGAATGGTCAGTCCGCCCCTGCCCTGTACCCTGCCCTACTGACTCCCTGTCCTTCTGACCCCTGTATCCTGCCTGACTGACTCCTTGTCTTCCTACACACTGACTCTTCTCCTCTATCGTGCTGATCCCTGTGCTCCACCCTGCTAACCCATGTACACTGCCCTGCTGACCCCTGTCTTCTACACTGACAACCCCTGCTCTCCACCCAGCTGGCCCCCTGTACACTGCCCTACTGACTCTTGTACACTCCCCTGCTGACCTCTCCCCCTCTGCCCTGCTGACCCCCTGCACACTGCCCTGCTGACCCAAATGTACACTGCCCTGCAAACTAATGGTCTCTGTATGCTGCCCTAGAAACTGCTGACCCTATCCTCTGCCCTGCTATAGAAAAAGATTTATGTTACAGAGGGTGTGGTTGCCACCTAACTCAATATACCAATTTTGTACCGACCTCTTGATGGGATTTTAAGGGCAACCAAAAACGCATAATTGAAAAATATCAATTATTCTTTATTATTTTCTTTTTTTTTTTTAGTTTTTTCCAAAAAAGAAAATGAAATAAAATCATTAGTTATTACAATATACAGACATATTTGAAATATATAATATCAGCTTGTCTTTCCAAGATTACAAAGAGACCAACAGTGTTTTGGCGTGTGTAAACATATACATAGCGGTATCCCCAACTGCTTATACTCAAACCTCACGACCAGAACTTCTTGATTGTTGGTTTGTCAGCCTGGGGTGTCCAACGCATTTCAAAGTTTTTTTCACTGTAACTTCTTCCTCGGGGATATAATACCACTATGACTTTTTAGTATGTTAAGCATGGATGTCATCTCATGTCGCCGGATTACATGACATTTCCACCAAGGCCACCTTACCGGTACACAAGGACCACCGGGTTGTTGTCTCACACAATTATTCCTCTAGGACCGTTGGTCCCTGTATCTGTATACAGTAATAACAATTATTACTATTATCATTTGCATATATATTATTTTATATGTATACAGTATCTCCCAGAAGTGAGTCCACCTCTCACATTTCTGTCAATATTTGATTCTCTCTTTTCATGTGACAGCACTGAAGAAATGACACTTTGCTACAATGTGACGTACAGCTTGTATAACATGTAAATTTGCTGTCCCCTCAAAATAACTCAACACACCGCCATTAATGTCTAAACCGCTGGCAACAAAAGTGAGTCCACCCCTAAGTGACAAGGTCCAAATTGGGCCCAATTAGCCATTTTCCCTCCCCGGTGTCATGTGACTCATTAGTGTTGCAAGGCCTCAGGTGTGAATGGGGAGCGGGTGTATTAAATTTGGTGTTATCGCTCTCACTCTCTCATACTGGTCACTGGAAGTTCAGCATGGCACCTCATGGTAAAGAACTCTTTGAGGATTTGAAAAAAAGAATTGTTTCTCTCAGGGGCAGACTGACAACTCATGGGGCCCCCGGGCAAGAGGGGATCATGGGGCCCCTGTGTCCTTGCCCAAACTCAAAAAAGCCTATGAAAAAGGTACCAGGGGCATCTCATGGGGCCCCTTAATGACCCCAGGCCCTCGGGCAGTGCCCGAGTTTCCAAATGGTCAGTCTGCCCCTGGTTTCTCTACATAAGGATGGCCTAGGCTATAAGAAGATTGCCAAGACCCTAAAACTGAGCTGCAGCATGGTGGCCAAGACCATGCAGCGGTTTAACAGGACAGGTTCCACTCAGCACAGGCCTCGCCATGGTCGACCAAAGAAGTTGAGTGCACATGCACAGCGTCATATCCAGAGGTTGTCTTTGGGAAATAGACGTACGAGTGCTGCCAGCATTGCTGCAGAGGGTGAAGGGGTGGGGGGTGGTCAGCCTGTCAGTGCTCAGACCATACGCCGCACACTGCATCAAATTGGTCTGCATGGTTGTTGTCCCAGAAGGAAGCCTCTTCTAAAGACGATGCACAAGAAAGCCCGCAAACAGTTTGCTGAAGACAAGCAGACTAAGGACATGATTACTGGAACCATGTCCTGTGGTCTGATGACACCAACATCAACTGATTTGGTCCAGATGGTGTCAAGTGTTTATGGTGGCAACCAGGTGAGGAGTACAAAGACAAGTGTGTCTTACCTACAGTCAAGCATGGTGGTGGAAGTGTCATGGTCTGGGGCTGCATGAGTGCTGCCGGCACTGGGGGGGCTACAGTTCATTGAGGGAACCATGAATGCCAACATGTACTGTTACATACTGAAGCAGAGCATGATCCTCTCCCTTCAGAGACTGGGCCTCAGGGCAGTATTCCAACATGATGATGACCCCAAACACACCTCCAAGATGACCACTGCCTTGCTAAAGAAGCTGAGGGTGAAGGTGATGGACTGGCCAAGAATGTCTCCAGACCTAAACCCTATTGAGCATCTGTGGGGCGTCCTCAAACGGAAGGGGGAGGAGCGCAAGGTCTCTGACATCCACCAGCTCCGTGATGTCGTCATGGAGGAGTGGAAGAGGACTGCAGTGGCAACCTGTGAAGCTCTGGTGAACTCCATGCCCAAGAGGGTTAAGGCAGTGCTGGAAAATAATGGCGGCCACACAAAATATTGACACTTTCGGCCCAAATTGGATCTTGTCACTTAGGGGTGGACTCACTTTTGTTGCCAGCAGTTTAGACATGAATGGCGGCGTGTTGAGTTATTTTGAGGGGACAGCAAATTTACATGTTATACAAGCTGTACAATGACTACGTCACATTGTAGCAAAGTGTCATTTCTTCAGTGTTGTCACATGAAAAGATAGAATCAAATATTTACAAAAACGTGAGGGGTGGCCTCACTTCTGTGAGATACTGTGTATATATATATAGTTTATTTTGGAATATTCGTATTAATTTATTTCTACTATTGTATTTTATTATCTTTACTTGAAAGTATTGTTGCTTCTAATGTTGTTTTATATATATATATATATATATATGAAGAATATTAAATTATTATTATTACGAATAATAATAATAATTACAATAATAATTATAATAAAAGCAACAGAGATATGTTAATAACAATACAAATAATTATTTAGATTATTAGAAAATAAGCTATAATACAAAAAAATAACAAATATCATTAGTATTACTAATAATATATAAAAAATAATAGTAAAAAATCATAATATAATTTAATTTTCTCACCGCTGTCTCTCCATCTCTCCATCTCGAGGAGTCGGCTCCACGCAGAGCTCTCCATATCATATTATTGATTTTCTTAGTAATCTCTTCATGTGAACATTCTGTAATTTTTCCTGAAATCAGAAGGAAATTATAATAATCTCTTAATATCTGACTTAGATGAAGACATCTAAATTATTGATACTCTGGGCTAAACCTAGTTTTTTTTATCTTTCTTCAATCAATATCAATCTGGTTTTAACGTGCAGCCTATCACAAGCTGTAATTGAATTGCAGCAAGTTAATCAATGCGCTAAATATTTCACAAGCCGAATCCATTCCTCACGTCATATTAATCCCACCATCTAGGAGACTAGAATGTTTTTTTTTTCTTTTTTCTAATTTTATTACAAGTAAAAAGAACTAAATCATCAGTTTTTAGGCCTGTTGGTGGGACAGATATGCATTGTAGATTGCTTGTGTGCCCACTATAAACTGTTACTCTTTTGTGATTCTAACATGTTTCAGGCATGGGAGAGGTGGGTGTTTGAACAAAATGCATGTAGGTTGCTTACAGTAGCAGGGTGTGGATGGAGAGGCAGCAGGGTGGTATCACTCTTCCATAGTCCAATAAGCAGATGGCATAGAAAGCTTTAAAGGTGAACTCCAGACATAAAACCTCCCACATAAATATATTCCTTTATAGTCACGAAGGATATAAATCCATTTTGTGTGCTCCTTATGCTTTTGCAAACCCAAATATTACCTTGTAAAAGTAGCAGTGACATCACCACTGTGCTGTACATAACCTGTGCAGAGAGCAGAGTTGTGGGAGGGGCCCAGAAGGTTCCACCTGCTACACAAAACAAATCTATTCCCGGGTCACGGCACTTCCAAACATTCTATTCCCGGGTCACGGCACTTCCAAACACTCTGTTCCCGGGTCACGGCACTGCCCAACACTCTGTTCCCGGGTCACGGCACTTCCAAACACTCTGTTCCCGGGTCACGGCACTTCCAAACACTCTATTCCGGGTCACGGCACTGCCCAACACTCTGTTCCCGGGTCACGGCACTGCCCAACACTCTGTTCCTGGGTAACGGCACTGCCCAACACTCTGTTCCTGGGTAACGGCACTGCCCAACACTCTGTTCTCAGGTCATAGCACTGTCCAGCACTCAGGTCTCGGGTCACGGCACTGCTCAGCATTCTGTTCCCGGGACATGGCACTGCCCAGCACTCTGTTCTCAGGTCATGGCACTGCCCAACACTCTGTTCCCGGGTCACGGCACTGCCCAACACTCTGTTCCCGGGTCACGGCACTGCCCAACACTCTGTTCCCGGGTCACGGCACTGCCCAACACTCTGTTCCCGGGTCACGGCACTGCCCAATACTCTGTTCCCGGGTCATGGCACTGCCCAACACTCTGTTCCTGAGTCATGGCACTGCCCAACACTCTGTTCCCGGGTCATGGCACTGCCCAACACTCTGTTCCTGGGTAACGGCACTGCCCAACACTCTGTTCTCAGGTCATAGCACTGTCCAGCATTCTGTTCCTGGGTCAGGGCACTGCCCAACACTCTGTTCCCGGGACATGACACTGCCCAGCATTCTGTTCTCAGGTCACGGCACTGCCCAACACTCTGTTCCCGGGTCATGGCACTGCCCAGCATTCTGTTCCTGGGTAATGGCACTGCCCAACACTCTGTTCCTGGGTCATGGCACTGCCCAAAACTCTGTTTCCGGGTAATGGCACTGCCCAACACTCTGTTCCCGGGTCATGGCACTGCCCAACACTCTGTTCCTGGGACATGGCACTGCCCAGCACTCTGTTCTCAGGTCATGGCACTGCCCAGCATTCTGTTCCCGGGTCATAGTACTGCCCAGCATTCTCTTCTTCGGTCACGCACTGCCCAGCACTCTGTTCCCGGGTCAGGGCACTGCCCAGCACTCTGTTCCTGGGTCACGGCATTGCCCAGCACTCTGTTCCTGGGTCACAGCACTGCCCAGCACTCGGTTCTGGGGTCACAGCACTGCCCAGCACTCTGTTCCCGGGTCACGGCACTGCCCTGCACTCTGTTCCCGGGTCACGGCACTGCCCAACACTCTGTTCCTGGGTCACGGCACTGCCCAGCACTAGGTTCCCGGGTCACGGCACTGCCCAGAACTCAGGTCTCGGGTCACGGCACTGCCCAGCATTCTGTTCCTGGGTCATGACACTGCCCAGCACTCTGTTCCCGGGTCAAGGCACTGCCCAGCACTCTGTACCCGGGTCATGGCACTGCCCAGCATTCTGTTCCCGGGCCACGGCACTGCCCAGCACTCGGTTCTCAGGTCATAGCACTAACCAGCACTCTGTTCCCGGGTCATGGCACTGCCCAGCATTCTGTTCCCGGGTCATGGCACTGCCCAACACTCTGTTCCCGGGTCACGGCACTGCCCAACACTCTGTTCCCGGGTCACGGCACTGCCCAACACTCTGTTCCCGGGTCACGGCACTGCCCAACACTCTGTTCCCGGGTCATGGCACTGCCCAACACTCTGTTCCCGGGTCATGGCACTGCCCAACACTCTGTTCCTGGGTAACGGCACTGCCCAACACTCTGTTCTCAGGTCATAGCACTGTCCAGCATTCTGTTCCTGGGTCAGGGCACTGCCCAACACTCTGTTCCCGGGACATGACACTGCCCAGCACTCTGTTCTCAGGTCATGGCACTGCCCAACACTCTGTTCCCGGGTCATGGCACTGCCCAGCATTCTGTTCCTGGGTCATGGCACTGCCCAACACTCTGTTCTCAGGTCATAGCACTGCCCAGCACTCTGTTCCCGGGTCATGGCACTGCCCAACACTCTGTTCCTGAGTCATGGCACTGCCCAACACTCTGTTCTCAGGTCAAGGCACTGCCCAGCACTTGGTTCTCAGGTCATGGCACTGCCCAGCATTCTGTTCCCGGGTCATAGCACTGCCCAGCATTCTCTTCTTCGGTCACGGCACTGCCCAACACTCTGTTCCCGGGTCATGGCACTGCCCAACACTCTGTTCCCGGGTCATGGCACTGCCCAACACTCTGTTGCCGGGTCACGGCACTGCCCAACACTCTGTTCCCGGGTCATGGCACTGCCCAACACTCTGTTCCCGGGTCATGGCACTGCCCAACACTCTGTTCCTGGGTAACGGCACTGCCCAACACTCTGTTCTCAGGTCATAGCACTGCCCAACACTCTGTTCCCGGGTCATGGCACTGCCCAGCATTCTGTTCCTGGGTCATGGCACTGCCCAACACTCTGTTCCCGGGTCATGGCACTGCCCAACACTCTGTTCCTGGGTAACGGCACTGCCCAACACTCTGTTCTCAGGTCATAGCACTGCCCAGCACTCTGTTCCCGGGTCATGGCACTGCCCAACACTCTGTTCCTGAGTCATGGCACTGCCCAACACTCTGTTCTCAGGTCATGGCACTGCCCAGCACTTGGTTCTCAGGTCATGGCACTGCCCAGCATTCTGTTCCCGGGTCATAGCACTGTCCAGCATTCTCTTCTTCGGTCACGCACTGCCCAGCACTCTGTTCCTGGGTCACGGCACTGCCTAGCATTCTCTTCTTGGGTCACGGCACTGCCCAGCACTCTGTTCCCGGGTTAGGGCACTGCCCAGCACTCTGTTCCTGGGTCACGGCACTGCCCAGCACTCTGTTCCTGGGTCACAGCACTGCCCAGCACTCGGTTCTGGGGTCATGGCACTGCCCAGCACTCTGTTCCCGGGTCACGGCACTGCCCAACACTCTGTTCCCGGGTCACGGCACTGCCCAACACTCTGTTCCCGGGTAACGGCACTGCCCAACACTCTGTTCCCGGGTCATGGCACTGTCCAACACTCTGTTCTCAGGTCATAGCACTGTCCAGCATTCTGTTCCCGGGTCACGGCACTGCCCAACACTCTGTTCCCGAGTCATGGCACTGCCCAACACTCTGTTCTCAGGTCATAGCACTGTCCAGCATTCTGTTCCTGGGTCAGGGCACTGTCCGGCATTCTATTCCCGGGACATGGCACTGCCCAACACTCTGTTCCCGGGACATGACACTGCCCAGCACTCTGTTCTCAGGTCATGGCACTGCCCAACACTCTGTTCCCGGGTCATGGCACTGCCCAACACTCTGTTCCCGGGTCATGGCACTGCCCAACACTCTGTTCCCGGGTCACAGCACTGCCCAACACTCTGTTCCTGGGACATGGCACTGCCCAACACTCTGTTCTCAGGTCATGGCACTGCCCAGCACTTGGTTCTCAGGTCATGGCACTGCCCAGCATTCTGTTCCCGGGTCATAGCACTGCCCAGCATTCTCTTCTTCGGTCACGCACTGCCCAGCACTCTGTTCCCGGGTCACGGCACTGCCTAGCATTCTCTTCTTGGGTCACGGCACTGCCCAGCACTCTGTTCCTGGGTCACGGCACTGCCAAGCACTCTGTTCCTGGGTCACGGCACTGCCCAGCACTAGGTTCCCGGGTCACGGCACTGCCCAGCACTCAGGTCTCGGGTCACGGCACTGCCCAGCATTCTGTTCCCGGGTCATGGCACTGCCCAGCACTCTGTTCCCAGGTCAAGGCACTGCCCAGCACTCTGTACCCGGGTCATGGCACTGCCCAGCACTCTGTTCTCAGGTCATAGCACTGCCCAGCACTCTGTTCCTGGGTCATGGCACTGTCCAGCACTCTGTTCTCAGGTCATAGCACTGCCCAGCACTCTGTTCCCAGGTCACTCCACTGCCCAGCACTCGGTTCTAGGGTCACGGCACTGCCCAGCACTCTGTTCCTTAGTCATGGCACTGCCCAGAATTCTGTTCCCGGGTCATGGCACTGCCCAGCACTCTGTTCCCGGGTCAAGGCACTGCCCAGCACTCTGTACCCAGGTCATGGCACTACCCAGCATTCTGTTCCCGGGCCACAGCACTACCCAGCACTCGGTTCTCAGGTCATAGCACTGCCCAACACTCTGTTCCCGGGTCATGGCACTGCCCAGCATTCTGTTCCTGGGTCATGGCACTGCCCAACACTCTGTTCCCGGGTCATGGCACTGCCCAACACTCTGTTCCTGGGTAACGGCACTGCCCAACACTCTGTTCTCAGGTCATAGCACTGCCCAGCACTCTGTTCCCGGGTCATGGCACTGCCCAACACTCTGTTCCTGAGTCATGGCACTGCCCAACACTCTGTTCTCAGGTCATGGCACTGCCCAGCACTTGGTTCTCAGGTCATGGCACTGCCCAGCATTCTGTTCCCGGGTCATAGCACTGTCCAGCATTCTCTTCTTCGGTCACGCACTGCCCAGCACTCTGTTCCTGGGTCACGGCACTGCCTAGCATTCTCTTCTTGGGTCACGGCACTGCCCAGCACTCTGTTCCCGGGTTAGGGCACTGCCCAGCACTCTGTTCCTGGGTCACAGCACTGCCCAGCACTCGGTTCTGGGGTCACGGCACTGCCCAGCACTCTGTTCCCGGGTCACGGCACTGCCCAACACTCTGTTCCCGGGTCACGGCACTGCCCAACACTCTGTTCCCGGGTCATGGCACTGCCCAACACTCTGTTCCTGGGTAACGGCACTGCCCAACACTCTGTTCCCGGGTCATGGCACTGCCCAACACTCTGTTCTCAGGTCATAGCACTGTCCAGCATTCTGTTCCCGGGTCACGGCACTGCCCAACACTCTGTTCCCGAGTCATGGCACTGCCCAACACTCTGTTCTCAGGTCATAGCACTGTCCAGCATTCTGTTCCTGGGTCAAGGCACTGTCCGGCATTCTATTCCCGGGACATGGCACTGCCCAACACTCTGTTCCCGGGACATGACACTGCCCAGCACTCTGTTCTCAGGTCATGGCACTGCCCAACACTCTGTTCCCGGGTCATGGCACTGCCCAACACTCTGTTCCCGGGTCATGGCACTGCCCAACACTCTGTTCCCGGGTCACAGCACTGCCCAACACTCTGTTCCTGGGACATGGCACTGCCCAACACTCTGTTCTCAGGTCATGGCACTGCCCAGCACTTGGTTCTCAGGTCATGGCACTGCCCAGCATTCTGTTCCCGGGTCATAGCACTGCCCAGCATTCTCTTCTTCGGTCACGCACTGCCCAGCACTCTGTTCCCGGGTCACGGCACTGCCTAGCATTCTCTTCTTGGGTCACGGCACTGCCCAGCACTCTGTTCCTGGGTCACGGCACTGCCAAGCACTCTGTTCCTGGGTCACGGCACTGCCCAGCACTAGGTTCCCGGGTCACGGCACTGCCCAGCACTCAGGTCTCGGGTCACGGCACTGCCCAGCATTCTGTTCCCGGGTCATGGCACTGCCCAGCACTCTGTTCCCAGGTCAAGGCACTGCCCAGCACTCTGTACCCGGGTCATGGCACTGCCCAGCACTCTGTTCTCAGGTCATAGCACTGCCCAGCACTCTGTTCCTGGGTCATGGCACTGTCCAGCACTCTGTTCTCAGGTCATAGCACTGCCCAGCACTCTGTTCCCAGGTCACTCCACTGCCCAGCACTCGGTTCTAGGGTCACGGCACTGCCCAGCACTCTGTTCCTTAGTCATGGCACTGCCCAGCATTCTGTTCCCGGGTCATGGCACTGCCCAGCACTCTGTTCCCGGGTCAAGGCACTGCCCAGCACTCTGTACCCAGGTCATGGCACTACCCAGCATTCTGTTCCCGGGCCACAGCACTACCCAGCACTCGGTTCTCAGGTCATAGCACTAACCAGCACTCTGTTCCCAGGTCACTCCACTGCCCAGCACTCGGTTCTAGGGTCACGGCACTGCCCAGCACTCTGTTCCTTAGTCATGGCACTGCCCAGCATTCTGTTCCCGGGTCATGGCACTGCCCAGCACTCTGTTCCCGGGTCAAGGCACTGCCCAGCACTCTGTACCCAGGTCATGGCACTACCCAGCATTCTGTTCCCGGGCCACAGCACTACCCAGCACTCGGTTCTCAGGTCATAGCACTAACCAGCACTCTGTTCCCGGGTCATGGCACTGCCCAGCATTCTGTTCCCAGGTCATGGCACTGCCCAACACTCTGTTCCCGGGTCACGGCACTGCCCAACACTCTGTTCCCGGGTCACGGCACTGCCCAACACTCTGTTCCCGGGTCATGGCACTGCCCAACACTCTGTTCCTGGGTAACGGCACTGCCCAACACTCTGTTCTCAGGTCATAGCACTGTCCAGCATTCTGTTCCCGGGACATGGCACTGCCCAACACTCTGTTCTCGGGTCATAGCACTGCCCAGCACTCGGTTCTCAGGTCATAGCACTGCCCAACACTCTGTTCCCGAGTCACGGCACTGCCCAGCACTCGGTTCTCAGGTCATAGCACTGCCCAGAACTCTGTTCTCAGGTCATGGCACTGCCCAGCATTCTGTTCTCAGGTCATAGCACTGCCCAGCACTCTGTTCCCGGGTCATTGCACTGCCCAGCATTCTGTTCTCAGGTCATAGCACTGCCCAGCACTCTGTTCCCGGGTCATAGTACTGCCCAGCACTTGGTTCCCCTTTTGGAAGGATTCATGGCTGTCTGCCCTGCAAAAAGGGCAGCACAGTGGCTCAGTGGTTAGCCCTTCTCCTTTGCAGCAATTCAAATTCTGGCTAGGACAATATCCACATGGAGTGCTGGCATGGGTTTCATGCGGCTACACTGGCTTGCAAAAGAATGCTGGTAGATTATTGGCTCCTTAGATTGACCTTAGATTGTAAGCTCCTTCAGGACAGGGACTGAATATACGATATGAAAAATGCTACATAAAGTGTTGCCGTTATATAAATACCTGGAATCAATAATAAGAACCTTTTGCTTTCATTTCTCCTGAACTCTGCATCTTGTTAACTAGTATCTCTGACAACCAGCGGCATCAGCCTGAAAAGAGAAAAATTAGAGGCGCCCGGCAGGTCGCCAATGTCCCCCGTGCGAGTTCAAATACAAAATATTCCTGTTTGTGCTGAAATCTGTTTAATGAATGATTCATGTGGATGTTGTTTGCATGTCTTGTCAGGTCGAGCGGAATCTTTTTCATGTTGTTGCCACGGCGCTCGCTCCCCGCCGCGGAGTGTCAGCGTGCGAGGTGCTGCTGCTGATGGGAGGCGCCATTCTCCACTTCGATCGCTGCGTCCTCTGGCCGAGCGCCGAGCTAGGTGCTTCAGATGTGTCAGTAATTAACTGGCCCTCGCACAAATCTCACCAGCCCAGCACCACGCTACAGCCGGATCGTTGAGAAAATTGCAAGTGGATTACGACTGCCAATCAATAACCCCATCAGCACACCGGCCAGGCCGGGCCTGGAGATTCTTCGGCGCTTTGTACCGTGCGGCCGGACAGGGACACTTGTATGGAACAGAAGTGCAAGAATCAGAGTGCGCTCAACCTTCGTGCCAACATTGTACGGCAAAGAACTACATTCGGTGATTTTGCTGTCCTTGCTAAAAACAGCACAAAGTTACAAATGAGCCAATTTGCTGAACTTGGTTTTGCTGAAATTTGGTTGAAATTAATCTTTCTTTTATCCACGCGGATCTGGTAGGTGTGTAAAAAAATACACATTTGCCTTTAACCACTTGCCCTCCAGAGGAGTCCCGCCCCTTCCTGACCAGGCCATTTTTTGCGATACTTAAACTGACAATTGCGCGGTCATGCAACGCTGCGCCCAAATGAAATTTAAGTCCCTTTTTCCCACAAATTGAGCTTTCTTTCGGTGGTATTTTTTTTTTTTATTATATCTTTATTAATTTTTTCCAATACAAAAAGAGCATCTAATACACAGAACAATAAAAAGAACTTCACCAATACATCAATTCTATTTGCATTGTCTTATCCCCTCCCCCCCTCCAATTTACCCAACCCATACCAAAATCCTAGTTTCTATAATTTCTCGTGATTATCTATCTATATCGGTATCCCTTACCTCCCATCGCTTTCTCTCTGTCAGGTATTCCATTAAAAACTCCTTCTGATATCTCTGGGTTCTGGTAGATCACAAGCTTAACAAGCCTCACATCTGGAACCTGCAGCCTATGTGGAGTGTCCCTTTAACTTCGGCTGGATCTCCATGCACAGTTACTATTCCTGATGTGACGTTCTGCCAGCCTGCCTGGGACTACATCACCTGCTGCAAGCACTCCTATCAACACTTGCCGGCACCTATGTTTCTCCTGTCCCTCAGTACCCTCTGTTGCATCTTTAGTGGGACCTGGTTTCAGGTTTACCTGAGAATAACAAAAACGAAGGGTTCAAAGCTGCATGTTTAGAGACTGGGACCAAGTGGTGAGTGGTCCATGCATATTTAGAGGTGGGGCTTGGATGGAACTAACTATTAAGTGGATGGGATTTGCACGTGCACTCCCAGGAAGTAGGCAGGTGAAATGTGGACCATATAGTAGGTGGTCCAGATTCGTGATCCATATAGGTCCGCTTCCCAGGAAGTGTGTGAGTGAAATGTGGACCATAGGAAGTCCAGATTCGTGCTCCATCTAGGTCCACTTCCCAGGAAGTGGGTGAGTGAAATGTGGACCATAGGTAGTCCAGATTCGTGCTCCATCTAGGTCCACTTCCCAGGAAGTGGGTGAGTGAAATGTGGACCATAGGTGGTCCAGATTCGTGCTCCATCTAGGTCCACTTCCCAGGAAATGGGTGAGTGAAATGTGGAGTTGGAGATACAAGAGAAGACAACCTCGTCATTTCAGTCTCCGATCAGGTACGTGACACCAGGCTACTTTTGAAACTATGCCCAGACAGCCAAGACGTTGACAGGAAGGCATCAGCCCTCTACAGTCTGCATTGGGAGGACCACGGTGAGAGCTGAGGCCCATGGAAATTGCTATCTATGGTGGTGGGCTGTACAATATACCCCAGGAGAAAAGCATGAAGGGTCACACGCTCTATGATAAAGTGAATACTCCCATTATGGAGATGATTGTTTTGGCTAGATTCAAGATACAAATTGGAAATGGGCGGGTGTACTCTTGACCCATTTGGAACCAACAGAACATAATCCCTATGCGTTGCAATGGAATCTACTTTATGAAATATTAATTTCTTCACATCAACACTACATTGATCCAAATTGAGACAATGATATACTTGGCACCATATCATAGGTGTTCAGAATAGGCGTTATGTTTTTACATTCATTATGGAGTTGATGTTCTATATGGAGTTCTAAACAATCACATTATCTGTTTTAATTGGAAATAAGGGGCCTACATATCCCTTAAATGCTTTTTTCTTTTCTAATGATGAAATAAAGGTGATTGTATTTCAAAGTCAGTCACAATGTTTCTTTGAGAAACCACCCACCTTTAAAATCAGGTTCACCTGAGAATAACAAAAACGAGGGGTTCAGAGCTGCATGTTTACAGACTGGGTCTGGATGGGACCAAGTGGGTGTGGTGAGCGGTCCATGCATATTTAGAGGTGGGGCTTGGATGGAACTAACTTTTAAGTGGCTGGGATTTGCGCGAACACTCCCAGGAAGTGGTCAGGTGAAATGTGGACCATATAGTAGGTGGTCCAGATTTGTGCCCATATAGGTCCACTTGCCAGGAAGTGGGCGAGTGAAATGTGGACCAAAGGTAGTACAGATTCGTGCTCCATCTAGGTCCACTTCCTAAGAAGTGGGCGAGTGAAATGTGGACCATACGTAGTACAGATTTGTGCTCCATCTAGGCCCACTTCCTAGGAAGTGGGCGAGTGAAATGTGGACCATATGTAGTACAGATTTGTGCTCCATCTAGGCCCACTTCCTAGGAAGTGGGCGAGTGAAATGTGGACCATATGTAGTACAGATTCTTGCTTCATCTAGGTCCACTTCCTAAGAAGTGGGTGAATGAAATGTGGACCATAGGTGGTCCAGATTTGTGGTCCATATAGGTCCACTTCCCAGGAAGTGGGCAAGTTAAATGTGGACCATAGAGGGTCCAAATTCGTGGTCCATATAGGTCCACTTCCCAGGAAGTGGGCGAGTAAAATGTTGGTCATAGGTGTCCATAGGGACCTTAATATTGGTGTGGATTGGGTTAGTGTTTTTTTTGCACAAGAACAGGTCTAGGAAAGGAGACCCCCTAACTGTTAGTAGCCATTTAAAGCCTGTTGCATCCGAAAGAAACCTAAAAAAAAAGGTAATTTTTTCCTTTTCCATTGAATCTAGCACATTTTGTTGAAAACAAATTCTTAGTGAAAAGTTGTGATTTATCTCGTCCCTACTTACAAAGTATAGGAATACCACCACTCGATGAATGATGTCCAGCAGCTGGAGGTCCCAGTTGGTGGGCAAATTAAAAGGAAAACATTACTTTTTTTTTTAGGTCCCCTCTAGGTGATCTATGCATATTGCAGGGATCTTACCAAACTTTGTAGCAGAATAACTTCCTACCTTTTGTTATTCTGAAGAAATAGCTGTTTGTCTGTGCCCATGTGCAAAGTGAATCTGTATGGAAGTGATTTTATAATTATTGATCAGCTGCTGCACTTGCAGGGTCCTAAGGAGGAAAGTGGCAGGGTCTGCACCCTTTAGACGTTACTTCCCTTTGGGAGTATCTCACCAAAAATGACATTTTTGTTGCAGGGGATGCCAAAAATCTGACTCGTATCTTAGTGAAGACTTCTGGGAAAATCAGTAAACCAATCATACCAGCAGGAAATTACATTTCTGGGGGATGTTCTGTACACCATCTGTGTATAGAACTCTCCCAGGCTGCCATATTGCGTTTGACAGAAATTGACAGTGCTGCAGGTTGAAAAGGAAAGGTCATTTTAATAACACTCAATTGCAATATGACGTGTGTAGCAATTATTACGCTATATCATTATTATTATTTTTTTCTCACAAAAGTTTCTTCCATTTAATTTCTTCCAGCATGTATATACACTGTTATTTTCATATATAGAAATGTTTGTGTCTGAACCAGAACCTACATGGAAGAAAAATATATTTGAAATATATTTTAAAAATATTCTTCCCAAATATATTACCATAAATTTGAAACACTACAATTTTGGCCATAGTCAATATATTTCAAAATATATTTCAACACACACATACACACACATATATATATATATCCTAGATTGTAAGCTCCAAGGATCAGGGCCTTCCAAACCCTATTGTATTGAACTGTATTGTTGCTGTATTGTCTCCCGTTATATTGTAAAGCGCTGAGCAAACTGTTGGCGCGATATAAATCCTGTATAATAATTGTATATATATATATATATATATATATATATATATATAGAAATGCGTTTTTTATATATTAAAAAATATATGAAAAGTATTTTTAAAAATATATATTTTTTAAATACATTCTTCAGATTTTTTTGAACATATAAAAAAGTACTAATTTTAACATAGATTTTTACATATATTTGTAAATGCATTCCAAAAATGCAGATTAAATGTATTTTTAAAGACATACAGTATATCTGAAAATTTATTTAAAAAAATATTTTTGATATATTTTGTGATTATAACGCATTTCAACATACCTCCTAGATCAGTGATGGCGAACCTTTTTGAGCCCGAGTGCCCAAACTGCAACCCAAAACCAACTTATTTCTTTCAAAGTGCCAACACTGCAATGAAACCTGAATATCGAGCTTTTGGTTTAGAAAAAACAACTCGTACAGTAGTGCAAACTAATTAACAGTACAGGGATGACCAGAGACTGCGGACACAGTACAGGGATGACCAGAGACTGCGGACACAGTACAGGGATGACCAGAGACTGCGGACAGTACAGGGATGACCAGAGACTGCGGACAGTACAGGGATGACCAGAGACTGCGGACACAGTACAGGGATGACCAGAGACTGCGGACACAGTACAGGGATGACCAGAGACTGCGGACACAGTACAGGAGATGACCAGAGACTGCGGACACAGTACAGGAGATGACCAGAGACTGCGGACACAGTACAGGAGATGACCAGAGACTGCGGACACAGTACAGGAGATGACCAGAGACTGCGGACACAGTACAGGGATGACCAGAGACTGCGGACACAGTACAGGGATGACCAGAGACTGCGGACACAGTACAGGGATGACCAGAGACTGCGGACACAGTACAGGGATGACCAGAGACTGCGGACACAGTACAGGGATGACCAGAGACTGCGGACAGTACAGGGATGACCAGAGACTGCGGACAGTACAGGGATGACCAGAGACTGCGGACACAGTACAGGGATGACCAGAGACTGCGGACACAGTACAGGGATGACCAGAGACTGCGGACACAGTACAGGAGATGACCAGAGACTGCGGACACAGTACAGGAGATGACCAGAGACTGCGGACACAGTACAGGAGATGACCAGAGACTGCGGACACAGTACAGGAGATGACCAGAGACTGCGGACACAGTACAGGGATGACCAGAGACTGCGGACACAGTACAGGGATGACCAGAGACTGCGGACACAGTACAGGGATGACCAGAGACTGCGGACACAGTACAGGGATGACCAGAGACTGCGGACACAGTACAGGGATGACCAGAGACTGCGGACACAGCACAGGGATGACCAGAGACTGCGGACACAGCACAGGGATGACCAGAGACTGCGGACACAGCACAGGGATGACCAGAGACTGCGGACACAGCACAGGGATGACCAGAGACTGGGGACACAGCACAGGGATGACCAGAGACTGGGGACACAGCACAGGGATGACCAGAGACTGGGGACACAGCACAGGGATGACCAGAGACTGGGGACACAGCACAGGGATGACCAGAGACTGGGGACACAGCACAGGGATGACCAGAGACTGGGGACACAGCACAGGGATGACCAGAGACTGGGGACACAGCACAGGGATGACCAGAGACTGGGGACACAGCACAGGGATGACCAGAGACTGGGGACACAGCACAGGGATGACCAGAGACTGGGGACACAGCACAGGGATGACCAGAGACTGGGGACACAGCACAGGGATGACCAGAGACTGGGGACACAGCACAGGGATGACCAGAGACTGGGGACACAGCACAGGGATGACCAGAGACTGGGGACACAGCACAGGGATGACTGCTGACCTTTGGGGAGGGAGGGGGAGCGGGTACCTGAATTTGACAGGTACCCGCTCTTACTTCCACAGAGTTTTTTTTTTTATCTTACCTGTTCCTTTATCCAGCCGCGCTCTGTCTTCCCGGCTTCTGTAGTGTGGGCGCTCGTCGGACAGCCGGATGCCCAGTGCGCATGCGCGAGAAGCGCTGCGCTTTGTGATTGGTCCAGCGGCTTCTGGGATCTGTCATGTGTCCCAGGTACCGCCTTACCATTCACAAGGAGCACTGCTTCTTGTGCATGCGCACTTGGGACCCGGCTGTCACGCACACTACAGCCGGGAAGACAGCGCGCCGCTGGATTCTCCTGGCGTGCCCACAGATAAGGCTCGGCGTGCCGGCTGTGGCACGCGTGCCACGGGTTCGCCACCACTGTCCTAGATTGTAAGCTCGAAAGAGTCGGGCCCTCGAACCCCTTGTGTATTGTTTTGTTACTGTATTGTCTCATGTACTGTCCCCCACTATAATGTACAGCGCTGAGCAAACCTTTTGGCACTATATAAATAATGTATAATATATATATATATATATATATATATATATATATTGAATACGGCCAAAATTGTAGTATTTCAAATATATGTCAATATATTTGGGAAGAATATTTTAAAATATACATCACATATATTTTTCTTCCATGTGGGAATGCCAACATTGAGTACTGAGTATAGATGAGTTGTGGTAACATCAAAACAATCATTTTATAAATTGCTTAGTTTACGAGTACTTTTAAGCCTGAGATGCAAACACAGAATGAATAGGCTGCATGTGATCCTGTGGTTGGCTCCCTGCTGCTCTCTGTCCTCTTCCCCACCCTGCTGCCTTTGCATTCTCCCTCTGCAATTGGATGACCAATCCCATTTTCTCTTCCCTCATTATCCTTTGAAATATTCAAGTGAAGTATCAAGCTGGCAGTGTCCTTTTCTCAGTGCCACCCTCTGCCAGCTCAGTGCTTGCCAAGTTTGCAGCCAGGACAAAAGTACCCCCATTTACATGTTTCGGGGCCTTCCTGAAGTAATAGTTGTATCTGTACGGTGACCCGACATCCGATGTAGGTAGATGTGTTCGGTTGCATGGTCTGATCTAGTCGATACTTGTAAATACAATTGGTCTTTATTTTATCAATAAAAAACGTTTTATCAGCACTTATCGGTGCGCTTTTTTCTTTAATGCCCACTCCCATTCTTCGGATATATATGGAGCTGGTAAGGAGGAGCTGACTTCTTCAGTACTGGTGAGGTGCGCTACATCGGAAGATTTGACAGTCCTTAGAATGTTCACAGTCTGAAGATAAAAGATGTTTCTTCTGATTGGATCAATATATGTCACTCGTGTGTCTGCCTGAACCGTGGTGTCACATAACACAGAAAAGAGATCACGATCCTCTGCTTTTATTTCACTAATTACAATTTTAATTGGAGTTTAAGAAGCTTTGTGCGAATGCCGTCCCGTCCCCCAAAGTGTTTTCTTGTGTTGTTCTTCAACGGTTTCCATCCCATGGATCTCTTGGCGAGCCAGCCGGGGTCTCTAGTTCTACACATCACAGAATATTGTCCTAATGATGTTCTATGTAGGAGTACCAAGTCTCTCACATGTAGGCTGAAAGCTGCTGTTTGGTAGTACTCTTTCTCAGCCATTAAGCAGAAAGTTGGGCTGAAGCAGATCAGGGAACTATGAGTTCTCCACGAGATATTGGAAACCAACCACTTTCCACCGCTAAGTGAAGTTTTACTCTTAGGTAGTCTGAACATTACATTGGCTCCTGATCTTCCCATCATTACTCCAGTCAGCTTAGCTGATTATTTGAAGTAAAAAAAAAAACTGGATGCATTTCTAAACTTTTGTTCCTGCACAATTTCCAGTCCATGGATCTTATGATGAACCAGCCATTGTCTCCCTAGTTCTGCACAACACAGAATAATGTCCTAATGATGTTCTATGTAGGAGCTCCATGTCTCTCACGTGTAGGCTGAAAGCTGCTGGCTGGCAGTACTTTTTCTCAGCCATTATACCCATAAAAGTGGGTAAAAACAGATCAGAGAACTGTGAGGGCCCCATGAGATATTGAAAACCAACCACTTTCCACCTCTAACTCAGATTTCACTCTTAGGTGGTCTGGGCATTACATTGGCTTCTGTTCTGTCCATTCTTTTTTTAACTAGCTCAGTTGATTAGTTGAATTAAAAAAATGGATGTATTGCTAAACTGTTGTTCCTGCACAATTATGATTCCTTGTATCTTATGGTGAGCCAGCCGGGGTCTCCCTAGTTCTACACAACACAGAAAAATGTCCTAATGATGTTCTATGTAGGAGCTCCATGTCTCTCACGTGTAGGCTGAAAGCTGCTGGCTGGCAGTACTGTTTCTCAGGCATTATCCCCATAAAGGTGGGTAAAAACAGACCAGAGAACTGTGAGGGCCCCATGAGATATTGGAAACCAACCACTTTCCACCTCTAAATCAAATTTCACTTTTCGGTGGTCTGGGCATTACATTGGATTCTGTTCTGTCCATTCTTCCTTTAACTAGCTCAGTTGATTGTTTGAATAAAAAAAAAAAAAATGGATGCATTCCTAAACTGTTGTTCCTGCACAATTTCCAGTCCATGGATCTTATGACGGCCAGCCGGGGTCTCCCTACTTCTACACAACACAGAATAATGTCCTAATGATGTCCTATATAGGAGCTCCATGTCACTCACGTGTAGGCTGAAAGCTGCTGGATGGCAGTACTTTTTCTCAGCAATTATACCCATAAAGGTGGGTTAAATCAGACCACAGAACTGTGAGGGCCCCATGAGATATTGGAAACCAACCACTTTCCACCTCTAACTCATTTTTCACTTTTCAGTGGTCTGGGTATTACATTGGCTTCTGTTCTGTCCATTCTTCCTTTAACTAGCTCAGTTGATTGTTTGAATTTAAACAAAAATGGATGCATTCCTAAACTGTTGTTCCTGTCAAGGTCCTACCTTTCCTCAGGGCTTGTACTGCTCCATGTGCTGGCATCCATCTTAGGTGTCTGCAAAGCATTGTGGGATCCTTTATGCTTTCAGCCTCTGTGGCTCCTCCCCCAGGAGGTGGTGGCTTATCACATACAAGTCTGCTGTTTGTAGCTGTCCATTGCATTCGTGTCCTGTCTGTTGCACAGCAGCTAGCTCCTGTTTAGTTCTCATTGCTCTCCTGGATACCGACTCGGCTTTGGCAAGACTCCTTCCTGGCTTCTGACCTCGGCTCTGGAGACCATCCTTCCTGGCTTCTGACCCCGGCTCTGGCGACCATCCTTCCTACCTTCTGACCCCGGCTCTGGCGACCATCCTTCCTACCTTCTGACCCTGGCTCTGGCGACCATCCTTCCTGGCTTCTGACCCCGGCTCTGGCGACCATCCTTCCTGGCTTCTGACTCCGGCTCTGGCGACCATCCTTCCTGGCTTCTGACCCCGGCTCTGGCGACCATCCTTCATAGCTTCTGACCCCGGCTCTGGCGACCATCCTTCCTGGCTTCTGACCCCGGCTCTGGCGACCATCCTTCCTAGCTTCTGACCCCGGCTCTGGCGACCATCCTTCCTGGCTTCTGACCCCGGCTCTGGTGACCATCCTTCCTGGCTTCTGACTCTGGCTCTGGCGACCATCCTTCCTGGCTTCTGACCCCGGCTCTGGCGACCATCCTTGCTGGTTTCTGTCCTACCAAGTCATCCGCTGTTGCTGTTGGATTTGCATAGACTCTGTCTTGTTTTTGTACAATAAACCTACCTTTAATTGCACCTCCTTGTGTGTCTGGCTCCTCGCTCCCTGACAGTTCCTGCACAATTTCCAGTCCATGGATCTTAAGACGAGCCAGCCAGGGTCTCCCTACTTCTACACAACACAGAATAATGTCCTAATGATGTTCTATGTAGGAGCTCCATGTCTCTCACGTGTAGGCTGAAAGCTGCTGGCTGGCAGTTCTTTTTCTCAGCTATTATACCCATAAAGGTGGGTTAAAACAGACCAGAGAACTGTGAGGGCCCCACGAGAAACCAACCACTTTCCACCTCTAACTCATTTTTCACTCTTCAGTGGTCTGGGCATTACATTGGATTCTGTTCTGTCCATTCTTCCTTTAACTAGCTCAGTTGATTATTTGAATAAAAAAAAAATGGATGCATTCCTAAACTGTTGTTCCTGCACAATTCTGATTCCTTGGATCTTATGATGAGCCAGACGGGGTCTCCCTCGTTCTATACATCACAGAATAATGTTCTATGTAGGAGTGCCATGTCTCTCACATGTAGGCTGAAAGCTGCTGGCTGGCAGTATTTTTTCTCAGCTATTAAACCCATAAAGCAATCAAAATGTGTAAAAAAAAAACAAAAAAAAAACAAATCCTGATCACTTGCCCAGAGTAGTATAATGTTACTATGGTAACATTGTATTGCTCTGGTCACAGAAGAGGAAAAAAAAATCATTAAAAAAAGTAATGCATTTAAAAAAAAAAATGTTAAAAAATATATATTTTTTCACATACTGTCGTCAGTCAGAGTCGCTGATCACCACTGCACTAGTAAACTGCCCTGGGGGAAGGAGGATGACCACCTCCTTTCTCGGACTGTGGATCTGCTGCTGGGGAGATGATCCGGCTGCTTTATCTCCTGGAATCCTGCTGTGGAGGGAGAACGACTTCATGCCCTCCCGAATCCCTACAGTGCTGTAAGAAAGGTAGGACGACCACCTCCTCTCCCGGACTGTGGATCTGCTGCTGGGGAGATGAGCCGGCTGCTCCATCTCCTGGACTCCTGCTGCGAGGGGAGGAAGACTTCCTGCCCTCCTGAATCCCTACACTGCTGCAGGAAAGGGAGGATGACCACCTCCTTTCGCAGACTGTGGATCTGCTGCTGCGGAGATGAGCCGGCTGCTCCATCTCCTGGACTCCTGCTGTGGAGGGAGGACAACTTCCTTCACTCCCGAGTCCCTAAGCTGCCACTGGGGAAGGAGGACGAGCACCTCCTCTCCTGAACTGTGGATCTGCTGCTGGGGAGATGAGCCGGCTGCTCCATCTCCTGGATTCATGGCCATAATCAGTGGGTAGAAGACTAGTCCCGGTTGGGTCTGTCACACCCCCTTTTTGCAAATCCCTCCTCTGGCCTCCAATCACCCAACAAATAAAATTCTAAATATTAACATACAAATCCATCCACAGCATTGCCCCGAGCTCCATTGCCCAATCTGTCCTCCCCGCTCCCCCCAACACCTCCTGCTCTGCATGTCACTCCTCACCTCCAGAGCATCTCCCATCTCCTGGAACTCCCTACCCCAATCTCTGCAATGTCACTCCCCCCCGTATCCACTTTTATCAGCTGGTCCCACTTCCACCTACAACCAAACTTTGGCCATCACCTCCCACCCCCATCATCTTTTGTATCTTGGCGCCGCTGTTAGACTGTAAGCTCTTTGGGTCAGGGACCGTCTAACCTTCATGTATTGAGCTGTCCTGTCTGTATGGTGTGACATATATCCTGTATACCAATTATATATATATATATATATATATCTATATCCTGTGTGATCGTATCATAGACATGTATGGGTGGGTGGGATAAGATGTACTGGGTGTGTGTGTGTGTGGGGGGGGAATAGTGAATATACATGGAGTATATAGAGATAGCAGTGTGTTGAAAAAAGTGAATAAAGCTGAAAATCCTTCTAATAGCTTTTATTTCCATCCACACAAATGCATTGGGAACACGACACATTCTATTCCAAATCAAAACATGAAAAAAATATATCAAATTTGTGTTGTTCCTCTAGAAAAAATGAAGAAAAGTGAATATTAGACGGTTCAAAAAAATCGCAGTGTTTGTATTCTTCTTTACAAACTCCAACATTCACTATATAAACTGGAAAATGTTGGAAGATTTTGCTTTCCTTTGAATGACTTCATGAATATTTGGTTGTAGTCGCACTGTTTCTGAGAACTGCTGTACATCTGTGTTGCATGGAGTCACCCAACTTCTGGCCCCTGTGATCAGGTATTCCAGCCCAGGATGATTGGACCACATTCCACAGTTCTTCTCTATTTCTTGGTTTTGCCCCAGAAACGGCATTTTTGATGTCACCCCACAAGTTTTCTATTGGATGAAGATCCGGGGATTGGGCTGGCCACTCCATAACGTCAATCTTGTTGGTCTGGAACCAAGATGTTGCACGTTTACTGGTGTGTTTGGGGTGGTTGTCTTGTTGGAACACCCATTTCAAGGGCATTTCCTCTTCAGCATAAGGCAGCATGACCTCTTCAAGTATTCTGATGGATTCAAACTGATCCATGATCCCTGGTATGCGATAAATAGGCCCAACACCGTAGTATGAGAAACATCCCCATATCATGATGCTTGCACCACCATGCTTCACGGTCTTCACAGTGTACTGTGGCTTGAATTCAGTGTTTGGGGGTCGTCTGACAAACTGTCTCCGCCCACTAGACCCAAAAAGAACAATCTTACTTTCATCAGTCCACAAAATGTTGCGCCATTTCTCTTTAGGCCGGTCAATGCGCTCTTTGGCAGATTGTAACCTCTTCAGCACATGTCTTTTTTCCAACAGTGGGACTTTGCGGGGACTTCTTGCAGATAGCTTGGCTTCACATAGGCGTCTTCTAATTGTAACAGTCCTCACAGGGAACGTCACACCTTCTTTCATCTTCCTGGAGCTGATTGTTGGCTGAGTCCGCGCCATTTTGGCTATTCTTCTATCCATTCCAATGGTAGTTTTTCGCTTTCTTCCACGTCTTTCAGGTTTTGGTTGCCATTTTAAAGCATTTGCGATCATTTTAGCTGAGCAGCCGATCATTTTCTGCACTTCTTTATATGTTTTCCCCTCTCCAATCAACTTTTTAATCAAGGTACGCTGTTCTTCTGAACAATGTCTGGAACGACCCATTTTCCTCAGAATTTCAGAGAGAAATACACTGTAACCAGCATGTCCAACATTTGCTGCCTTCCTTCCTTAAATAAGGGCAATAATTGCCACCTGTTTTTCAAAGAATGAATGACCTCACTAATAGAACTCCACACTGCTATTATTTTGAACACGCCCCTTTCAATGAGTGATTCAATGACACAGAATCAGCAGCATGCATGTCATGACTGTTGGGTCTGTTGGATTTCTATTACTCTACTACACCTGCTAGGAAATTATTTGCCATGTAGAAATATCATTTCCACCAAAAACAGTGATTGATCCGGTTAGTGATGTCTGACTGCTATTATTTTGAACACAACTGTATATATGAGGGTATATACAGACATACAGGTGTTTCGCCTTCCTCTGGATCGAATAGGGTTCTGTATGTGGATGTTTTCAATTCATTTATTCATTTTTGATTGGTTGAACTCAGTGGACCTGTTTCTTCTTTCCACCTAGCTATGTCACAAGACGCAGCAACTGTATCATCTTTTCGGAAAAGCTTCTTGCTTCAGGGTTCTCTTTTAACTCCAGTCCAATCCCTTTGCCTAAGCTGATGATGTCATGTTCACATCTGTATTTACTGACAAACCAACCAATAAAATCTCATATAAGCTTTAACATGCTGATATCATTTCAAAGTCATTAAAAATCTGCAGCTTTCAATAAATAATCCCAGGTGATCCTGTCATGCAGATCCTTGTTCAGGGACTTCCTGTTGTAGGGTGACAATGGGGATCCCTGTCTTCGGATTCATCCCCTGGGTTGTCACCTGAGATTACAGGCAGCCATTTCAGCACACATTACACAGGAAAGGTCTGCTGTAGCAAGGCTGGTTGGTATGGTATGGAGGAATGCTATGCAGCCATTGCTGGAGTGCATGTAGATAGGAATTAGCTGCAAAAAGGATGCTGGTGATCAAGTTCAGCATTACTGAGATGCAAATAAATAAATCTGACCTCCAGCCTTCCCTTCAGTCTTGCACAGTTGTACAGTTTCCTCTACTCCACTGAATTTGCTTACTCTGATTTCACTGCACACTGTGAGCGTTTCACAATATGCTTTAGAAGCTGCAGCAAGCAGCTCATTTCCTGGCTGGAGAACAACCAGCATCATGTAGCGCTTTCCTCCCCAGCCTGACTGTTCCTGGCCCACAATTTTTTATTGAATTTTAGTTCTTTCATGGAGATTCACTATCACACATTGACATTACTTAGTATGGTCTGTGTAACGGAACCGGACCCCGACTGCACTTGGGTACTTCCGTTAGGATACCGCTTCCCTGTCTGAACATCGACCACAGACACCACAGCCAACCATACAAGACTAGACAGCACCAGACTTGAAGGAAAACCAGGAAATAGACTACTTTATTTGAACACAGATACAAGATATATACAATTAACAATTCCCCCTCCTTGTATAATGACACAGGGCGGGGCAATCCACACCCAGTAACAAGAGACACACCATCAGACAGTCCCATCAGGGGGGAGGGCTGCCAGAAACACCCCCCACCAAGCCAATACACACAAACACATACTGTACATCCCATAATAGTTTGCTCCCAAGCAAGACACACAATAAAACAATAGGATGCAACCACATGGCATAAAACAATCACCAACCCCCCACCCCAATATTAGGACAGATCACCCTGTACCCCTGATAGGCACAGGGTGACTTACACATAAGTGGGATATGGGGAGCTGAGACAGGGGTCTCCCCACCTCTCCAAAGTGAGCTGTGTTCCATGGGCCCCCCACCCAAAGTGACTCCCGTCACAGTCTGCATGCAAATACAGCCTGCCCAAGAATCCCCACCTCTGAAGACTGACACCCACCCATCAAGGCATTTTGATATTTGCATAACGCCTCCTAAGAGTTAGCCCTCTGCTTCCATCATGAGTACTGAGGCAGGGTTCTGTGATATTTCCAGGAAGCTATGTACAGCACCCTCCAGCCATGCATTGCTTAGAGACCCAGTGATGACAGAGACCCAGTGATGACATCACTTGGTATAAAATAAAGAAAACCAAAAGCTTTTATTTAAAATATGATGAGCCTGTTGATGAGGGGGAAGGGAGGAATCAAAGAAGGCAAAATTTAAGCACATTTAACTTCAGCTTTTAATATTTATGCAGCATCACTTAGAATTGAGGAAAAATGGGACCCCCAAGCCACTGGCCTTCAATGAGGGGGAAGGTGCAGCTGAAACACTTTATATTTTTTGTACCATTTGGCCTTTTCCTTGCACGGTCCAGGTTGATGATTTGCATGTGGAAATATTTATTTTCTCCCGATGAACAGAAAGTCAAGAAGGAAAAAAAATCAATCTTGCGTGAGCGGCAGACTCGATGTTTTATTACCTTTAAAAATGTCAAATTGTCTCGTGGAGCGAATTGAAATAAAAATGTAAATCGGGTGTTTTTCTTCCTCTTTAGAATGAAGAATTCCGGATAAGTGTTTCCTGCGCAGATAATGCAGCACATTTATATCAGACAGAGGCGAAAGTGTTCACATTTCCATTGTCACATTTTATGTATCCGATAATGACAGCCGGCCGACCATACACACTGCTGCTATAACAGTGTATATGTAACAAATCCAACGAAAAATGGCGCCCGTACGAGTATCCGGACGTCTGTGGTTTACACTTCCAAAACATGGCGCCTTTCTAATGCGCATGCGCCTAGCATATAAATGGACGTCGCACGGCTCGGCGTTATTGGCAAATCCCCCCAGACGACGTGCGTGTGCACGAAACGCGTAGGAGGAGCCAGGAACGCCGTGACGTCACGCCGCCGAAGCATCGTGGAGCTCCGGCGGCCATCTTTAACATTGGACGGTCAGTCCACATATTTCTTATACACACTGCTGTGTACCACCGATAGCTTGATTTGTTAATAAATCTTTTTAAATTACCTACTACACTATGGATATGTCTCTGTCTTGACTCCCTTGGGGAGTATCAATTTTCAGCTACTCATCTCTCTGCTGGGTAAGGAGCGTATGTAAGCTTTAAGGAGAAGTCCACAGGCCACCTGCCAAGGGATCACACAAGAATATCCAGGAGCTCTGGAGGGAGGCTATCATACTGCAGACCTTATCCTGACCAGCTGATGACTCTAAGGGGAATTTATATTGACAAACGCTCATTTTACTGTGCGTTCTGGTGAGTGTGCATTTCTTCAGCACTATTTCGCACAGCGCCTGAGCATCAGGAGGATATGAAATAGAGGAGAGCACTTGAAGTCACCTTATTCTATGAACTGTTTCATCTATTTATTTATTCATTTATTTATTTGATCCATATATTCGTCTTTACATAGCATTCCTTTTCTGTAGCGCTGCATCTTATGATTTATATTGTTTTTGGGGTTTATGGTTACCTGATGTTCAGCTGCTACTTGACATTTACAGGTGCGCTCGTACACAATTTTCTTACTATCACATTTCCATTGTGTTAACCCTTCCCGGCCGAGCTGCAATAATGGTAAAGCTACATTATGTTCAATGACTTCCTTCTATCCATGGAATGTGATTGGTTGTAATATCCACAGGGTAGAACAGTTATTCAGTTGTTTTAAACCTTCTTGTGTTGGACTGCATTGGGCCATGTTTGGATGTGCTTGGCTGCATTGGGTTGCATTGGGCTGTATTGAGCTGCATTGGACTGTGCTGGACTGTGTTGGGATGCATTGAGTTGTGCTGGCCTGCATTGTGCTATGCTGGGCTGCATTGGGTTGTGTTGGGCTTTGTAGGGCTGTGTTGGGTTGGCTTGTGTTGGGCTTTATAGGGCTGTGTTGGGTTGGCTTGTGTTGGGCTGTGTTGGGCTTTGTAGGGCTGTGTTGAGCTGCACTGGGCTGTGGTGGGTTGCATTGGGCTGTATTCAGGTGTGTTGGGCTGTGCTGAGCTGCCTTTTAACTGTGTTGGGTTTTGTAGGGCTGTGCTGCATTTGGTTGTGCTGAGTTGCATTGGGGTGTGTTGTGCTTTGTAGATCTCTGTTGGGTTGCCTTGGAATGTGTTGGGTTGTGAAAGACTGTGTTGGGCTTTGTAGGGCTGTGTTGAGCTGCATTGGGTTGCACTGGGCCATGTTGGGCAGCATTTTGAGGTGCTGGGCTGTGCTGAGCTGCATTGGGCTGTGTTGTGTTGCATTGGGATGTGTTGTGTTGCATTGGGATGCGTTGGGCTTTGTAGGGCTGTGCTGAAGTGCATTGGGATATGTTGTGCTTTGTCGGTCTGTGTTGGGTTGTGTAGGGCTGTGCTGAGTTGCATTGGGTTGTGCTGAGCTTTGTAGGTCTGTGTTGGGTTGCATTGGGAAGTTTTGGGTTGTGTAGGACTGTGTTGGGCTTTGTAGGGCTGTGTTGAGCTGCATTGGGTTGCACTGGGCAATGTTGGGCTGCATTGTGTGGTGCTGGGCTGGATTGGGCTGTGTTGAACTGCATTGGGTTGTGTTGGGCTGTGTTGGACTGCATTGGGTTGTGTTGCATTGCATTGGGTTGTGTTGGACTTTGTTGGACTGCATTGGGTTGTGTTGGGCTGTGTTGGACTGTACTGGGTTGTGTTGGGCTGTGTTGGACTGTATTGAGTTGTGTTGGGCTGTGTTGGACTGCATTGGGTTGTGTAGGGCTGCGTTGGACTGTATTGAGTTGTGTTGGGCTCTGTTGGACTGCATTGGGTTGTGTTTGGCTTTGTTGGACTGCATTGGGTTGTGTTGGGCTGTGTTGGACTGTACTGGGTTGTGTTGGGCTGTGTTGGACTGCATTGGGTTGTGTAGGGCTGTGTTGGACTGTATTGAGTTGTGTTGGGTTGTGTCGGACTGCATTGGGTTGTGTAGGGCTGCGTTGGACTTAATTGGGTTATGTTGGGCTGTGTTGGACTGTATTCGGTTGTGTTGGGCTGTGTTGGACTGCATTGGGTTGTGTTGGGCTTTGTTGGGCAGTGTTGGACTGCATTGGGTTGTGTTGGACTGCACTGGGTTGTGGTGGGCTGTGTTGGACTGGATTGGGCTGTGTTGGGCTGAATTGGGTTGTGTTGGTCTGTGTTGGACTGTATTGGGTTATGTTGGGCAGTGTTGGACTGCATTGGGTTGTGTTGGACTGCATTGGATTGTGTTGGGCTGTGTTGGACTGCATTGGGTTGTGGTGGGCTGTGTTGGACTGCATTGGGCTCTGTTTGACTGGATTGGGTTGTGTTGGTCTGTGTTGGTCTGCATTGGGTTGTGTTGGACTGCATTGGATTGTGTTGGGCTTTGTTGGACTGCATTGGGTTGTGTTGGGCTGTGTTGGACTGCATTGGGCTGTGTTGGACTGTGTTGGACTGGATTGTGTTGTGTTGGTCTGTGTTGGTCTGTATTGGGTTGTGTTGGACTGCATTGGGTTGTGTTGGGCTTTGTTGGGCTGTGTTGCTCAATGCAGGCCTAATGCAACAACAAATTAAAATACATTGATTTCAATGAGCCAAGTTCACACCAGCCTGCTGCACTGATATGCACTGGGTGAAAATAGGACATGTTGAATTTAAATGCAGCTTAAGGCACATATAGTAATTAGTCATTTGGCTCCTGCTGTGAAGAAAAAGAAAAATGTACATACAGATGTGCCTATATCCCCCCCCCCCCGATAGTCACATGACCTTCACCATTGTTGCATCCTATCAACATGGTAATCTAGATGGAGATCTCTGTAAGGTCAAAACTTCAAATTTATTGTGAATCTTTCAATGACACCAATCCCGGGAGATCGGGTCTCAAAGATTCCATTAACGTGGCTCTAGTCTCTGGGGAGAGTGAGGCAGAGCTGCGATAATCCTCATTTAACTTGCCGCCATGAAACACAAGTGGTGTCTTCTACATCACCTTGGAAGGAGGAAGCTTTCCCTGCCACATCTCCGTCTCCATCTCTGACGGACTACCCAACCTGGATGACAGATGGTCCTCTTGGAAGCCATGTTTACTAATTAAATTTGACCTCCAGCCTTCTCTTTAGTCTTGCACTGTTGTAGCGGCTCCTCTCCTGGACTGAAATGGCTTTCTCTCATTTCACTGCACACTGTGAGCTTCTCACAATGTGCATTAGAAGCTGCGGCAAGTCAGATAGAGCTCCACCTCATTTCCTGCCGCCCACTCCTCCAGACTGATATCCACCTATTAGAACATTTTGATATTTGCATAACTCCTCCCAATAGCCAGCCCACTGCTTGCATCAGCAGGGTGCTGCGAGGTTTTCAGGAAGCTATGTACAGCACCCTACAGGCCCCTCCCACCAGCCATGATTTACCTTTATTGCATAGAGAAGAACAGAGATAAGGTATGTAATGAAAACTGGAAGCTTTATTTAAAAGATGAAATGAAAGTTGATAAGGAGGGAGGGGAGAACCAGGAGAGACAAAATATATGCAGATTAAACTACTTTATGGTCCTTAGCTCTACCTGAGAAGACACTTTTCTCTTTGTTGAGTCCAATGTTTGCAAAGTAATTATAAAGATGTAATTAGGGAAACAGATATGCGGCGTGCAGCTCCCTGACCTCGACGGTTTGTGTCTGCCGGCGCCAGAACACAATTTATTTTTCACACTTTATAAACAAGCTGAAAAGTGGAATTTTCTGAGTGCGCCAATTAGGCTTTTCTGTTAAAGAAGGACATCCTCACAATTGCGTTCCTTTATATTTAGACTCATCAGTTCAGGTGACAAGAGCAGGGAAAGCAAATATAATCATGTTTATTAAGGTGGACCCACGTAAAACTTTACAAGTCCTCAGGGATGTATTACTGATAGGTCACAATATATCGCAACAATATCATTTTTCAGAAACATTCCACTTTTATCATTGAAAAGCCATTTTGAAGTCAGTGAGGTTTCCTAGGCTGAGATGTTGTCATCAGTCTGCTGCAGGCAGGAGGAAGCATTTCTGCAGTCTCCTTTCTCCCAGTGATCAGACTGTACATTGTAACTTTGTAACAAATCACACGGTGAAAGGTTGCAGATCTGTGTCAGACATTTGTGAACACAGCCAATAACTGCAAACACCAGGATTTACAGTATATGACTGTGTCATCTCAGAGCTGGCATCTCAGTCTGGGAAGTAAATGATGCCTGAACAGATAGATTAGTCCTTCTAGAGAGAAAAGCAGATGAAGGCATTGCCAGGATGAATATTGTGATCTCTCTGAAAGGTAATAAATAACATGAAGTGTTGTGGTGGCCACAGGGGCGGACTGACAACTCATGGGGCCCCTGGGCAATAGGGGATCATGGGGCCCCTGTGTCCTTGCCCAAACTCAAAAAAGCCTATGAAAAAGGTACCAGGGGCATCTCATTGGGCCCCTTACTGACCCCGGGCCCTCGGGCAGTGCCCGAGTTTCCAAATGGTCAGTCCGCCCCTGGGTGGCCATAGATGGTTGCCAGAGACTTACATCAAAATACAAGTGTCACAGGGTGCAAAGGGATGCATGGAGTCACTTGATGACACATGATACTTTGGGGTGCACTGGAGTCCTAAGGTGCACTGGGGTGCACCCGGGTTACAAGATGACAGTATGCTCAAAGGTCACTAGAGGCATGAGGCACACAGGGATGCATCAGAGTCACAAAATGACACAGGAGTCTTTAGGGTGCACTGGAATCCTGGAGTGCACAGAGGACACAAGAGGCACACAAGAGTCACTAGGTAACACAAGATGCTCTGGGGTCCACTGTTCTCTCCGAAAGGACGGGATGATCTGGGGTCCACTGTTCTCTGTAAAAGGACAGGATGCTCTTTGGTCCACTGTTCTCTCTAAAAGGAAGGGATGCTCGGGGGTCCACTGTTCTCTCTAAAAGGAAGGGATGCTCTGGGGTCCACTGTTCTCTCTAAAAGGATGGGATGCTCTGGGGTCCACTGTTCTGTCTAAAAGGACAGGATGCTCTGGGGTCCACTGTTCTGTCTAAAAGGACGGGATGATCTGGAGTCCACTGTTTTTGTCTATAAGGATAGGATGCTCTGGGGTCCACTGTTCTCTCTAAAATGACGGGATGATCTGGGGTCCACTGTTCTCTCTAAAATGACAGGATGCTCTGGGGTCCACTGTTCTCTCCAAAAGGATGGGATGCTCTGGGGTCCACTGTTCTGTCTAAAAGGACAGGATGATCTGGGGTCCACTGTTTTTTTCTATAAGGATGGGATGCTCTGGGGTCCACTGTTCTCTCTAAAAGGACGGGATGATCTGGGGTCCACTGTTCTGTCTAAAAGGATGGGATGCTCTGGGGTCCACTGTTCTGTCTAAAAGGATGGGATGCTCTGGGGTCCACTGTTCTCTCTTAAAGGACAGGATGATCTGGGGTCCACTGTTTTTTTCTATAAGGATGGGATGCTCTGGGGTCCACTATTCTGTCTAAAAGGACAGGATGATCTGGGGTCCACTGTTCTGTCTAAAAGGATGGGATGCTCTGGGGTCCACTGTTCTGTCTAAAAGGACGGGATGATCTGGGGTCCACTGTTCTCTCTTAAAGGACAGGATGATCTGGGGTCCACTGTTCTGTCTAAAAGGATGGGATGCTCTGGGGCCCACTGTTTTTTTCTATAAGGATGGGATGCTCTGGGGTCCACTATTCTGTCTAAAATGACAGGATGCTCTGGGGTCCACTGTTCTCTCCAAAAGGATGGGATGCTCTGGGGTCCACTGTTCTGTCTAAAAGGACAGGATGATCTGGGGTCCACTGTTTTTTTCTATAAGGATGGGATGCTCTGGGGTCCACTGTTCTCTCTAAAAGGACGGGATGATCTGGGGTCCACTGTTCTGTCTAAAAGGATGGGATGCTCTGGGGTCCACTGTTCTGTCTAAAAGGATGGGATGCTCTGGGGTCCACTGTTCTCTCTTAAAGGACAGGATGATCTGGGGTCCACTGTTTTTTTCTATAAGGATGGGATGCTCTGGGGTCCACTATTCTGTCTAAAAGGACAGGATGATCTGGGGTCCACTGTTCTGTCTAAAAGGATGGGATGCTCTGGGGTCCACTGTTCTGTCTAAAAGGACGGGATGATCTGGGGTCCACTGTTCTCTCTTAAAGGACAGGATGATCTGGGGTCCACTGTTCTGTCTAAAAGGATGGGATGCTCTGGGGCCCACTGTTTTTTTCTATAAGGATGGGATGCTCTGGGATCCACTATTCTGTCTAAAAGGATAGGATGCTCTGGGGTCCACTGTTCTCTCTAAAAGGAGGGGATGCTCTGGGGTCCACTGTTCTCTCTAAAAGGAGGGGATTCTCTGGGGTCCACTGTTCTCTCTAAAAGGAGGGGATTCTCTGGGGTCCACTGTTCTCTCTAAAAGGATGGGATGCTCTGGGGTCCACTGTTCTGTCTAAAAGGACGGGATGATCTGGCGTCCACTATTCTCTTTTAAAGGAGGGGATGATCTGGGGTCCACTGTTTTTGTCTATAAGGATGGGATGCTTTGGGGTCCACTGTTCTGTCTAAAAGGACAGGATGATCTGGGGTCCACTGTTCTGTCTAAAAGGATGGGATGCTCTGGGGTCCACTGTTCTCTTTTAAAGGAGGGGATGATCTGGGGTCCACTGTTTTTGTCTATAAGGATGGGATGCTCTGGGGAGGGGGGCACATGGGGAGCCAGAGAGCATGGGGGAGGGGGGGGGAGGGCAGAGAGCACAGTGGCCAGAGCACATGAGGATAGAGAATGGGGGGGAAGGGGGCAGAGAGCACAGGGTGCAGCAAAAAGAAGCTAAATAGTAGGAGTGGTGGGGGCTGCTGCATATAGGGGAACCTATCTCTCCATTTTACTCCTGCAGCTGCTGAATGCCTGCAGGAGGGAGAGTAGGAGAAGCAGGCATTCAGTGGCTGCAGGAGGAAAATGGAGCTGCCACAGCCGATCCTCCAATCCAGGTGTAAAGCGGGGCTGCACAGGTCCCCTGCAGCATGGGGCTGGGTTGCAATTGCGACCCCTGCGAACCCTGTAGGTACGCCCCTCAGATGGAGACGGCAAAGTGACAGGAGAAACACAAGTGCTGGATGATGTAGTTTCCAGTAACCTGAACTGGAGATGCCAACCAGAAAGATACAGCAAATTGTTCAGGCAGGTTGTTGGCGAGAAGTCAGCAGGAGAACTAACAGAGGTTAATAGACAACTCTGGCTTGTCGGGGGGTTCAGGATAGCAGAGTTCACCAATGACAATAGCAGGCAGGTAGCAGGACTATATATAAGAGTACACAGTTGAATCTAGATGTAGTTTTAAGCAGGCTCTTGGCAATGGCGTGGAGTAGAATCAGAGGCCAGATCAAGCTGAGCAACAAAAGACAAAGCAGTACCAAATCAGAAGCCAACTCAAGGTCGGAGTCAAGCTGGTTGAACAATAGTATAGAGTAGGTGTCAAAATCAGACCAGGAGGAAGCCAGGTGGGCAACAAGCTGAAGACCAGTCAGCACTGATCCTGAGAACATACCGTAAATAGGCCATCTGGCACTGATACGGACTCTAGGCATCACACATGTCCAGGTGCACCAAAGCATGCCTAGCCAACACTGCAGAGCCATGATCAGAGATTTGCACATGCACAGATGTCCAAGCCTGCTGGCTAGCAGGGATTTACTGATAAGATCAACTATGTCAAAAGGTCCGAATAAAACTCTAAAACTAGTGGTCTGGCACCATCAGTATGTTATTTTTCAGATTATCATTACACTAACATTAACACTTATTTTTCCAGTTCTTGCAGTTGGTAGGAAGTTGACTTGCAAGTTGACTTTCTCTTTAGTCCAGTGGTGGTATCGCCATCATAAAACAGAATGATGGTGCAACCCTTTCTGATGAATTCTTTAAAAAGTACTTGTAGCACCCTCCAAACATAGAATGCTAGGTAAATTTAGTTTGGCTTCTTTTGTAGTAATTGTTTGGCCTGGTCTTCTCAGGGCTTTCACAGGTTGGGAGTTGGATTGCTTCCCCCCTTCCTCTGGAAGAAGCTTCTGTCACGATCGCACAATCGCCGCCACCAACATGCGACAATCACACGACCGCGACGAACAATAATACGCCACGCCCGCGGCGTCCTTCTCACCAACCCGTGACCGAAGGACCGGCCGATCTAAAACCGCGGTGTGACACGCGTAACAAGGCCCCACCCAGCTGCACCCTGCACAGCGATTGTCCAGCTAATGGGCTACAATCGGTGCCTGCAGCCTGAATGCGCTTGTTACTGGGTCAGGTTAATTACGCAACTAACCCTCTACTGCCGCCACCACTTTTGTCGGAGACTGGGAAACTCCCGTTATCAAATATACACTATAATGATTGAAAAGTCGCCTGTCCAATACAGTCACCGCAGGCCGATTGGGCAGAGGATTAAACATACACAGTAGCGTCTCTTCAAAGGCAGGAATTCGTGAATTGCGAGTAAGCGCTTAGAAACAGTTTAACACTTTCAGAAAGAAGGATTTATTACTAAAAGAGTCAAACAGGTGCAATAAAATATTTACAAAGAAAATGTAACTATATATATATATGCATATAAAGGTACAGCAAAGAGATAATAGGAAGGACGTTAAAGGTTTAAGCTACTTGCCAATATGCCTTGGTTTTTAAGCAGATCCAAGTTGCTGAGCAGGAAGGGTCTTTGATCTCCTCTGTTACTATGTTAAGCTCAGGAGATGTGTGCAGCTCTCCTTAGGCTTGTCAGCCTGTGTTTTTAAAAATCCCTCTGCAAGGGGGGGTGGCTCTGAGTCTGCCAATACCCTGTTTTGGGCAGGACATCAGCGGACTCTCAATTAAAACTAACAGCTTCATAATCCATGATATGAAACATAGGTGACAGCTGACCTGAGGAATGTTCATTTCACTCTGTCATCTTTGACTGTTAGGTTTTGTGAGGTTACAACTTCTTTCAAGTCCGGGGAGAAGCTGCCTTATCTGTTTTATGATTGGTGAGCCTACACAAGTTTCTCGGGTCAGTGCTTCCGACTTAGGTGAGGAAAGTTACACTTTCGCAGACTGCCTGGCACCGGACTGAGGATGCCTAACCTGGGTTGACCCCACACCATCTGTCAGGCTATAACGTTTGCCTCTCAGGAAGGGAGGGGGTAGGGAATGAAAGACTGAGGAATACTTCTAAATAAAAAAAAGGGGAACTCTGCGTCCCACTCTAATGAGCAAGTTTGCTACAGCTTCCACAGCTTAGGGCAGGGGATTCAAAACAAACTGCCTGAATATTTATTAGGTTACAGCCAATCCTGGGAGAGGGGTGTCCAGAAGGGGGCTGGAATGGTAATAAATAGCTTGAGACACTGGTGAGCAAGGTTCCTTCTCCGCAGGAGGGTTCCAGAGCTAGAAGAGCTGCTGCCCTCAGGCTGTCTATGGACTATACTGTTGCTCTTGAGGCCTCAATGGTGCCAGGGATGATAGCCTGTACGGACTTTGCCTGGAGTCGATTAAAGAACCTCACCACAAGGGATCTGGTCTGGAGAGGCGCCGTCTCACTCACTGGACCATGTTTGGAGGAAGTTGGGAGGTGGTATCTGTCTTAGGGACTCATGAATGGAGACCCTAATCTGATCTCTGTGACTCTGTAGTGTTCTGGAAGCTGCACAGGCTACTGGCAGTTGTGCGTAGCACAAGGTAACCAGATGCCGAAAAGACTTGCCCCATGGTCTTCACCTGTGAGGCCTTGGACTGTTTAACTCTTACTATTATTCTAGGAGAAGATCGTCCTCTGATCTTTAAGTGCTGAGCATTTTTGACTATCCCATGCCCCGAACCTCCTCTCCTGTTGAAGTTCTCCAAGCAATAAACTACAAAAAGACATCCGTCTTTCGGTTTACACCTACTCACTAGGTAGAGAATAATGGATGAGGATAGCAAAGGCGCATACCAGGTCAGCAATAGCAGCTTCCTATCCTGAGAGGTCCCTTTAAGACAAAGAACACTCTATACCGGGCCACCATCCACCTCTACCAATCAGCATCACCTTTCATTGTCCTCCAACTGGCAGCCCTGGCAGCCCTGGCAGTAGTTGATAGTGGGGGGCTGATGAGGAGTCGGAGGACTGTGCTATGATCACATTGGAGTCTTTTCCTTCTATTGTGTGAAAAACGCCTTAAAAGTTTATGATGAATGAGGTGGGAGCCCTGCAGGGAGTTTGGATTAATTACAGCTATAAGAGAGGAATATTCCCAAGCCACCTCCGCTCTTAAACGATTCTCATTTATTTCTTGCTGGGCCGATGGGGAGAGGTAAGTGAGGTGCGGATAATCCTGATTAAAGGACGTCGGATGGAAGCCCGTTCACATGTAAGAGGAACTCCAGGGAAAATGATTAAAACACTCTTTCCATACAGGTATAGACAAAGGCAGAGGAGGGAATCTTCTCTTCCTATGTCTCCCAGAGTTCTCTATGCAGCATAGCTGATATACCCTGACTACCGAGACTACATTTCCTAAGTATGCAGTTATTTCTGATACCTGCCTGAACCTGTGTACTTGGGCCCATCCACCCATTCCTCCATTGTTGGAAACACAAGGTTGTCCGGTCTTCGTACATGAACTGCCCAGCTGACCTGGGCCCACTCCCCAAACCCCCCACCTGCTCAACCGGGTCCCTGAAACATGATACTGTCAGAGGTGGAGCTAGAAGAGGATGGAGGGGGGAGTGTCAATCATTCTTCTCTAACAACTAATGCAGATTCTATAGCTGTGAGCTTGATTTTAAATTTCATCTGGTGTGCTGGAAGTGCCAACAATATGTATCTAATTATCCTCAATCAATTCTTATATTCTTCAGTGATTTTCCTTCCTTCTTCAATAATCTTTTTTCAAGAATCATTTGTCTTTCTTTCTTTCTTTCTTTCTTTCTTTCTTTCCTTATTTCTTTTTCTTTCTTTCCTTCTTTCTTTTTCTTTCCCTTTCTCTTTCTTCTTGCTCCTTTTTATTTTATTTTTTTTTGTCTCTTTCTTGCTTTCTTACAGTCTTTCGTTTTTCATTCCTTTCCTTTTTCTTCCTTCCACCCTTAATCTTTTTCCAAAAATTGGTAACATTTGACCTCATTCCAACGATCTCATTTAAGAAGTTCCTCCTTCCTCTTTTCCTTTTCTCCTTATTTCCTTTTTTTCCCTTCCTTTTTTATTTACCTTGTTCCCTTTATCCTTCTTCTTGCTCCCTTTTCTTTTCTTCTTTCTTTCTTTCTTTCTTTCTTTCTTGCTTCCTTTTCTTTCCTTCCTTCCATTCTTACATTCATTCAATGATCTCTTTTAAGAATTAATATGTATCTATTTATTTTCCTTCCTTCCTTCCTTCCTCCCTCCCTCCCTCCCTTCCTTCCTTCCTTCCTTCCTTCCTTCCTTCCTTCTGTCCTTCCTTCCTTCCTTCCTTCCTCCCTCCCTCCCTTCCCTCCATTCTTACATTCATTCAATGATCTCTGTTAAGAATTAATATGTATCTATTTATTTTCCTTCCTTCCTTCCTTCCTTCCTTCCTTCCTTCCTTCCTTCCCTCCCTCCCTCCCTCCCTTCCTTCCTTCCTTCCTTCCTTCCCCCCATTCCTCTCTCCCTCCCTTCCTTCCCTCCCTCCCTCCCTCCCTCCCTTCCTCCCTCCCTTCCTTCCTTCCTTCCTTCCTTCCTTCCTTCCTTCCTTCCTTCCTTCCTTCCTTCCTTCCCTCCCTCCCTCCCTTCCTTCCTTCCTTCCTTCCTTCCTTCCTTCCTTCCTCCTTCCCTTCCCTCTCTCCCTCCCTTCCTTCCATTCTTACATTCATTCAATGATCTCTGTTAAGAGTTAATATGTATCTATTTATCTTCCTTCCTTCCTTCCTCCCTCCCTCCCTCCCTCCCTCCCTCCCTCCCTTCCTTCCTTCCTTCCTTCCTTCCTTCCTTCCGTCCTTCCTTCCCTCGCTTCCTTCCTTTTTTCCTTCCTTATTCAATACTTTTTTTCAAGAATTGGTAACATCTGCTCTCTTTCCAATGATCTTGCTTATGAATTTCTTCATGCTCCTTCTTTTCTTTTCTTTTCTCTTTTCTTTTCTTTTCTCTTTTCTTTTCTTCTCATTGTTTTTACACTTGTTTCAACTATTCTGTAATAGATTTTGGAAGGTCTCAGTAGAATTTTCTGCTACAGAGGACAAAGTCGACACAAAGTGGGGCAGCAGTTTAGATCTTTCTGTTCTGGCTGGCAGCCCCCCCCCCCCAGCACGCGGTGGATTGTCATTACTCTCTGTCTGCTTCAGCCAGCTGCTCAGTTGCGTGTCACCGCGGCGATGTCACTATCTATTAATTACTTAATCAATAAGGTCCTTTAATGGCGCACATAAGATTCCCGTGAGGTTTAAGAGCAGCCAGGACACAACTTCCACATTTACATCTAAATGAGAGAAGGAGTCGGGAGTGTGCTGTCCTATCTCCCAGACTCATCACACACAGCAGTCAGTAACTGAGCCTGGAACACCAGCGCTGCTCACCATTAACCCGATAAAAGATCTGCCCCCCAGCACTGGGAAATAAAACCATTCAAACTAAATGTGTATGAGGAAAGCAAGCCGAGGGGTTGGATAGGAATTGTACTTTGGGATGTTCAACTGCCGCTACTAAATAGAGGGAAGGCATCGGGGTCATACTTTGTCTGAGATTTTGAGATACCCAGAAGTTCTATAGAGATTTTGGCAATAATTTGCTGCTTTGTATTTAGCACCAACATCTTTATTGTACATAGCGTAGATTTGTTTTTGCGCTTAAACTTTTTTTGTCACAATATTATTATATATCACGACTGAGCAGATGAGTGAGGATTGGGATGCAGCAGAGGAGTGAGGATTGGGATATAGCAGCTAAGTGGGCATCGAAACTGTGCAGATGAGTGAGAATCAGGACTCAGCAGTTGAGTGAAGGTTGGCATACAGCAGACTAGTGAATATTGGCATAAAGCAGATGAGTGAGGATTGGCATACAGCCAGTGAGTTAGATCAGGATACAGCAAAGGAGTGAGGATCAGGATATAGCAGATGAGTGAGAATCAGGACTCAGCAGATGAGAGAGGATTGGGATACAGCAGGGGAGTAAGGATCAGGATACAGCAGATGAGTGAGGACTGGGATATAGCAGATGAAAGAGGATTGGGATACGGCAGAGGAGTGAGGATTGGGATACAGCAGGTGATGATTGCGATACAGCAGTTGAGAGAGGATTGGGATACGGCAGAGGAGTGAGGATTGGGATACGGCAGAGGAGTGAGGACTGGGATACAGCAGAGGAGTGAGGATTGGGATACAGCAGTTGAGAGAGGATTGGAATACAGCAGAGGAGTGAGGATTGGGATACGGCAGAGGAGTGAGGACTGGGATATAGCAGATGAGAGAGGATTGGGATACGGCAGAGGAGTAAGGATTGGGATACAGCAGAGGAGTAAGGATTGGGATACAGCAGAGGAGTGAGGATTGGGATACAGCAGAGGAGTGAGGACTGGGATACAGCAGATGAGAGAGGATTGGGATATGTCAGAGGTGTGAGGATTGGGATACAGCAGAGGACTGAGGATTGGCATATAGCAGAGGAGTGAGGACTGGGATATAGCAGAGGAGTGAGGACTGGGATATAGCAGAGAAGTGAGGACTGGGATATAGCAGAGGAGTGAGGACTGGGATACAGCAGAGGAGTGAGGATTGGGATATAGCAGAGGAGTGAGGACTGGCATACAGCAGAGGAGTGAGGATTGGGATACAGCAGAGGAGTGAGGATTGGGATATGGCAGAGGAGTGAGGATTGGGATACGGCAGAGGAGTGAGGACTGCGATACAGCAGAGGAGTGAGGACTGGGATATAGCAGAGGAGTGAGGATTGGGATACAGCAGTTGAGAGAGGATTGGGATATGGCAGAGGAGTGAGGATTGGGATACGGCAGAGGAGTGGGGACTGGGATATAGCAGATGAGAGAGGATTGGGATACGGCAGAGGAGTGAGGATTGGGATACAGCAGAGGAGTGAAAATTGGGATATAGCAGATGAATGAGATCAGGATACAGCAGATGAGAGAGGATTGGAATATAGCAGATGAGTGAGAATCAGGACTCAGCATCTACAACCAGGAGGTTCCAGGCCGGGAACCTCGGCCCATACGGAAGCTTTTTTGAGATATGTCTGTTGATGCGTTTGGTTTGTAAGTACCCATTTGTCATCCTTTTGTAATAAAATGTATTTATCGCGGTACTGTGCTGTTTTCTAGTGGTTTGAGGATTCCCCAATCTGAGGAGGGCTGCAACGACACGAGTGGTTTATTCCATGAAACTGTATCCACCATCCTGATTGGAGCGCTGATGTGATTAGCATGGTTTGATATAACAAGAGTTGCGCTTTCCCGCGTGGTGAGGGAAACACACATGTGAACACGCCTTTCCCGAACCGCGTCCTGGTGTGAAGGGGCCATAAAGGTCCAGCTCACTTCTAGTCTATTCACATTGAATTCAAGCAAGCCCTGTTAAAGGGAGTGTTTTTGGACCCCCAAAATGCATTGGAAACTCTTTGGATTGCCCACCTGACTTTAATTAAAATAAAGTTGTATCTGGACCTCCTAGCAGTGGCGTGGCTTCAATCTCCTATACTACCAGTCAAGGAGACCATGGAGAACCTATGGGGTGTAGAAGCCACCTGACCGGGAACCAGGTTACTTACATCAACATCAATACCTTAAGACAGCAATACCTTTAAGATAGCCTTAGGGGCCCAGAGCTATTTTTTTTCCTCTGCTCCGCCCACTTCCTGCGAGATTTCTGATTTCCCGCACATCGTGCTTTAGTTATTGTCCATGCTGAGATGAGATATTGGCCCGATAAGGCTGTCACTCACCGACAAACAAGAGCTGATAAATCCACCAGGTAGACAACGATGGTCTGGTGTTTCCTGTAATGACATTTATATATTTTGCTACGATTGATCCCTCCGGAGATCCTATCCCATGCCACCATCTCACCTTCGTATTTATATTTTACACAAGAAATTCGAACATTCCTGCCGTAGTCATCGATAGCTGTGTTTGGGAGGGTCTCTATTTATTTTGTTTATTGTGTTTTCATTTCCTTGTAGTGGGAAAGAAGACAGAGATTGTAAATGATGACCATAAACACCCTCCATACTGGCCTTGCTCTGGTTGATTCCGATAGTTTCATGTTTCGGGCACTGGGTAAATTAGTTAGGAAAGCACACACACTGCAGGCATATGCCAGGAATGAATGTGCATTCTTATATGCAAAAAGTGTTGCATGCTCAGAAAGTTGGAGCCCCAATTTATGCACATTACTCTCAAGAATTAAAGTATTCATACTTGATAGAATTAAACATATTTATAGGTACTTTAAAAAAAATAGATTTTAACCCTTTGCCCTCCTGAGGATCCCCCCCCCCCCCTTCCCGACCAGGCCATTTTTTGCGATACGGCTCTGCGTTACTTTAACTGACATTTGCGCGGTCATGCAATGCTGCACCCAAATTATGTTTACGACCTTTTTTTCCCACCAATTGAGCTTTCTTTTGGTGGTATTTAATCACCTCTGCAATTTTAATTATTTGCGCTATAAACAAAAAAAAATACCGACAATTTCGAGAAAAAAAAAACAATATTTTTGACTTCTTGCTATTAACCTCCCTGGCGGTATTCCTGAGTGTAGCTACACTCGGGGAATACACTGCAGCATTGCTCCGGGATCTCTTCTGCACTTACCTTGTCCTGCGCTCCCGCGATGTCCTCCCTGCAGTGTCCCCAGCAATGTCCTCCGGCGGATGCTGGCATCTGTCTTCTGGGTTCCGTTCCCTGCGACGTCGGGACGTACGGGGGACGCAACTGGCGGGAAATTTGAAAGTTGTAAAAGTGACATTCACTAAATACACTAAAATCACATAGTAAAACATTCCTGTATGTTTACTAGACTCTTGTTCGGACAGATTTCAGTGAGTTATTCCTAAAAATTACAGGCCGACAATAAAAAAACAACATATTTCCATGCAAAAAAAAATGTACCGCTTTCAGCACCAAAAATCTGAAATAATCATACCGCCAGGGAGGTTAACATACACACCCGCAACGATTCGCATGAACGGGGTGCAATTCTGATGCGGTGTGGAATTTGCACAGAAAATGCTGTGAATTCTGCACCACATCAGTGTAAACCCGGGCTCAAGGAGATTGTTCGTTCAAGAATGAGTTTGTGTTTCTTATATTTATTTCTTGTTGTAAGTTAAAAATAAAATAACAATAAAACATACAAAAAAAATAATCTTGTGTACTCTCTCTTTATTGTTTTAAGTTGTTTGTTTTGTGCTATTCATTTTTCTTTTTTAAAGTGTAATAACAAGTCCAAAAACAGCAAACTATACTAAAAAAACAAACAAAAAATACTCTAAGGACAAAAAAAACCTCCCTAAGGGTTCATGTACACGGGGCGTTTGGAAAACTCTTCTGAACGATGGAAACTGACTGCTGGAAAACGTAGGTTAAAAAATGTCAGTTTAGCCGCATTTGCACACCGCGTTCATGTGCGTTTGCGGTTTTAAAAGATAACCTCAGGAGACCTTCCAAAATGCCCAGAATGCACTGAAAAATAGTAAAAAATTTACTATTTCAGACATTCTGAGAGAAGCAGAGAGAGCAGAAGCAGAGAGAGCAGTATGTGTTGAGATGACCGGTCTTTTCTGGTTGTATTCACTATGGATCCCATCATGAGCATAATGCTGCACGTTCTACCATTTCCTTCACGCAAAACCTGGAACTGACTGCGCTGGTGTACCGGGTCCATTTGAATACATGGAAAACGCTTTGCATGCATTTCTGATGATGAAAAAAGGCTCTGGACATGGAACAGTTAAAAAAAGCATTCTAAATGCAAACGCTTATAAACGCGGCTAACCGCATTTACACTCGTTTACAAGCATATGGCATATGAAACGCCATTAAACTCTAAGCAAGTTTGGTGCGTTCAAAAAAACGACTGTAAACTCAACTGCCTGTAAATGACGATGTGTACACGGACACATAGGAGAACATTAGGGAGAGTTCAGGGGCTGCTGAAAAAAACGCAGAAAAGCTCCTAAATGTGAGTTTATCAGCTGCAGTGTACATGGACCCTAAGACTCAGTTCATACTGCCGCGACTTGGGATCCGACTTGTGAGACCCTAAATCGCATGACATGTGAAACTCCATGTTAGGCTCGGTTCACACTGCCCTGACTTGGGATCCGACTTGTGAGACCCTAAGTCGCATGACATGTGAAACTCCATGTTAGGCTCGGGTTCACACTGCCGTGACTTGGGATCTGACTTGTGAGACCCCCAAGTCACATAACATTTGAAATCCCATGTTAGTCAATGAGAGGCATCCTAATTAGCACTACTGAAGTCACTCCAACATTAGAAAAGGTTCCTGGACTACTTCAAGGCAACTTCTAACCATAGACTTTAATGAAAGTCGCCTCCGAATCGGATCCTCGTCTATATTGATGTGATTTGGATCCGACATTACAAGTAGATTACCCAGGCATTTTTTGAAAGTTGCTTCAGATTTTTTTCAAAGTAGTACTCAAGTTGCCTGGTGAAGTCACACTGCAGGTCGCGAGACTTTCAGGTAGTAGTAGTGTGAACCGAGTCTGAAAGGCTCGGTTCACACTGCCGTGACTTGCGGTCCGACTTGTGAGACCCTAAGTCGCATGACATGTGAAACTCCATGTTAGGCTCGGTTCCCACTGCCGTAACTTGGGATCTGACTTGTGAGACCCCCAAGTCACATGACATGTGAAACTCCATGTTGGCTCGGTTCCCACTGTCGTGACTTGGGATCTGACTTGTGAGACACCCAAGTCACATGATAGGTGAAATACCATGTTAGTCAAAGGCTTGGTTCACACTGCCGCAACTTGTGAGACCCCCAAGTCACATGATAGGTGAAATACCATGTTAGTCAAAGGCTTGGTTCACACTGACACAACTTGCGAGACCCCAAGTCCCATGACATGTGAAATCCCATGTTAGTCAATGAGCACCGTCTTAATTAGCACTACTGAAGCCGCTCCGACTTTAGAAAAGGTTCCTGCACTACTTCAAAGTGACTTCTACCCGACTTGTGGCCATAGACTTTAATGGAAGTCACCTCCAAATTGGATCCTCATCTATATTGATGTGATTTGGATCCAACATTACAGGAAGATTACCCAGCATTCCCTGAAAGTTGCTTCAGAGTTGCTTCAAAGTTGCCTGGCAAAGTCGCACTGCAAGTCACGTGACTTTCAGGCAGCGGTAGTGTGAACCGAGACTTAATTAGCACTACTGAAGTCGCTCCGACTTTAGGAAAGGTTCCTGGACTACTTCAAGGCGACATCTACCTAACTTGTGCCCATAGACTTTAATGGAAGTCGCCTCCAGATCGGATCCTCACCTTTATTCATGTGATTTGGATCCAGCATTACAGGGAGATTACCCAGGCAAAGTCACATGACAAGAAAGTTGCTTCAAAGTCACATCAAAAGACATACTCAAGTCACATCCAGGGGCGGACTGACAACTCATGGGGCCCCCGGGCAATAGGGGATCATGGGGCCCCTGTGTCCTTGCCCAAACTCAAAAAAGCCTATGAAAAAGGTACCAGGGGCATCTCATGGGGCCCCTTACTGACCCCAGGCCCTCAATAGGGGATCATGGGGCCCCTGTGTCCCTGCCCAAACTCAAAAAAGCCTATGAAAAAGGTACCAGGGCCATCCCATGGGGCCCCCTACTGACTCCGGGCCATCGGGCAGTGCCCGAGTTTCCAAATGGTCAGTCCGCCCCTGGTCACATCAAGTCGCAAAAAATCGCCAACAAGTCGCCTGGCAAAATCGCCTTGTACTGTAAGTCTTTCAGTCCAACTTTCAAGTCGCAGTAGTGTGAACGGAGACTTAGGAACCACTTAAAGCTCATTACAGATCTAAAGTATGTTGTTACTGTTTAACGAAAATACTCTGACATTGCAATATAAATGAAGTGCATGCATTACTGAACATCTATGACACCAATTTACTGAGCTATGTAAAATTGCCACAAGATTAAGTTCTGATAACTTCAGTTATCCAAATCATGCCGGCAAAAATCCTGTTTTTAAATTTTTTTTTTTCTAGAAACGTGAATTTTCACTTTGTTTCACCTCATTCAGTAAGAAATGTGACAATTCACTTTGCAAAGTGATAATTCAATTTAAAGCCCAACTCCAGGCAAAAAAAAAAGTTTGTTTTCCCTTGCAGTGAGGCCAACTGCTCATTTTGTCCAGGGAAGAGGAGAGAGGTGTATACTTACTGGATCCTCCACTCCGCTGGCAAACAGCACTACCCCATGATCCAGCAGTGGACTGTTCCTGCCATCCTCATGTCCTTAGCAAGTCTTTTGGCGTGATGAAGTCAGAAACAGTCCACCGAGGAGCCACAAGGACTGGTCCTGTGTGGGAGGATTGGAGGATTAGGTAAGTATATCTCTGATCTCCAATCCCTAGACCAGGGGTTATCAAACTTTCTAAAGAAAGGACCAGTTTACTGTCCTTCAGACTTTAGGGGAGCCGGACTGTACCCAGTGGGAGTATATAATGCCTGATCTTTGGTATTAGGGGGAGAAATAGTTGGTGTCAGTGGCAGTAATAGTGCCCCATTTTCGTTGTCAGTGGAACGAATTATGCCCCATTGCTGGTGACAGTGGAAGAATAGTTCCCCATTGTTGGTATCAATGGAAGGAATAGTTCCCCATTGTTGGTGTCAATGAAAGAAATAGTGCCCCCTTGTTGATGTAAATGGGAGGAATAGTGCCCCATCATTGGTGTCAGTGGGAGGAATAATGCCCCATCGTTGGTGTCAATGGAAAGAATAGTGCCCCATCGTTGGTGACAGTGGACGGAATAGTGCCTCATCACTGGTGTCATTGGAGGGAATAGTGCCCCCTTGTTGGTGTCAATGAAAGGAATAGTACCCCCTCGTTGTTGTCAATGAAAGGAACAGTGCCCCCTCGTTGATGTAAATGGGAGGAATAGTTCCCCATCATTGGTGTCATTGGAAGGAATAGTGCCCCATCACTGGTGTCAGTGAGAGGAATAGTGCCCCCTTGTTGGTGTCAATAAAAGGAATAGTGCCACGTCATTGATGTCAATGGGAGGAATAGTGCCCCATCGTTGGTGACAGTGGAAGGAATAGTGCCCCATCGTTGGTGTCATTGGAAAGAATAGAGCCCCCTCATTGATGTCAATGAAAGGAAAAGTGCCCCCTCATTGATGTCAATGGGAGGAATAGTGCCCCCTCGTTGTTGTCAATGAAAGGAACAGTGCCCCCTTGTTGATGTAAATGGGAGGAATAGTGCCCCATCGTAGGTGACAGTGGAAGGAATAGTGCCTCAACATTGGTTTCATTGGAAAGAATAGAGCCCCCTCATTGATGTCAATGAAAGGAAAAGTGCCCCCTCATTGATGTCAATAGGAGTAATGGCGCTCCATCGTTGATGTCAATGGAAGGAATAGTGCCCCATGACTGGTGTTAGTGAGAGGAATAGTGCCCCCTCGTTGGTGTCAATAAAAGGAATAGTGCCCTGTCATTGATGTCAATGGGAGGAATAGTGTCCCATCGTTGGTGACAGTGGAAGGAATAGTGCCCCATCATTGGTGTCAGTGGAGGAATAGAGGTACTCATTGATGTCAATGAAAGGAAAAGTGCCCCCTCATTGATGTCAATGGGAGTAATAGCGCCCCATCGTTGATGTCAATGGAAGGAATAGTGCCCCATCATTGGTGTCAATGGGAGGAATAGCGCCCCATCGTTGATGTCAATGGAAGGAATAGTGCCCTATCATTGGTGTCAATGGGAGGAATAGCGCCCCATCGTTGATGTCAATGGAAGGAATAGTGCCCTATCATTGGTGTCAATGGAAGGAATAGTGCCCCATCGTTGATGTCAATGGAAGGAATAGTGCCCCATCGTTGGTGTCATTGGAAAGAATAGAGGTACTCATTGATGTCAATGAAAGGAGACTTGTGCCTGAAGGGTTGGATAAAGGCAAGCAAAGGGCCGCAGTTGGGGACCACTGCTCTGGACAAAAACAAGCAATTAACCTGTGCAGTGCAGGCACAGACCCACTGCATAGGAAAACGTTCTTTTTGCCTGAGTTGGGCTTTAAAAATGAACATTCCCTGCCTCTTTAGTAAACCAACCCTGCTGCATCTTATGATCTTCTCAATGGTTTGCCAGCTGCAAACACATAGCAGGACCTGAGATTTTCTATGACCTCTTGGCTTCACCTCCGCTGGCTGCACAGTTCACAGGCTTTTCCACACCTCCCCCTCTGCATAGAACAAGGTGACTTATCCCAGCCCTGCCCAATCTTATCTCTTCTCATTTGATTGACAGGGGGATTTAGTAAAGCAAATTTCTCCCATCCCTAGTTGTCACCAATGACTACCTAACCCAATGTTTCCAGCTAAGGAATGAGGGAGATGTAGCACTGGCGTAATTAGAGCCATAGCAGTCAATGCAGCTACTATGGGGTCTGGGGTGGGATGGAGGCACGCCAAGGGCATTGTTAAGGGATCTTAAACATAGAAAATCCATGTGCATGTGAAGATAACACGGATCTACTACTTTATCACTAACCCAAGATCCTGGGCTGTCACCAGACATACGTCTCCCTTTCCGTCTCCCATCTGTGAGTGTATTTATTGCCTTCAGAGCTTCTGGTCATCCTGGCCTCGTCTTTGATATTAATCCTGTATGCCTAATGCAGTCTTCCTGAGGCTTAAAAAAAACAAGCTAAAAACTGAAAAGATATTTAATTTTTGTAATTCTGCAAACCAGAGTGCATAGAAGCACTAATAACTAATAATAAATGTCATTGTAGCAAACCCCCTAAGGAGCCATTAGTGAACGGACTCTCGTCCCCCCAAGTAAAGCACACACAGCCAGGCACACAGCAATTTCTTCATTCTTCCACTGACTTGGGGTGTCTTTTTAGGGTTTTTATTGTAACATTGAACTTGGATTGGGTGAATGGAGCATGGGATACCCCAAAACTGGTGAGCTGAATACTATGAGGGCTCCTTAGCTTTCTTGCTGAACTGTACAGAAATGTCCCACAGAATCTCTATTCCTGATGGTGACTATGACTTCTCCTAATGACAAAAATCTACAGAAAGTCACTTATTCTCCAGCACTGGGGTCATCTACTCACATGGCCACAGGATCACTGATTGCCAACTTCTGATATCCACTGGGCTCCTTTCAGTGAGGAAGATGGTCCCACTGACTTCCTCCTGGTTCTCTCCAGGGAGCTTTTCCAGACCCAACCTGATTCCAAGACTTTAGCTTGTGAATAGGCCCCCCTGGCTAGAGCTTGGCTGGGACCTTGACGTCTTCTCCATGGCACCTCTAGCACACCTGCCTCAGGGGCAGAATCCCTGTACAGGAGTCTCCTCCATTGGGACTGGACCTAGGAACTCTCTATGTCTGTCCCAGGCCTCCAACTATTTATGGGCTTTCCAGCCACCTTCTGGGCGCACCTCACCAAGGATTAGCTGGGTACCCATAAATATTCAGCCTATTCTGTTCTTCCTCCCACTATGATTCTAGAATCATAGGTATATTTTATGAGAAAATCAGTTACACTATTCCTTCAACTAACACTGCCAGGTGTCGCAGAGAGAGGTCACTAGGGGGCCCCATCAGAAATTTGCTATGTGGCCCTGTGAATTGTAGTTACACCCCTGAGATGTAGTGTGATTTATGGAATATTTCTCTGAGTATTTGGCTTGTATTTGAGTTGCTTGGATTTACCTCTCAGTTGCTTGAGGAGCATGGAGCTCCTTTTGCATTCACATTGACTTGCATCCATATTGACCTGCACATGGAAAAATGCTTTTCTGTCTTTGGGGTGTTTGTTTGCTTTATTTAGATAATTCTCTAATTTAATACTTCTGTTTTCTCACTCCACATTACCCTGGGAATTCAAAGGGTCAACATTTCCAGAACAAAGCCTCGAAGGCAGATAAGAATAATGTAATATTCATTGAAAGATGACTGGCCATATCACCAGAGCGCAGTTTATTGTCCATTGTTCCCGCAGATTGCAGCGACCGGCCTCCCGGGCCCTCGGTGCACTGTTAGCCTTCTATGTACATTCCATTTAGTTCATCTCGGTTTCTCATCTATCTAATGATGTGTATCGCGGTTTGATAATTAATCCAGATAATGGGGGGGAGGTGGGGTCGTGGCTCTGGAACCTGAACATTGTCCCACTTCCCATTATGAGGACGGCAGAGTTTTATTCATGGTGTTTAGAAGGAGTCTTTACAATGGAGTACTGAGAAAGATATAATGATATGGAAGACCTTGAGAAATCCTTTGGAAAAAGCTTCAACGTGTTGGGAGAATATTCAATTTTATAAAGGTTTGTTCTTCTACTAACACCATTGACCAATGAAGGTCTTCCACTATTTGCTCCTTTGGCCATTAGGCCTTTCATGTTCTCTCTGGGTGGCTATATTGGCATATTTAATATTAAGATTGTTGATGTTTTGAGAAACAGATCTGCACTCCCCTCGCTAGCTCCGGGGATTTTATCTTTTCGGGAAATCTTTCCATTATCCCCACAAGAGGTTGAGACTTGTAATTGTCCACGCTCTTGGCTCGGCGCTATGGCTTCTATTAATCCATCGGGATAACAGTGACAGATCTGTACAGAGAAGGCGGCTACATAATTCATGAGGATCCCGGACTCCGGGACTCTGCCAGGCCAATTTAAACTACCAGCAGATATTGTTAATGCCTCATTGGCCCTCGGCGCGGATGTATGTGGGAATGTGGCGGTGAGACTCTCCTCTGTTGCTCATCTTCAGGCAGATGTCACAGAGATACCGTGTCATTGCAGAAGAGGATAGATGCCTGGCAGAGATTGTTTAATTGGCTATCAAAGAAGGACAGTCACTAATGCTCGGCATTAAAGGGGTTAGCTGGGATTTAGAAAGAGCAGCCAGTTGTGTTCCTTAATATTCAAACTTATATTACCAACTGGCTGCAGGTAACAAAGTGTCCAGCTTTATGCGCTGTGCTGGCAGTGAGGTCGAGGGAGTGGGGGATCCCATTCAGAGCTGCATATACTCAATGGTGAGTATATAGAGGGCACACATGGACACACAGACACACATATACTGTATATTTATTATTATTATTATTATTATACAGTATTTATAAAGCGCCAATAGTTCGCTCAGCGCTGTACATTACAAAGGGGGACAGAACATGTGACAGAACAATACCAATACAATGCAAAACAGGAGGGGATCGAGAGCCCTGCTCTTTCGAGCTTACAATCTAGGAGGGAGGGGATGGTGGCACAGGAGGAGATAGCTGTGGGGGATGGAGTGGTAGGAAGAGTGGAGGAGGTCGGCAAGTTAGCAGGGGGTGGGGTAGGCTTCCCTGAAGAGATGGGTTTTCAGGGTGCGCCTAAAGGAGAGGAGAGTAGGTGATAATCTGATGGGTTGGGGCAGGGAGTTCCAGAGGATGGGTGACACCCTGGAGAAGTCCTGGAGGCGGGCATGGGAGGAGGAGACCAGGGAACTAGAGAGAAGGAGGTCTTGTGAGGAGCGGAGTGTGCGTGTTGGGTGGTACTTGGATATTAGGTCAGTGATGTAGTTCGGGGCAGTATGGTGGACGGCTTTGTACGTCAGTGTTAGGATTTTGAATTTGATCCGTTGCGCAATCGGAAGCCAGTGGAGGGATTGGCAGAGGGGGGTGGCGGAGATGGAGCGGTTGGAAAGGTGAATGAGTCTGGCAGCCGTATTCAGGATGGACTGAAGTGGGGATAGCCAGCGGCGAGGCAGGCCAGTGAGGAGGGAGTTGCAGTAGTCGAGTCGTGATATGATGAGGGAGTGGATGAGCTGTTTAGTGGTTTCTGGGGTTAGGAACGTGCGGATTCTGGAGATGTTGCGGAGGTGGAGTCTGCACGAGTTTGTTAAAGATTGGACTTGGGGTTGGAAGGATACAGTTGTGGCCAAAATTATTCAACCCCCAATGCTGTAAAGGGGTTTAGGGACTATAGTGTACATTTGGAATTGTATTCAGAATCAAATCCTACAAGGACGTTGTAACTACCCAAATGCAACTAAAATGACATCAATTGTTTATGTAATACAGTAGTAAATGGTTCTTATGTGGTTTCTTCATTGCCACAATTATTCAACCCCTTAAAGACTACCACTCTGAAGAACAGAGGTTCATACAGGTGCTTTCCATCAGGTATTGAAAACACCTGTGGATGTCACCGAGCAGCAATCAAGCATAATAAGCACCAATTAGGCAGCTTTAAAATGACTGTGATACTCAGCTCCTTCTAGACATTTACTGGTGTGGTTACAAACATGGTGAAGGCAAGAGAATGGTCCAGGAAGACAAGAGAAGAGGTGATTTCTCTTCACAGGAAGGGCAATGGCTATAAGAAGATTGCAAAGATGTTAAACATACCAAGAGACACCTTAGGAAGCATCATTCGCAAATTCAAGGCAAAGGGCACTGTTGAAACGCTACCTGGTCGTGGCAGAAAGAAGATGCTGACTTCGACTGCTGTGCGCTACCTGAAGCGTAGAGTGGAGAGAAGTCCCCGTGTGACTGCTGAGGAACTGAGAAAAGATTTGTCAGATGTGGGTACAGAAGTTTCAGCCCAGACAATAAGACGCACACTGCGTAATGAAGGCCTCCGTGCCAGAACTCCCAGGCGTACCCCCTTGCTGTCTCCAAAGAATAAGAAGAGTCGACTGCAGTATGCCAAAAGCCATGTGGACAAACCACAAAAGTTGTGGGATAGTGTTCTGTGGACTGATGAAACAAAATTAGAACTGTTTGGGCCCATGGATCAACGCTATGTTTGGAGGAGGAAGAACAAGGCCTATGATGAAAAGAACACCTTGCCTACTGTGAAGCATGGTGGAGGGTCAATCATGCTTTGGGGCTGTTTTGCTTCTGCAGGTACAGGGAAGCTTCAGCGTGTGCAAGGTACCATGAATTCTCTTCAGTACCAGGAGATATTGGATGGAAACGTGATGCAGTCCGTCACACACCTGAGGCTTGGGAGACGTTGGACCTTTCAACAGGACAATGATCCCAAGCATACCTCCAAGTCCACTAGAGCATGGTTGCAGAGGAAAGGCTGGAACATTTTGGAGTGGCCATCGCAGTCACCAGACTTAAATCCGATTGAGAACCTCTGGTGGGACTTAAAGAAAGCAGTTGCAGTGCGCAAGCCTAAGAATGTGACTGAACTGGAGGCCTTTGCCCATGAAGAATGGGCGAAGATACCCGTAGATCGCTGCAAGACACTTGTGTCAAGCTATGCTTCACGTTTAAAAGCTGTTATAACTGTAAAAGGATGCTGTACTAAGTACTAAGATTGAATGTCACTTGGGGGTTGAATAAAACTGATAATGCTGTGAGCACAGAAAAGACATTTGTGGTTATTTCATTATAACTGTTATGTTATATTTGTCTGACCTACAAGTGCCTCTTTAATGTAAATGTAAGCAAGATGACTGAATGATCAAAAGCAATGTCAAACTGGCCAAAACACTCAATTTCAGTGGGGGTTGAATAATTTTGGCCACAACTGTAGGTTGGAGTTCAGAATGACACCAAGTACTCTGGCCTGCGGGGCGGGTTTGATGGTAGCGTTGTTGGATGTGATGGAGAACTCAATGGGGGGTGGTGTCCGGGCTGGGGGGAAGACAAGAAACTTGGTTTTGGAGAAGTTCAGTTTAAGGAAGTGGAGCGACATCCAGTCTGATATGTCGCCCAGTAGGTGTGTGATTCGGGCGGAGACTGAGGTGGTGAGGTGGGGGGTTGAGAGATAGATTTGTGTGTCGTCGGCATAGAGGTGGTAGTTGAAGCCGTGAGAGTGTATATATATATATACACAGAGCGTATACAGAGAGAGAGCATATACATGAACAGAGCTTTTGTTTCTCAGGGAATAGGTGCAGGAACTCAATTTCCCCTCCCTCAACCCCCCCCATGGTACATCAAATAGTGGGAGTGGCCAAATTGCACTAACAGAGGGAGGTCTTAAAGGGGCACTAAATACTGGGAGGGTGCTCTATATACTGAGTGCAGAGTTCAGAAGTTCACTACCTACAGATTGCAGGTTACAGGAGCATGCTACGTACAGAGTGCAGGGTTCAGGAGTGTGCTGTGTGCAGAGCGTAGAATTCACAAGAGTTAAGGCGTGCACTATGTACAGAGTGCAGGGTTTAGGAAATACTATTTACAGAGTACAGGTTCAGCAGTGCACCACGTACAGAGTATAGGTTCAGGAGAGCACTACATACAGATTGCAAAGCTCAGGACTGAGCTAAGTACAGAGTGCAGGGTTAAGGAGTGCGCTACGCACACAGTGAATAGTGCAGGCATGTACTATATACAGAGTGCAGGGTTCAGGAAATACTATGTACAGAGTGCAGGGTTCAGGAAATACTATGTACAGAGTGCAGGGTTCAGGGGTGCACTACGTACAGAGTACAGGTTCAGGAGAGTACTACATACAGGGTGCAGGGTTCAGGAGTGAGCTACTTACAGATTGTAAAGCTTAGGACCAGGGGCGGACTGACAACTCATGGGGCCCCCAGACAATAAGGGATCATGGGGCTCCTGTGTCCTCGCCCACACCCAAAAAAGCCTATGAAAAAGCAAATGGAAGGTACCAGGGGCATCTCATGGGGCCCCCTACTGACCCCGAGGCCCTTGGGCAGTGCCCGAGTGCTCGAATGGTCAGTCCGCCCCTTTTCAGGACTGAACTATGTAGAGACTGCAGGGTTCAGGAGCGGGCTACATACAAAGTGCATAATGCAAAAGTGTACTATGTACAGAGTGCAGGGTTCAGGAATGTTCTACTTACAGATTGCAGAGTTCAGGATTGAGCTACATACAGAGTGCAGGGTTCAGGAGTGTGCTATACACAGCGTGCTGGGTTTAGGAGTGCTGTGTACAGAGTACAGGATTCAGGAGTGTGTTATGTACAGAGTGTAGAGTTCAGGAGTGTGTTATGTACAGAGTACAGGATTCAGGAGTGTGTTATGTACAGAGTGCAGAGTTCAGGAGTGTGTTATGTACAGAGTGCAGAGTTCAGGAGTGTGTTATGTACAGAGTGCAGAGTTCAGGAGTGTATTATGTACAGAGTGCAGAGTTCAGGAGTGTGTTATGTACAGAGTGCAGAGTTCAGGAGTGTGTTATGTACAGAGTGCAGAGTTCAGGAGTGTGTTATGTACAGAGTGCAGAGTTCAGGAGTGCATTATGTACAGAGTACAGGATTCAGGAGTGCGTTATGTAAATAATGTGGGGATTAGGAGTGCTACATATAGAGTACAGCATTCAGGAATGTGTTACGTTCAGAGTGCAGAGTTCAGGAGTGTGCTATGTACAGAGTGCAGAGTTCAGGAGTGTGTTATGTACAGAGTGCAGAGTTCAGGAGTGTGTTATGTACAGAGTGCAGAGTTCAGGAGTGTGTTATGTACAGAGTGCAGAGTTCAGGAGTGCATTATGTACAGAGTACAGGATTCAGGAGTGCGTTATGTAAATAATGTAGGGATTAGGAGTGCTACATATAGAGTACAGCATTCAGGAATGTGTTACGTTCAGAGTGCAGAGTTCAGGAGTGTGCTATGTACAGAGTGCAGAGATCAGGGGTTGCACTACGTACGGAGTGCAGAGTTCAAGTGTACTACATACTGAGTGCAGGGTTCAGGAGAGAAAATCTCACTGACCACCTTACAACCAAAAATGACTCCCTCTTTCCCTCCAAATCACCCTTCTCTCCCCCCCTACAGAACTCTCCTCCCATCCCCACATCCCCCTTCTTGACTGTACCTGATGGAGAAAAGTTGCTGTGGAAGAGCAGCTACAGCTTGCCCTTGTAGGAGAGTGAAGGGTGTGGCTGTGGGGTGGGCCCAGACTTCAGGTGCTGTTGCTGTCAAACTAACATGACTACAGTTGCAAGAACAAGTATGTGAACCCCTTGGGATTACGTGGAGTTTTGCATGAATTGGGCATAAAATGTGCTCCGACGTCATCTAAGTCACAACAATAGAAGAACACAGGGCCTCACAAACTTTTTCCTCCCTGCACTGTGAATGTTTATATGTTATGTGCAATTAAACCATGGCAACATCTAATGTTTGTGTAGTATTATGTTCAGCAGACTGTGTTCTTCTATTGTTGTGACTTAGATGACGTTCAGAGCACATTTTATGCCCAATTCATGCAAAACTCCACGTAATCCCAAGGGGTTCACATACTTTTTCTTGCAACTGTATGTAATCCCTCACCCCTTCCTCTGCTGTCATAGCCATGTGCAGGGCAAGAAGGGTTCAGTGCAGCCACTGGGAGAGGAGAGCTGTCATTTGTAGACACAGTAGCCTGGCTTCTGTGTTTACAAGTGACAATACTGAACAACAAGCACAGGGCCAGCATTGTAGGCAATGGAAACCAGTTCTGCCATGTTCTAGCTGAAAAATTCCATATATATATATATATATATATATATACACAGTATATATATATATCTAGAGCAAGGTCCCCTGGCACTTAAGGAAACAAAATGCCAAGATGCCCCCCTCCCCAAGCTGAGATAGATGGAGCTTACACATCCACATCTACTGTGGTTGGTTGGCACAGGGTACCGAAATGTCAAGGTCAGCGAAGCTCTATGATGGGGGGCCCCGTAGTTAGATCGGTGTGAGATTATTTGAATCAGTATTTTTGGAGTTACTATTGCACAACTACAGGAATAATAAGGATCACTTCACTTTAGCACAAGGATAAGGATCTTTATTTTAGCCATATCAAAGCTGAAACTAACTGTCACTTTTTATCCATATTATGCTGTGTTAGTTTAGTGAATTGAGAGTGGCATCTGTCAAGGAGGATAAATGACAGTTAACAGGAAGGGGTTTGGTTATGTGGGACCCTTGATAACAGCTCCAATGGAAGAGAATAGAAAATAGTTAAATTCAGGGATAAAGGATCCTTATTTCAGTCACTTGACTGTAATTTTCAAATCTCATTGGACTCAGCTGAAAATAACTGCCACTTTTTATTTTTATCCTTGTGTCTATCTGGGAAGATAAATGACAGTAAACAGGAGGGGGTTGGGTTTGACGGGACCCTTGACAGCTTCAAAGGAAGAAAATGGAAAAGGTTATATTTTCAGTGCTACTTCAGGGATAAGGATGCTTACAATATTTCAGCCATATGACTGTAGTTTATAAAATCTCATTAGTTGAAATCAACTGTCACTTTTTTCCTTTATCCTTGTGTTTTAGCTTTGTGAATTGAGCCTTGTGTCTGTCTGGGATGATAAACGGCAATGAACAGGATGGGATTCGGTTTGATGGGACCCTTGATGACAACTTGAAAGGAAGAAAATAGAAAAATGCCATACTTTCAGTGTTTCTTGAAGGATGTGGATCCCTGTTTAGGCCATGTGCCTGTAATTTTCAAATCTCATTGGCTGAAAACAACTGCCACTTTTTTGATCCTTATCCTTTAGCTGTGTATTAAGCCTTGAGTCTCTCTGGGAGGTTAATTGACAGTCAGGGCTGGGACAAGGGGTGGGCTGGAGGGGCGGCTGCCCTGGGCACAATAGTTTACTGTAGGGATGGGGGGCGCCTTCCATCTGTTACAAGGCTGACAGGGGTAGTGACAGCAGCAGTGATTTTGACAAGCGATTGACTGCTGGGCATAGGATTTCCTAAGCTTGCACATCATAACTGGGGGGGGGGGGTTGGTTCAGTTAAGCATCTTTGACCTGGGCACTGGATGACCTTGTCCCCTCAATCCGTGCTGTATTTAGGCCCACCGGGCCCCAGGGAGCCTGACACCAACCAACACCAGCCCCCCCACGGAGAGAGCCTGACAGTGACCAACAACACCCCTGCCCCATCCCCACCACCACCCGAGAGAGCCTTCCACTAGAGAGAAAGACACTCACCTTCACAGCTCTGGACATACCCGGGAACGACAATCAGGCTCAAGCAGCCCACAGCCTCACTTGGATCCCACCTGGCCCCCATGCCTGGTCCCCATCCCTTCTTCTGGGTGGCAGTGCTGGCCCCAGGACTGCTGTTTGAAACCACGGGCCCCATACAAATAACCTGACAGGGCCCCCGCCCCACAAAAAACACAGGTTACTATGCTTCAGTTATGAATGAACACAGTGAGTGATCAGTATCGATCACTCATTGTGTTCATTCAGGAAGGAAAGGGGCTGGTAAGTGTGTCATATGTTCCAGACCCTTCACACATTCTCCAGGCTCAAGAATCCTATCCTGCAGCTGCCAATGGTAAGGAGTGGAGGGAAGCTGGCAACCCTGCCGGGGTTGGGGCACACAGGGGGGCCTGGGCAGCAGGGGGAAACATGTGGTGTACAGGAAGGGTGATGGGTGTGTGTGGAGGAGAGGGGCAATTAGTGGAACTGACTCCCTGTATGGCTCTCTATGCAACAGGTGAAAGGCAGCCAGAAGGAGAGGAGAAGAAGCCAGTTCTCAGCTGCTGTAGAGAGAGCTATACAGGGGATCGGTTCCACTAATTGCCCCCTTGCTTTGCTGATCACCTCCCTGTCCACATCTGATTCACCCAGCTGCCTGGGCGCCCCTGCTGGCCTGGGCCCTGTACAGGAGGACTGGTGGCACCCCCTTATCCACGGCCCTGGCTGCCCCCCCCCCTAAACAATGCCGCCCTAGGCAAATGCCTTGTTTGCCATCCGCACTGATGACAGTAGGAAGCGATTTGGTTTGGAGGGACCCTTGATGGCAGCTTCAAAGGAAGAAAACAGAAAACATAATATTTTCAATGTTGCTTTGACAAATGACAGCGTTCAGCGTGTTTTGAACACGTCCTTCCCCTGCGAGCGCAAAGATTAGGAGATCCACATTAAGGCGCCCTCACAGTTCAGCCGAGGTCTTGGTATGGTTTGCAGAGGCAATAAATGATTACAGTTCACCCAAGAATCATAAAAATGCATAACTGAGTAAAGTAAACAAATAAATAGGAACAACGGTCCAGTTACTACGACCGGTCATGAATTAAAGATGAGATTTGTTTCCGTGTACCGCCGCCGGCACCTCTCCTGAAGTGGGATCGCTTAGTACAGCGCCAAGCGCCGCATAGATTACAGTGAACCTGTCAAAAAGCAGGAAATATGGAAAGTGAAGTTGCTGACTCCTTGACTGTCTTTGCTGTCCTGGTATCACTACCTTGTTAGTCTGGATAACCATCCAATTTTTTTTATTCACTGGCTACATGCTTGTTCTAGGGCACTTCATCAAGGAGCAAGGCAGGGGGTCACACAGTCGATGATCCAATAAAAAAACTTCTTACTTCAAAGTACCTGTATATATCTATATGTACACCAGTACAGAATAGAATAATAACAGGACATACAGAACATCCAATGTACAAACAGGTACTATCAGCATAGGGCCCAACAAGAGTCCTGGTGAAATTATAGCATATAGCATTATAGTATACCTAGGAATATATAATTGTTAATAGACATGCCTCCAGATGAATGTTGCAGCAAATGTCAGTTACAAGGGGCCCTGAGGATGATGTGGTGTGTTTGTGTCAGAGGCCTGAAGACAAGATCAGTGGTCAAAATGGTATCCTTCACCTGTTGTCCAACCAGGCCTAGAATGGAGCTTCTCACTGGCAGGAACTGTGGTGTGGCACTGGAATGCAGAATCATCCAGTGGCAGGGGCCCCTGAGGATGATGTGACATCTTTGTGTCAGATGCTGACAACAAGATCAACTGACACGGGGGGTGGATCCTTCAACTGCTGTTCGACCAGCCTCACTCAGAGCTTCTCCATGGCAGGAACTGTAGAGTGGCACTGGAATCCAGAATCAATCAGTGGCAGGAGCCCCTGCGGATAATGTGCCGTCTTTGTGTCAGATGCCGACAACAAAATCAACTGACACGGGGGGGGGGGGGGGAGAATACTTCAACTTCTGTCTGATGAGCCTGGAACAGAGCTTCTCACCAGCAGGAACTGTGGTGTGGCACTGGGACTCGACAACTCAGGGGCAGGAATATATTTTCAGCAGATCCCTCCACCTCCAACAAAAACGTCTTGTGGGTTCACAGCCATCCAATAGCAGAATGATGTTCTTCCTTGATGGTGCAGATCCAAGTCTTTTTTTACTTTTTATGACAGGGTTGGCTTTCTCTGTCTCTCAATAACTAAAGATCCCAGCTAAGGAGGGTTTTTTTTTTAGCACAAAAACTGGCCTAAGATAGATGAAGGGTTCCCTTACCCACGAGATTATTTTGGAATTTGATGTACTGTATTCCATTTTTCAGATGTTTTCTGGCCAGTTAAATGATGTTCAGGTTCTTCAATAATATAGGGTGTTGCTGACATCAGAGCCGCCCTTGCATCATTGTACAGTGAGTAAAGGATGCCATGGTGTCTCTTTTCCAGGGGGTGGGTTATATGACACCCTGAGCTCAATGATTCTGGAAGTCATTCACCCCGAGAAACAACTGACACTCGACCACTGAGCAGAGTTTTTAGGGGACAGCACTAGAGAGGAGGTGAGTATAGCATATATTATTAATATGAATATATTTATTACTCATCAGTTAAACACAGCAATCTAATTATGCCTTCTCTACTTTCACAGGTAAATGCACCTTTCTCCTACCTCCACTCTTAACTCAAAAACGCATTGACTCCTGCTATATTCAGAACAAATGGTGTATTTATATTTGTGTATATGTTGACCAGTGCTCACCTTTAGCTGCACCTGTTTTACGATTGTTGTCTGTTTCCTGAGAAACATCCCCCCCTATTCATGTGATCCTTATCAGCTTCTAATTGGGGCGGAGTTGAATGCTCATTTGAGCATCTCCCTATAAATTTAGATCAGCTCATGGGGGAGATCTCTGATGGGGGGCACAGTCTCTGATGGGGGTGCTGCTTCAGATTGAGTGCGGCTTAGAACGAGTGCGAAGCAGTTAAACTAAAGCAGGAGAACTTCAGCAGCAGGAAGACACAACAACAGCAAGAAACTCTACTGCACGCTGGACAGACTGCAAGCAAACACCCTGGGAAACATCTCTTACATGCCTGAGTCCCACTCAGTGTACCTTTATACAATACATCCCCTCTTCTCCTTATCACATTACTATCCTCTATTCCCAAATCTCATTTTTTTACCCCTCTGCTCCACCCCAAAACTTGTACATCTCCCCCTCATTGCTATCATCTCCCTACTATTGCTCTCATCACCTCCCCAAAATGCCTCTTCCACTCCTCCTTCTCATTTTCCTCTCCTCCGTTCCCAAAATCCATTCACTATATCCCTCTGCTCTTCCCAAACAATTGTATATTGTGTCCTCACTGCTTCCTTCGCCCCTCTACGGCACCCACCACCTCCTCCTATTACTCCACTCTCCCACTGATCCGAACACCTCCACTAGTAGTTTCTCACGCTCCTGCACATCCCGCTCCCATGCCACCTTTCTCACCCTTCTCCTCCTCATAACCGCGGGGGACATCTCCCCGAATCCTGGCCCTCCACCTCCCTCACCTGCACAACACCCTCCCGCCTCCACATCCCGCCACAACTCCCGCAACTTAGTATCTGTCCCCCTGCTCCCTAAAATCTCCCCCCCGTTTTCATGTGCACTCCTGAACGCCCGATCGGTGTGCAACAAGCTTACCGCCATCCACGACCTCTTTGTTTCCCGTTCCCTCAACCTCCTAGCGATCACGGAAACCTGGATCCAGGCCACTGACTCTACCTCCCCTGCTGCACTCTCCTATGGAGGTCTCACCTGGACCCACTCACCCAGGCCTAACGGTCGTAAAAGTGGTGGGGTTGGTCTGCTCCTATCACCGCAGAGCACCTTCCGAGTCCTCCCAAACCCCCCCTCCCTATCCTTCTCCTCCTTCGAGGCCCACTGCGTTCGACTATTCTCCCCAAGCCCCCTGAAGATTGCTGTGATATACCGGCCTCCTGGATCCATACCCCGCTTCCTGGATGACTTCTCCTCCTGGCTACCCTTCTTCCTCTCCTCTGAGCTACCCACCATCATCATTGGGGATTTCAAAATCCCTGTCAACCTTGACAACCCGGACACAACCCATCTCCTCCACTTAACCTCCTCCTTTGCACTTGCACAGTGCATACAATCCACCACCCACTCCGACGGTAATATCCTTGATCTTGTCTTCTCCAACCACTGCGCTCCCCACAACCTCACTAACACCCCCTTCCCTCTCTCTGACCACAACCTGATTACCTTCTCTATCTCCTCGTCCTCCAACGCCTACCCCTCCAAATGTCACACTACTACCAGCCGTAACCTCCGCAACCTTAACCCTGCCTCCCTCCACTCCGCAGTTGATCAACTCCATGACCGCATCCTCCCCCTGTCCTGCCCCGACTTGGCTATGACTGCCTTCAACAACGCGCTGTCAACAGCCCTTAACTCACTAGCGCCTTTAACCACACGCAACATCAGACCCCGACCGCTCCAGCCCTGGCAGACTGATCACACCAAAACCCTCAAACGACACAGTCGTGCCCTGGAGCGACTATGGCGCAAAACCAAATCCCAACAAGCCTTCACCCGCTACAAATCTGCCTTCCACACCTACACCTCCTCCCTCCATGCTGCCAAACAGGCCTACTTCTTGACCCTCATCAAGGCCCTCTCCTCCAATCCTCGCCGACTCTTCTCCGCCTTCAACTCTCTACTCTCTCCACCCCCACCTCCACCCAGCACCTCACTCACTGCCTTTGAGATTGCCAATCACTTCAAAAACAAGATTGACACAATTCGCAAGGACATTGCCGCAACTCACACACCCTCTCAACCCGTCCCCTCTCACACAGCTACCCCCTTATCCCCCCTTCCCCTCGACATAACTCACAGGGACTTCATCGCTGCTCAAACTCTCTCCAACCCCCTTCACCCTCACTCAGCTACCCCCTCATCACCCCTATCCCACGGCCCCACCACTGCTCTGACCTCCTCTTCTACCCCACCCTACATTCCTCATACTGAAGCTCCCCCAACACTCCGCACCTTTGACCTTACTACCATCGAGGAAGTCTCCAAGATCCTCTCTGATGCCCGCCTCACCACCTGCCCCCTCGACCCTATCCCCTCACAACTCCTACGACCTCCTTCCCCCTCCATCCTACGCTCCCTCACCCACATCTTCAATCTCTCCCTCTCCTCCGGCACTTTCCCCTCCCCTCTGAAACATGCACACATCACCCCCATACTTAAAAAGCCCTCCTTGGACCCTAATGACCCGAACAACCTCAGACCCATCTCCCTGCTCCCATTTATATCTAAACTCCTCGAGCGCCTAGTCTACACCCGCCTATGCTCTCACCTCAACGACAACAACCTCCTCGATCCCCTACAGTCCGGCTTCCGTCCCCTACACTCCACCGAAACTTCCTTACTCAAACTCTCCAACGACCTGCTAACCGCCAAAGCTAATGGCCACTATTCAGTGCTCCTACTCCTTGACCTCTCTGCAGCCTTCGACACAGTCGACCACCCCCTCCTCCTCAAAAAACTACACTCCCTCAGCCTCAGAGACTCTGCTCTCTCCTGGCTCTCATCCTACCTGTCACAACGCTCCTTCAGCGTTACCTATAATGCTACCACCTCCCCCTCACTCCCCCTCTCAGTTGGGGTCCCTCAAGGCTCTGTCCTTGGGCCCCTTCTCTTCTCCATCTATACCTCCTCCCTTGGCCAACTCATACACTCTCACGGCTTCAACTACCACCTCTATGCCGACGACATACAAATCTATCTCTCAACCCCCCACCTCACCCCCCCTGGGTCTCAGCCCGAATCACACACCTACTGAGCGACAAATCAGACTGGATGTCACTCCACTTCCTTAAACTGAACCTCTCCAAAACAGAGTTTCTTGTCTTCCCCCCAGCCCGGACACCACCCCCCATTGACTTCTCCGTCACATCCAACAACGCTACCATCAAACCCGCCCTGCAGGTCAGAGTACTTGGTGTCATTCTGGACTCCAACCTATCCTTCCATCCCCAAGTCCAATCTTTAACAAACTCGTGCAGACTCCACCTCCGCAACATCGCCAAAATCCGCACGTTCCTAACCCCAGAAATCACTAAACAGCTCATCCACTCCCTCATCATATCACGACTCGACTACTGCAACTCCCTCCTCACTGGCCTGCCTCGCCGCTGGCTATCCCCGCTTCAGTCGATCCTGAATATGGCTGCCAGACTCATTCACCTTTCAAACCGCTCCATCTCCGCCACCCCCCTCTGCCAATCCCTCCACTGGCTTCCGATTGCGCAACGGATCAAATTCAAAATCCTAACACTGACGTACAAAGCTGTCCACCATACTGCCCCAAACTACATCACTGACCTAATACCCAAGTACCGCCCAGCACGCACACTCCGCTCCTCACAAGACCTCCTTCTCTCTAGTTCCCTGGTCTCCTCCTCCCATGCCCGCCTCCAGGACTTCTCCAAGGTGTCACCCATCCTCTGGAACTCCCTGCCCCAACCCATCAGATTATCACCTACTCTCCTCTCCTTTAGGCGCACCCTGAAAACCCATCTCTTCAGGGAAGCCTACCCCACCCCCTGCTAACTTGCCGACCTCCTCCACTCTTCCTACCACTCCATCCCCCACAGCTATCTCCTCCTGTGCCACCATCCCCTCCCTCCTAGATTGTAAGCTCAAAGGAGCAGGGCCCTCGAACCCCTCATGTTTTATATTGTATTGGTATTGTTCTGTCACATGTTCTGTCCCCCTTTGTAATGTACAGCGCTGAGCGAACTATTGGCGCTTTATAAATACTGTATAATAATAATAATAATAATAATTACTCCTAATATTTTATCTACATAGCTACATATTTTTTTTTTTAAACTCTACTTTAAGTGATTTGCAGCCCTGATGAAGGGGATTTTTAGACTGCCAAAATGTGTTGAAATTTCATGAATTCCTTGAGGCTAAACCTTTTTTTTCAGTTTTGGATATAGAGTTATCCAGTAAATGTTATTGAAGTTTAACATTCATTAATCAATATATGATGATGATGATGATTTTTATTATAATTTCTTGGCAATTGGCAAATTATTTTTTTCTTGGCATACAAAATTGTATATTTATTACTCCTGATATACAGTATAATCTGCATATCTGCATTGTCTTTTTTTTTTTAAATAAATTCTTGGACCATCAAAACATGTTGGAATTTCATTACTTCTTTAAGGCAAAACTTTTTTGTTTTTTGTTTTGGATATAGTGGAGAGGGATTAGGACATTTCCAGGTTTTTATTGCCGTCTGTATTCTCGTTATGTTAGCCAGTAAATTTTAATATTAATGAGTTAATAAATGAATGAATATCTATTACTATTATTATTATTTCATATTTATTACTCCTAATATACAGTATTATCTACATATTCACATATTTGTTTCTTATATACTCTTACTTCCAGTGATTTTCAGCCCTGAGAAACATGTAGGGATTTTAATAATTCTATAAGGCACATTTTTTTTCAAGTTTTGGATAGGGGTTAGAACTCGTCAGGTCTTTATTGCTGACTGTGTTTCTCTTATGGTATCCAATAATTTTTAACGAAGTCTTAAAATCCATTAATTAATATCTATTAATTCAGTCATTTTCTTGGCATTCAATTTGTGATATTTATTACTCCGAATATATTATCTATATATTTTTTATATCAGCCCGAACCCACCCCCCATTGACTTCCCCATCATGTCCAACAACGCTACCATCAAACCCGCCCCGCAGGCCAGAGTACTTGGTGTCATTCTGGACTCCAACCTATCCTTCCAGCCCCAAGTCCAATCTTTAACAAACTCGTGCAGACTCCACCTCCGCAACATCGCCAAAATCCGCACGTTCCTAACCCCAGAAACCACTAAACAGCTCATCCACTCCCTCATCATATCACGACTCGACTACTGCAACTCCCTCCTCACTGGCCTGCCTCGTCGCTGGCTATCCCCGCTTCAGTCGATCCTGAATATGGCTGCCAGACTCATTCACCTTTCCAACCGCTCCATCTCTGCCACCCCCCTCTGCCAATCCCTCCACTGGCTTCCGATTGCGCAACGGATCAAATTCTAAATCCTAACACTGACGTACAAAGCTGTCCACCATACTGCCCCGAACTACATCACTGACCTAATATCCAAGTACCACCCAGCACGCACACTCCGCTCCTCACAAGACCTCCTTCTCTCTAGTTCCCTGGTCTCCTCCTCCCATGCCCGCCTCCAGGACTTCTCCAGGGTGTCACCCATCCTCTGGAACTCCCTGCCCCAACCCATCAGATTATCACCTACTCTCCTCTTCTTTAGGCGCACCCTGAAAACCCATCTCTTCAGGGAAGCCTATCCCACCCCCTGCTAACTTGCCGACCTCCTCCACTCTTCCTACCACTCCATCCCCCACAGCTATCTCCTCCTGTGCCACCATCCCCTCCCTCCTAGATTGTAAGCTGGAAAGAGCAGGGCCCTCGATCCCCTCATGTTTTGCATTGTATTGGTATTGTTCTGTCACATGTTCTGTCCCCCTTTGTAATGTACAGCGCTGAGCGAACCATTGGCGCTTTATAAATACTGTATAATAATAATAATAATATTCTTTCTTCAAGTGATTTGAAGCCCTGATGAAGGTGGTTTTTAGACAGTTGAAATGTGTTGGTGTTCCATTCATTCTTTAAGGTATACCTTAAGGCAAAACCTTTTTTTTTTTTTTTTTTTTAAATTTTGGTTAGGGTTAGGAGGAATTAGAACACCTGTTGGTTTTGTATTGCTGCCTCTGTCCTTGTTATGGAGATTCGCTCTCTCTATTTGCCCTGGTTACTGTTACCGGTTACGCAGAATGAAAGTCAAAGGAAATCCCAAATTTGGGGTTATCGCCAGAACAGGAATAGAGGGGAATAGAGGGGAAGTCTTCCAAGGAAGACTAGCGATAACAAGGGCTGGACCTATGGGGGTGCTGGGTTGGGTTGTGCACCCCCCCCCCGGTCTCTGAGAGTGTATCCAATGCTCCATGAGCCAGTTTGATGCAGACAGTTGATGTAAGGAGGGACTCTTATGGCGACAATCCATGTAAGGGGGCACTCTGACGAGGGTTTAACTGATCATATGTAAGGGGGCACTCGGATGGGTTTAACTGATCATATGTAAGGGGGCACTCGGATGGGTTTAACTGATCATATGTAAGGGGGCACTCTGATGGGTTTAACTGATCATATGTAAGGGGGCACTCTGATGGGTTTAACTGATCATATGTATGGAGGCACTCTGATGGGTTTAATTGATCATATGTAAAGGGGCACTCTGATGGGTTTAACTGATCATATGTAAGGGGGCACTCTGATGGGTTTAACTTATCATATGTAAGGGGGCACTCTGATGGGTTTAACTGATCATAGGTAAGGGGGCACTCTGATGGGTTTAACTGATCATATGTAAGGGGGCACTCTGATGGGTTTAACTGATCATATGTAAGGGGGCACTCTGATGGGTTTAACTGATCATATGTAAAGGGGCACTCTGATGGGTTTAACTGATCATATGTAAGGGGGCACTCTGATGAAGACATGTGCTAAGCTATAGACCTTCAGAGTGCCACATCCGAAATATTAAAACAAAAATAAACTGGAGGTATTCGTCAAAATATATGCACAAAAAATGTAATCATCCAATCCTTCAAGCCCAAAGACACTAGAGAACCCTAAAATTATTGGTGTGTTGATGATAGTCACAGATAGCCCCCAAAAGGTATCCTTGGGCTATAGATGTTTCCACAATTACCTGAATAGACCCAAAGACAGAATGTACATCCACTCCAACACAGAAGTGTTAAAGGGTCCAGTTACTCTACCCACCCTCTAAATTCTCCAACCGTCTGCCGCCAAAACGCCACCCAACCACCCATTTCTTCTCCAGTTTATTTTTGTTCTCTTATGAAGACAGTTGATGTAAGGGGGGACTCTATTAGGGGCACTGAAGTAAGGGGGAGCTCTGATGGGGACACTTGAAGTAAAATGGCACTCTGATGGGGACCTGATGTAAGGGGGAACCCTGATGGGGGCCTGATGTAAGGAGGAACTCTGATGGGGTCCTGATGTAAGAGGGAACTCTGAGGGGGACCCTGATGTAAAGGGGAACTCTAATGGGGACCCTGATGTAAGGGGGGACTCTGAGAAGGACCCTGATGTAAGGGGGCACTCTGATGGGGACCCTGATTTAAAGAGGAACTCCGAAGGGGACCCTGATGTAAGGGGGACTCTGATGGGGGCCTGATGTAAGGAGGAACTCTGATGGGGAGCTGATGTAAGAGAGAACTCTGATGGGGACCTGATGTAAGGGGGAACTCTGATGGGGACCCTGATGTAAGAGGGAACTCTAATGGGGACCCTGATGTAAGAGAGAACTCTAATGGGGACCCTGATGTAAGGGGGAACTCTGAGGGGGACCCTGATGTAAGGGGGCATTCTAATGGGGACCCTGATGTAAGGGGGAACTCTGAGGGGGACCCTGATGTAAGGGGGCATTCTAATGGGGACCCTGATGTAAGGGGAAACTCTGAGGGAGACCGTGATGTAAGGGGGCACTCTGATGGGGACCCTGATGTAAAGAGGAATTCTTATGGGGACCCTGATGTAAGGGGGAACTCTCCTTAGGACCCTGATGTAAGGGGGAACTCTGATGGGGACCCTGTTGTAAGGGGGAACTCTGATGGGGAGCCTTGTGTAAGGGGGAACTCTGACGGGGACCTTTATGTAAGGGGGCTGTAACAGAACCGGACTCCGACTGCACTTGGGTATTTCCGTTATAATACCGCTTCCCAGTCCGAACACCGACCACAGACACCACAGCAAACCATACAAGACTACATGACACCAGACTTGAAGTAAAACCAGAAAATAGACTACTTTATTTTAACACAGATACAAGATATATACATTCAAGGGAACACCCCCCCCCCCTTCCCTGCATAATGACACAGGGTGGGGCAATCTACCTTTAGTAACAAGAGCCACACCAGCAAACAGTCCCATCAGTATGGAGGGCTGATGGAAACACCTCCCCCACCAAGCCAATACACAAACACATGCATCCCATAATGGTTTGCTCCCAAGCAAGACACACAATAGAACAATGGGATGCAAACACATGGCTTTAAACAATCAACAACCCCCCCCACACACCAATATTAGGACAGATCACCCTGTACCCCTAACAGGCACAGGGTGACTTACACATAAGAGGGATATGGGGAGCTGAGACAGGGGTCTCCCCACCTCTCCAAAGTGAGCTGTGCTCCATGGCTCTCACCCTCTGATGAGGTCTGATAGGGGCATCTGATATTGTATAAGGGGGAAACAGGTTTTCTTTAATCATCCCAATCTTATGAAAACCTAAAACATAATAGTGTTTCCCAGGTCATGAGACTTTGTGACAGACGGTCAGTGACTCAAACACGATGACATTATGCCCCTGACTTTTTTTGCTGCACTCCCAGATCAGATAGGCTAAATCTGACCCTGGTGACAACCAGGGATGCCCTCACTTTGAGGGGATTTACCCTCACGTCCTGTTTAGGCTATAGGACAGAAAGTGATGGAATATTTCTACTTTGGCACACAAATGGCAAAAAATGAAGCTGACAGGGGTTCTAACCCCCTCTTACTCTAATAAATTTTTATTTTTTTCCCCTTTAATTCTACTTTAACTAAAATTGGATTTTGGGGCTGCCATCTCTTCTATTTTCTCAGGTCCCATAAGGCTTTGAGAACCCCCCCCCCCCCCCTCAGCCATTGTACGCCACAACACAAAAGTGCATTGTATGGGTTTATTTCTGGCTAATTGCAGTTATTTGTGCTACAATTTATCAAAGGTTTTCAGAAACCGTTACTGTCTAATTACTCGCACCGAAAACGCTTCTGCGACAGGAGAAGACATCTGCTCCTTATTAAACACAAACCGCTCTGTGATGACATCATAACGCCAAACGCGGTTCTCCACATTGGGATGATCTTATTGTACTTGGACAGGATGCACACCACTTGTTACCTCGTCTAATTGATCTGAGATCTTATATAAGTCACATTGTACAAAAATAATCATTTTACTTTATATGGAGACGACTGATTGATTGTTGAGGGTGAAAAGGAAATTATTGAGGAATAACTCCGGAGAGGGAAGACGGGGGAGGAATCCATTCTGAGCAGCAGGAGTGGTTCAGGAATCAGGTGAGACTCCGATGTCTGTGATTGGTGAAGGTGATGTGGGCTGCATGTGCTTAATATTTCCAGGAACCATTAGCGCGGCGCGGCGATAGATTACATCTCCTCCGCGTTACGCACCGGAACCTCCAACAGACTTTACATTTCACAGGATGACCTTCCCAAGTCTCTCCGTATAAAACACGCTTGCCTGAAACCTTGAAGACTGGCGACGGGGAGCGCTTTTCTTTTGGCCGCATAAGGCCCTATTTTTTCTTTTTTTTTTTCTTTTCTTCTGACTTTTTCTCCAATTTATAATGGAATGATCAAGTAATGTACTGGCGGCACACAAGGACGCAGCGAATGATGGCGGCTACTACCACTGTGTGCATCGTACGTTTACAATGACAATAAATCTTAGGCTAGGTTCACACTGTAGCGGGTTTGATTTCCACGCTTTTTTGGGTACGGCAGCCCATTCATTCATATGGGCTGATGTGCCTGGTCCCCCCTCCCCAAAAAAAGGTGCCTGCATTATTTTCAAAACACAGCCACAGGAAAAGCGTATGGTATTCTGCAACATGCGATTTTCCCTGCAGTTCTTGCACCTGCAAACGTGCTGCGGTTTTAGATACGCGGGGGTGCCATCAGGGGCGGGCTGACCATTCGAGCTCTCGGGCACTGCCTGAGGGCCTGGGGTCAGTAGGGGGCCCCATAAAATGCCCCTGGTACCTTTATAGGCTTTTCTGGGTGTGTTTTGAGTGTGGGCAAGGACACAGGGGCCCCATGAGCCCCTATTGCCCGGGGGCCCCATGAGTTTTCAGTCCGCTCCTGGGTGCCATTAAGAATGAAGTATGTTATGGCTGTGGGTGATCGCAGCTGAGGGAACAAATACGATTCTCACACCCACACCCACCCACTATTATTATTATACAGGAGGAAGGATTGAGTGATACAAAAGGTAATAGCTGTGTGTGGGGGGGGGGGGGGTGAGCTGATGGAGGAAATAAATGGCTCTTAGGTAGAAGCAGGATAGACTTCTTTAAAGAGAAAAGTTTTCAGGGATCGTCTAAAGGTGGATAGATTAGGAGACAGCCGGACAGACTGGGGTAGGGAGTTCCATAGGATGGGAGAAGCTCGGGAGAAGTCCTGGAGGTGAGCATGGGAGGAGGTGACATGAGAACCAGAGAGCAGAAGGTCTTGGGAGGATCGAAGAGAGCGGTTTGGTTGATAAGCAAGGGCGGACTGACCATTTGGAAACTCGGGCACTGCCCGAGGGCCCGGGCCAGTAGGGGGCCCCATGAGATGCCCCTGGTACCTTTTTCATAGGCTTTTTTTAGTTTGGGCAAGGACACAGGGGCCCCATGATCCCCTATTGCTCGGGGGTCCCATAAGTTGTAATTCTGCCCCTATTGATAAGAGAGCGGTTTGGTTTATAAGAGAGCGGTTTGGTTGATATTTTGAGACCGGGTTGGTGATGTAGCTGGGGGCAGAGTTGTGGATGGCTTTGTAAGCTGTTGTTAGTATTTTTAATTTTATTCTCTACAGCAGGCATGTTCAAAGTCCGGCCCGCGGGCCATTTACGGCCCGGGGGTCGGTTTAATACGGCCCTCCAACAGCCCTCCCTGCTCTGTGTAATGTGGCCCTCCCACGGCCCTCCCTTCTATGGCAGACAGTCTTCTGCTTGAGAGCAGAGGGCAGTGCGCATGCCTGACTGCGGCGCGTTCTCCCTGGTCTGTGTAAATGCGGCTGTCGCACGGCCCTCCCTTCTGTGGCAGACAGTCTTCTGCTTGAGAGCAGTGCGCATGCGTGACTGCGCCGCGCTGGGAGCGACAGAGGGCGGTGACGTCAGGGCCGGGCTTCCAGCGTGAAGTGCGTTTCTCTTCCCCTCCCGGCTGCCGAGCAGAGACTTCAGCTCCAGCTACCTTTTTCACCCTTCACATTAGTACAGGTAAGTTTTTTTAAAATTTATTTTCAATACATTGTGAAAACTCTCTGTCAGTTGATCTCAATGTTATGAAATGAAAAGTATGTCGTTTGCAATTAACTTGGCATAAAATAATTTATTTGCATTAAATTGTAATGGTTCAAAGAATGTTCGGAAAAATGTTCGGCCCTCCACCATGTTCACTTCATCCAATCTGGCCCTCTTTGAAAAACGTTCGGACACCCCTGCTCTACAGTGTGTCACACTACAGTATGAACCTGGGCTTAGGCTCGGTGCACACTATTGTTTTGGAATCGCAGCAGTTCCCACACCCACCGCCAATGCATGCTGCACTTTACATATGTGTGTGTGGGTTTATGTATGTATGTATTAACATGTTTTTTACTAAAAAGCAGTTGCTCATGTGGACGTGTTACACACACATGTGCGCATGCATGTTGTCCAGTGAGCTCTCTTCGAGCACTGCTTTCTCATCCTGCAAGTGCTTGTTCCATAACGCCTTTGACATTTTTATATAATTCTTATATATAACACATATATACATCTTTTATATAATTATTAATTTTAATTTTAATTTTTTATTTTTTTTATTTTTTTATTTATTTTTTATTTTTTTAATTATTATAATTTTTTTTTTCCTATATATTTAATATTTCTTATGCTTCCATGTCTATGCATACACACATATACCATACACTATACCAATTTTACCAGATATTATACTATATTGTAACAATACTTATTTAATTTTATTTTATTTAAACTTTGTGAACCATATTAAGAAGTTTTTTGTAAAGTTTTATATCAACATTTATGTTTTACTAGTGATTTATCTCCTTTGTTCTTGTATATAGTATTGCATATGCATATCCATCCATGGTGCACTGCATTGCCACACATGCCTACGTCTCATCATATGACTACACTAGAATGAGAGGCACACACCCTGTAGGCTGCATCTCTATGAATTAACAAGTGTCTCTGCTGGGTTTCAGATCTACTCTCTATATTAAATCCATGTCCCATGGTTGTCTATGGCAAGCAGAGCACTAGGCAGCTTTGTAGCGTTGCTCATCCATCCATCCATTTATTTAAAGGCGAGCAGTGCAGTGCATCACCAGGGAAGGATTTTTATTATTTTTTATATATGTGTAACTTTCCATTTATTTATTTATTTTTCACTGTGCACACTTCTTATGGTTCATATGATTTTATGATTGTCACTAGAGATGAGCGAATTATTCAAAAATTCGATTCGGCTGATTCGCCGAATTTGAGGAAGAAATTCGATTCGATGCGAATTTATTCGCTACAAATTTAACTTATAAAAAGGGTTTCTAGGCTTCAGAGAGCCTTTATATTAGTGCAGAACACTGTACCTTTAATTTAAATGCCCTTGGAGATGAGGAAGGAGAAGGATGAGAAGAAGGAGAAGGATGAGAAGAAGGAGAAGGATGAGAAGAAGGAGAAGGATGAAAAGAAGGAGAAGGATGAGAAGAAGGAGAAGGATGAGAAGAAGGAGAAGGATGAGAAGAAGGAGAAGGAGAAGGATGAGAAGAAGGAGAAGGATGAGAAGAAGGAGAAGGATGAGAAGAAGGAGAAGGAGAAGGGTGAGAAGAAGGAGAAGGAGAAGGATGAGAAGAAGGAGAAGGATGAGAAGAAGGAGAAGGATGAGAAGAAGGAGAAGGATGAGAAGAAGGAGAAGGATGAGAAGAAGGATGAGAAGAAGGAGAAGGATGAGAAGAAGGATGAGAAGAAGGAGAAGGATGAGAAGAAGAAGGATGAGAAGAAGAAGAAGGATGAGAAGAAGGAGAAGGATGAGAAGAAGAAGAAGGATGAGAAGAAGAAGAAGGATGAGAAGAAGAAGAAGGATGAGAAGAAGAAGAAGGATGAGAAGAAGAAGAAGGATGAGGAGAAGAAGAAGAAGGATGAGAAGAAGGATAAGGATGAGAAGAAGAAGAAGGATAAGAAGAAGGAGAAGGATGAGAAGAAGAAGAAGGATGAGAAGAAGAAGGATGAGAAGGAGGAGAAGGATGAGAAGAAGGAGAAGGATGAGAAGAAGGATGAGAAGAAGGAGAAGGATGAGAAGAAGGATGAGAAGTAGGAGAAGGATGAGAAGAAGAAGGATGAGAAGAAGAAGAAGGATGAGAAGAAGGAGAAGGATGAGAAGAAGGAGAAGGATGAGAAGAAGAAGAAGGATGAGAAGAAGAAGAAGGATGAGAAGAAGGAGAAGGATGAGAAGAAGAAGAAGGATGAGAAGAAGAAGAAGGATGAGAAGAAGAAGAAGGATGAGAAGAAGGAGAAGGATGAGAAGAAGAAGAAGGATGAGAAGGAGAAGGATGAGAAGCAGAAGAAGGATGAGAAGAAGAAGAAGGATGAGAAGAAGGAGAAGGATGAGAAGAAGAAGAAGGATGAGAAGAAGAAGAAGGATGAAAAGAAGAAGGATGAGAAGAAGGAGAAGGATGAGAAGAAGAAGAAGGATGAGAAGAAGAAGAAGAAGAAGAAGGACGAGAAGAAGGAGAAGGATGAGAAGAAGAAGAAGGATGAGAAGAAGAAGAAGGATGAGAAGAAGGAGAATTCCAAGCCGGCAAAAAGTGTATCTGCAGAGCTCCGCTATTTCTTAGCGGAGCTCTGCAGATACACTTAGCGGAGCTCTGCAGATAAACGTTTTTCCGGCTTGGAATTCTTCTTATTTTCATCCTACTTCTTCTTCTTCATCCTCATCCTCATCCTCTTCTTCTTCTTCTGAGGATGAGGATGAGGATGAAGAAGAAGAAGAAGAAGTAGGATGAAAATAAGAAGAATTCCAAGCCGGCAAAAAGTGTATCTGCAGAGCTCCGCTAAGTGTATCTGCAGAGCTCCGCTATTTCTGACAGTTCTCTGACATTCACTCCATACAGCGGTTGAAACATTGTATCTATTTGTTTCCATAAATGGAAACAAATAGATACAATGTTTCAACCGCTGTATGGAGTGAATGTCAGAGAACTGTCAGAAATAGCGGAGCTCTGCAGATACACTTAGCGGAGCTCTGCAGATACACTTTTGCCGGCTTGGAATTCTTCTTATTTTCATCCTACTTCTTCTTCTTCTTCTTTTCATTCTTCTTCTTCTTTTCATTCTTCTTCTTCTTCTTTTCATTCTTCTTTTCATTCTTCTCATTCTTCTTTTCATTCTTCTCATTCTTCTTTTCATTCTTCTTCTCATTCTTCTTTTCATTCTTCTTCTTCTTTTCATTCTTCTTTTCATTCTTCTCATTCTTCTTTCATTCTTCTTCTCATTCTTCTTTTCATTCTTCTTCTTTTCATTCTTCTTTTCATTCTTCTTCTTCTTCTTTTCATTCTTCTTTTCATTCTTCTCATTCTTCTTTTCATTCTTCTCATTCTTCTTCTCATTCTTCTTCTCATTCTTCTTTTCATTCTTCTTCTTTTCATTCTTCTTCTTCTTCTTTTCATTCTTCTTTTCATTCTTCTCATTCTTCTTTTCATTCTTCTCATTCTTCTTCTCATTCTTCTTTTCATTCTTCTTCTTCTTTTCATTCTTCTTCTTTTCATTCTTCTCATTCTTCTTTTCATTCTTCTCATTCTTCTTCTCATTCTTCTTTTCATTCTTCTTCTCATTCTTCTTTTCATTCTTCTTCTTCTTTTCATTCTTCTTTTCATTCTTCTTCTCATTCTTCTTTTCATGAAGAAGAAAAGAAGAATGAGAAGAATGAAAAGAAGAATGAAAAGAAGAAGAAGAAGAATGAAAAGAAGAATGAGAAGAAGAATGAAAAGAAGAATGAGAAGAATGAAAAGAATAATGAAAAGAAGAAGAAGAAGAATGAAAAGAAGAAGAAGAATGAAAAGAAGAATGAAAAGAAGAAGAAGAAGAATGAAAAGAAGAAGAAGAATGAAAAGAAGAATGAAAAGAAGAAGAAGAATGAAAAGAAGAAAAAGAAGAATGAAAAGAAGAATGAAAAGAAGAATGAGAAGAATGAAAAGATTTTTCTTCTTCTTTTCATTCTCTTCTTCTTTTCATTCTTCTTTTCATTCTTCTCATTCTTCTTTTCATTCTTCTTCTCATTCTTCTTTTCATTCTTCTTCTCATTCTCTTTTCATTCTTCTTCTTCTTTTCATTCTTCTTTTCATTCTTCTCATTCTTCTTCTCATTCTTCTTTTCATTCTTCTTCTTCTTTTCATTCTTCTTTTCATTCTTCTTCTCATTCTTCTTTTCATGAAGAAGAAAAGAAGAATGAGAAGAATGAAAAGAAGAATGAAAAGAAGAAGAATGAAAAGAAGAATGAGAAGAAGAATGAAAAGAAGAATGAGAAGAATGAAAAGAAGAATGAGAAGAATGAAAAGAAGAATGAAAAGAAGAAGAAGAATGAAAAGAAGAAGAAGGAGAATGAAAAGAAGAATGAAAAGAAGAAGAAGAAGAATGAAAAGAAGAAGAATGAAAAGAAGAAGAATGAAAAGAAGAATGAAAAGAAGAAGAAGAATGAAAAGAAGAATGAAAAGAAGAATGAGAAGAATGAAAAGAAGAAGAAGAAGAATGAAAAGAAGAATGAAAAGAAGAAGAAGAATGAAAAGAAGAAGAATGAAAAGAAGAATGAAAAGAAGAAGAAGAAGAATGAAAAGAAGAATGAAAAGAAGAATGAGAAGAATGAAAAGAAGAATGAGAAGAATGAAAAGAATAATGAAAAGAAGAAGAAGTTGAATGAAAAGAAGAAGAAGAATGAAAAGAAGAAGAAGAAGAATGAAAAGAAGAATGAAAAGAAGAAGAAGAATGAAAAGAAGAATGAAAAGAAGAAGAAGAATGAAAAGAAGGAGAAGAAGAATGAAAAGAAGAATGAAAAGAAGAATGAGAAGAATGAAAAGATTCTTCTTCTTCTTCTTTTCATTCTTCTTCTTCTTTTCATTCTTCTTCTTCTTCTTTTCATTCTTCTTTTCATTCTTCTCATTCTTCTTTTCATTCTTCTCATTCTTCTTCTCATTCTTCTTTTCATTCTTCTTCTCATTCTTCTTTTCATTCTTCTTCTTCTTTTCATTCTTCTTTTCATTCTTCTCATTCTTCTTCTCATTCTTCTTTTCATTCTTCTCCTTCTTTTCATTCTTCTTTTCATTCTTCTTCTCATTCTTCTTTTCATGAAGAAGAAAAGAAGAATGAAAAGAAGAATGAAAAGAAGAAGAAGAATGAAAAGAAGAATGAGAAGAAGAATGAAAAGAAGAATGAGAAGAATGAAAAGAAGAATGAGAAGAATGAAAAGAAGAATGAAAAGAAGAAGAAGAAGAATGAAAAGAAGAAGAAGAATGAAAAGAAGAAGAAGAAGAAGAATGAAAAGAAGAAGAAGAAGAATGAAAAGAAGAATGAAAAGAAGAAGAAGAATGAAAAGAAGAAGAAGAAGAATGAAAAGAAGAAGAAGAATGAAAAGAAGAATGAGAGGAATGAAAAGAAGAATGAGAAGAATGAAAAGAAGAAGAAGAAGAATGAAAAGAAGAATGAAAAGAAGAAGAAGAATGAAAAGAAGAATGAAAAGAAGAAGAAGAAGAAGAATGAAAAGAAGAATGAAAAGAAGAATGAGAAGAATGAAAAGATTCTTCTTCTTCTTCTTTTCTTTCTTCTTTTCATTCTTCTTCTTCTTTTCATTCTTCTTCTTCTTCTTTTCATTCTTCTTTTCATTCTTCTCATTCTTCTTCTCATTCTTCTTTTCATTCTTCTTCTCATTCTTCTTCTTCTTTTCATTCTTCTTTTCATTCTTCTCATTCTTCTTTTCATTCTTCTTTTCATTCTTCTTCTCATTCTTCTTTTCATTCTTCTTCTTCTTTTCATTCTTCTTTTCATTCTTCTTCTCATTCTTCTTTTCATGAAGAAGAAAAGAAGAATGAGAAGAATGAAAAGAAGAATGAAAAGAAGAAGAATGAAAAGAAGAATGAGAAGAAGAATGAAAAGAAGAATGAAAAGAAGAATGAGAAGAATGAAAAGAAGAATGAAAAGAAGAAGAATGAAAAGAAGAATGAAAAGAAGAAGAAGAAGAATGAAAAGAAGAAGAAGAATAAAAAGAAGAATGAAAAGAAGAAGAAGAAGAATGAAAAGAAGAAGAAGAAGAATGAAAAGAAGAATGAAAAGAAGAAGAAGAATGAAAAGAAGAAGAAGAAGAAGAAGAAGAATGAAAAGAAGAATGAGAAGAATGAAAAGAAGAAGAAGAAGAATGAAAAGAAGAATGAAAAGAAGAAGAAGAATGAAAAGAAGAAGAAAAATGAAAAGAAGAATGAAAAGAAGAAGAAGAAGAATGAAAAGAAGAATGAAAAGAAGAATGAGAAGAATGAAAAGATTCTTCTTCTTCTTCTTCTTCTTCTTTTCATTCTTCTTCTTCTTTTCATTCTTCTTCTTCTTCTTTTCATTCTTCTTTTCATTCTTCTCATTCTTCTTTTCATTCTACTTCTCATTCTTCTTTTCATTCTTCTTCTCATTCTTCTTTTCATTCTTCTTCTTCTTTTCATTCTTCTTTTCATTCTTCTCATTCTTCTTTTCATTCTTCTTTTCATTCTTCTTCTCATTCTTCTTTTCATTCTTCTTCTTCTTTTCATTCTTCTTTTCATTCTTCTCATTCTTCTTTTCATTCTTCTTTTCATTCTTCTTCTCATTCTTCTTTTCATGAAGAAGAAAAGAAGAATGTGAGGAATGAAAAGAAGAATGAAAAGAAGAAGAAGAATGAAAAGAAGAATGAGAAGAAGAATGAAAAGAAGAATGAAAAGAAGAATGAGAAGAATGAAAAGAAGAATGAAAAGAAGAAGTATTCCAGTACAGCAAAAAGTGTATCTGCAGAGAGCTCCGCTATTTCTGACAGTTCTCTGACAGTTCCTTCACATTTACAGCGGTTGAAACATTGTATCTATTTATTTCCGAATAAAAACATCTGTATCCTAAATGGAAACAAATAGATACAATGTTTCAACCGCTGTAAATGTGAAGGAACTGTCAGAGAACTGTCAGAAATAGCGGAGCTCTCTGCAGGGACACTTTTGCCGGCTGATCGGAAAAAATACGATTCGCGCACCCGAAGTATGCTAATATTCGGATTCGCCGCGAATCGAATTTTTCCTGAAATTCGAAACGAATTCCACTTCGCCTGGTTCGATTCGCTCATCTCTAATTGTCACTAGTTTCAATGGTTTTATTTATGCACGTATGTGTATATATATATATATATATATGTGTATATATTTTTATAGACCTTTTGTGTTTACTTATACTATGTCAATTGCCCCTGTGACTCCTCCCCCTGCACAGGGGAGTGTCCAGGACGGCCCATGAGACCTTTGGTTTAACTATTAGTGAGCATATAAAAGAGGGGGCAGACATTTGGTCAGTTGGCTCTGAGGAAGAGGCAAGTCCTCGAAACGCGTCAGCCTTTTGGATGTCTAAACTCCCTATTGCGGACTGTTACCCAGCGCGGTGTTGACCCAGCTGTTCTTTTATGATGTGCCTTGACTATATTGTCGTTTGTGAGTACAACACCTGCTTTATTTTTTATTAAACATTTTTTATGGTAATGCACTAGGCCTGTGCGCCCTCTCTTTGTTCTTTCCTCATTCTGCACTTTACAGACGTGTGGGGCTGCCATTCATTATTATGGCACCTCCACTCATCTATAACCGCAGTGCGTTTGCAGGTGTGGGAACTGCTGGGAAATCACATGGTGGAAAAGCACCGTGCACTTTTTCTGTGGCTGTGTTTTAAAAATGGTGAGGTTCAGGGCCAGATCTAGGGGTGTGTTGGGGTGGGCTGTGCTCCCCTAGATTACTGCTGTGCCCCCCCCCCCCAGGTCTCTGAGAGTGCATCCATTGATCAATGAGCCAGTCTGATGCAGACAGTTGATGCAAGGCGGCACTATGATAGGAGCTTTTCATGTAAGGGGGCACTCTGATAGAGACATCTGATGTAAGGGGGCACTCTGATAGAGACAACTGATGTAAGGGGGCACTCTGATAGAGACAACTGATGTAAGGGGGCACTCTGATAGAGACAACCGATGTAAGGGGGCACTCTGATAGAGACATCTGATGTAAGGGGCACTCTGATAGAGACAACCGATGTAAGGGGACACTCTGACAGAGACAACTGATGTAAGGGGCACTCTGATAGAGACAACTGATGTAAGGGGGCACTCTGATAGAGACATCTGATGTAAGGGGGCACTCTGATAGAGACAACTGATGTAAGGGGGCACTCTGATAGAGACAACTGATGTAAGGGGGCACTCTGATAGAGACAACTGATGTAAGAGGGCACTCTGATAGAGACATCTGATGTAAGGGGCACTCTATTAGAGACAACTGATGTAAGGGGCACTCTATTAGAGACAACTGATATAAGGGGCACTCTGATAGAGACAACTGATGTAAGGGGTAGGGGCAGACTGACAACTCATGGGGCCACCGGGCAATAGGGGATCATGGGGCCCCTGTGTCCTTGCCCAAACTCAAAAAAGCCTACGAAAAAGGTACCAGGGGCTTCTCATGGGGCCCCCTACTGACCCCGGGCCCTCTGGCAGCGCCCGAGTTTCCAAATGGTCAGTCCGCCCCTAGTAAGGGGACACTCTGGTAGAGACAACTGATGTAAGGGGCACTCTGATAGAGACATCTGATGTAAGGGGGCACTCTGATAGAGACATCTGATGTAAGGGGCACTCTATTAGAGACAACTGATGTAAGGGGCACTCTATTAGAGACAACGGATGTAAGGGGCACTCTATTAGAGAAAACTGTTGTAAGGGGGCACTCTGATAGAGACAACTGATGTAAGGGGCACTCTATTAGAGACAACTGATGTAAGGGGCACTGTAATAGAGACAACTGATGTAAGGGGTACTCTTTTAGAGACAACTGATGTAAGGGGTACTCTATTAGAGACAACTGATCTAAGGGGCACTCTATTAGAGACAACTGATATAAGGGGCACTCTGATAGAGACAACTGATGTAAGGGGGTACTCTATTAGAGACAACTGATGTAAAGGGGCACTCTGATAGAGACAACTGATGTAAGGGGCACTTTGATAAAGACATCTGATGTAAAGGGGCACTCTGATAGAGACAACTGATGTAAGGGGTACTCTATTAGAGACAACTGATGTAAGGGGTACTCTATTAGAGACAACTGATGTAAGGGGTACTCTTTTAGAGACAACTGATGTACGGGGCTCTGATAGAGACAACTGATGTAAGGGGACACTGTGATAGAGACAACTGATGTAGGGGGGCACTCTGATAGAGACAACTGATGTAAGGGGACACTCTGATAGAGACAACTGATGTAAGGGGGCACTCTATTAGAGACAACTGATGTAAGGGGCCACTCTATTAGAGACAACTGATGTAAGGGGCCACTCTATTAGAGACAACTGATGTAAGGGGTAGGGGCAGACTGACAACTCATGGGGACCCCGGGCAATAGGGGATCATGGGGCCCCTGTGTCCTTGCCCAAACTCAAAAAAGCCTATGAAAAAGGTACCAGGGGCTTCTCATGGGGCCCCCTACTGACCCCGGGCCCTCTGGCAGCACCAGAGTTTCCAAATGGTCAGTCCGTCCCTAGTAAGGGGACACTCTGGTAGAGACAACTGATGTAAGGGGGCACTCTGATAGAGACAACTGATGTAAGGGGCACTCTGATAGAGACAACTGATGTAAGGGGCACTCTATTAGAGACAACTGATGTAAGGGGCACTCTATTAGAGACAACTATTGTAAGGGGCACTCTGATAGAGACATCTGATGTAAGGGGGCACTCTGATAGAGACAACTGATGTAAGAGGCACTCTGATAGAGACAACTGATGTAGGGGGGCACTCTATTAGAGACAACTGATGTACGGGGCACTGATAGAGACAACTGATGTAGGGGGGCACTCTGATAGAGACAACTGATGTAGGGGGACACTCTATTAGAGACAACTGATGTAGGGGGGCACTCTATTAGAGACAACTGATGTAAGGGGCACTCTATTAGAGACAACTGATGTAAGGGGCAGGGGCAGACTGACAACTCATGGGGACCCCGGGCAATAGAGGATCATGGGGCCCCTGTGTCCTTGCCCAAACTCAAAAAAGCCTATAAAAAAGGTACCAAGGGCTTCTCATGGGGCCCCCTACTGACCCCGGGCCCTCTGGCAGCGCCTGAGTTTTCAAATGGTCAGTCCGCCCCTAGTAAGGGGACACTCTGATAGAGACAACTGATGTAAGGGGCACGCTATTAGAGACAACTGATGTAAGGGGGCACTCTGATAGAGACAACTGATGTAAGGGGCACGCATATTAGAGACATCTGATGTAAGGGGGCACTCTGATAGAGACAACTGATGTAAGGGGCACTCTATTAGAGACAACTGATGTAAGGGGGCACTCTGATAGAGACAACTGATGTAAGGGGCACTCTATTAGAGACAACTGATGTAAGGGGGCACTCTGATAGAGACAACTGATGTAAGAGGCACTCTGATAGAGACAATTGATGTAAGAGGCACTCTGATAGAGACAACTGATGTAAGGGGCTCTGATAGAGACAACTGATGTAAGGGGCACTCTATTAGAGACAACTGATGTAAGGGGCTCTGATAGAGACAACTGATGTAAGGGGCACTCTATTAGAGACAACTGATGTAAGGGGCACTCTGATAGAGACAACTGATGTAAGGGACACTCTGATAGAGAAAGCTGATGTAAGGGGCACTCTATTAGAGACAACTGATGTAAGGGGGCACTCTGATAGAGACAACTGATGTAAGGGGGCACTCTGATAGAGACAACTGATGTAAGAGGCACTCTGATAGAGACAACTGATGTAAGGGGCTCTGATAGAGACAACTGATGTAAGGGGCACTCTATTAGAGACAACTGATGTAAGGGGCTCTGATAGAGACAACTGATGTAAGGGGCACTCTATTAGAGACAACTGATGTAAGGGGCACTCTGATAGAGACAACTGATGTAAGGGGCACTCTGATAGAGACAACTGATGTAAGAGGCACTCTGATAGAGACAACTGATGTAAGGGGCACTCTATTAGAGACAACTGATCTAAGGGGCACTCTATTAGAGACAACTGATGTAAGGGGCACTCTGATAGAGACAACTGATGTAAGGGGCACTCTGATAGAGACAACTGATGTAAGGGGCACTCTATTAGAGACAACTGATGTAAGGGGCACTCTGATAGAGACAACTGATGTAAGGGGGCACTCTGATAGAGAAAGCTGATGTAAGGGGCACTCTATTAGAGACAACTGATGTAAGGGGCACTCTGATAGAGACAACTGATGTAAGGGGGCACTCTGATAGAGAAAGCTGATGTAAGGGGACACTCTATTAGAGACAACTGATGTAAGGGGGCACTCTGATAGAGAAAGCTGATGTAAGGGACACTCCGATAGAGACAACTGGTGTAAGGGGACACTCTGATAGAGACAACTGATGTAAGGGGCACTCTGATAGGGATAACTAATCATATGTAAGGGGACAGCCTGATGGGGACAACTGATGTGAAGGCACACTCTAATGGGAACCTGATGTGTAGTCATGACGTAAAGAAAAACTCTGATAAGGACTCCTGATTTAAAGGGGGACTCTAATAGGGACATTTGATATAAGAGGGAACAGGTTCTGTTTAATCACCCTAATCTTATGACAACCCAATATAAACTAGTGTTTCCCAGGTCAGGATACTGTGTGACAGACTGTCAGTGACTCACACACAGTGTTGACATCATGCCCCCTGACTTTTTTTTACTGCACCCCAGATTAGATAGGCTAGATCCAGTCCTGGTGAGGTTTAAAAATGGTGCAGTAACCTGCATGAAAAACATGCGTGGCAGCCCATTCAATTGATTGTAAGAGGAGTTGAAGCGCCATACCACTGTTAAGGGGTCCAGATACAACTTTATTCCATCAGGGGTGTAATTCAAGAAGTGGCCAACTTGTTTCAGGGGGCTAAGTGCCCCTTCATCAACACTAGAAAGAACACAAGAAGATTTTTATATCAAGCTGACGCCAATAAAATGTCCCGACCACGGGGTCATAATTAAAACCAAACAGTCTATCGTAATGAGGGTAACAAAATAATTACGTACAAATGAGAACTTGAGTGCTGAACAAAATGAGAATATGGGTGCTGAAAAAAAAAGAAAAAAAGTTTAAATAAATAAATAAAAATTAAAAAAAGCTTTTGGGTTTGTTTTTTTTTTTGTTTCTTTTTTACCTCCCATATTCCCATTTTTTTCAGCACTCATGTTCTCATTTTTATGTCATTATTTTGATAGTCTCATTACGATAGACTGTTTGGTTTTAATCATGGCTCCCTGGAGGGGACATTGTATTGATGTCAGATTGATATGAATGTCTTCTTACGTTCCTTTTAGCTCTAATGAAAGGTGCACTTATGACTCCTGAAATGCGCTGGAAACTTCTTGACCTTTAATGGATTAAAGTTGTATCTGGACCTCTTAGCAGTGGTTACATAGTTACATAGTTAGTATGGCTGAAAAAAGACAAAAGTCCATCCAGTTCAACCATTAAAAAAAAGTTATAATCCTACACCCACAGTTAATCCAGAGGAAGGCAAAAAAACCAGCAACGCATGAAGCAATTTGCTCCTGCAGGGCAAAAACATTCCTTCCTGATCCCCCGAGAGGCAATCGGATATTCCCTGGATCAACCTTAACTATAAATGTTATATCCAGTTATATTCTGTGTATCCAAGAAAGAATCCAGGACTTTCCTACAGCAATCCACTGAGCTGGCCACAACCAACTCTTGAGGGAGTCTATTCCACATTCTCACAGCTCTTACTGTGAAGAAACCTTTCTGTGTTTGGAGATCACATTTCTTTTCCTCCAGATGTAAAGCGCGCCCCCTTGTCCTCTGTGATGACCTCAGGGGGAATGACTACACAGAGTTCACTATATGAACCACTGATGTATTTATACATGGAGATCACATCCCCCCTTATGTATTATACATGGAGATAATATCCCCCATTATGTATTATACATGGAGATCATATCCCCCCCTTATGTATTATACATGGAGATCATATCCCCCCTTATGTATTATACATGGTGATCATATCCCCCCTTATGTATTATACATGGAGATCATATCCCCCCCTTATGTATTATACATGGAGATCATATCCCCCCTTATGTATTATACATGGAGATCATATCCCCCTTATGTATTATACATGGAGATCATATCCCCCTTATGTATTATACATGGAGATCATATCCCCCCTTATGTATTATACATGGAGATCATATCCCCCCCTTATGTATTATACATGGAGATCATATCCCCCCTTATGTATTATACATGGAGATCATATCCCCCTTATGTATTATACATGGAGATCATATCCCCCCTTATGTATTATACATGGAGATCATATCCCCCCCCTTATGTATTATGCATGGTGATCATATCCCCCCTTATGTATTATACATGGCGATCATATCCCCCCTTATGTATTATACATGGAGATCACATCCCCCTTATGTATTACACATGGAGATCATATCCCCCCCTTATGTATTATACATGGTGATCATATCCCCCCTTAGTATTATACATGGAGATCATATCCCCCCTTATGTATTATACATGGAGATCATAACCCCCCTTAGTATTATACATGGAGATCATATCCCCCCTTATGTATTATACATGGAGATCATATCCCCCCTTATGTATTTATACATGGAGATCATATTCCCCCTTATGTATTATACATGGAGATCACATCCCCCCTTATGTATTATACATGGAGATCATATCCCCCCTTATGTATTATACATGGAGATCATATCCCCCCTTATGTATTATACATGGAGATCATATCCCCCCTTATGTATTATACATGGAGATCATATCCCCCCTTATGTATTATACATGGTGATCATATCCCCCCCTTATGTATTATACATGGAGATCATATCCCCCCTTATGTATTATACATGGCGATCATATCCCCCCTTATGTATTATACATGGATATCATATCCCCCCCCTTATGTATTATACATGGAGATCATATCCCCCCCTTATGTATTATACATGGAGATCATATCCCCCCTTATGTATTATACATGGAGATCATATCCCCCCTTATGTATTATACATGGCGATCATATCCCCCTTATGTATTATACATGGAGATCATATCCCCCTTATGTATTATACATGGAGATCATATCCCCCTTATGTATTATACATGGAGATCATATCCCCCCTTATGTATTATACATGGAGATCATATCCCCCCCTTATGTATTATACATGGAGATCATATCCCCCCTTATGTATTATACATGGAGATCATATCCCCCTTATGTATTATACATGGAGATCATATCCCCCCTTATGTATTATACATGGAGATCATATCCCCCCCCTTATGTATTATGCATGGTGATCATATCCCCCCTTATGTATTATACATGGCGATCATATCCCCCCTTATGTATTATACATGGAGATCACATCCCCCTTATGTATTACACATGGAGATCATATCCCCCCCTTATGTATTATACATGGTGATCATATCCCCCCTTAGTATTATACATGGAGATCATATCCCCCCTTATGTATTATACATGGAGATCATAACCCCCCTTAGTATTATACATGGAGATCATATCCCCCCTTATGTATTATACATGGAGATCATATCCCCCCTTATGTATTTATACATGGAGATCATATTCCCCCTTATGTATTATACATGGAGATCACATCCCCCCTTATGTATTATACATGGAGATCATATCCCCCCTTATGTATTATACATGGAGATCATATCCCCCCTTATGTATTATACATGGAGATCATATCCCCCCTTATGTATTATACATGGAGATCATATCCCCCCTTATGTATTATACATGGTGATCATATCCCCCCCTTATGTATTATACATGGAGATCATATCCCCCCTTATGTATTATACATGGCGATCATATCCCCCCTTATGTATTATACATGGATATCATATCCCCCCCCTTATGTATTATACATGGAGATCATATCCCCCCCTTATGTATTATACATGGAGATCATATCCCCCCTTATGTATTATACATGGAGATCATATCCCCCCTTATGTATTATACATGGCGATCATATCCCCCCTTATGTATTATACATGGATATCATATCCCCCCCCTTATGTATTATACATGGAGATCATATCCCCCCCTTATGTATTATACATGGAGATCATATCCCCCCTTATGTATTATACATGGAGATCACATCCCCCCTTATGTATCATACATGGAGATCATATCCCCCTTATGTATTATACATGGTGATCATATCCCCCCTTATGTATTATACATGGAGATCATATCCCCCTTATGTATTATACATGAAGATCATATCCCCCTTATGTATTATACATGGAGATCATATCCCCCTTATGTATTATACATGGAGATCATACCCCCTTATGTATTATACATGGAGATCATATCCCCCTTATGTATTATACATGGAGATCATATCCCCCCTTATGTATTATACATGGAGATCACATCCCCCCTTATGTATTATACATGGAGATCATATCCCCCCTTATGTATTATACATGGTGATCATATCCCCTCTTATGTATTATACATGGAGATCATATCCCCCCCTTATGTATTATACATGGAGATCATATCCCCCCTTATGTATTATACATGGTGATCATATCCCCCCTTATGTAATATACATGGTGATCATATCCCCCCTTATGTATTATACATGGAGATCATATCCCCCCTTATGTATTATACGTGGAGATCATATCCCCCTTATGTATTATACATGGAGATCATATCCCCCTTATGTATTATACATGGTGATCATATCCCCCCTCATGTATTATACATGGAGATCATATCCCCCCTTATGTATTATACATGGAGATCATATCCCCCCTTATGTATTATACGTGGAGATCATATCCCCCTTATGTATTATACATGGAGATCATATCCCCCTTATGTATTATACATGGAGATCATATCCCCTCTTATGTATTATACACGGAGATCACATCCCCCCTTATGTATTATACATGGAGATCATATCCCCCTTATGTATTATACATGGAGATCATATCCCCCCCTTATGTATTATACATGGAGATCATATCCCCCCTTATGTATTATACACGGAGATCATATCCCCCTTATGTATTATACACGGAGATCATATCCCCCTTATGTATTATACATGGAGATCATATCCCCCTTATGTATTATACATGGAGATCATATCCCCCCTTATGTATTATATATGGAGATCATATCCCCCCTTATGTATTATAGATGGAGATCATATCCCCCTTATGTATTATACATGGAGATCATATCCCCCCTTATGTATTATACATGGAGATCATATCCCCCTTATGTATTATACATGGAGATCATATCCCCCCTTATGTATTATACATGGAGATCATATCCCCCCTCATGTATTATACATGGAGATCATATCCCCCCTTATGTATTATACATGGAGATCATATCCCCCCATTATGTATTATACATGGAGATCATATCCCCCCCTTATGTATTATACATGGAGATCATATCCCCCCCTTATGTATTATACATGGAGATCATATCCCCCCTTAATCTCTTCTTCTCAGCAGAGAATACATTCAGTTCCTCTAATCTTTCCTCATAGCTGATCTCCTCCGTGCCTCTTATCAGTTTGGTTGCCCTTCTCTGTACTTCCTCCAGTTCCCCAATGTTCTTTTTGTGAATTGGTGCCCAAAACTGAACTCCATATTCCAGTGGTGTGTCACTTCAACTTCAACTCTTCTTACATTACACTGCAAGCCAAACAGACTGTGGAGATCCTCTGGGGTATAGAAGCCGCCTGCCCAGGAACCAGATCATTTACACCAACGTTAATCCCTTATGATAACAATCCCAGTAAAATAAACCTACGGCACCAGCGCTATCTTTCCATTTTCCTCAACCAATCAATGAATGGGCTGTCCTGCCGAAGAAAACACGGCTCACAATAGTGTGAACATTGCCTCAAAGTAAAACTATAGGCACTACTTTTTGAGACTTGTTGCTGCCATGAATATCAAAAAGACCTTTTTTTTTCTTACAGTGGTACATTTTCTCAGGTTAAGCATTTGACATGTTTTCTGTTGTGAATAAAATATGAGTTTGTGAGATTTGCATTCTGATTTTCTGTAGATTTTACACAGCGTCCCAATTTGTAGAATTGGGGTTGCAGTTGACATGATAACTCCACTGTTATTCAGATTTGGAACATCATGATACAGTGATAAGTTCCCCGGGAAGAAAGTCCAAACCAGGGGCGGACTGACAACTCATGGGGCCCCCGGGCAATAGGGGATCATGGGGCCCCTGTGTCCTTGCCCAAACTCAAAAAAGCCTATGAAAAAGGTACCAGGGGCATCTCATGGGGCCCCCTACTGACCCCGGGCCCTCGGGCAGTGCCCGAGTTTCCAAATGGTCAGTCCACCCCTGGTCCAAACCCTTCCTGATCCTGGTGGCGGGTACATTTTATCCTGCATCCCATCCATGACACATCGTGTTATCCTCTCGGTCCCGACACGCGGAAACGCTCATTCTGGGCCTGACGAAGCCACAAAACGCAGATTAAAGGCGGATTAAACAATAAAACCTCCGACTGCTACGAGCTGCGCTATTAAGGAGGCTCGGCGGGGATATTTGGAAAGTTTGGGTTTTACAAATGTTAACAGATCATAAAGCTTCTCCGGGATGGTGGGAGATGGGCCTCCCCGTCCCTATTTCCTAATTAAAATCATTATAGCTCAGGTTCCTCTATAATCACTCTGAGAGGCCATTACAGGAACATCTTACGATGATTAACAGCGCAGAAGAGCGAAGCGTCAGCACATTGTCTTAAAAAGCAAATGGTTGGTAACAAATTACCTTTAAAGAGCAAGTTTTTCGCTTTATGGAGTTCGGAATAAAACCAAGCGGCGGTGACCTACATTCCCGCCATCAGTTCCATTCCCGCTGAGTGTTCGTTCTCAGTCTCTCCTGGAGACCGCCTGCTGTGGGGTTATGTCCCTTTGTTGGGGGGGCAAGTGTACAATCCAAACACACATGTTCCTGTGTTAAAAATGGCGGTGTGTATAAGTGGGCGCTGCAGTGACCGTCGGCTGGAACTGAACAGAATCAGCAAGGGAGAATGTCACCAGCTCACCGAGGATCAGGGGCAGACTGACCATTTGGAAACTCGGCACTGCCCGAGGGCCCGGGGTCAGTAGGGGGCCCCATGAGATGCTCCTGGTACCCTTTTCATAGGCTTTTTTGAGTTTGGGCAAGGACACAGGGGCCCCATGATCCCCTATTGCCTGGGGGCCCCATGAGTTGTCAGTCCGCCCCTGCCGAGGATCACACATGCCTGATGAAAGGGTCCTGCGAGACTCCCAAACGTTGCCTTGCTGTAACTATGCGATCGTTCTTTAAAACTTTTGGACCCATATTGGTGATGCTCGGTGTGCTGGTGACATTTTCCCTTTGTTGGGGGGGGTTCACATCCCATGGTCACAATGGCAGTTTTCCTGCGAACATAAAGGAGCAGGAAAGAGTGAATCAGCATGGTATCGCAGTCATAGGGGTGTATTCAGTGGTGTATTTAGTTTTTTTGCTGTCCAAGGCAACACAAAAATCGGACGCCCCCTCCCGGCAGAGAGAGAGAGAGAGCCCAATACCGACCAACACCAGAACCCCCCCCCCTCCGAGATCCTGACAGTGACCAACAACCAGGGGCGGACTGACAACTCATGGGGCCCCTGGGCAATAGGGGATCATGGTGCCCCTGTGTCTTTGCCCAAACTCAAAAAAGCCTATGAAAAGAGTATCAGGGGCCAGGGGTGGACTGACAACTCATGGGGCCCCTGGGCAATAGGGGATCATGGGGCCCCGGTGTCCTTGCCCACACTCAAAGCACACCCAAAAAAAGCCTATAAACGGTACCAGGGGCATTTCATGGGGCCCCCTACTGACCCCGGGCCCTCGGGCATTGCCGAGTGCTCAAATGGTCAGTCCGCCCCTGCCACGGGCATCTCATGGGGTCCCCTACTGACCCCAGGCCCCCGGGCAGTGCCCGAGTTTCCAAATGGTCAGTCCGCCCCTGCCAACAACACCCCTCCCCCATCCCCCCCCCCACCTGAGAAAGCCTTCCACTAACATTCACCCCCCATGGCGACAGAGAGACACTCACCTTCACAGCTCCAGACATCCCCGAGAACAACAGTTGGTCTCTGCATACACCATCAAGCAGCCCGCATCCTCTCTCAGATCCAACCTGGTCCCCATGCCGCATATGTCCCTTCTTCTGGGGGGCAGTGCTGCCCCCAGGGCTGCTGTTAGAAACCATGGGGCCCCATACAACCAACCTGACAGGGCCCCCTCTCCACAAAAAAACACAGGCTACTATGCTTCAGTTATGAACACACTGAGTGATCAGTACTGATCACTCAGTGTGTTCATTCAGGAAGGAAAGGGGCTGGTAAATGTGTCATAATTTCAGTGCTGCCCCCCCTAAAAAATGCCGCCCTAGGCAAATGCCTTGTTTGCCTTGTGGTAAATACTCTCCTGGGTGTATTTATAAAAAATATACGCAGTTATTCACTCTGTGAAACTGTACATTCATTCTGTGTGAATGCCGGAAAAATCAAATCTTACTAGGTTGTTTTTCTGCAGCTCGAATGGCTCTGTAGTCAATAATGCATCACTAAATTTGTGTAAGTAACTGAATCTGATGGTATCAACCACTTGCAGCTCCTGTACAGCAGGGGCGTAAAACTGACTGCCCTCCAGCTGGTGCGAAACTACAAGTCCCATCAATGCCTTTGGGAGTCATGCTTGTAACTGTCAATCTTGCAATGCCTCATGGAAATTGTAGTTTGGCAACAGCTGGAGGGCCACCAGTTTGAAACCTGTGCTGTACAGCAAAGCTCAGACTGAGAGAGGGAGAAGCAGCACAAGAAGTCAGTCAGTTCATAAAGCGGAGCTCCACCCAAAAGGGGAAGTTCCGCATTAAGGACTGCTGCCCCGCTCCCCATTAAGGATTGGCACCTTTGGGGGGCGGGGGGAGGGAGCGGGTACCCGAATTTGTCAGGTACCTGCTCCCACTTCCGGTCCGATCACCTAGTTGGAAGGCCGCCAGTTTGAAACCTGTGCTGTACAGCAAAGCTCAGACTGAGAGAGGGAGAAGCAGCACAAGAAGTCAGTCAGTCCATAAAGCGGAGCTCCACCCAAAAGGGGAAGCTCCACTTTAAGGACTGCTGCCCCGCTCCCCATTAAGGATTGGCACCTTTGGGGGGCGGGGGGAGGGAGCGGGTACCTGAATTTGACAGGTACCCGCTCCCACTTCCGGTCCGATCGCCTAGGTGATCGGAAGCGGAAGGTGTCCTCCCTCCCTGTAGTCTTTTGGGACACGTGACAGGTCCTAGAAGACTACAGGACCATTCATGAAGCGCAGCACTACTCACGCATGCGCAGTGCGTACCCGGCTGTGAAGCAGTCACATCCGGGTGCCCACACTGATGATGCCGGCCTCCAAGAATCCAGGACAGCTGGGGAAACGGGCTGCGGGGGACACACCACGGGATCAAGGGACAGGTAAGTGGCTGTTTTTTAAAAGTTACAAAAACTGTAGCTGCTGACTTTTATTTTTTGACTGGGTGAATGGAACTCCGCTATAAGCTGACAAGGAGCATGCTGATAGGAGGAGAAGAGCAGAGTCACAGAGAGATGATAGCGTGCTGCTTTTCCTTTCCCTGTGCAGTCCCAGGTTGGGGGCTGGTCCGGGATGACCAGGTTTCAGAGGAATTGGATCGAACGAACCGACCTCTACTGGCAGAAAAAAGTATTACAATGTAAATCACTGGACTGGAACTGAATGTTGAAGAAAAAGCTGGTTTTGTTGTTTTATCTTTTCATAAACAATTGTTTTTTCTGGCTCTTTTTGGCTGGAGTACGGCTTTGGCGACCCAGCCCCAGGTGCTAAGAATTATTTATGACTGCAGCGGAATCATACAACATCCTATTGCAGCACCGCTGTCCTCTGGGTCATGTATCAACATATAGAACGTGGCGGTACGGCACGCAGCTCCTGCGATACATAATTAGGGCAGTTAGACAAGATCAGCGCGCTGGCGCAGTGCACCTCGGAGCGGGAGGGGGAGGGAAAGGTCAGCTGCATACGGCTCCGGAACACAATTACGCTTGTTACATCTGTGAAAGGTTCTGATCGTCCGGGGCCGTGCCGGTTAACGTGACATCGGCGAGATACTGCGATCGCCTCTCCCGGGAACGCTGACCTCTCCGGCTAAAATATTATTCACATATTCCATTTAAATATTCAAGTTTCTACGCCCCGCCGCAGCAAAGTGAGCGCCGCTATAGTGATTTCATATTAATTACTGTCAAAGTCCTTGTGGGAGAAGCAACAGGGACTTGTGTTGTGATTACCATCAGCTGGACATGAATCTGAGAGGTTATAATGAGAAATATTCCCAGCATCCCCCACTCCGCCATCACTCAATGCACCATATAGGATCTGTCAGCCATTAAATGACGCAGATACAACAAATCAGGAGCATATGAAGCGGGATCGCGGTTGTTGAGCAAAGCGAGACAACGTAGAAATTACTTGAATTTTTAATATCTGTGCTGTCATTGCCGAGTAAACAGCAGTGGGAAACGGACAAATTATTACAAAGGTGATCGCCCAGGGCATGGTGCCACATTATTCATAATGAGTAGAACAGAAGTCATTCATTTACCCAGGGCTGGATCTAGTCTGTCTGATGTGGGAGTGCAATAATAAATTTGGGGGGGGGGCAAAGAATGGGAGGTCATCAGGGCAGTGTTCAGGGATCAGCAGAGCAGTGTTCAGGGATCAGCAGAGCAGTGTACGGGGGTCAGCAGAGCAGTGTACGGGAGTCAGCAGAGCAGTGTACGGGAGTCAGCAGAGCAATGTACAGAGGTCAGCAGGGCAGTGTACAGAGGTCAGCTGGGCAGTGTACAGAGGTCAGCAGGGCAGTGTACAGAGGTCAGCAGGGCAGTGTACATGGGTCAGCAGGGCAGTGTACAGAGGTCAGCAGGGCAGTGTACAGAGGTCAGCAGGGAAATGTACAGGGGTCAGCAGAGCAGTGTACATGGGTCAGCAGGGCAGTGTTCAGGGATCAGCAGGGCAGTGTATGGGAGTCAGCAGAGCAGTGTACAGGGGTCAGCAGGGCAGTGTACAGGGGTCAGCAGGGCAGTGTACAGGGATCAGCAGGGCAGTGTACAGGGGTCAGCAGGGCAGAGTACAGGGGTCAGCAGAGCAGTGTACAGGGGTCAGCAGGGCAGTGTACAGGGATCAGCAGGGCAGTGTACAGGGGTCAGCAGGGCAGTGTACAGGGGTCAGCAGGGCAGTGTACAGGGGTCAGCAGAGCAGTGTACAGGGGTCCGCAGGGCAGATCACAGGGGTCAGCAGAGCTAAGAGTAGGGGACAGCAGAGCTGAGGACAGGGAACAGCAGGGCAGAGGACAGGAGTCACTGCTGGCAGGGCAGAGGACAAGGGTCACTGTTGGCAGGGCATAAGATAGAGGTCCCTGCTGACAGGGCAGAAGACAGGGGTCACTGCTGGCAGAGCAGAGGACAGGGGTCACTGCTGTTAGGGCACAGGACAGGGGTCACTGCTGTTAGGGCAGAGGACAGGGGTCACTGCTGGTAGGAAAGAGGACAGGGGTCACTGCTGGCAGGGCAGAGGACAGGGGTCACTGCTGTTAGGGCACAGGACAGGGGTCACTGCTGTTAGGGCAGAGGACAGGGGTCACTGCTGGTAGGAAAGAGGACAGGGGTCACTGCTGGCAGGGCAGAGGACAGGGGTCACTGCTGGCAGGGCATACAGCAGAGCTCCTTCTGCCATCCCCTCACTGCACACAGCACCTGGACACAGGCAGCAGAGCTCCACCTCCCCACACAGATAGCTTTGGATTTGGGGGGGGGGGGGCACAACTAAAGCAAAGCCCACCCCAGCACCCTCCTAGGTCCAGCCATGATTTAACCATCTGAGCCCCAGGACAGTCTTCCAGACCAGGACATACAGGTGAACGTCTGCATTTTTTGATTGATAATGAATGAGAACCCCCAAGCATTATACTTTACGTTTTTTTAAAGTAGAATAAAATGGCGAGCGTTGCGTTTTATTGTGGAAGCAAATGTTTGGAAAAAATAGTTGTTAATGAATTTTAGTGAACACAAAACACAATATAATACTTAAATTTGGGTAAAATACAAATGATGATGTTAGACTGAGTAAATAGATACCAAACATGTCACGCCTTAAAACTGTATACACCTATGGAACGGTGACAAACTGCATTCAATTATCCATAGGTAACGCTTTAACCCCTTTGCTGCCAGGTCCGTACGTCCACATGTACTAGCATACCCCCCCTCTGCACGCATTCCTGCCATGTATTCTAGGCTCCGCTTGCCCACCTGCGGGTCTGGGACTGACATAGTGGGTGCTGCCGGGTAGAACTTCTTGTTGGTGACCCAGAAAACGTCCTGTATGATGTCACTTCCAGGTCCCCTTATCACTTTCCCCAGCTAGTGTAGCCGGGAAGGAATGTATTGCAATGCGATCTGCATTTTAATACATTCAGTGGAGCACAGAGGAGACATGCAAAGTCTTTTGGACCAGGGGTGGACTGACCATTCGAGCACTCGGGCACTGCCCGAGGGCCCGGGGTCAGTAGGGGGCCCCATGAAATGCCCCTTGTACCTTTTATAGGCTTTTTTTGGGTGTGCTTTGAGTGTGGGCAAGGACACAGGGGCCCCATGATCCCCTATTGCCTGGGGGCCCCATGAGCTGTCAGTCCGCCCCTGTTTTGGACCCTGCATTTCTCATTAAAAAGAACCTGTTACAAAAAAAAAATCATCATTTTTGTCCCCTGTGTGATGAAAACAAAAAAGTTAAGCAAAAATTTTTTTTTTTTTTAAATTGCAAAAAATTTAAGTCACACCCAAACACATACCCCCCCAAATAATTTCTGAGCCCCCCCCCCTACATATATGCACGCATGCGTCAGTGGCGTGCCTAAACATGAAAAAGTCAATTGCGATACACACGTTACATATTGCTGCGCACGCCGGAGTGAGAACAAGAATTCCAGAGCCAGACCTCCTCCGTACCACGAAATTGATGACCTGTAGGGGCTTTTGAAGTGTCACCTATAGAAAATATAGGCTACTGAAGCTTGTCGCCATTTCACGGGCGCACATAAATGTAAGGTTTGACATGTTGGGTATCTATTTACTCGGCGCAACCTCGTCTTTTATATTCTACCAAAACATGGTTCATGTATCACGTTTGTTTGCCCTAAAATTCACTTTAGTGCGTTTTTTATGGAAATTTTGCATTTTCTAGACCTTTGCAGTAATATCGCGTGACATAAAACATTGTAACTACCACTATTTTATTCTCTAGGGTCTTTGTTTTTGGAACATATATAATTCTTCGGGGTTTTGTGTAATCTTCGGGCCTAAAATTATTTTTTTTTAAACGTGTGCAAAAAAAATGACTCCAGCAGCCAAAGGGTTAAAAGCCTTTCCAGCTTACCAGGTTAGAGCTATGAAGGAGATCTGGTGCTAATAATATTGCTCTCGCTGTGACGTTCGTGGTGATTTCTCACGTGTGTGTGGTGCAATTGCCGTTTACATATGTGTGCGGGACCTACATGCATGTTTGCATTTTTGCACAAGCACAGGGGACGGGGGGGGGGGGGGATGGGGGGTGCATTAAAAGAAAATGTATTTTTTATTTATTATATATTTTATTTAAATGTATTTTTTACAGTGTCTTTAATTTTGTTTAGCAACTTTATTGCTATCACAAGCGGGGCTGTCTTAGTGCATGGGCACCCCTGGGCACTGCTCAGGGGCCCCAGGTGCATGGGGGCCCCATGATAACCTTGTATTACGTCATACTTGCCAACTGTCCCGAATTTGTTGGGACAGTCATGCATTTTTACTGAGCTGTCCCGCGATGGCCAGGGTAGTGTCCCAGAACCTATACTGTGCCCTCCTGATGCCCCCTGTACTTTTCCCTCTTGACCCCCTCCCACCCCATACTGTGCCTTTTGTGTTGATTAGCCTCTGATTTATGACATGTTTTCTTATTATTTAACCACTTCCCGACCGCCCTATAGCAGAAATACTGCTACAGGTGCGCAAACCCTACCCACGTCACCATTCGTGGCCATGGCTGTCAATCACCGGGTCCCCGCCGGCACCCAGTGATTACTGACGATCACCAACGGGGAGGAAATCTTCCTCCCTGTCAGCTCAGGCACATTGCTCGGGATGGCTGTGCACAGTACAGCCATCCCGATCAGTGTGCTTACAGTGAAGCACACAGACACCGCCCCCTAGTAAAACACTCCCTATATTGTTAACCATTTGATCACCTCTCATGGAACTCCTTCATGCCCAGTGCCCTTAGTACAGTATCAGTGCTTTTTTTTAGCACTTATCACTGTATTGGTGTCACTAGGGATGTCAGTGACACCAAGTTAGTTCTCCCCAGTGTCAGAATGTCCGCCGCAGTCCCGCTAAAAGTAGCTGAATCGCCGTCATTACTAAAAAAAATCCCAGTATCTATACCGCCATTTGTAGACGCTATAACTTTCACGTAAACCGATTAATTTACACATATTGGGATTTTTTTTAGCAAAGACAAGGAGCAGAATACATTTTGGCCAAACTTTATGATGAAATTAGATTTTTTTAAATTTTTTTTACTGGTTTACATGTTTAATAGCAAAAAGTCCAAAATATCGTTTTTTTCTCAAAATTGTCACTTTTTTTTTCATATAGCGCAAAAAATAAAAAAAGCACAGGCGATCAAATACCACGGAAAGAAAGCTCTATTCATGGGAATAAAAGGACACAAATTTCATTTGGTGCAGCATTGCATGACCGCGCAATTGTCAGTTAAAGTAACGCAGTGCCGTAACACAAAAAACGGCCTGGTCAGGAAGGGGGTAAAACCCTCCAGAGGGCAGGGGGTTAAAATCTATTTTTTTTTTAAAGTGATAATGTTTAATTCTATCAACTATGTATACTGTAATTCTTGAAATTATGTGCATAAATTGGGGCAGGCTGGTAGGGGCCCCAGTGCATTTCTTTGCCCAGAGGGCCCATGATGCTATTAAGATGGCCCTGATCACAAGGGATGAACAACACCCCTTGTGATAGTTGGGCTGTGACAGGTCCTCTTTATGTCGCTTCTGGTTTCCGACGTCAGAAAAGAGGGGTGAGAACTTCCGGTCCTGACACTCTTCTCAGGGAATGCAACTGAAATGGTTGCATCTTTGGCATGCAACCTATACGGGGTTAACTGATCGCTCCACGAAAAGGTAAGTTTTAAAGCAAACCGACAATCCCCGCAGGATGGATGGGATCTGCGGATTGGGGAGCATAATGGATTGGACTCCGATCCATTATGCTCAATTCGCAGATCCCATCCATCCTGCGGGGATTGTCAGCTTGCTTTAAAACGTACCTTTTCGTGGAGTGAGTCCAGTGTCACCCGGTGTGGTGCGCACCCCCTGCACCTGCCTAGGGACACCACTGGGACCAGTCACCCTGAGCCATGGGAGGGACCGAAGGCTCCACCCAGTACACACTGCACGAAACTACAGGAGGGGGCGGAGACAAGACCAGTCACCCTGCACAAGGAGAGAGAGCAGCAGTGAGAGGTCTTTATTACAGGAAGTCTCACACTGGATTACTGCACAAGTCTGAAAGAAATACACAAAGCTCACCGAGATTCTAGAAAAATACTCGAGGAATGAATTTAGATCAAATTTACTTATCCCGGAATTCAGCTTGAAATGGATTTATAATCTTAAAAGAAGGCTGATGCTGCAATGATTGGTCTGGTAACAGGTTCTCTTCAGGAATTATATTATATTATGTTATGTTATATTATGTTATATTATATTATATTATATTATGTTATATTATATTATATTATGTTATGTTATATTATATTATATTATGTTATATTATGTTATATTATGTTATGTTATGTTATATTATATTATGTTATATTATGTTATATTATATTATGTTACATTATGTTATATTATATTATGTTATATTATATTATGTTATATTATGTTATATTATATTATGTTACATTATGTTATATTATATTATGTTATATTATATTATGTTACATTATGTTATATTATATTATGTTATATTATGTTATATTATATTATGTTATATTATGTTACGTTATATTATATTATGTTATGTTATATTATGTTATATTATGTTCCGTTATATTATGTTATGTTATATTGTATTATATTATGTTATATTATGTTATATTATATTATATTATGTTATATTATATTATGTTATATTATATTATGTTATATTATATTATGTTATATTATGTTATATTATATTATATTATGTTACGTTATATTATATTATGTTATATTATATTATGTTATATTATGTTACGTTATATTATATTATGTTATATTATGTTATTATATGTTACGTTATAATATATTATATTATGTTATATTATATTATGTTATGTTATGTTATATTATGTTATATTATGTTATGTTATATTATATTATATTATGTTATATTATGTTACGTTATATTATATTATGTTATATTATGTTACGTTATATTATATTATGTTATATTATATTATGTTATATTATATTATATTATGTTATGTTATATTATGTTATGTTATGTTATGTTATGTTATATTATGTTATGTTATGTTATATTATATTATATTATGTTATATTATATTATGTTATGTTATATTATATTGTTATGTTATGTTATATTATATTATATTATATTATGGTATGCTATATTATATTATGTTATATTATATTATGTTATGTTATATTATGTTGTATTATGTTATATTATGTTATGTTATATTATATTATATTGTTATGTTATGTTATGTTATGTTATATTATATTATATTATGTTATATTATGTTATGTTGTTATATTATATTATATTATGTTATATTATAGTTAGGTTCCCTTTGCTGGCCAGATTTGCTGGGGGATTTTTTTGCCCCATCCACGGTCCTAACCACAAGGCCGCCATTCCATCGGCAGCCACTAGGGGACAGTGCGGTTATTCCAATGCCAGCCGCCTGGCCCTCTATTATTTGTTCCTACAAAGTTGACTTTTTCTTTCCTCCTCTGCTGGAAATGCGTTGCCGGGTTTACAATCACTTTGCGGTAACCTCGCTCTTACTCACAGCGTTACAATCTCCTGCTGAGACGCGGGCGCAGAAAACACAGCCTGCTTACCGCGGCGCTTTGTAAAGGTGAAAAAGTGGACGCCCCCCCCCCTCCCCCCTATCTGATTGTGATACAAGATAGGGAAATCTGGAGTGGAAGGGGTTACCCGGAGCCCAGCTGTATCTGGAATTATTATTATTTCCCCAGGCTCGGCGGGATGCGTTCTTATAAGCGGAGAACGCGGAGCGTCACGTAATTCCTGAGCTCCGATGTGTGCCGTGAAACGTGTGCTGGTGTGGGGGGATTGCTGAGTGTGCACAGTGCGGCATACAGCAGCCTCAGCAGGGAAACTTTTTTTTTGGGGGGGGGTGTTAACCCTGCGTCCCCGACAACCCAATCAAAGCAAAGTAGCCACATTTGTAACTCGGCATTCAGTGCCTGAAACATGTCAGCATTTTGCAAAGTAATCCAGAAATGGGAAGGCAGTATAAAGATACATTTTATTCATTGAATTAATAATTTTTACAAATGGAACAGTTTTTAGGTATTCATATCTGGATCAGCCGCTGTCTCTGAGCCCGGGTTCACACTGATGCGCTGCGGAATGTGCAGCATTTTCTGGGCGAATCCTGCACCGCATCAGAATCGCACCCCGTTCATGCCAGCCGCTGCGGGGGTGTATGTTACGCCAACAACATCCTGAAATCGGTCCGCAAAACGCCGTGCGATGTGCAGAATCGGGTCGCATAGGTGTGAATACCCATGATTCTAGTGCGGACCAAAAAAAGGGTCCTGCATGTGTTTGGTGCGGATGCGGTGCGACTATTGCCATACAAAATGTACGACTCCGATCGCACCGCACCGCACCGCACACAAATCACATGTGATTGGCACAGGAATGCGGTGCGGTTCCTGTGTGAATCACATGCAATATACCGCACCGCACATATGTGAACCCGGGATAAATTGTCTTTTTTGTGTCTTTTTTTCCTACAAATAAATCTCAAATAACAACAAAATGCATCAAATAATAAATAAAAAAGTATAATGGAAAGAACCGCGCCGCATATATGTGAACCCCGGCTTAGCCCCGCTGCACACTGCTGCCACTTTCGATACATAAAGTCACATGATGATTGAAAACCCATCCAGGCTCCTTTTAATGCTTTTTGCAGAAAGGCACTACAGTCCATTTAACCACTTGCTGTCCGCCTGCTGTTTATAAACGGCAGGACGGTGGCAGTCCAGGGGCGGGTTGCCGTTCATAAATGGCACCCGCCATTTCTAGCTGTGCGCGCTCCCTGGGAGTGCGCAGCACGGCGATCCGGTGCCCGCTGTGTCCTCCGGACACAGTGAAACACCGATCGTTGGGACCTCTGTACGAGGTCCCGATCATGTGATCACTGATTGGCCAATCAGTGATCACATGCAAAGTAGTAAGCAAGATGTCACTTGTGTGCTTACTACGTGTGACATCTGTGAATGATCACAGAGGTCACATGGTACAAGGCTATTCACAACAGCCTTGTACCATGTGACAAGCTGTGACCAATCACAGCTCACTCAGTATTTCTCAACGGCTACAAGAATGCAGACATAGAGAAGGAGAAATGATTGCTTTTTCAGCCTTTATGCGTGTAAAAGCATTCACTGTAAAAAAAAAAAAATCTTCATCACCCCCCCAAAAGTAGTACAGTGTCACTATGGTAACACTGTACTGCTAGGGTGACAGTATGTAAAAAAAAAAAAACCATAAATAATAATATAAAAAAATAAAATAAAAATGTAAAAAAAATGTTTAAAAATTATAATTTTTGGTTATAAACTAATGTGGGTTATTTTTTTTTACTAAAAAGATAACGGAATACATTTTGGCCAAGATTTATGATGAAAGATTATTTATTTGCAAAATTTTATAAGAAAAACACTTTTTTTCCAAAATTTTTGGACTTTTCATTTACATAGCACAAAAAAATAAAAATCCCAGCGGTGAATAAATACCACCAAAATAAAGCTCTATCTGTCTCAAAAAAATGCTAAAAAATTCATATGGGTACAGTGTTGCACGACCGCGCAATTGTCATTCAAAGTGTGATAGTGCTGAAAGCTGAAAATTGCCCTGGACTGGAAGGGGGGGGGGGGAAGTGTCTGGACTGGAAGGGGGGAAAGTGTCCGGACTGGAAGGGGGGGAAAATGTCCGGACTGGAAGGGGGGGAAAGCGTCCGGACTGGAAGGGGTGAAAGTGTCCGGACTGGAAGGGGGTGAAAGCGTCCGGACTGCAAGGGGGTGAAAGCGTCCGGACTGGAAGGGGGTGAAAGCGTCCGGACTGGAAGGGGGGAAAGTGTCTGGACTGGAAGGGGGGGGAAATGTCCGGACTGGAAGGGGGGGAAAGCGTCCGGACTGGAAGGGGGTGAAAGTGTCCGGACTGGAAGGGGGTGAAAGCGTCCGGACTGGAAGGGGTGAAAGTGTCCGGACTGGAAGGGGGTGAAAGTGTCCGGACTGGAAGGGGGGGAAAGCGTCCGGACTGGAAGGGGGGGAAAGCGTCCGGACTGGAAGGGGGTGAAAGCGTCCGGACTGGAAGGGGTGAAAGTGTCCGGACTGGAAGGGGGGGAAAGTGTCCGGACTGGAAGGGGGTGAAAGTGTCCGGACTGGAAGGGGGTGAAAGCGTCCGGACTGGAAGGGGGTGAAAGCGTCCGGACTGGAAGGGGGGGAAAGTGTCCTAACAGGAAGGGGGGGAAAGTGTCCGGACTTGAAGTGGTTAACATGGTTTCCTATGGGACACGGTCACATTTATGCCTTTTTGATCTGCTGCGTTTTTGGAAAGGGTCGGTGACTTTTTTTTAAAATCAAAGAGCAGCATTTTTACTACAATAGAGTTCAACGGAGAAGCTGCTGAAGTGCATGGTGGTGCGTTTTTGCCACGTTTTGCATTTTTATTCTGCCCAGCAACAAAAAAATTCCACTTTGCCAAAAAAAAAAAAGAAGCTGAACAAAATGCAAAATGCGGTAAAAATGTGTCAAAAACGCATCAAAACACGTGTAGAAAAATGCAAAACAAACTGTAAAAAGCACTGGAGAAAGTGTCAAATGCAAAACGCGGTGTGATGTGCAGAATCGGATCACATAGGTCCAGGGGTGGACTGACCATTTGGAAACTTGGGCACTGCCCGAGGGCCCGGGGTCAGTAGGGGGCCCCATGAGATGCCCCTGGTACCCTTTTTTATAGGCTTTTTTGATTTTGGGCAAGGACACAGGGGCCCCATGATCCCCTATTGCCCGGGGGCCCCATGAGTTGTCAGTCCGCCCCTGCATAGGTGTGAATACCCGTGCGATCCGATTCTAGTGCAGACCAAAAAAAGGGTCCTGCGCGTTTTTTGGTGCGGTTGCGGTGTGATTATTCCCATACAAAAAGTACGGCTCCGATCGCATCGCACACAAATCATATGTGATTGGTACAGGAGTGCGGTGCGGTTCCTGTGCGAATCACATGCGATGTACCGCACTGCACATATGTGAACCCACATAAGTTTCATCTTATGTTTTGCCTTCCCTGGTTCCTCCTCCCATCAACAGGCTAGTGCAATGAATAACTAAAACCTTTGTATGTTCATTACATTCCTTTTATTAGGCACAGCGATGTCATCACTGGGTCTCTGTGCTTCTCTATGCAATGCAGGCAGATCGTGGCAGATTGTGGCTGGTGGGAGAGGCAGGTAAAGAATCCTTTCTGTAAGTGAATATGTAACTCTCTTTTTCTCCAGATTCAAAGAGCACTGTTGTGTCGTGGTGGTGACCTTAAATCTGACCTCCGGCCTTCCCTTCAGTCTTGCACGGTTGTACAGCCTCCTCTCCTGGACTGAAATGCCTTCCTCTGCTTTCACTGCACACTGTGAGTCATTCATTTGGACAGACTGCTGGACCTGAGGGAAATACAGTGAAAATATTCTCTACCCGAAAATGTGATGCATGGGGGGTGCCGCTAAAATGAATGGCACCTCCACGAGTCTGCCAAAGAGCAGCACATTTTGCACAGAAGGGGAGACATGAGTGGTGCAGTTCCTCCTCTTGCCCATAAATACCTCATCATTATTGGGTCCAGGGGCGGACTGACAACTCATGGGGCCCCCGGGCAATAGGGGATCATGGGGCCCCTGTGTCCTTGCCCAAACTCATAAAAGCCTATGAAAAAGGTACCAGGGGCATCTCATGGGGCCCCCTACTGACCCCGGGCCCTCGGGTAGTGCCCGAGTTTCCAAATGGTCAGTCCGCCCCTGATTGGGTCTGTCTGCAGGTATTTGCTCCCTGTTTGGTGGAAGGAGGCTGGTGGGCTCCTGTAAACAGCACAGCGCCAGATATTCTTTCAACAGCCTACACATCAAATCAAAGAACACATTCCCAGCATCCCTTTAGACAAGCATGCTCCTCCCAAGACAAACAAACGAAACCAGCGCTTAAATCTTCATGCAGACTAAAAGGAATTCAGAATGCCAACTACATATTCTGCTTGTTTGTGAGTACACATCTATTTGTTTACACAATAAACACGTGGTGTACCCAGGGGTGGGCTGTCCATTCTAGCACTCGGGCGCTGCCCGAGGGCTCGGGGTCAGTAGGGGGCCCCATGAAATGCCCCTGGTACCTTTTATAGGATTTTTTGGGTGTGCTTTGAGTGTGGGCAAGGACACAGGGGCCTCATAATCCCTTATTGCCCGGGGGCCCCATATTTTGTCAGTCCGCCCCTGGGTGTACCACAGTCATGCACAATGAGAGTGCGCCCTTGTTTGCTTTTGTTTATAAGCATGCTCCTCCCCCCTGGCCCCTGGGCACTGCAGACTTTAGTCATGCAATCTGCTGATCAGTTGCTTGATCAAGCAACTGATCAGCAGATTGCACATCTAAAGGGATACCGAGGATGTGTTTTTTTTTATATAATGCTTGGAAACAAAATGATTGATGGCAGAACTGTGAGAGACAGGCAATAGGATCAGGGGCAGAGGGGTTTGCTGGTGATTGAAGTTGTTTAGACAGGAAAGGAAGGTGAGTGAAAGATAACTTTTTATTGACACAAGAAACCCTATAAAAGGTACCAGGGGCATTTCATGGGGCCCCCTACTGACCATTCGAGCACTCGGGCACTGCCCGAGGGCCCGGGGTCAGTAGGGGGCCCCATGAAATGCCCCTGGTACCTTTTATAGGGTTTTTTGGGTGTGCTTTGAGTGTGGGCAAGGACACAGGGGTCCCAAGAGCCCTTATTGCCCGGGGGCCCCATAAGTTGTCAGTCCGCCCCTGGGTGTACCACAGTAATGCACAATGAGAGTGCGCCCGTGTTTGCTTTTGTTTATAAGCATGCTCCTCCCCCCTGGCCCCTGGGCACTGCAGACTTTAGTCATGCAATCTGCTGATCAGTTGCTTGATCAAGCAACTGATCAGCAGATTGCACATCTAAAGGGATACCGAGGATGTGTTTTTTTATATAATGCTTGGAAACAAAATGATTGATGGTAGAACTGTGCGCGACAGGCAATAGGATCAGGGGCAGAGGGGTTTGCTGGTGATTGAAGTTATTTAGACAGGAAAGGAAGGTGAGTGAAAGATAACTTTTTATTGACGCCAGAGCTGTGTCAGGGGGGATTTATGGAGTGTCTGGGAGAGAAGATACCAGGAGAAATTGCAGAAACGAGTTCATGTCCGGATCTTAGCGGCAGGAAATGCTCGGAGATGAACCGTCGCACAATCTGCGCTGATCGCACATTGAGCCGCGCTTTAGCTGGGTGCGGTCCCTGGATCCGTCCGCCGCGACCGAACGCCGACACGCTCCGGGGATTGGTGGTCACGCCTGTGTCCTGCCCCTTGTACCATTTTTATAACTCTCTGCGCGATAATTCTGTTTGTTTCCATGGTGATCGCCGTTCAGCCGATTTTCTACGTATTCATCTTCGCTTAGAAGTCCTGGACAGCTTCTCCTCCGCAGCCTGAGATGAGCGGCGAGAGGGTTTAATTGGCGGCTGCACGTCCGCCTAAGACTCCCATCCCGCCGTTCTCTACCCCGTATGCTGCAATATATAGCCGGGAGGTGACACCACTATTCAGAGCCTGCTGCTGTGCAGCCTCCTACAGCTCAGGAATCCTGATTATTAGACGATGGAGGTGAGTATGATGTGTCACCACCCCGGAGAGGTCCACCCTGTGCCCGTCTCCATATTCTGCTCACCACATTTCCTACACAGTCCTCAGTGCTTGAAACATGTTAGCGTTACAACGCTGTTCAGTGGAGTAGACCAGGGGTCTCCAAACGTTCGAAATGAAGTGCCGGTTTACTGCTCTTCAAATATTAGGGGGGCTGGATTGTGACCAGCAGGAATCAAATTTCCCTGCCATTGGTGAGAGTAAATAATGCCATAGGCTTGGTGGTCAGGAGTAAAGAATATTAATAATATTAGTGCCCAATTATTGGTGTCAATAGGAGGAATGGTGCCCCATCATTGGTGTCAGTGGGAGGAATGGTGCCCCATCATTGGTGTCAGTGGGAGGAATAGTGCCCCATCATTGGTGTCATTGGGAGAAATGGTGTCCCATCATTGGTGTCAGTGGAAGAAATAGTGCCCCATCATTGGTGTCAGTGAGAGTAATGGTGCTCCATCATTGGTGTCAATAGCAAGAATGGTGACCCATCATTAGTGTCAGTGGGAGGAATAGTGCCCCATCATTATTGCCAGTGGAAAGAATGGTGCCCCATCATTGGTGTCAGTGAGAGGAATGGTGACCCATCATTGGTGTCAGTGGGAGGAATGGTGCTCCATTATTGGTGTCAGTGGGGAGGAATAGTGCCCCATCATTGTTATCAGTAGGAGGAATAGTGCCCCATCATTGTTATCAGTAGGAGGAAAAGTGCCCGATTATTGGTGTCAATAGGAGGAATGGTGCCCCATCATTGATGTCATTGGGAGGAATGGTGTCCCATCATTGGTGTCAGTGGAAGAAATGGTGCTCCATCATTGGTGTCAGTGGAAAAAATGGTGCTCCATCATTGGTGTCAGTGGGAGGAATGGTGCCCCATCATTGGTGTCAGTGGGAGGAATGGTGCCCCATCATTGGTGTCAGTGAGAGGAATGGTGACCCATCATTGGTGTCCATAGGAGGAATAGTGCCCCATCAGTGGTATCAATGGGAGAAATGGTGCTTCATCATTGGTATCAGTGGGATGAATAGTGCCCCATCATTGGTGTCAGTTAGATGAATAGCGCCCCATCATTGGTGGCAGTTAAATGAATAGTGTCCCATCATTGGTGTCAGTTGGATGAATAGCGTCCAATCATTGGTGTCAGTTGGGGGAATAGGGCCCCATCATTGGTGTCAGTTGGATGAATAGCGCCCAATCATTGGTGTCAGTAGGGGGAATAGGGCCCCATCATTGGTGTCAGTTGGGGGAATAGTTCCCCATCTTTAGTGTCAGTGGTAGGACTAGTGCCTCCTATCAGTGGAAGGAATTGTGCCCAAGGGCCATATAAAGGCTAGGAAAGGGCCACATCTGGCCTGCGGGCCACAGTTTGGAGACCCCTGGAGAAGACCATTAGTGTCCCACACCCCAATGTGCAGAAGATTGTGCCTGGGTAATATGAAGGTTTCCAGACCGGTATACTACAGATAGATTTAAAGTGGCTGTAAACCTCAGACATGACACAACAAAGCATATCCCTCTATAGGGTGTACGTGTCTCAATCCAGAGCATTAAATGTCATTTCTGTCTGCTGCCATTCTCTTCAACTATCAGCATGAATCACTTCTGACAAGTTTTCCTGACACCAAGAGATTGAAAAGGTGACAGGGGAGGGATCTCCAGCACACAGTCTGTGATTGACAGCCTCAGCTATGTTCCTGTGTGCTGTGTGAAGGGGGGGGGGGTGTCCTTTCCCTTCAATCAGCTCTCAGAGCTCTTCTCACTGAGTGTAAATTCAGTTCATCGCACCCTGCTTTCTGAAAGCTCAGGCAAGCTGTATAAATTCTGGACTTCTGAACAGCTTAGATTACAGCAGATAAACAGGTACAACTTGGGGAATGTGTTTCGTCTCTGTGTATCGCCTGAGGATACTCAGGATTACATGCACTTTAAAGTGGTTTTTTTTTTTGCTAAACTAAAAAAGATGTTGCACAGAGCGGTCCCTTACCTCTTCCTTGGCAGTCCCCTGCTGGTGCTGTTTGCTCCTCTCTCCTCGGCAAGTTGGGTGTCATAGAGGCACCCATGCATGCGCAACTCCGAAGCCTGGCTGTGTGAGTCCATAGACTGTCACAACGTCGGTAAGCTCCCCCTAAAGGAGTTAGACTGACAGCAGCAGGAGACTATGACTTCACTACCCTTAATGTGAGATCAGGAAGTGAGGGAAGTCAGGAGTCAGGTAGGTGCTTAGGGTTTGGGGGAGGGGGTAGGTACTGAGAGGCAAACAAGTCATTTGCCTTTGGCAGCATTTTTCAGGGGGGCGGCACCGCTCTGGAGGGAAAGAGGAGTTTCTGCTCTGAAGGAAAGGGAGGTGTCACTGCACTGGAGAAAGGGAGGTGCCACCGCACTGGAGGAAGGGAGGTGCACTGCACTGAAGAAACAGAGGAGCCACCACACTGGAGGAAGGGAGGTGCCACCGAGCTGAAGGAAGGGAGGTGCACTACACTAAAGAAAGGGAGGTGCCACCACACTGGAGAAAGGGAGGTGCCACCGCACTGGAGGAAGGGAGGTGCACTACACTGAAGAAAGGGGGGTGCCACCGAGCTGGAGGAAGGGAGGTGCCACCGAGCTGGAAGAAGGTGCCACCACACTGGAGGAAGGGAGGTGCCACCGAGCTGGAGGAAGGTGCCACCACACTGGAGGAAGGAAGGTGCCACCTAGCTGGAGGAAGGTGCCACCACACTGGAGGAAGGGAGGTGCCACCGACCTGGAGGAAGGTGCCACCACACTGGAGGAAGGGAGGTGCCACCGAGCTGGAGGAAGGTGCCACCACACTGGAGGAAGGGAAGTGCCACCGAGCTGGAGGAAGGTGCCACCACACTGGAGGAAGGGAAGTGCCACCGAGCTGGAGGAAGGTGCCACCACACTGGAGGAAGGGAGGTGCCACCGACCTGGAGGAAGGTGTCACCACACTGGAGGAAGGGAGGTGCCACCAAGCTGGAGGAAGGGACGTGCCACCGCGCTGAAGGAAGGGAGGCGCCACGGCACTAGAAAAGGGAGATGCACTACACTGAAGAAAAGGAGATGCACTACACTGAAGAAAGGGAGGTGCCACCGCGCTGGAGGAAGGGAGGTGCCACCACACTGGAGGAAGGGAGGTGCCACCGCACTGGAGGAAGGGAGGTGCCACTGCTCTCACTTCTTCACTTGTCTGCACTATGAGCAAATCTCAGCTTTAGCTATTGAGCACTGTAAAGGCCGAATGTAACTCAAAATGAGGATACATAATAACTGACATTTTGATATTTATCTAAAACAAACCTGAGCATTTTTTTTTTACAAATGTTCTTTTTTAGTCCTGATCATAATAAACAAAGAGATGGTGCACAACGTCGCTGTTCATTTCATTAATGAGTACATAGCTGCTTTTTCTGAAGTTATACAAAGTACATTTCCATCATATATGGATGAAGACGACATTCAGAGTCCCTGATGTACCTGGAATATCATTTACAGCTCCTGGTGTATGATCGTCAGAATAATTCTGCAGCACTAGAAACAAAGTGACAGATGATTCCCGGAGAGTCGCTGCTCTTCCTGCAATTGGAGATCCTAATAGAGAGGGAAGATCACGTAATTGGCAGGGAAAGAAGAGCCGAACTCCAGGTAATAATAACATTTCTCCTCTCAGAAAATCTAAGAGAAGGCGGAGGAGAAAAATGCAGCAATCCAGCAGGTGACATCCTAGAGGAGGCCGAATACAAGGAGCCACATGGTGACAGATGGAGGGTTTCTGTGTTAATGCTGTGTGTGTATATATATATATATATACACACAATGGAAGCCTGTGCTATGAGATACATGACATTGTGAACACATTGAGAACATGGGAGGAGGTTAAGAGAGAGTCAGACAGAGAACAGGAGGTCTTGTAATGGAAGTTGAGGTAAGAAGTTCCAAAGGATGGGGGAGATGAAGTCCTGGAGGCAAGCAAAGGAAGAGGTGTTGATGGAGTTAGAGAGCAGGAGGTCTTGCAACAGAAACCGGGGTGGAAAGCTTAAGAGGGTGAGAGAGGTTCTGGAGAAGCTCTGGGGACGAGCATAAGAGGAGGTAATGGGGGCATTGCAGTGGAGTTAGGGAGCAGGAGGTCTTGGCACTTAAAATAGAGAAGGAAGTCACAGAGGATAGAAGAGGCTCTGGAGAAATGCTGAAGGCGAGCACGGGAAGAGGTGACTAGGGAGTGAGAGCAGGAGATCTCATTACAGAAATTAGATTAGGGAGTTCCAGGGAATGGGACAGGTTCTGTAGAAGTCCTAGAGGTGAGCATAGAAGGAGGTAAAAAGCAGTTAGGGAGCAGGAGGTTTTGTTACAGAAATTGGGTTACGGAGTTCCAGAGGATTGGGGAGGCTCTGGAGAAGTTTTAAAAGCTAACATGGTGAGAGGTGACAAAGGCATTAGAACGCAGGAGATCTTGCAAAATAGAGTAGGGAGTTCCAGAGGATGGAAGAGACTTTGGAGAAGTCCTGGAGTTGAGCATGGGAGGAGGTGACGAGGGAGTTAGAAAGCAGGACTCAGGAGGTCCTGTTACAGAAATTGGATTAGGGAGTTTCAGAGGATGGGAGAAGCCCTGGATAAGTCCTGGAGGTGAGCAAGGGAGGAGGTGATAAGAAAGTTAGAGAGCAGAACTCAGGAGGTCTTGTTACAGAAATTGGATTAGGGAGTTTCAGAGGATGGGAGAAGTCCTGGAGGTGAGCAAGGGAGTAGGTGACAAGGGATTTAGAGAGCAGGAAGTGTTTTTACAGAAATTGGGTTACAAAGTTCCAGAGGATGGGAGAGGCTCTAGGGAAGCTCTGGAGGCAAGCATGGGAGAAGGTGACTAGGCAGTTAGAGAGCAGGAGGTTTTGTGAAAGAAGGGTATAGAGTTCCAGAAGCAGGGGTGGACTGACCATTTGGAAACTCGGGCACTGCCCGAGGGCCCGGGGTCAGTAGGGGGCCCCATGAGATGCCCCTGGGTACCTTTTTCATAGGCTTTTTTGAGTTTGGGCAAGGACACAGGGGCCCCATGATCCCCTATTGCCCGGGGGCCCCATGAGTTGTCAGTCCGCCCCTGTCCAGAAGATGGGAGATGCTCCAGAAATGAAATGGGAGGGGATGACAAAGGAGTTAGAGAGCAGGAGATCTTGGGACAGAAATTGCGGTAGGGCGTTCCTGAGGATGAGGAGGATCTGGAGAAGTTCTGGAGGTGAGCATGGGTGGAGAGGATGAGGGAATTAGAGAGCAGGAGGTCTTGGGACAGAAATTGTGGTAGGGCGTTCCTGAGGATGAGGAGGATCTGGAGAAATTTGGAGGTGAGCATGGGTGGAGAGGATGAGGGAATTAGAGAGCAGGAGGTCTTGGGACAGAAATTGCAGTAGGGCGTTCCTGAGGATGAGGAGGATCTGGAGAAGTTCTGGAGGTGAGCATGGGTAGAGAGGATGAGGGAATTAGAGAGAAGGAGGTCTTGGAAGAAGTGATGAGGATGGTTTGAGTGATATGTCAAGATGAGGTTGGTGATGTAGCTCAGGGGAGACTTGCGGATGGCTTTGTAGGTTGTTATTAGTATTTTGAGTTGTATTTGTTGGGTGAGTGTAAGCCAGTGGAGGGATTGGCAAAGAGGGACAGTGGACACTCAGCAGTTGGTAAGGTGAGTCTGGTAGCAGCATACATCATGGACTGAAGGAGAGATAGCCTAAGTAGAAGTCGGCCAGCATGGAGGGAGTTGCAATAGTTGAAGCAAGAGGTAAGAGAGGAGTGGATTAGTAGCTTGGTGGTGTCACTGTTTTCATCAATTCTTCCCCAAAGAAACAAAAGAAAAACACTTTGTCAATGTTTCCAGCGAGCGGCAGGCAGCAGACGAGAAGAACAGTGAAGATGGTCGGCTTCTAATTGTCTGCTCTTGAAGAACGTTCCCGCAGCTTGTCAGGACGAGAAGAGCCTTGCACACAGTTGTCAGATCATCAAACACTCGCTTTAATTTGTTTGACTGTAATTAAATACATTGCAGATGTTTAAAAAAAAGAGTTAATGCAGAAAAAACGCCGAATTCATTTACATCTCTCCCTCTCTCTATCTCTATTTTTCTTCTTGGACTTTTTTTTAAACAACTTTCTGTGATGTTTGTTTATTGAAAATTAACTTTCAATAACTTTTACGAAATATGTCATATAAATAGCAGATTATGTTACGTGAAAACAGCTGACATCTCCTGTATCCAAAGATGGACTTTGTTAGGATAAAAATCAATCAAACCACAAAGAAATGTTTAACTTCAGACTGGACAAGACTGGCGGACTTATAATGTGCCTTCTGTTATGTCTTTTAAAGTGAAAGGCTTAAAAGTAGCCCACATGGAAGAAAAATATATTTGAAATATATCTTAAAAATATTCTTCCCAAATATATTGCCATATATTTGAAATGCTACACTTTTGGCCGTTTTCAATATATTTAAATAAATAAATAATTGAGTACTGACGTGATACTTTTTTTATTTGCACTAACATACAATTTTGAGGACAAACTTTCAGGGTATGTCCCCTTCTTCAAGGTCCAAGCAGTACCTACCTTGAAGAAGGGGACATACCTTGAAAGCTTGTCCTCAAAACAGGGGCGGACTGACAATTCATGGGGCCCCCGGGCAATAGGGGATCATGAGTCCCCTGTGTCCTTGCCCAAACTCAAAAAAGCCTATGAAAAAGGTACCAGGGGCACCTCATGGGGCCCCCTACTGACCCCGGACCCTCGGGCAGTGCCTGAGTTTCCAAATGGTCAGTCCGCCCTGCCTCAAAATTGTATGTTAGTGCAAATAAAAAGAGTGTCACGTCAGTACTCAATTGTTTCTGTCGCAAGTGCACTAATACAGCTACAATCACCTCAAATAAATAAATAAATATATATACTGCATGTTGAAATGCATTTTTATTACAACATATATGAAAATTTTTTTAAAAATACATTTCAAATATACTGTATGTCTTTAAAAATACAAATCTACATTTTTGTAATGCATTTACAAATACCGTATCTTCCGGCGTATAAGACGACTTTTCAACCCCTGAAAATCTTCTGAAAAGTCGGGGGTCGTCTTATACGCTGGTGCGAGCCGGTGTCAGGGTGGCACTTTTTCGAGGGGCGGCGCGGCGCTGCCCCCCCTCCTCCTCCAACGGACACTAAGTACAGGGGTGGGCAGAGGGGCTGCTGTACCTTACCTGGCTCCGGTCCCACGACGATCCGGTCCAGGAAGCGCGGCTGCTCCTTCTTTCAGTTCGGCCGCTCGATGGTCACGCGGCCGCTCGGCTCCGCCTCCTCACCGGTGATTGGGCGCCAGCACTGGAAAGGCACACAGGCGACCAATCACCGGCGAGGAGGCGGAGCCGAGCGGTCCCGTGAAAATCGAGCGGCCGCACTGGAAGAAGGAGCAGCCGCTCCTCTCCCCCACTGACACTAACGATGGGGCACTATTCCTCCTCCACACTGACACCAACGATGAGGCACTATTCCTCCCCCACTGACACCAACGATGAGGCACTGTTCTCCCCACTGATACCAATGATGGGGCACTATTCCTCCTCCCCACTGACACCAATGATGGGGCACTATTCTCCCCACTGATACCAATGATGGGGCACTATTCCTCCCCCACTGACACCAACGATGGGGCACTATTCCTCCCACTGATACCAACGATGGGGCACTATTCTTCCCACTGATACCAACGATGGGGCACTATTCTTCCCACTGACACCAATGATGGGGCGCAATTCCTCCCACTGATACCAACGATGGGGCACTATTCTTCCCACTGATACCAACGATGGGGCACTATTCTTCCCACTGACACCAATGATGGGGCGCAATTCCTCCCACTGATACCAATGATGCGGCACTATTCCTCCCCCACTGACACCAACGATGGGGCACTATTCCTCCCACTGATACCAACGATGAGGCACTATTCTTCCCACTGACACCAACGATGGGGCACTATTCCTCCCCCACTGACACCAACGATGGGGCACTATTCTCCCCACTGACACCAACGATGGGGCACTATTCTCCCCACTGATACCAACGATGGGGCGCAATTCCTCCCACTGACACCAATGATGGGGCGCAATTCCTCCCACTGATACCAATGATGGGGCACTATTCCTCCCACTGACACCAATGATGGGCCGCTATTCCTCCCACTGATACCAATGATGGGGCACTATTCCTCCCACTGATACCAATGATGGGGCACTATTCCTCCCACTGACACCAATGATGGGGCACTATTCCTCCCACTGACACCAATGATGGGACACTATTCCTCCCACTGACACCAATGATGGGACACTATTCCTCCCACTGACTAATGATGGGGCACTATTCCTCACACACTGACACTAATGATGGGGCACCATCATTGGTGTCAGTGGGAGGAATAGTGTCCCATCATTGGTATCAGTGGATGAAATAGTGCCCCATCATTGGTGTCAGTGGGAGGAGTAGTGCCTCATCATTGGTGTCAGTGGGAGGAATAGCACCCCATCATTGGAATACCATACTGAAATACCAGACCATATTGAAATCAAATCTGATGTTTTTTCATTTTTATTTGGTGTGTGTTGGAAGAGGGGTAGTCTTATACGGCAAGTATAGCTCAAACCCTATATTTTAACAGGAAAAGTAGGGGGTCGTCTTATACACCCAGTCGTCTTATACGCCGGAAAATACGGTATATGTTAAAATGACTTTTTTACATGTTAAAAAAAATCTGAAGAATATATTTTAAAAAAATATATTTTTAAAAATATATTTTAAAAAAATATATTCGTCAGATTTTTTTTTAACATATACAAAAATGTAATTTTAACATATATTTGTAAATGCATTACAAAAATGTAGATTTGTATCTTTAAAGACATGCAGTATATTTGAAATTTACTATTTGTATTTCTACAAACAGTACATTTTTGTATTTTTAAAAATATTTTTCATGTATTTTGTAATAAAAAACACATTTCAACATGCAGATATATATATATATATATATATATATATATATATATATATACACATTTAAATATGTTTTGAAATATATTGAATATGGCCAAAATTGTAGCATTTCAAATATATGTCAATATATTTGGGAAGAGTATTTTTAAAATTTATTTCAAATATATTTTTCTTCCACATGGGAGGGAGCAGGAGGCGTCTCATTATATTTATTAACGTAGAGAAGCCCCGTCTGTGTGCCTGCCTGGTGTAGTTTCACTTTATCATTAGGGGGGTTTGACTTTCCAGACTTATGGATTCATTCCCATCTCTTTACAAACTTTGTCCAATAAGAGACCCCCTAGGTTAAGTTTACACTAGCATCAAAAGCAGGCATTTCCTCTGCGTTTTTGAAGCCTTCCAAACGCCTGTCAACCCTTCAGGGAGAAGAAGATAAGGCCAGAGAGGAAGATAGAGTTGGTAATAATGGCCATTCCTCTACCCCATGAGTCTACAAACTATGGCCCGCCAACCAAATCCATTTGGCCAAGATTTTATCCAGCCTCTGATGTAAGATGGACTCTTATGAGGACTCTGATGTAAGGGGGCTCTGATGGGGACCCTGATGTACAGGGGCTCTGATGGGGACCCTGCTATAAGTGGGAGACTCTGATGTAAGGGGCTTTGATGGGGTCTCTGATGTAAAGGGGCTCCAATGTGGTCTCTGATGTAAGGGGGGGGGGGAGAGGCTTTGATGTCAAATGAACTTTGTTGTAAGGCGGCATTTGTGAGAGCACTGATGTAAGGGGGGGGGGACTTTTATGCAAGGGGGCACTGATGGGGACTCTGATGTCTTAGGAACTTTGATGTAAGAGGGCTTTGATGGGAACTCTGATGTATGGAGGCTCTGATGGGGACCCTGACATAAGGGGTAGACTCTGATGTAAGGGGGCTCTGATGGAGGCTCTGATGTAAGGGGGTTATGATGGGGACTCTGATGTAAGGGGGCTCTGCTGGGGACTCTAATGTAAGGTAAGGTCTCTAATGTTAGATGGATTTTGATGTAAGGTGGCACTGATGAAAATGCCAATGTAAGGGGGGGGGGGCGATGATGTAATGGGGACTTTGATGTAAGGGGGCTCTGATTGGGACCCTGATGTAAGGGGGCTTCGATGGGGACTCTGATGTAAGGTGGGGGCTCTGATGTAAGGGGGGGCCTGATGAGGACTCTGATGTAAGGGGGCTCTGATGGGGACTCTGATATAAGGGGGAGACTCTGATGAAAGGGGCTCTGATGGGGACTCTGATGTAAGGTGGGGGCTCCGATGTCAGATGAACTTTGATGTAAGGTGGCACTGATGAGAACTCTGATATAAGGGGGGACACTGATGTAAGAGGGACTCTGAAGTAAGGTAATGTAGGGAGTTCCAGGATGGGAGAGGGTCTGGAGGCAAGTATGGGAGGAGGTGACAAGGGAGTTAGAGAGCAGGAGGCCTTGTTACAAAAGTTTGGGTAGAGAGTTCAAGAAGATGGGCTAAGATATGGGAATGGAATGGACAAAACATGCTGAGAAGATGAGTGTGCTGGGCGGATGCAGCAGTTATGCTGTATATGCTTTATCAATTTATTAACAAAAATTGATTTTTTATTATCTTTTCTTTTCAAATCTAATGAGTTATGTATTAATACATACATTAATAATTGTGTAGTCAGAATACACTGAATGATAAGAATGTTTCAACCAAGAGCACTTCAAACAGCTACAGTACATAAGTCTTTGGTAAGATCTTGGAAGCAACATATCACTCGCTAGTATTTATGGAAGGTACGGAACACCACAGACCAAAGTTCACTGAAGAGGATTACCCAGACCGGTATTATTATTAACTGGGGGAGTAAAACAAAGTTCCCAGAAGAACTGTCCTAGCCAGTGTGTTGTCATGACTATAAACATCAATTTTTGGAATAACACATTTTAGACACCACCTACAATTCAGAAGCTTAGCTTCCCCTATTCAAATGCTAATCAACTTGTTAAACTGTTTCATAAAGGATAGCCAAACAGGAAACAATGTTGGCAGGGATGGAAAGAAATGAGATTATGCAGCCATTTGCTGGACACAAGGGGCGAGTTTGGAAGAAGACGTGTGTAGAAAGAATAGGCTCCATAATAAGAAGACCTCAGTAGAAGGAAAGGGATCCATTAAAAAAGAAAACTTGGGAAAAAGAAAGAGTCTCCATAAAACAAAGAAGAAGACCTAGGTAGAAGGAAGAGGCTCCATAAGAAGAAGAAGACCTGTGTAGAAGGAAGGGCTCCAAAAGAGGAAAAACAAGACCTGAGTAGAAGGAAAGGGCTCCAAAGGAAGAAGAAGAAGAATACCTGAGTAGAAGGAAAGGGCTCCATAAGAAGAAGATCTGAGTATAAGGAAGAGGCTCCATGAGAAGAAGAAGGCCTGGGAAGAATTAAAGGACTCCGTAAGAATACGAAGACTTGGGTAAAAGGAAGAGGTTCCATAAGAAGAAGAAGACTTGAGTAGAAGAAAGAGACTCCATTAAAAGAAAGTATTCTGGGTAGAAGGAAATGGCTCCATAAGAAAAAAAAGTCCTGAGTAGACAGAAGAGGCTGCATATGAAGACTTGGATAGAAGAAAGAAGCTCCATAAAAAGAAGACCTGACTAGAAGGAGTAGACTCCATAAGAAGAAGACCTGGGTAGAAGGAAAGGGCTCCATAAGAAGCAGAAGACCCGAGTAGAAGGAAAGGGCTCTATAGGAAGAAGATCTGAGTAGATGGAAGAGGCTCCATAGGAAGAAGACCCGAGTAGAAGGAAAGGGCTCCATAGGAAGAAGATCTGAGTAGATGGAAGAGGCTCCATAGGAAGAAGACCCGAGTAGAAGGAAAGGGCTCCATAGGAAGAAGATCTGAGTAGACGGAAGAGGCTCCATAAGAAGAAGAAGACCTGATTAGAAGGAAAGGGCTCCATAAGAAGACAAAGGCCTGGGTAGAAGGAAGAGGATCCATTAAAAGAACATGTTCTGCATAGAAAGAAAGGGCTCCATTAAAAGAACATGTCCTGGGTAGAAGGAAAGGGTTCCATAAGAAGAAAAAGACCTGTAAGGGAATTCCGGCAAGAAGAATCGCGATCGGGAACGCGCATGCGCATAGGAATTTCCGCAGAAGAATTGCCGGTTGTGCGCATGTGCGCAGGAATGTGCGATCACGCAGGGGCACGTGCACACGCACGGCGAAGATTGGCGCCAGACGGCCCATTTAAGGAGTGCCTCTGCTCAGGTTCAGTCCTGACTGGTCTTCAGCTCCCCCCGTGTCCTGCTTGTTCCTGTACGATTCCTTTGTTGCTGACCCAGCTTGTTCCTGACCCAACTCCGATTACTCTCCTGCTCCTGGTTCCTGACTTCGGCTCTGCTCCTGACTTTGGCTTTTCCTTCTGATCCTGTACCGCGCTGCCCGACTGTTTATGACCCCGGCTATCCTTGACTCTGCTCCAGTCCTGTGTCTTTGCTACCTACCTTGCTCTGCTGCGCATCTGGCAATCCACAGAACCTGCCTGGTCTATTTCTACGGTGCCCAAATTAGTGGATACTCTGCCTACCAAGGTCATCATCTGCAACAGCCGCAAGCAACAACCACTGGCGCTCTTGTCCCCCTGGTCCCTAGACTCCCTCTGTTCCAACCTCAGCGGGGTCAAGGCCAGTGACACAAGTGAGGCCGACCTCGTCAATTCAGTCTCCCATCAGGTACGTGACAAGACCTGAGTAGAAGGAAGAGGCTCCATAAGAAGAAGATTTAGGTAGAAGGAAGAAGCTCCATAAACATTTTATACACATATATATATATATATAAAATCAGCGCTGAGCGAACTGTTGGCACTTTATAAATACTGTATAATAATAATAAAAAGCAGAAGACCTGGGTAGAAGGAGTAAGCTCCATAAGAAGAAGACTTGGGTAGAAGGAAGAAGCTCCATAAAAAGAACAAGACCTGTGTAGAAGGAGTAGGCTCCATAAGAAGAAGACTTGGGTAGAAGGAAGAAGCTCCATAAAAAAGAAGACCTATGCAGAAAGAGTAGGCTCCATAAGAAGAAGACTTGGGTAGAAGGAAGAAGCTCCATAAAAAGAAGACCTATGTAGAAAGAGTAGGCTCCATAAGAAAAAGACTTGGGTAGAAGGAAGAAGCTCCATAAAAAGAAGAAGACCTGTGTAGAAGGAGTAAGCTCCATAAGAAGAAGACTTGGGTAGAAGGAAGAAGCTCCATAAAAAGAAGAAGACCTATGCAGAAAGAGTAGGCATACGAAGAAGACTTGGGTAGATGGAAGAGGCTCCATAAGAAGAAGAAGGCCTGATTAGAAGGAAGAAGCTCCAAAAAAATAAGAAGACCTGGGTAAAAGGAAAAGGCTTCATAATAATAAGACCTGAGTAGAAGGAAGGTCTGTGCCAGAGGGGAGTTCTGCTGGGGATGACACTAAAGCTACATTACGAGAGCACCTGGTTTTCTGCAATTGCGTGAGTCCTATTTGTTACGGAAATTGCAAGCTATAACCCAATGCTCAGTTGCTAGGAAGGATAGCTATCATGTGTATGAGTGTTGTATGTATATTTGTAATACTCTGTCTTGTATTGCTTTCCTACAATTGTAAGTAGTTAGTATGTACATCATTCTTGTTTGGTAAAAACACATTAAAGCTAGGTTCACACCTATGCAGGTTGCGTTTGAGCCGTTTCTGCATTGCATTTTGTGTTGCGTCTTTGCACTTGCGTTTTTGTGGTATTTTTTATGCATTTTGCGTTTTTTTCTTGTTGCTAGGCAGATTTAAAATGCAAAACGCATTAAAAACGCGACACAAACGCATAACTAAATGCAGCAAAAAGGCAATACATGCTTTTCTGCAGTGTTTCCATTGAAGTCTATAGCAACAAAAAACGCACCGGGTGAAAACGCAGAAATGTGAACCTGTCCCATAGGAAATCATGTTAAATGGACTATACTGCATTTCAGCAAAACGCTACAGAAAACGCTTAGGCATGAACCTGGGGTAATACACTACAGGAGTTTCTGTTTCCTTGCTTTACCACAAAGTAACCTAACAAATACAAGAAAAACAGCCAGGGATTTTTCTTTTAACAGAACCCTATCATAATGAAAACAGGGAGGCCGCCACCAAAACACAGAGAGCAGAAAATGAGGAAAACAGCCAGGAAATTGGCTTTTTTAGAAAGCATTCAGCAATGGTTGCCCCATATTTCATTTTTACTTTATAAATCATCTGGGTACGCCTGGTAAATTCTAGAGTCCAGACTGAGGATTTTCCCTTTTTTCCATTCCTGTGCAGATTTAGCGCTGTGCAACAATACAATCATTTTCTAATTTTAGTGACAGGTCCTCTTTTATCCAGGATCTAATTGCAGCAGCTGTTCCGGGTCTTTGCAGCAATCAGGGTCATAGTGAATAATAACAAACATTATTTTAGAAGTAGAAGATTATGTGTACTTGGTGTTGGTTTTGTTCCACGTAGACGGTGAAGCGGCAATCAGCGGGCGATGTGCTATTACAGCAAAGTGGAGTCATTTTTATTTTTCATGGGAAGAAGGTCACGGGGATGGGAGCTCATTAAGTGTCGTCAGTGTTGTTTGGCGTGCCCTACATAGATTGAGGTCCTTTTTAGAAACAGTTAAAGGGTAAGTCCATGTTGGTGGGAAAAAAAAATATGGCACAGAAAATAAATAAATAAATAATAATTAAAAATAAATGAATAAATAATAATAAAAAAAAGAAATGAATAAATAATAATTAAAAAATAAATGAATAAATAATTTAAAAATAATTAGAAGAAAAAAAAATTATATATATATATATATATATATATATATATAATATATATATAATGTACAATTGCTATAATAGTCAAATTGTATGTTATTAAAAATTACCTTTTCAATCTGCAGCTGCTGTAATATTCTGTAAACTTCAATGCAATGTGGCAACCTGGAAGTGTTCTGTACATAGTTGCTGTGCAGAACTCCCACAGAAATGTCCTTTGCTATTTGTACGATTGGCTCACTGATTTTCGGCACTAAGATACAAGTCAGATTTTGGGTATTCCTTGCAATAGAAATTGATGAGATACTGTTCTAGGGTTAATAACGTGCCCTACATAGATTGAGGTCCCTTTTAGAAAACAGTTAAAGGGTAAGTCCACGTTGGTGGGAAAAAAATAATTTGGCACAGAAAAATAAATAAATGAATAAATAATTAAAAATAAATGAATAAATAATAATTAAAAAATAAATAAATTAATAAAAAAAATTAGAAGAAAAAAAAAATATATATGTGAATATATACAGAATATATATATATATATATATATATATATATATATATATATATATATGAATATATACAGAAACAATGATGTCTACTTATGGCTTATAGGATGCAATGTGTAGGGTCCAAAAAAGGTAAAGTTCTATTCTTTTGCTCATTTTAGATTTAGTAAAAAGGGATGCCAGTACCCGATCAATAACAACATATAGTGAAAATCTACAATATTTGCTCTCTACCTAATTTAGTGAACAACATTGTATCAGCTTGTATCCCAGCAGGTGAAAAAACTCTCCCTATCCACTAACAAAGATCAGCCATGTTCCTGCCTTGCGTCATGCCACCTCTTCAGGATCAGGGGTCCCGCGACAACAGCCAGACGTTTTCTCTGGCATGGCCTAAAGAATGCACGTCATCCAAAGCAAATATCCCACAGCCTTTTCAGTGTCAGTCCCGTGTCATGTGCCGGGTTTAGATGAATATTAATGTCCCGGGATGAAGAGATTTTATATGGTGCCGTCACCATGAAGAGCTGTGCCAACGCTCTGCGCCATAATCATGCTGTGAGAACTAATAGTCAGAAAAATGCCGGAAGAACTTTTTGACCCATCGAAGTATTTATTCCAAAGAATGAGGCCTTTGAGTGGCACCAATCGTGTCTACATCTCACGATGCCAATGATCAAAGGCACCCCAGGGGTATTTCCTAAGGTGACCCACAGCATTAAATTAGATGTAAACCCAATCACTAAGATAATTTACACCCAGAACCCATGCCTTACATTTTAGTACTGCTGATCTCCTGAAGCCTCCTTGAAGCCTCTTAGAAAATTACTTTTGAAATATTATTAGCATTTTAAAGATTATATGAGATTTTATTGATTGGGATTACTTAAAATTGTTACTCATGCTTTCTGCCAGTTGGTCATTCCACACAGAACTGATATTTCAGTTTTCAGTAAAGGATTTCTTCTATCTCTCAGATATTCCATCTGTGAGAACTCTGTGCTGAGTTCTTGGGTCTGTACATCTGCTGTGTACATTATGAGGGGCTACCACCATCCTTGTGCTGAGTTCCCAGGTTTGCACACCTGCTGTGCACCTTATGAGGCATTTCCACCATCCCTGGGCTGCGATTCAGGGTCTAGACACCTGCTGTACCCATTCTGAGGAGTTCCCACCAACCCTGTGCTAAGATCCAGGGTCTACACACCTGCTGTTTCTTATGAGGGGCTCCCACCATCCCTGTGTTGAGTTCCCAAGTCTGTACACCTACTGTGTCCATTATGAGGGATTCCCACCATTCCTGTGCTGAGTACCCAGGTCTGCACACCTACTGTACTCATTATGAGGGGTCACCACCATCCCTGAGCTGAGATCCAGGGTCTACACACCTGCTGTGACCATTATGAGGGGTCCCCACAACCCCATTGCTGAGTTCCCAGGTCTGCACATCCTTTGTGCACCCCAGTTCTATAGCTATTCTGGGAACCCAGGTATTCACACCCTTTGTGCACCCCAGTTCTATAGCTATTCTGGGAGCCCAGGTCTACACACCCTTTGTGCACCCCAGTTCAATAGCAATTCTGGGAACCCAGGTATTCACACCCTTTGTGCACCCCAGTTCTATACCTATTCTGGGAACCCAGGTCTACACACCCTTTGTGCACCCCAGTTCTATAGCTATTCTGAGAACCCAGGTATTCACACCCTTTGTGCACCCCAGTTCTATAGCTATTCTGAGAACCCAGATCTTCACACCCTTTGTGCACCCCAGTTCTATAGCTATTCTGGGAACCCAGGACTTCACACCCTTTGTGCACCCCAGTTCTAAAGCTTTTCTGGGAACCCAGGTATTCACACCCTTTGTGCACCCCAGTTCTACAGCTATTCTGGGAACCCAGGTCTTCACACCCTTTGTGCACCCTAGTTCTGTAGCTATTCTGGGAACCCAGGTCTTCACACCCTTTGTGCACCCTAGTTCTGTAGCTATTCTGGGAACCCAGGTCTACTCACCCTTTGTGCACCCCAGTTCTATAGCTATTCTGGGAACCCAGGTCTACACACCCTTTGTGCACCCCAGTTCTATAGCTATTCTGGGAACCCAGGTCTTCACACCCTTTGTGCACCCTAGTTCTGTAGCTATTCTGGGAACCCAGGTCTTCACACCCTTTGTGCACCCCAGTTCTATAGCTATTCTAGGAACTCAGTGTGCTCTCCTCTAATGATCAGATTTATCCTGACATGACCCCCCCCAACTCTGTGTACTGCTTAGATAAACAACACCCAAGCTCAACCGCCCACTCAGCCCCTCGTGGCTGAAGACCGGTGCTCAGGGCAAAGTGTTCCGACACTCAGTCAGAAGTTCCAAAGTAGAGATAAATCAGCACTCTATAAATTTGTCAAATGAAAAAGTCTTTATTGGCTACATATAAGTCAACATCACAAGTATGCTAACGCATTAGAGTACTTGTGAGGTGACTTAAAAGAAGCCAATAAAGACTTTTTCATTTGATGGATTTACCAGGTGCCAGCTTATCTCCACTATGGACATTATTAAGGGTTCCCACAATCCCTCCACTGAGTTCTGATCTCTGTACACCCACTGTGTCCATTATGAGGGGTTCCCATTATCTCTGTGCCTGAGTTCCAGGGTCTGTACACCTGCTGTGCCCATTATAAAGTGTCCCCCACCATATCTGTGCTGTGCTCCTTGATTTGTACACCCGCTGTTCCCATTATGAGGGGCTTCCACCATCTCTGTGTTGAGTTCCCATCTCTGCACACCAGTGGTGTCCATTAAGATGATTTCACATTATCATTGTGCTGAGTTCCTGGGTCTACACACCTGCTGTGCCCACTATGAGGAGCTTCCACCATCCCTGTGTTGAGATCCCATCTCTGCACACCAGTAGTGTCCATTAAGAGGAGTTCCCATTATCATTGTGCTGAGTTCCTGGGTCTACACACCCGCTGTGCCCACTATGAGGGGCTTCCTCCATCCCTGTGTTGAGTTCCCATCTCTGCACACCAGTGGTGTTCATTAAGATGAGTTCCCATTATCATTGTCCTGAGCTCCCGGGTCTACACACCTGCTGTGCCCATTATGAGGGGCTTCCACCATCTCTGTGTTGAGTTCCCATCTCTGCACACCAGTGGTGTCCATTAAGATGAGTTCCCATTATCATTGTCCTGAGCTCCCGGGTCTACACACCTGCTGTGCCCATTATGAGGGGCTTCCACCATCTCTGTGTTGAGTTCCCATCTCTGCACACCAGTGGTGTCCATTAAGAGGAATTCCCATTATCATTGTGCTGAGTTCCTGGGTCTACACACCCGCTGTGCCCACTATGAGGGGCTTCCTCCATCCCTGTGTTGAGTTCCCATCTCTGCACACCAGTGGTGTCCATTAAGATGAGTTCCCATTATCATTGTCCTGAGCTCCTGGGTCTACACACCTGCTGTGCCCATTATGAGGGGCTTCCACCATCCCTGTGTTGAGATCCCATCTCTGCACACCAGTGGTGTCCATTATGAGGAGTTCCCATTATCATTGTGCTGAGTTCCTGGGTCTACACACCCGCTGTGCCCACTATGAGGGGCTTCCACCATCCCTGTGTTGAGTTCCCATCTCTGCACACCAGTGGTGTCTATTAAGATGAGTTCCCATTATCATTGTGCTGAGTTCCTGGGTCTACACACCCGCTGTGCCCACTATGAGGGGCTTCCACCATCCCTGTGTTGAGTTCCCATCTCTGCACACCAGTGGTGTCTATTAAGATGAGTTCCCATTATCATTGTGCTGAGCTCCCGGGTCTACACACCTGCTCCAAACATTATGAGGGGCTTCCACCATCCCTGTGTTGAGTTCCCATCTCTGCACACCAGTGGTGCCTATTAAGATGAGTTCCCATTATCATTGTGCTGAGCTCCTGGGTCTACACACCTGCTGTGCCCATTATGAGGGCCTTCCACCATCCCTGTGTTGCGTTCCCATCTCTGCACACCAGTGGTGCCTATTAAGATGAGTTCCCATTATCATTCTGCCGAGTTACTGGGTCTACACACCTGTTGTGCCCACTATGAGGGCCTTCCACCATCCCTGTGTTGAGTTCCCATCTCTTCACACCAGTGGTGTCCATTAAGATGAGTTCCCATTATCATTGTGCTGAGCTCCCGGGTCTACACACCTGCTAGGCCCATTATGAGGGGCTCCCACTATCCCTGTTGCGTTTTTTATTTATTTTATATCATGGATTATGTAACAGGAGAAGCTGGACCACCCAAAAGTGCACAGGAACACAGCCAAGAACAGAAGAAGCCAGCAAGGCCCTCCAATAGCTAAAATATAACTTGTGGGTGGAGAGCACTTTAAGCACCCTGAGGCTTATCGCGGGAAGCCCCGTTGCTCTATCACAAGTAACACACAGTTCTTCTGCAGAGATAAAGTTGTCTTATTGGTCTCTTGGAAGGAAGGTGTAAGGAGAGGAGACGCAGTGGAAGGCATTGATGAGATCCTGCTGCAGGGTAGAGCTGCCTTTATTGGGAGAGTTGAAAGCAATTTATCAGTCAATTAGCTCCAGCTCATAGTGAATGTCTGCTGTGAGCTAAAGAGACACCCCGCCGCATGCTGCTACCAGAGAGAAAGCGGTGCATGGAATTAACCCCTTCCCATCACATCCATACATAGCCGTAATCACACATCCACAGGTATAACAATTCCAGGAACAATTTGGAGGCAAGCTACTGACTTTTTACCCTTCAGATATCATAGCACAAGCCAAAGGGATGGATAGCACCAGGTGGAGCAGTCAGGTACAAGAGAACAACAGAGATGAGAAATACAAGAGGACCTGTCAGGATGGAGATATAGGAAATGGCACTGCTGATTTGTCTTCAATGATTGGGTGTCACCATCCTCATCCTGTTGGAATATTTGTGTAAAATTGTGTAGAAAACCAGCAGAATTGAAAGGGTGGACTTCATAGATAAAGTAGAACTGTTTTTTCATTTTTGATAGAGTACAGAAGGGTTTATAACCCCTGTTGTGTTTTCTCATTGGGGAGATTTACTTTCATTTCCTGTCCCATAGCCAAAACAGGAAATGAGAGGAAATCCTTCCAAAGTCAAGGAAACCCTGGTTTTCACCAGAACTAGCGCCCTTATTAGAAGATTTCCCCTTTATTCCTCCTCTGGTGACAGCCCAAAATGTGGGATTTTCTTTCACTTTCATGTTTGGTGATTATGGTCACCAGGACAAAAAAAGGAGGATGAATCTTCCCAACGAGGGGAACAGGGAGCACTAGTAACTCTATCCAAAATTTAGAAAAAAAAGTTTTGCCCCTCCTATCCCACCCCCTGCTAATTTCAGACCCCCTCCACTCTTCCTACCACTCCATCCCCACAGCTATCTCCTCCTGTACCACTAACCCCTCCCTCCTAGATTGTAAGCTCGAAAGAGCAGGGCCCTCGAACCCCTCATGTATCGCATTGTATTGTCATTGTACTGTCGCATGTATTGTCCCCCTTTGTAATGTACAGCGCTGAGTGAACTGTTGGCGCTTTAGAAATACTGTATAATAATAATAATAATAATTCAATGTGGTATCCCCAGCAGCACATTTAGGGTTTATTGCTCTAGAAGATTTATATTGAATAGGAACATTGTGGACCCATTGGCCACGTTCATGAACTGTATATCCCCAGCAATACATGAATAGGAACAATATAAATATAATATATAAAACTCCTACAGACCCACAATGTTCCTATTCAAGCTCCCAGTGCACTAAACCTTGAATCATGAGATTGGCTGCCTGTAATTTGCCCTCACGGGTGCAATATTAATTGTAGCAATTGCATGGAAAACCTTAATATCTGACAAAGGGCTTGACACAATGCCTGCAGTGTATTTAAATGACCTGAATGCATGGATAAAGAGTATCAAAACAGCTTAAATACTTATCTTTCCTGGAGAAAATAATGGACCCCACCAGTGCTGACCTCATGTGCAAGAACTGGGTCCGCAAACGTGCGAATAATGAAAAAACCCGTAAGTGAATCACAAAAAAAGTGCAAGTGCAAAACACCACACGAAAAAGTGCACTTAGGGGTGTGCTATGTCTTTCCCCTGAAGGGGGTGGACCTCTACCCTAATCCCCGGGGGCACAAAGCTCATGACAGGGACAAGGTTCCCATTTGGTCCACCTAGCCAAAAGGCCTGGCGGACCACCGTTCCTTGTGGCCAGCCGAAGCCAGGGGAGGGACAGGGGAGGAAGGAACCAAATGCCACACATCCTCCCCCTAGACTTCAGGGTAGGCCGAAGACCCACACCCTCCATCCTGTGAGGAAATAAAACACACACATAAGAGTGAAAGTGACAAAACGTGGGAAAGTATAAATTAAATAAATAAAAAATAAAAAAGTGGTCGTGCCAAATTGTGCACAGACCAGGCCCTGAGGCCTGTAGCAAAAATTGCCCCGAACTTAGCCAGAAGGCCTGGTCCTGAGGGCGCTGTGCAAAAAAAGTGGTAAACACAGTGGCCATGTGCCATTTCACACTGTGGGGTCCCACACCCAGGTGTTACTAAGAGCACCCCTGTGGCGACCACTCAGGGGGCACTGGTTTGCGGACTTTCTGCCTTCCCGGCTCCTGGCCAGACAAGGTAGATCCGTTCGAGTCAGGAGGAACTGGGCCCCTCTGGTCTTCCCGGGGGAATTACTCTCGGGCCCCAACAGCCTGTGGGCGCCTCGATTTCTGTTCCAGCCGGTACTAGCCGTCAGGACCCCCATCATACCAGCAGGGGTACTATACAACCAGTCATCCCCGCAAAGCTAGAATGACCGTGGAGCACCCCTACTGGACACTGATAAGAACAGATACTACACTTGATCTTAGCCAAAAGGTCTTTTTCTACCATGATCCCTGCTGAATGAAGTAATCAGAATCCAGACTGGCTGTCCATCTTCTTCAACAGTTATCATGTGCCTAGTGGCTCACACTGGAGAGAGCCTTCAGCAACATTTTCTCCAGGTAAATAAAAATGACGTCACTCATTCTATTACTCTTTATCCATTCCAGCCTGGCTGTTAACAAAGCTTTACCATTTGAGACCCACTTTAATATAAGGGCTCCAAGTTTTTAGACTGAAGTTCCTGAGAACATGGCAGGATAAGTGAGAACATCTGATAATAAGTACAAAGCCGGGGTTGTGACTCCATTTTATTTCGGACCGGCTGACTTTTATTTTGGAGTTTTACATTTCAGCAGATCTGCAGATAAATGTCCAGTGCCATCTAGCAATCTGAGGACAAGGACACCAGACAAAGTAAACATCAGCAAAACCCAGACAGCCTGAGAAATAAAGAGGAATGTCCGGTGGCTTGATTGTACTGACTGCACAAGTAATGACAACACAGAACTCATCTTTTATTATAGAATAGACAGACAAGGTTTTAACAGGAGCAGGAAAAGCTTTATACTGAAAAAATAAATACATTCTCACACCTTGAAAGCAGTATCAGAGTGACAAATATGATTATTATTATTTTTTGCAGCAATAAGACGCTTAGATATTACCCATCCCAAATAGGCAATGCATGAAGCAAACATTAAACCCAAAATTCATCCTTAACCTCAACCCCAATTCTGACCCAATACCTCACTGAAGTCTCAGTGAGCTCAGTTCTACATTATCCCCCAAACATCATCCATAACCTCAACCCCAATTCTGATCCCAACCCTAAATGCAGTCCTATTTCTTTCCCTAAGATCTAAACCCAACCTCAGATCTACAGTAAATCCCAACTTCATCCCTAATCTCAACCCCAATTCTGACCCCAACCTTAACTGCCGACCTATTACTTTCCTCAGGTTCTAAACTTAACCTCAATTCTACTGTAACCCCCAAATTCATCCCTAACCTTAACTCCAGTTCTGATCCCAAGCCTAACTGCAGTCCTATTTCTTTCCCCATGTTCTAAACCCAACCTCAATTCTACATTATCATTCCTAACCTTAACCCCGATTCTGACCCCAACCCTAACTTCAGTCTTATTTCTTTATCCAAGATCTAATCTCAACCTCAATTCTACAGTAAGTCCCAGCTTCATCGCTAACCTTGACCCCAATTTTTGACCCCAGCCCTATCTGTAGGCATATTTCTTTCCACAGGTTCTAAACCCAACCTCAGTTCTACAAAAAACCCCAACTCCATCTTTAACCTCAACATCAATTTGGACCGCAACCCAAATGCAGTCCTATTTCTTTTCAACAGATTCTAAACCTAACCTTATTTCTACACTAACCCACAACTTCATCCCTTACCTCAACCCCAATTTTGACCCCAACCCTAACTGCAGTCCTATTTCTTTCCCCAGGTTATAAACACAACCTTGATTCTACACTAAACCCAAAATTCATCCCTAACCTCAACCCCAAGTCTGACCCAATACCTCACTGAAGTCTATTTCTTTTCTTATGTTCTAAACCCAACCTCATTTCTACAATATCCCCCAAACTTCATCCCTAACCTCAACCCCAATTCGGACCCCAACCAAAACTGCAGTCTTATTTCTTTATCCAAGATCTAATCTCAACCTCAATTCTACAGTAATACCCAGCTTCATCGCTAACCCTGACCTCAATTTTGACCCCAGCCCTATCTGTAGGTGCATTTCTTTCCACAGGTTCTAAACCCAACCTCAATTCTACAAAAAACCCCAACTCCATCTTTAACCTCAACATCAATTTGGACCCCAACTCAAATGCAGTCCTATTTCTTTCCACAGAGTCTACACCTAACCTCATTTCTACACTAACCTCCAACTTCATCCCTAACCTCAACCCCAATTCTGACCCTAACCATAACTGCAGTCCTATTTCTTTCCCCAGGTTTAAACACAACCTTGATTCTACACTAAACCCAAAATTCATCCCTAACCTCAACCCCAATTCTGACCCAATACCTCACTGAAGTCTATTTCTTTTCTTATGTTCTAAACCCAACCTCATTTCTACATTATCCCCCAAACTTCATCCCTAGCCTCAACCTCAGTTCTGACCGCAACCCTAACTGCAGCCCTATTTCTTTCCCCAATTTCTAAACCCAACCTCCATTGTACACTAACCCCCAACTTCATCCGTAACCTCAACCTCATTTCTGACCCAAACCCTAACTGCAGTTCTATTTCTGTCCCCAAGTTTTACATCCATCCTCAATTCTACACTAAGTCCCAACTTCATCTCTAACCTTAACCCCAATTCTGACTCCAACCCTAATAGCATCCCTATCCATTACCTCAGTTTCAGCACTAACTCTCAACTCCATCTCTAACCTCAGTTGGGACATCAATTCCAACTTCAAAGTACTTTTCAAATCCATATTGACCTTGTATTTGCCTAAACTATTGAATCATCCTTTATCAGGATCAGCAACTGAAACCTCCAGTTCTGTGTCAAAGAGAAGTAGCACCAAGATTTTGGCACCAGCACTAACTGATTCTGTAAAAAACTATAGTTTGCCTATAAAAATCTGCAGGCATTGTTGCTTACCTTACTGCAAGCCAAATGTTAGGTACAAACAAAGTGTGCTGTGACTCTGTGTACTCCACCCAAAGCTCCAAGGACCGAAGCAACATATAATTCGATCTGGAGCAAATAGCGGGATATTTGTTCAACATGCTTGCTGAAGATATAAATATATGAATATTAGCTGATAGAGCAGACACAGGCCAAGCCTATAATTAAGTGACAATTGATTATAAGAAGATCTGTTGAATGGAGGTGGAGTTGTTGGGTTCTCTCGCTGGGCTTGTAAATAGTTCAGATTCTGGAGCAGCACACGCTGGAAAAACATCAAATAAATCATATTTCAGACTCAGGTGCGAAGCGAATCTGGCGGTGAAGAGTTAATGGGAACGTTTGATTTAGGTGCCAGCGGAGTTGTTCATGAAGCGTCTTTAGAAGAATTGCAGGACTGGATGGAGACACTGGAGGATTTCTTGAGAGACATCTGTAGGACAAATCACAGAACTATATGTAAGCCTTGTTAATGTCCACATTCTGTAAAATGTTTGATTTTCTTACACAAAGCATGTTGAACACAAATTAACACTTTGAATTTTTTTTTGTAATGAGTAATTGCTACATGAGTTGCAAATTATTAAATGTAACAATTACTTTTCTAGTAATGGGAAAACAGCTCACAACACCCCGTAACCAACACCTTCACAAACTACATATCTGTGCCTTCCCCTTCACTGCACTGTGTTGATAGATACCCCCCCTTCCCCACAATGGTGAGATAACCTTCACTAGTTTGTGTCTTTGCCCCTCCCACAGTGGGGAGATTTTCCTTCACTAATGTATGTCTTTGCCCATCCCACAATGGAGAGATTACCCTTTTACTACTTGGTGTCTCTGCCCCTCCCAAAATGTTGAGATTACCCTTCATTAATTCATATTGTGTTGCTGACCTCACAATGGTCAGATTACCTTCACTAGTTTGTGTCTCTGCCCCTCACACAATGATAATATTTTCTTTCACTAATTTATGTCTTTGCCCCTCCCACAATGGTGAGATTACTATTTACTACTTGGTGTCTCTGCCCCTCCCACAATGGTGAGATTCAAATTCACCATGTGTCTTTGCGCCTCCCACAATGGTGAGATTACCCTTTACTACTTGGTGTCTCTGTCCCTCCCACAATGGTGAGATTCAAATTCACCATGTGTCTTTGCCCCTCCCACAATGGTGAGATTACCCTTTACTACGTGGTGTCTCTGCCCCTCCTACAATGGTGAGTTTTCCTTTCACTAGTTTGTGTCTCTGCCCCTCCCACAATGGTGAGATTCTAATTCACCATGTGTCTCTGCCCCTGCTACAATGGTGAGATTACCCTTCAATAGTTTGTGTCTCTGCCCCTCCCACAATAGTGAAATTGTAGTTCATCATGTGTGTTTGCCCCTCCTGCAATGGTGAGGTTTTAATTTATCACGTGTTTTCCCCTACTACAATGGTGAGATTTCCCATCACTACTTTTGCTTTTGCCCCTCCCGCAATTATGAGCTTACCTTTCACTAATTCATGTCTTTGCCCAACCCACGATGATTAGATTACTTTCACTAGTTTGTTTCTGTGCCCCTCCCACAATGGTAATATTTCCCTTCACTAATTTCTGTCTTTGCCCCTCCCCCAATGGTGAGATTTTTCTTCACTAGTGGGTGCCTCTGCACTTCCCAGTTGGTTATGCTTTGCCATTGGACTCCAAAGCGTAGCCCTTTGCTTGCCTTTATCCAGCCCTTGGGGCACTATTCCTCCCAATGATATGAAACATTATTCATCCCACTAACACCAACAATGGGGCATAATTCCTACCACTGACACCAAAAACGGGGACTTATTCCTCCCCCTAATACAAAAGATGGGGCACTGTCTGCTCCTACTGACACCAGGACAACTTCTACCCCCACTGGTCACAGTCCAGCCCCCCTAAAGTCTGAAGAATAGTAAACTGACCCTTTGTTTAGGAAGTTTGGAGACCCCTGGACTCTTCCGTATGATCACACATGGCCCTGTTCCTCCTCGTACAGGACACTGATCCAGTTTTGTAAGTTTTCCCTTCAAACTCCAGCTGAACAAATACTTGTGACAATAATGGGAAGTCCTTTTTGGCGATAAAGCGGATTATAGACGATTATCTCAATCTCTTTGCCTCCCGTATAAGTGGCCCCTATTCCTTGACCTTTCCTACAGACTTAGTTTCATTTTTTTCCATTTAAGCCTCAGCACTCCAGCCTTGAAGTAGCTCCTAATTACCTGGAAGGCTCATTTGATGACGGGGGAATTGGATTCCTCACTGTGAGAGCTGAAGATGCAGAATAAGTCCATAGCGGATCCTTCTCCGCGGCTCTTAGATGGTTCCATTATCCAAGAAAAAAAATATGCAAATTCTAGAGACAGTATGGTGGGGAAGAACACCCCTGTCCTACAGGAGATTAATGATTGTGTTGTGTCAGGGCTGTCAGTCTGATCTTCAGATCCTCAATGTTCTGTCTGGGCCCAGAAATGTCTCATTGTCATGTCTGGATGGCAAACTGACATTGACAACAATATGTGCTGAGCCGAAAAGGAATACTGATATTAGTGGAAAAGATAAACAATGTAATTATCTGTTTACTGTATCTATCAATTATCTGTCTTGGATTCATTTATCATACCTATCTATTTTGTATCTATCGATTATCTATCGATTATCTATCTATCTATCTATCTATCTATCTATCTATCTATCTATCTATCTATTATCTATCTATCCTTTATCTATCTATAATCTATCTATCTATCTATCTATCTATCTATCTATCTATCTATCTATCTATCTATCCTTTATCTATCTATCCATTATCTATTTATCTATCTATCTATCTATCTATCTATCTATCTATCTATCTATCTATCTATCTATCTATCTTCTATCCATCCATTATCTATCTATCTATCTATCTATCTATCTATCTATCTTCTATCCATCCATTAACTATCTATCTATCTATCTATCTATCTATCTATCTATCTATCTATCTATCTACAGTTGTACTCAAAAGTTAGCATCCCCTGGCAGAGATCATGAAATTGTGGCATTGATATTGAAAATATGACGATCACGACAAAAAACAGTTTTTATTTAAGGATAGCGATGGTATGAAGCCATTTACTATCACATAATTGTTTGGCTCCTTTTTTTAGCCCAGGTTCACGCTAATGCGGTGCGTCACATTGCATGTGATTCACACAGAAACCGCACCGCATTCCTGTGCAAATCACATGCGATGAATTTTGTATGGCTCAAATTGCATCGCATCCGAACCCCTCGTGTATTGTCTTGTTACTGTCTTGTCTCATGTACTGTCCCCCACTATAATGTACAGCGCTGAGCAAACCTTTTGACGCTATATAAATACTGTATTATAATAATAATAATCCGCACCAAAAAGGCGCAGGATCCTTTTTTATCCCGCACCTGATTCGCATCGCATGGGTGTTCACATCCACGTGATGCAAATTCTGGTAACCGCACTGCATTTTCTGATCCATTTCAGGGTGTCGTTAATTTAACATTGACACCCGTACCAGATCTCATGGACGCCGTGCGATTGCAATGCGGTGCAGGAAACGCACAGGATTCACTGCGTTTCCTGCACCGCATTTGTGTGAACCAGAGCTAAATCCTATAGATAACAGAAATATCCCAAATGGCCCGGATCAGAAGTCTCAGCCCCCCGGATCAAAAGTTTCCCTCCCCTGGAATGTTTGGCCTTGGTACAGACACACAAGGTGACACACACGGGATAAAATGGAAATTAAAGGCTAATTTCCCACATCTGTGGCGTTTTAAATTGCAATGAGTGTCTGTGTATAAATAGTCAATGAGTTTGTTAGCTCTCACCTGGATGCACTGAGCCGGCTGGATACTGAGCCATGGGGAGCCAAACAACTATGTGATAGTAAATGGCTTCATATGATCACTAGCCTTAAATAAAAGACAGTTCTTTTGCATGATCAGTCATATTTTCAATATAAATGCAAAAATGTGATCACACTGATCTTGCTGTGATCAAAGGCTTTTAAGGGCAGAGGATTATTCCATAAAGAGTACCTGTCACTTGCAATGGTGTATTTAGGTTTCGTGCTGCCCTAGGCAACACAAAAATTGCCCCCCCCCCCCATGAAGAAACCCTGACACCAACCAGCACCTCCTCCCCCACAAAGAGAGCCTGACATTGACCAATATTACCCCACCCAAGAAAGCCTTCCACTACCACCTTCCCCCATACACTGGCTATCCCCCTCCCCCTGTCCCTACAAGAGAGAAGACACTCACCTTCACAGCTCCGGATATCCCCGGGAACAACAGTCAGGCTTCATACACCATCAAGCAGCCCGCAGCCTCTCTCAGATCCAACCTTGTTCCCATACTGCGTGTGTCACTTCTTCCATCCGTTCTTTTGGGGGGCAGCATTGCCCCCCTGAAAAATGCCGCTGCCCCCTGAAAGATGCTGCTGCCCAAGGGTGGACTGACCATTTGGAAACTTGGGCACTGCCCGAGGGCCCGGGGTCAGTAGGGGGCCCCATGAGATGCCCCTAGTACCTTTTTCATAGGCTTTTTTGAGTTTGGGCAAGGACACAGGGGCCCCATGAACCCCTATTGCCCAGGGGCCCCATGAGTTTTCAGTCCGCCCTTGCTGCTGCCCCCCCTGAAAATGCCTTATTGGCCTTGTGGTAAATAGCTCCTGGTCACATGCCTATTGCTGTCACAAGGGACATTTACATTCTTTGTAACAGCAATAAAAGTGATTATAAAAATTAAAGCAACATGAAAAAAAGTGAAGAAAAAAAACTTTTAAAGTGCCCCCATCCCCTCTTGCTTGTGCGCATGAGTCAGTCCCACACGTATGCAAAAAGCGATCATCCCACACATGTGAGTTATCACAGCGAACATGAAAGCCTTCCACTACCACCTTCCCCCATACACTGGCTATCCCCCCCCCCCCCCCGTCCCTACAAGAGAGAAGACACTCACCTTCACAGCTCCAGACATCTCCGGGAACGAGAGTCAAGCTCTGCATACACCATCAAGCAGCCCGCAGCCTCTCTCAGATCCAACCTTGTTCCCATACTGCGTGTGTCACTTCTTCCATCCGTTCTTTTGGGGGGGTGGCATTGTCCCCCTGAAAAATGCCGCTGCTCCCTGAAAGATGCTGCTGCCCCCCTTGAAAAATGCCGCCCTAGGCAAATGCTTTGTTGGCCTTGTGGTAAATACGCCTCTGGTCACATGCCTATTGCTGTCACAAGGGACATTTACATTCTTTGTAACAGCAACAAAAGTGATTACAAAAATTAAAGCAACATGAAAAAAAGTGAAAAAAAAACAAACTTTTAAAGTGCCCCCATCCCCTCTTGCTCGTGCGCATGAGTCAGTCCCACACGTATGCAAACAGCGATCGTCCCACACATGTGAGTTATCACAGCGAACATGAGATTATGGGCAGTAATTCTATCACCAGACCTCCTCTGTAAAGCTAAAGTGGTAGCCTGTAAAGGCTTTAAGCCCTGGTTCACATATTTGCGGCCGCGCAGGCACGAGAGCCCATTCATTTGAATGGACTCCCGTGCCCCGGGACACACAGGGAAGAAGTCCCTGCACTTCTTTGGAAACCGCAGCCCTCGGTTCCCAGTGAGATTGTGATTTCCAGTGCGGGCGGCGTGCCATTACAATTAACGGCACCCGCCCACGGGTCCGCATTCTTCTGTGTGGGTGGTGCGGCTGCACGGATTTTTGTGCTGATCCGCAGTGGCACGACCTGCACATATGTCATCCTAGCCTTAAAGTGTTGCCTATGGATAGCAAATTGTACATCGGATTTTTGCAATTTTAAAGCATGACATGTTTGGTATCTATTTACTCGGCTCCACAACATCTTTTGTGTTTTACCACAAAATTTAGTTATTTGTTGGGCTTTTTTGCATTCAAATTCAAAAAAGTGTTTTTTTTTAAACTGCAGCTGAAAAACCATTGCGCATATACTGCGTGACATAAAAAAATTGCAACACCCATCATTTTATTCTCTTTGGTCTCTGCTTTTAAAAAATAGATATAATGTTTGGAGGGTCTAAGACATTTTCTAGGAAAAAGTACTGATTGTTACAGAAAAAGGGGTACCATTTTAATTTTAGGTGGACATCATGTAATTATAATCCCCATTCAAATGTAATTATTCCCTGCAGACCTGGTGAAATTTTAAATCAGGCTGACACAGTAGGTTCCTATACTGCAGACAGAAAAGAGTGAGTATCATATACTTCCTGAACAATATTTTGAGACGTTTTTATAGGCAGCTCTGACAGTGTCATGTTGGGGTAAAGGGGTGTTACTCAACTTGTCTAGGCCGTGGATAAGGGGGTACCACCAGTCCTTCTGTACAGGGCTGAAAGCTGATTTCTTCTCCTCTCCTTTTTGCTGGCTTTTAGCTGCTGCAGAAAGGGCCATACAGGGGATCGGTTCCAGTAATTGCCCCCCCCCCCACTGCACCTATCACCCTTCCTGTGCACCATGTTTCCTACCAGGCCACCCTGTGCGCCCCTACTCTTGCAGTGCTGAAGGCTTCCCTCCTCTCCGTCCAACCAGTAGGTGCAAACACACAATAGGATCCTTCAGGATGGAGAGTGAGGGACGGATCCAGTAAATATGTCACGTATACCAGCCCCCTTCCTTTTTGAATGATCACAATGAGTGATCAGTACAGATCGCTCACTGTGTTCATTCATAACTGAAGCATAGAAAACTGTGTTTTTTTGGGGGGAGGGGGCCTGTCAGGTTGACTGTATGGGGCCCTGTGGTTTTTTTTTCTTTGTTTCTAACAGCAGCCCTGATCCCATGGTCCCCTTTAGGACCCTAGAAGCCGTTGGGGTACCAGCCACAGAAGAACATGGATGTTAAGCCTTCACAAGATGTTTTATTTGTTCTGTAATATACATTTTTTATGCACAGTATAATTTCTGGTGTTCGCAGAGTGAACGATTGAACATGGATGGTGTGAAGTGTAAGACGTCACCTGCGGCTGCCACGTTGGCTGTTTGGCTAAGAGGCCCAGTAAGGACGGGTTGGGGGGCTCACACATGGCGCAGGATGTGGCTTTTCTGATGCTGAAATGAACACAATTAGCACGTGTAACCTGACATGCCTGAGCAGCGGACGGCCAGAGCTCAGCCCGGTGCTTAGAGAAAGATTTTAAAATGTGCTAATTAGTTCCCGCTAACCGCAGCCAAATATGAGCCGAGATATTTAGTGTATGACCGAATTCACCGGGGTGATATGTCAGGACCAGAACCGCAGTGGTAGTCATTAATTCATCATCATCGTCATCATCATCATCATCTGTGATCTGGTGGGTCTTGTAGGCCTTGTGGGGCTGATGAGTGCAATGCTGGCATCTTCTAACAGGCTGATGATGGCACTGAGAAGCACTGTGCAGCCAGGAATGGGAGCTGATATGCCATTCAGGAAAGCACAGGGCAGGTATAAGGCTGGAAACAGGGGCGGACTGACAACTCATGGGGCCCCCCCGGGCAATAGGGGATCATGGGGCCCCTGTGTCCTTGCCCAAACTCAAAAAAGCCTATGAGAAAGGTACCAGGGGCATCTCATGGGGCCCCCTACTGACCCCGGGCCCTCGGGCAGTGCCCGAGTTTCCAAATGGTCAGTCCGCCCCTGGCTGGAAAGCACAGTATGGGCCCAGGGTAGGCAGAGGGAAGGAAAGATAGGGACAGGACAGGAAGGCACAGGCTATGCATAAAGCCGGCCATACACGGGTCAAATTCCAAAAGAATTTTCTTTCGAAAATCTTTTCTAAGAATTTTCGTTTGAATTTTGCACCATTAGTGGGTCACAGAAACAGCCGATTTTCAGGTGGCCGTCGAAGTTGAGTGTTGGAAATTTTTTGAAAAAGGAATCTTCCATTTTGCTTGAGGTGATTGTAGCCGTATTAGTGCGTTTTTCGACAGAAACAATTGAGTACTGTCCGTGATACTTTTTTTATTTGCACAAACATACAATTTTGAGGACAAGCTTTCGGGGAATGTCCCCTTCTTCAAGGTCCAAGCAGTACTGATCACAACGTTTTAGCAGAATGTTAGAAGAGATGAAAAAAAAAAGAGGCTAGAGATAAGACACAGCTAAAGCAAAGGACACCTGTGGGACACCATTTCGCACAACCAGACCACACAATGGGAGACCTCAAAATTTTAGTTCTTAACCTCCCTGGCGGTATTCCCGAGTGTAGCTAAATTTCAGTACCAGAAGCGGTAACCCCCCCCCCCCGAGCTACACTCGGGCTTACCATGCGGCGTTGCTCAGGGAGTCCCTGCAGCACTTACCTTGTCCTTCACTCCCGCGATGTGTCCCCTGCAGCGTCCCCGGCCATCTCCTCCGGCTTCCGTGTTCCGGTCCATGTGACGTCGGGACGTACGGGCGCCGGAACCGGCGGCAAATTTGAAATTTTTTTAAAATTTTATTTTTCAAAAAATAATTATATAGTAAAACATTGCTGTTTCAATGCATTTCACATACATTTTGTCCCTACTGCTTTGTCCTGCGTCCTGCCTGCATTTTGACTGTTCTTTCTGCCTGGAAACTGAGAAACGTCCATGGCGTCCAAAAAGCGTCCCTTTATGTCAAAAGCGGTTTTAGACCGGCTAGAGAACAGCGATAGTAAATCAGAACCACTTGCAGAATTGAGTGATAATGATTCGTGGGAGAAATTCCTCATCAGACACTGAAAACGATTCTGCGACTGAGCTCAGCGATGTGCGAACTTGGCGCTATATTTCACATTTCAGTGTTTTTGGTTTGATTATATTATTGAATTAAATATATTATTATTATATTATTATTTTTTATGATTATTTATTAAATTATAATTTATGATTTCGTGTTTCAAGTTTTATCATACCCGGGATGTTTACTAGACTCTTGTTCGGACAGATTTCAGTGAGTTATTCCTAAAAATTACAGCCTACAATAAAAAACAACATATTTCCATGCAAAAAAATGGTACCGCTTTCAGCACAAAAAATCTGAAATAATCAGACCGCCGAGGAGGTTAAAGGAAATTTCAAATCCATTCAAGAAAGAAAAACTTTTGAACTAAGAATGATTTCTATTTGACACAAGAGATAACGGCCTGAATTTGGACATGGGATTCCTCACTTATTGTCCAACAGTTTTATGACTATCAGCTCAAGCATGACTCCCTCTGTGAGTGTTGTCTCCCCCCCCCTTTGCTTTTGCTGTGTCTTATCTCTAGCCTCTTTTTTTTTTCTTTTTCATCTCTTCTAACATTCTGCTAAAACTTTGTGAGTAGTACTGCTTGGACCTTGAAGAAGGGGACACTCCCCGAAAGCTTGTCCTCAAAATTGTACGTTAGTGCAAATAAAAAAAGTATCACGGACAGGACTCAATTGTTTCTGTTGAAAAAGGAACAAATTTTGAATGAATGACGGCAGAATCGTGCGAGAAATATAAACGAAAAAGAAATGAGCTGTGAGCCGTGACCTGGAAAGAAAAGAAAATTCCCGCCCACGAAAATTCATTTCTGTAGCAACACAGGGTGAAACTGAAGGCTTGGTTGGTTGAATTTCATAATCAACGGTGGCTCCATCAGATTACAAAAACGTACTAATTTTCAGACTTTCTAAAGGAAATTCTTTCGGAGTTCGACCCATGTATGGCCTGCATAAGAAAATAAGTCAGAGACAGAACAGGCAGATGGCAGGCAGGCAGAGGGAAGGAAAGCACAGGCCAGACACAGGGCAAGAAAGAACAGGCAGAAAGGCAAAGGGCAGGCATTAGGGAAGGCAGAGGGCAAGAAGCCACAGAACAGCAATTAGGCACGCACAAGACATAAAGCCACCGGGCAAGAATGCACAGAGCAAGCAAAAGAACAGAAAAGAACAGGCAGAGGCAGGGGCGGACTGACAACTCATGGGGCCCCCAGGCAATAGGCTTCATGGGGCCCCTGTGTCCTTGCCCAAACTCAAAAAAGCCTATGAAAAATGTACCAGGGGCATCTCATGGGGCCCCCTACTGACCCTGGGCCCTCAGGCAGTGCCCGAGTTTCCAAATGGTCAGTCCGCCCCTGATAATGATTGAGGAATCCCATGTCCAAATTCAGGCCATTATCTCTTGTGTCAAATAGAATTATCATTCTTAGTTCAAAAGTTTTTCTTTCCTGAATGGATCTGAAATTTCCTTTAAGAACTAAAATATTGAGGTCTCCCATTGTGTGGTCTGGTTGTGCAAAATGGTGTTTCCATATGGTCAGTCCGCCTGTTAGGTACCAACCGGTGGTAGCCTCTAGCGTTCCACAGACCAGGATTCCCCAGGGCGCGGAATCTAATTTCCGAGCTGCTTGTTCACCAGAGCCCCTGATGGTGGGGTTGGACTTGGAGCAAGCCGAGACTAGGTTGCGACCCCTGGGTGCAGCCAGCCGTGGTAGAGGCACCTGTGGGTGGTACGCAGCGGGTGAGAGTCTGATGTGAGGAGGCAGAGTAAGCGAGGTCAGACAGGCCGGGTCGGTAACAGCAGAGCAGGTCGGTACAAACAGCAGGCAGAAGAATAAACGGGTCACAGTCCGGGTTCGTCAACAGGGGATCAAAGGTGCAGGAGTATGGTCAGGCAAGCCAGGGGTCAGAGCAGGAGAAGTCAGCAGATCAGGATCAGGCAGGGTCAGCAGCAAAGTAACTCACAGAACACAGGAAAGACCATACGGCAATTAAGCACTGTCAGATTCCATTTAAATAGGGCGCCCTGCTCTCCTATTGGTGCCAGGTGCGCGTCCGTGATCGTGAGTGCGCATGCGCAAGCGCCGCTGCCGTCGCGGATGCCCAGGTCCTATCACCCGCCTCGGCACAGTGCGCCTCGGCACATCGCGCATGCGCAGACCGGCGCGCCGCGATCCGGCTCAGGATCCCTGACACTGCCCCTGGGCAGAGGGCAGGAAAGCAGGCACAGGCAAAATGACACAAGGCAGGCATAAGGTAGGCAGAGGGCAAGAAGCCACAGAGCAGGAATAAAGCAGGTACAAGAAAGGAAAGAAGGTACAGGGCAGGCACTGGGGAGACACAGTTCAGAAAGCATAATACAGGCAGACGGTGGGTAGGCATAGGACAGGCATAGAGATGAAAAGCACAGGCCAGGCACAAGGCAAGAAAGCTTCAGGGCAAGAAGGCGCAGGGCAGGCATTAGGTAGGCAGAGGGAAGGAAGCCACAGAGCAGCAATAAAGCAGACACAGGGAAGCCCCAATGTACAGTACAGGGCAGGCACTAGGGAGGTAGAGTTCAGAAAAGCAGAGTACCGTCAGATGGTGGGTAAGCATAGAACAGGCAAATGGCAGGAAAGCACAGGCTAGGCACAAGGCAAGAAAGCTATAGGGCAGGTATTAGGTAGGTAGAGTTCAGAAAAACACAGTACAGGCAGGATGGGTAGGCACTGGGCAGACAAAGGGCAGGAAAGCACAGGAAAAAAAAAGGAATAAGGTAGGCACATGACAGGCACTGGGCACAAGAAAACCAAATGGCAAGAAGGCACAGGACAGGCATGAGGAAGGCTGATGGAGGAAAACACAGTACAGGCAAATGGCAAGTAGGCATAAGGCAGGTAGAGGGTGGGGAAGTAAAGGCCAGGCACAGGGCAAGAAGGGACAGGCAAAATAGCAAATGGTAGTTAGGCATCTGGCAGGAAAGCACAAGCAAGGCACAGGCAAAATGGCAAAAGGTAGACATAAGGTAAGCAAAGACAGGACGAGCACAGTGCAGGAAGGCACAGGACGTGCACAAGGAAAAAAGCCACAGGATGGACACAAGCCAGAAAGGCACAGGATGAGCACAGAGCAGGGGCGGACTGACCATTTGGAAACTCGGGCACTGCCTGAGGGCCCGGGGTCAGTAGGGGGCCCCATGAGATGCCCCTGTTACCTTTTTCATAGGCTTTTTTGAGTTTGGGCAAGGACACAGGGGCCCCATGATCCCCTATTGCCCGGGGGCCCCATGAGTTGTCAGTCCGCCCCTGGCACAGAGCTGGAAGGCACAGGGCGAGCACAGAGCAAAAAGCCACAGAATGGACACAAGGCAGAAAGGCACAGGACGAGCACAGAGCAGGAAGGCACAGAATGGACACAAGGCAGGAAGGCACAGGACGAGCACAGAGCAGGAAGGCACAGAATGGACACAAGGCAGGAAGGCACAGAATGGACACAAGGCAGGAAGGCACAGAATGGACACAAGGCAGGAAGGCACAGAATGGACGCAAGGCAGGAAGGCACAGGATGAGCACAGAGCAGGAAGGCACAGGATGGACACAAGGCAGGAAGGTACAGGACGAGCACAGAGCAGGAAGGCACAGGATGGACACAAGGCAGGAAGGCACAGGATAAGCACAGAGCAGGAAGGCACAGGATGGACACAAGGCAGAAAGGCACAGTATGAGCACAGAGCAGGAAGGTACAGGACGAGCACGGAGCAGAAAGTTACAGGATGGACACAAGGCAGGAAGGCACAGGATGAGCACAGAGCAGGAAGGTACAGGATGGACACAAGGTAGAAAGGCACAGGATGAGCACAGAGCAGGAAGGTACAGGATGAGCACAGAGCAGGAAGGCACAGGATGGACACAAGGCAGTAAGGTACAGGACGAGCACAGAGCAGGAAGGCACAGGATGGACACAAGGCAGAAAGGCACAGTATGAGCACAGAGCAGGAAGGTACAGGACAGGCACAGGATAGGCAAAGGGAAGGAAGGCATGGAACAGACACAGGCAAGATGGCACAGGGCAGGTATAACGTAGGCAAAGAGCAGGAAGCCCCAACAAGCTGAAGGTCAGTCATCAAGCAAGCAGAGTGTAAGAAGGCACAGGGCAGGCATAATGCAGGCAGAAGGCAGGAAAGCACAAGACATCCATAATGCAGTCAAAGAGTAAGAAGGCAGGCCCGGGGCCGGATGGAAGAGCATTCACATTTTTTGGGTCAACATCGGTCAACAAAAGATAATAATAGGCAAATTATTTATCTTGAACTGCCTATAAATCATAGATGATCACAGCAGATGGCTTGGTGGGATCCATTTTGAACTCCGGTCCTCTTATCTCTTTCAGTAAGTGTTGATATGGACTGGCAGGACTGAGACAAGGTTTTATATTCTCCTTCAGCCCTCATCTCTGAGGCAAGCAATAGGCTGGCACTTAGGAGGAGTTGTGCAAATATGAAAACGCCATGATAGTTAGGTGTGTCTGGAGGAGTGGAGGTTCCTAGGTAGACATCCTAGGCAGACTGTATCTGCATGTAGACCACTCTAGGTAACACCCACGTGTGATGCTGAGCCTCCATGATTAAAAGAACTGAAATTCAATAAATTAAAGGGGCGGGCCAGGTGAGGAACAGGTTAGATGATGCTGGGTGTTCTCCAGCCAAAAAATTAGATGGACTATTTATGACTTGCAGCAGCTTCTAATGCACATTGTGAGAAGCTCACAGCTTGCAGTGAAATCAGAGTAAGATGTTTCAGTCCAGGAGAGGAGCCGGTACAACTGTGCAAGGCTGGAGGGAGTTCAGCTTTAAATGATAATTACTGCCTTCTCCTTAGCTATGTCATTCTTACTGAAGAGTCCCAAGGCCCCTGGACTACGAACAGGGGCGGACTGACAACTCATGGGGCCCCTGGGCAATAGGGGATCATGGGGCCCCTGTGTCCTTGCCCAAACTCAAAAAAGCCTATAAAAAAGGTACCAGGGGCATCTCATGGGGCCCCCTACTGACCTGGGGCCCTCGGGTCCAAATGGTCAGTCCACCCCTGACTACGAATAACTCCGATGTAGGTGGATGTAGCTATTTTTATTTGCTGTCTCACTTTTTCCTTTAAACCGACAAATAATGATAAATGTGTCTAGCTCAGAAATGTTAAATATGACCTTCTAAGTTGCGTCACTTTAGTGAGCTTCTCATACTCTCCATTTAGCCGTACTGATTTTTCTCATGAGGCCTCCTTCTTCAGCCCGGAATAAGGAATAAGAAGCTTTTAAGGTACACAACTAATGTAGAGGACAGAACATTGCTGGAAACATTAGAGTGAGGACCATGGAAGTAGCAGCAAAAAAACTTTGTAAAGAAGTTTACATTGTAAGGAATAGTTTGCATCGGAGCAGGGTGCCAGTTCACGGCACGCTAACTTTTGTGCACACTGTGGCTTTAAGAGTGCATGTGCTATATCACATCTACTAGATAAGGTTTTAAGCAGGGGTATTTAGCTGCCCCCCCCCCGATTCTCCTGCCCCTTGCCCTACAGACAGGGGCGGACTGACCATTTGGAAACTCGGGCACTGCCAGCTTTATGCATAGCCTGTGCCTTCCTGTCCTGTCCCTATCTTTCCTTCCCTCTGCCTACCCTGGGCCCATACTGTGCTTTCCAGCCAGGGGCGGACTGACCATTTGGAAACTCGGGCACTGCCCGAGGGCCCGGTGTCAGTAGGGGGCCCCATGAGATGCCCCTGGTACCTTTTTCATAGGCTTTTTTGAGTTTGGGCAAGGACAGAGGGGCCCCATGATCCCCTATTGCCCAGGGGCCCCATGAGTTGTCAGTCCGCCCCTGCCTACAGAATACAACTCCCCCCCCCCCCAATTCCTCTTACTGGCTATGAGCAGCTGGCTGGCGAGGCAAAATATGTTGTGCCACCCTATGGGGTGCAGTGTAGAAGTTTTAGTTTGGGAATGGAAGAAAGGTATTTTAAAAATGTGGGTGGAGATTTCAATTTTAATGCCCCCCCCCCCCCATTCTGCCATCTTAAAGCAGCTGCTTAAGCAGCATTATGCTGTTGCTTGCCCTTTTGTTCAGTGGGGTCTGTGGGGGTAAGGGATCACTTATGGTTCCAGTAAACCAGGTATAGGGGTGTAGGTATGTGGGCGGGAAGGGGGGGTCAGTAAGTACTCATGCCTCCAATACACTGAGCATGGAGAGGATGGTCAGTAAGGTATTTTGGAGTACTTTCAGTTCCAGTGGACTAGGTATGGGGGAGGGTATGGTGGGGTATATGGGTAATTGGTAGGTACTTACGGTTCCAGTACACTGACTAACACTCCCTCTTGGTGGGGTATATGGGGGGTAGGTAGGTACAGTATGTAGGGGTAGGTGGTCAGTAGCTACTCACAGTTCCAGTAGCACTCCCCCTTGTTGACATCCATCTCCTAGATTGTAAGCTCGAAAGAGCAGGGCCCTCGAACCCCTCGTGTACTGTTTTGTTACTGTATTGTCTCATGTACTGTCCCCCACTATAATGTACAGCGCTGAGCAAACCTTTTGGCGCTAAATAAATACTATATAATAATAATAATCTCATACAGCCCGCTCCGGAACACTTGGGTTCAATAGTTCCTGGTTCCTCTCCCTAGCTCTGCCCCCTCCAGTTCCCCGATATTGATCTCTGCTCTCGCTGCTCCCAAAGGAGTCATAGCCGATGAACGGCTCCCAGGTCTTCCACTCCTTGTAGCACCAGCACACCTCCTCCAGGCCCTTCTTGGTAACAATCTCATAGCGTGGCCAGGAGGTGTTGTACTGGGCCCTCCTCCAGCTAGGCCCAGGTAATCTGTCCATGTCACCCTTGTCCTTCTCCAATGATATGAGCTCCAGGGAGAAGGTGTTCAGCTTCAGGCTCATCTCCTGCTGTAGGGGGACACCAGCTCCGCACCCTGTCCTCCTCTCACCACCCATTCCCTTCCACAGTGCAACTCTCCAAGACAGGTATTTCAAAAATATGAATCCCCAGCAAGTGGCTGGGGCTTTGGATTAGCTATGAAAACGGAGCTTCAATTCACACTGCACATGTGTGAATCTACACTGACGGTCAGCTTGCGTTATAGCTGGTCTGCAATTTCCATAGCAAACAGGACTCCAGAAATTTTAAGAGATTGCAGGAAAAATGTGTTCTTGTCCTTGGCAGTCTTTTTCTCTCTTGTAATGTAACTTCTCATGTCAGAGTCCTATGGAGTGTCCTTTCAACTTGTGCTTCTGGCATTTTTATCTAGAAAGCTTACGGTCTATTCCACATCAGTTTCCATGAAGAAGCTGAAAGACAAATACTATCTTGGCCAATAGTTTACACTGCCCACACACACCATTGTATTGCCTATTTCCCCCCTTGTATTAGAGGACAGGAAAACTAGTCTTGCTGAAACACGGTTAAATTCAGCAATGTCATTTGATTAGGAGTTGTTTGTTGTCCCTGAAAAATCACATCTGATGGGTTTGTGTTCTTTTGAAAAATCATAAATCTGGCTTAACGTAGAAGGGCAAGTGATACAAAAGGTAATCAATGTGTGAGGATGAGCTGATGGAGAAAGTAAAGTTATAGGGATAAGCTTCCACCTATAAACTGAAGAGATTTATTTTCAAATGGACAGACCGGTGGATGGCTGGACAGATTGGGATAAGGAGTTCCAGAGGTGGGTAGAGACTCTGGAGAAATACCGAAAGTGAGCATGGAAGGAGGTAATGAGGAAGTTAAGAGTTCTTGAGACAGAAATTGTTGTAGGGAGTTCCAGAGGATGGGAGAAGCTCCGGAGAAGTCTTGGTCGGCAGGGGCGGACTGACCATTTGGAACTTCGGGCACTGCCCGAGGGCCCGGGGTCAGCAGGGGGCCCCATGAGATGCCCCTGGTACCTTTTTCATAGGCTTTTTTGAGTTTGGGCAAGGACACAGGGGCCCCATGATCCCCTATTGAGGGCCTGGGGTCAGTAAGGGGCCCCATGAGATGCCCCTGGTACCTTTTTCATAGGCTTTTTTGAGTTTGGGCAAGGACACAGGGGCCCCATGATCCCCTATTGCCTGGGGGCCCCATGAGTTGTCAGTCCGCCCCTGCCTGGAGGTTAGCATGGGATGTGGGGACAAGAAAGTTAGAGAGCAGGGGGTCATGGGACAGAAACTGGGTTATGGAGTTTCAGTGTATGGAAGGGGATCTGGATAAATCCTGGGACAAGAAAGTTAGAGAGCAGGGGGTCATGGGACAGAAACTGGGTTATAGAGTTCCAGTGTATGGGTGGGGATCTGGATAAATCCTGGGACAAGAAAGTTAGAGAGCAGGGGGTCATGGGACAGAAACTGGGTTATAGAGTTCCAGTGTATGGGTGGGGATCTGGATAAATCCTGGGACAAGAAAGTTAGAGAGCAGGGGGTCATGGGACAGAAACTGGGTTATGGAGTTCCAGTGTATGGGTGGGGATCTGGTTAAATCCTGGAGGCGGGCATGGTAGAAGATGATAAAAAGGTTAGTGAGCAGGCAGGGGCGGACTGACGACTCATGGGGCCCCCGGGCAATATGGGATCGTGGGGCCCCTGTGTCCTTGCCCAAACTCAAAAAAGCCTATGAAAAAGGTACCAGGGGCATCTCATGGGGCCCCCTACTGACCCAGACCCTTGGGCAGTGCCCGAGTTTACAAATGGTCAGTCCGCCCCTGCGAGCAGGAGGTCTCTGGACAGAAAAGTATGTGGGGAGTTCCAGATGATGGGAAAGGTTCTGGAGAGGATTTGGAGGTGAGCATGGGAGGAGGTGACAAGGGAATTAGAGGGCAGGAGGTCTTAGGACAAAAATTGATAGGGAGTTCCTAAAGATGGGAGAGGCTCTAGAGAAGTCCTGAAGGTGAGCATAGTAGGAGGGAGTTAGAGAGCAGAAGGTCTTAGAAGGAGTGGACTTTGGTGATATTTTGAGATGAAACCAATGATGTCGCTTGGAGTAGATTTGTGGATGGTTTTATATGCTGTTGTTAGTATTCTGAACATTATTTTTTGGGCAAATGAAGGTCAGGGAGAGATCAGCAGAGAGGGGTGGCAAACACTGAGGAGTTAGTGAGGTAGATGAAAGATGAGTCTGGCAGCAGCATCCATAATAAACTGATGGGGGGGGGGGGGATAACCTGTGTAGAATTAGTAATTTATGTTGCAGGTAACAGATGTCACCTCAGTCCTCTCAGTCACAGAGAGCAATGATACATTGTAACAAGGTAATGGGAGAACGGGGTGGAGGCAGGTAGATATTTTAAGCCAATGAAAAGCGTGGAATTATAGAGAGGGCAGTAACAAGCGGGTGGGGAATCAGATTACATGCACCCTGTTCATTCTGACTTTGTCACCCAGCGCTTCAGTAAACACCATTGTAATGCAATTAGAAAAGGCTATTAAAAAAGATTTTTACTTTCTTTCAGGTCTCATGCGTATTCCTAATTTACTCCTGGCATTATTCTGGTACCTGAGGAGTGAAGGTAAACCACTGTGCCTTACACACTGTACATAATTATTATACCCTCCCCCTCCATTATACATAACAGTAATACATATGTGTTTGTTTTGTTGGCATGTGAGTCCCATATTCCAGGGTTGTTGGCCACGACTTTCCATCTTCACAAGACGCGCCTCATGTTTGGTGATTTGTAAGCTGAAGGGCCGATGTGAATAAACTAACAAAAAAAATGTGTTTTCAGAGACAATTCCCTGTGCTCTGTGCAGCGGTCACACAAATCAATAGGTCTCCCCGAGGAGTCTTGGCTTTGGAATATGAAAGTTCGGCTTTCGTCCTCTGGGGCGATGTGTAATCAGAGCGCGAGAAAACGCACTTCAATCAATCTTGTTGCCTTGTCGTTAGTTTCAGAGAGAGTCATAATTCAGCCATGAAAGACGGGTGGGACTTTGTTTTCCCCTGGAAGCCTCAAACTGGTAATTCAGAGCTTGAAAACCAACATAAAAAAAAAAATTAAGATATAACATTCACATCTGAATAATAGACACAAAAGCAAAATGGGAAGATGGATCAGAGTATTAGAATCTCCTATCATGGAACAACAGTCCTGATTTTTTTGATTGAAAGACCAATATGAGCATTTTGGGGCTGGTGGATCTTAAAGTGTGTCTATAGCCATAATTAGTTTTTTTACGTTTTGGATGGAGTAGGGATTACTTAGACCAACTTCCAGGTTGTTTTTGTGGTCTGTGTCCCTACTGGGGAGATTCACCCTGTCTATTTGTACTAGGGACCCTTGTCACTGGTGTCGCAATCGTACACCCAGAGATGGACGCGGTTCAACCATTTTGGCTTCAACTTCCATCTTGGCAAAGGATCCTCCATCTTGTACAAACATGCTTCCCCCTCATTCTCCCCCTTTCCTCTCTGTTGATACACATTGACATATGGCCCCTGGGTTAGGAGTGTCACAGGAGGCCAGAGCCCAGCAGGGGGCTATGGACTATAAAACCCCCAAGGGAGCTGGGGCTTTGCTGCTGTCCAAAGAACCTGTGCAACCTAGCACCTTGTAAAAAGATAACACAAGCCTTCCCAGGAGTTCAAATGAATTCCAGAGAAGCACGAACCAGATAACACTTTTAAAAATCCATTTTTCCCCTATGTCTCATATCTTGGAATATGAGAGACTTACATAAAAACCAGGCACATCATCAGATTGGCCAAGAGGAGACGAACAGTTTGGTAGGTCACTCTCCTTGGCTGGAATACATAGGAAAGCAGAAAAGTAGATCTCGTGAACTATTCAGTGTAGAATTTCATATTTCATGTACAGTGGGGATCAAAAGTTTGGGCACCCCAGCTAAAAAGTTGTATTAATGTGCATAAAGAAGCCAAGGAAAGATGGAAAAATCTCCAAAAAGCATGAAATTACAGATTAGACATTCTTATAATATGTCAACAAAAGTTAGATTTTATTTCCATCATTTACACTTTCAAAATAACAGAAAATAAAAAATGGCGTCTGCAAAAGTTTGGGCACCCTGCAGAGTTAATATCTTGTACTGCCCCCTTTGGCAAGTATCACAGCTTGTAAACGCTTTTTGTAGCCAGCCAAGAGTCTTTCAATTCTTGTTTGAGGTATCTTTGCCCATTCTTCCTTACAAAAGTCTTCCAGTTCTTTGAGATTTCTGGGCTGTCTGTCACGCACTGCTCTTTTAAGGTCTATCCATAGATTTTCAATTATGTTGAGGTCAGGAGATTGTGAAGGCCATGGCAAAACCTTCAGTTTACGCCTCTTGATGTAATCCCCCGTGGATTTCCAGGTGTGTTTAGGATCATTATCCATTTGTAGAAGCCATCCTCTCTTTAGCTTCAGCTTTTTCACAAATGGCATCAAGTTACCATCCAAAATTTTCTGAAATTTTATTGAATCCATTTTTCCTTCTACTCGTGAGATGTTCCCTGTGCCACTGGCTGCAACACAACCCCAAAGCATGATTGATCCAACCCCATGCTTAACAGTTGGACAGAGGTTCTTTTCATTAAATTCTGTGCCCCTTCTTCTCCAAACATACCTTTGCTCATTCCGGCCAAAAAGTTCAATTTTAACCTCATTGGTCCACAGAACTTGTTTCCAAAATGCATCTGGCTTGTCTATATGTTCATTTGCAAAGTTCAAACGATGATTTTTGTGGTGAGGACATAGAAGAGGTTTTCTTCTGATGACTCTCCCATGAAGACCATATTTGTACAAGTATCTCTTTATAGTGGAATAGTGTACCACAACTCCAGTGTCTGCCAGATCTTTCTTGAGGGATCGTGCAGTCAAACGTGGGTTTTGAATTGTTTTTCTCACAATCCTGTGAGCTGTTCTGTCTGATATTTTTCTTGGTCTTCCAGATCTTGCTTTAACTTCCACTGTTCCTGATGACTGCCATTTCTTAATTACATTCCGAACAGAGGATATTGACATCTGAAAACGCTTTGCTATCTTCTTATAGCCTTCTCCAGCTTTGTGAGCGTCAACTATTTTCAGTTTCAGTTTTCTAGACAACTGCTTAGAAGAACCCATGGTGCTGATTGTTGGGGCAAGGTCAGATGAGTCTGGGCATTTAAAACCTTTGAGATTGACATCACCTGGTCTTCCCAGATGATGATTGAGAACAATCCATGACACTGGCAGGTCTCAGCTTGGCAAAGGGGGCAGTGCATGCTATAAATTCTGCAGGGTGCCCAAACTTTTGCAGATGCCATTTTTTTGTTTTCTGTTATTTTGAAAGTGTAAATGATGGAAATAAAATCTAACTTTTGTTGACATATTATAAGAATGTCTAATCTGTAATTTGATGCCTTTTGGAGATTTTTCCATCTTTCCTTGGCTTCTTTATGCACATTAATACAAATTTTTAGCTGGGGTGCCCAAACTTTCGATCCCCACTGTATAATCAATCCTGAGACGTGTCTGCATAATAATCTACCTGCGGGTGGAGTGTCACTTGTGCACAGGGAAAGTTATGAGCCAAAATATGAACGGGCTATTGGTCCTTGACTTCAGAGACACCCCCTTCTGGGGAACTACAAAATGAGCTGTCAGGCCTAAGAGAGCTAAGTTGAAGAATTCTCCCGATTAACATCAGAACCACCCGGGGAGACCCGTACCCTTTCACTCTGAAACTTGATCTGCAAACACAAGGCTGATTGGCAAGTACTTTAATCCTTTAACCTCCTTCTGTTACCTCTTTGCTGTGCTGTTGTGCTCTGTATATTTATATATATTGGTTACATCTTTTCCTGTAAATATTTTTATTGCACCTTTTTTGACCTATCAGTTATAAATCTTTCCTTCTGAAAGTGTTGAACTGTTTCTATAGCTCTTAATTGCAATTTACGAAATCCTGCCTCTAAAAGAATGCTACTGTGTTTGTTTAACCCTCTGTGTAACCAGCCTGCGGTGACCGTGTTATACAGATGATTATCTCAACCATTATAGTGTTATAGCTGATATCACCGAGTTTCCTCTTTCTCTGTACAAAAAGTAGGTGGTGGCAGTGTGAAGGGTTAACTGCGTAATTAACCTGACCCAGTAACAATCACATTCAGGCTGCCGGTACATAGATTGTGGTCCAATTAGCTGGAAAATCGTTGTGCAGGGTGCAGCTGGGTGTGGCATTGTTATGCATGTGACATCGCGGTTTTAGATTGGCTAGTCTTTCGTTCACGAGTTGGGTGAGAAGGGCTGGGGTCTGACGCCGCGTTCGTCACATATTGGTGGCAGCGATCCTGGGATCATCCCAACTGGGACTGGAAATCCCCAACATTTGTCACCAGAGCAGGAATAGGGAGCAAACATTCCATGGTGAAGCCTTTTCTTCTGAGACATTGAGAACATTTTCCTTTAACTTACTGTTGTGTCTCCAAAACAGGCAGTTAGGGAAAAATGTCCCCAATGGGAAACACAGAAAGCCCAAAGTTATACAGATCACCTCTAGCTCTAATTCTAGGTGCCTTCCCCATAGATAGGTAGAATGTCCATGAGACAGGTGTTTATGGTAAATATGTCAACATTGGAGTCCATACGTAATGCACACATTTTATTTATTACAAATGAAATGGTCCAGTATCTGGCCTAAATCTAAAGCGCTTTGGCTTACAAAGCCTTACTCATAGCTTTCGATGTGTGTGCTGAATTGGTGGATGGTCTTGTTTTAATGGAAGCACTGTCTGCTAAGTCATCCTTCAGGGGGGCTTGTACCCCATGAAGTTATGGTGTAGGTGGACCCTATTAAGTTCTCAGACTGCTGCCTCTCTGAAAGTGATGGAAAAGACTCTCAGTGGGATACTTTTTAAGTGTATAGAGGCACGCTTGGTATAAAGGTTCATCTCACTTGAGGGAATATTTATGAAGTTTATAGAAGTTGACTCACAGGTAACAGGTAAAGCCAACATGTTTCAGGAAAAATGCCACCCTCTTTATCAGGACTGTAGTGGTGGATGTGATTGGAACAGACCTGGAAACACAGGTGTAATTAGAATAATGATGTGGCTAAGAATTAGGCCCATTGCAGAGTAATGGATAAACAGCCTTTTTCAAGAGTGTTCCTTACATTGGTGTTTAGTGGGAGGAATGCTCCTTAGAATGGTGTTCAGTGAGAAGAGTGCTCCTTACATTGGTGTTTAGTGGGAGGAATGCTCCTTAGAATGATGTTCAGTGAGAAGAGTGCTCCTTACATTGGTGTTTAGTGGGAGGAATGCTCCTTAGAATGATGTTCAATGAGAAGAGTGTTCCTTACATTGGTGTTTAGTGGGAGGAATGCTCCTTAGAATGGTGTTCAGTGAGAAGAGTGCTCCTTACGTTGGTGTTTAGTGGGAGGAATGCTCCTTAGAATGATGTTCAATGAGAAGAGTGTTCCTTACATTGGTGTTTAGTGGGAGGAATGCTCCTTAGAATGGTGTTCAATGAGAAGAGTGTTCCTTACATTGGTGTTTAGTGGGAGGAATGCTCCTTAGAATGGTGTTCAGTGAGAAGAGTGCTCCTTACATTGGTGTTTAGTGGGAGGAATGCTCCTTAGAATGATGTTCAATGAGAAGAGTGTTCCTTACATTGGTGTTTAGTGGGAGGAATGCTCCTTAGAATGGTGTTCAATGAGAAGAGTGCTCCTTACATTGGTGGTTAGTGAGAAGAATGTCCCTTAAATTGGGGGTCAGTGGGAAGAACTATCCTTGCATTGATGGTCAGTGAGAAGAACAATCCTTATATCGGTGGTCAGTGGGATGAATGCTCCTTAAAATGGTGTTCATTGGAAAGCACGCTCCTTACAGTGGTGGTCAGTGTATAAGAATGCTCCTTGAAGACAGCTAACATAATCATTTTTTTGAGTGGTGTCTGAGATATGAGAGGAGAAGCTCTACTGGTTTAACGGTGATAGTTTCACCAAGTGATATTTCTGGAAGGAGATCAATCTACCACTGTTCACTGTGCAAGGAACCCCTAGCAACTTTTGGAGGAAACCTAGGGATAGAACATAGCATAGAGCCCTGGTTGAAAAAGACTGCTATAAACACTAAGTTGTCTTTATGGAGCTGGTCCAAACAGGTCAAACCGTGTGTTTATAGAGCTAGCCCAAACTGGTCAAACCATGTCTTTAAGAAGTTGCTCCAAACTGGTCACACCATGTCTTTATGGAGCTGGTCCAAACTGGTCAAACCATGTCTTTATGAAGCTGGTCTAAACTGGTCAAACCATGTGTTTATAGAGCTAGCCCAAACTGGTCAAACTATGTCTTTATGAAGTTGCTCCAAACTGGTCACACCATGTCTTTATGGAGCTGGTCCATACTGGTCAAACCATGTCTTTATGGAGCTGGTCTAAACAGGTCAAACCATGTGTTTATAGAACTGGTCCAAACTGGTCAAATCATGTGTTTAATGAGCTAGCCCAAACTGGTCAAACCATGTCTTTAAGAAGTTGCTCCAAACTGGTCACACCATGTCTTTATGGAGCTGGTCCAAACTGGTCAAACCATGTGTTTATAGAACTGCTCCAAACAGGTCAAACCATGTGTTTATAGAACTGGTCCAAACAGGTCAAACCATGTCTTTATGGAGCTGGTCTAAACAGGTCAAACCATGTGTTTATAGAACTGGTCCAAACAGGTCAAACCATGTGTTTATAGAGCTAGCCCAAACTGGTCAAACCATGTCTTTAAGAAGTTGCTCCAAACTGGTCACACCATGTCTTTATGAAGCTGGTCTAAACTGGTCAAACCATGTCTCTATGGAGCTAACTTTTTACACAGGGGCACAGTCATGCTAGAACAGAAGAGAAAAGGGCCTTCACCAAACTGTTACCACAAGGTTGGAGGAACACAATTGTCTACAATGTCTTTGTATGCTGTAGTATTAACAATATCCTTCACTGGAAACTCAACCATTGGGAGGGGGTTCACATAATTTTGGTCATTTAGTGTAGCTCTGTACTGCTCCCAGTAGGGTATGATGGCTTCAGATTCAGAATATTCACACGAAATGGCCGGCAATGAATGTCCAGAGCCCTTATGTCAGGGTAACTTCCATACATGTCATACAGTTGAGAATTTATACTGTCCAATGGCTAAGCTCCATTGCAGCCCCGGATGTTGGACTCTCAATGCTCTACTGATCATGAAAGAGCCAGAAACCCTTTCATGAAATACCATAAAATGATTCCATATTAAACAAACCATGTAGAAGTCAGCGTCTGCACTGAACGCTACAGATAAGTCACAAACAATCAGAAGTTTGCAGGAAGTAAAACCAATATCTGGGATGAGAGGAACAGAACTTTGAAGATGAAGAGAAGGACAGATAGGAAGACGGCTCTCTATTTATGAAGTCTGTGATACACAGAAACACTTGTCTGCTCGCCGCACATCACACGCACACAAATGACACGATATCAGCGCACAGAATGAATGTTCAAATGCTGAGAGGGACTGAAAAATCTTTTGTAGTTTAAAATGTTTCTCAGTTAAGTAAAGTCGGAAATAGTTATTTGAATAAGAACGAGTCAAAGTGGAATTCATGTGCTAACATTAATGGGAACATTAACAATCCACTGAGAGGTATTGGATGATCATAAATGATAATTACCTATGTAAGTAGACTGAAATCCTGACATATTCTGTAGTGCTGTTCCATTACAGGTATATACTATTATTTTCCATTTATATAGTTCATATATTTATTTATATAGCATATATTCTGGAAAGCTGTACAGAGAACACTGAGCAATTCACAATAGTCTCTGCACCAGAGGAGCTTACACTCTAATGTTCCCATGACAGTCACACACTAATAATATTATTACTATATTATTATAACTATTATTATTATTAATAATAATAATATAAATTTATATAGCTCTGACATATTCTATAGTGCTGTACAGAAGAGCTTACACTCTAATGTCACACACTTTATTATTATACAATAATAGCTCCCACATATTCCATAGTGCTGTACAAAGAACACTGAGCCAGTCACACCAGTCTCTGCACTGATGTGACTGGTTACACTTTATTATTATAAATTTATACAGGTTTGACATATTCTGCAGTGCTGTACAGAGAACACTGAGTCAATCACAGCAGTCTCTGCACCAGGGGAGCTTACACTCTAATGTCCCACCCAGGGGCGGACTGACAACTCATGGGGCCCCCAGGCAATAGGGGATCATGGGGCCCCGTGTCCTTGCGCAAACTCAAAAAAGCCTATGAAAAAGGTACCAGGGGCATCTCATGGGGCCCCCTAATGACCTCGGGCACGAGTTTCTAAATGGTCAGTCCACCCCTGGTCCCACCACATCATCACACTGTATTAGTATACATTTATATAGCTCAAAAGAACAATTTTATCTGCTTATGATTCTATACAGACGGAAGATCATAAAGGCAATATCTCTGCCTCTCAATAAGGACACTAAGTGGCAGTCTCTATAAAGCTCTATAGCCACAGATACTAAAGAACATCCTTTATTTGAGAAAACAGCCCAGTATGTAACCAGCTACTTGTGCTTAGGAAAAGTGTCTCTAAGAGTGAAGTCCAAGGTAGGTCTGTGTATGCAGGCAAAGAGCTGAAGTGATCTCTGGGCTAGTACCACAGGTGAGCTGCTGGTGGTGTCCCAGGGCTGGTACCACATCCAGGAGGCTGGAGAAGTCCCACGGCTGGTACCAAAGGCAGGTAGCTAGAGAAGTCCCAGGGCTGGTACCACAGGCAGGAGGCTGGAGAAGTCTCAGTGCTGGTGCCGCAGGCCGCAATCTTGATAATGGAGGCAGGACCTCAGAAATGTGTTGCGGTCCACCCCCTCCCCCCCAGCCTGTCACGTTCTCCTGTCTGCCTTCCTGTTAGTGCCGTGAGTGAGAGGAGAGACGTCGCTGATTTGCCATCTTGTAGTGGGCCTCTGCTTGTGCCCTGCGGCCCTATCAGTCCATCCAGATTGTGTTGAGCTGTATATCGTGCCACCACTCTGACACTTGGAGCAGTCTACAAGTCTTTCAGATGTGATAATTGGAATTAAAGTGTTGTTTTAAGCCATACACTAATATGGTGCCCTGCTCTGTTTCCTTCATATGGAGGAGTCCCAGGGCTGGTACCACAAGCAGGAGGCTGGAGGAGTCCCAGGGCTGGTTCCACAAGCAGGAGGCTGGATTAGTCCCAGGGCTGGTACCACAGACAAGAGGCTAGAGGAGTCCCGGGGCTGGTACCACAGGCAGGAGGCTGGAGGAGTTCAAGGGCTGGTACCACAGGAAAGAGACTGTAGAAGTCCCATGACTGAAACCACAGGTGGAAGGCTGGTGGAGTCTCAGGGCTGGTTCCACAGGCAGGTAGCTGGAGGAGTTCCAGAACTGGTACCACAGATGGGAAGCTAAAGGAGTCCCAGGGCTGGTACCACAGGTGTGAATCTGGAGGAGTCACAGGGCTGCTAGCACAGGTGGGAATCTGGAGGAGGCCCAGGGCTGGTACCATAAGCAGGAGACTGGAGGAGTCCCAGGGCTTGTACCACAGGCAGGAGGCTGGAGGAGTCCTAGGACCGGTGCCACAGGCAGGAGGCTGGAGGAGTCCTAGGACTGGTGCCACAGCTAGTACCAGTAGAAAAGTCCAACTTGAAGCTTTGGTAACGTTTGGAGCAGTGATTTGCACAATGGCTGAGTCTATAAAATCTGTATGCTATTGGGCTCCTGCCTGGCTGCCCGCACACCAAAACTTACAGTTGAGGAGCATAAACCTGACTACCTCATCAAGTGCGGCCTGTGTGAGCTGTAGAGGGTGAGAAACTTATATTCCTTGGGCTTGTGGGAACCCATGAATCTGTGGGAAATTAAGTTAAAAGGAACTTGTGCCTCTATCTATCTATCTATCTATCTATCTATCTATCTATCTATTATCTATCTATCTATCTATCTATCTATCTATCTATCTATCTATTATCTATCTATCTATCTATCTATCTATCTATTATCTATCTATCTGTCTGTCTATCTATCTATCTATTATCTATCTATCTATCTATCTATCTATCTATCTATCTATCTATCTATTATCTATCTATCTATCTATCTATTATCTATCTATCTATCATCTATCTATCTATCTATCTATCTATTATCTATCTATCTATCTATCTATCTATCTATTATCTATCTATCTGTCTGTCTATCTATCTATCTATTATCTATCTATCTATCTATCTATCTATCTATCTATCTATCTATTATCTATCTATCTATCATCTATCTATCTATCTATTATCTATCTATCTATCTGTCTATCTATCTATCTATCTATCTATCTATCTATCTATCTATTATCTATCTATCTATCTATCTATCTATCTATCTATCTATCTATCTATCTATTATCTATTATCTATCTATCTATCTATCTATCTATCTATCTATCTATCTATCTATTATCTATCTATCTATCTATCTATTATCTATCTATCTATCTATCTATCTATCTATCTATTATCTATCTATCTATTATCTATCTATCTATCTATCTATCTATCTATCTATCTATCTATCTTTCTATTATCTATCTATCTATCTATCTATCTATCTATCTATCTATCTATCTATCTATCTAAGATATATGACTGTTTTAGTTTTCTCTCCCTGTATATTGCTCTGTATTTTTGCAATTTATTTTTAATCCATTCATACTTTTTTATGCTTTATGTTAGATTGAAATCCCCTGGAATAACCCCGCGTGTGCTGTATTTTCTGTGTTGTGTATATACTGTATATTAGATCTGCACATAGTGTGAGCGATTCTGTTGACTCTTCACCTTTATGAGTCGTTCTGTCAATCACAGGCTCAATAGATCCTTTGTGGATGACTTCCAAACTCTGGGGACCCCAAAATCCAGTTATTAAGTGGAGGTCGGTATTGGAGGAGAGGGTCAGGGTCTGCAGGATAAAGCTGTATGTCAGCGGTTTATAATGAGGTTCGCTCCTCTGCGCTGGTCAGTCCAGAATGATAAACAGAATCTCTTGCAATGAACATGAGTCAGGGGATTTTTCTCGCTTTTTGTGGGGTGAAGGCTCTATTTCCCATTGAAAAAATGTTATAGGCTGTGAGGAATGTTAAATTACATTTAATCCCTCTGACAACACACTTAGAAAATGTGACAACGTCTCTCTCTCTCTTTCTCTCTATATATATATATCCTGTATATACATAGTATACATATATTTTTTTTTCATCAAACTACCTTATAAAACCCCATTATATCTGATGTACCTCATCCCTTAAGGCCCCATTCACACTATGACGTTATGAATTGTGGGCAGAATCCCTGGAATTCTGCATGTGATTTCAAAACGTTCTCCTAAATGAAAAATCATGGAACCACATGTTCGGGTGCCATTCATTTTAATGGCAACTGAAAACATGGTGCAGTTCTGCCACAATTGGCAGGCGTTAAATCTCGGCAAACCACATTGTGACGCCCAAAAGAAATTCCTGTCATTTTTGCAGAGCGTTTTGAAATCGCTAGCAGAATCGTGCCTTTTCTGCCCATGACTCAAAACTCCACAGTGTAAATGGGACATCAGGGTTTCTCATGTGCTGCACCTCTTCCTAATTCCATTCAACATTTATTATACATCTAGATCAGCCTTTCTCAACCAGTTTACCCCAGAGGAACCTTTGAAATAATCTTCAGGTCTCAAGGAACCGTTCCTAAAACCAATTAATTGTTAGGCAGTAGCAAAAATGGCCCTTACATTGGATGGTTAGTGGGAAGAATGCCCTTGCACTGGTAGTCAGTGGGAAGAATGCCGTTCTTACGACTGTGGTCAAATTGCCATCCTTACAGACAGCTACAATTATCATTTGGTTCATGCAGATGGCTCTGCCCAGTGCGTTGGCCCTGGAACTGTGCAGACACCATCACATGGGAGGTCAATAAACCGCAGCTCAGCTGGTTGATGCTCTAAACCTTAGCTTCACAGGTTGGCCTGTGCATTAAGACAGCCCTGCTTATCCCAAAGTTTCAACACAGACCGACCCGGGGTAGCATGAAAACAGGGCAGTGAGGGACAGTGGGGAAAATAACAAAGGTGGTGGGCTATCAGGAGAACCTGTTGAATTGAAGCAAGGGTGCTGATCACATATCTTGATGTACAAATGACTGCTAAAGGAAGCATTTATGGATTTGTATCTGAAAAGCAATCACCAAAATATAAATATCCCATCAAAATCACTTTCAGGTAAAAGGTGCAAAAATAATGTTAACCAAAATCTATTTACTGTGTTTTTTCTATAGGCAGCAAGATAACGCGGCAATTTATTCAGCCACAGTACAGCTATAAAGCCCTAGAGCTCAACCTATGTTGTTTTCAAGTCTGGGATTGACATCACAGGCTGGTATTTGTCACCATTAGGCTCCTACATTGTCTAAGCTACTCCCTGTGCAAAGTCGTGTTGGAGGAGCAGTAAACCCAAAGATAAGCGTAACCTGGGGCTTTAATAACAGTAAAAAAGCCTTGAAATGTGTACAGGGAATACAATCTACCCTCTCCATACTCAGCATTTCATCCAGACATTGCATGCCTGGACCATCCACCCTATTCTGTTCTGTCAGTTATCTGGGAACCCCACTTTGTTATGAAGGAAAATAATTCCAAGACACAAATGTAAGAGTGACTTTGTGGTTGGCTGAATATGGTACCAAAGCACAAGTCCCTACCCGGGGCGGACTGACCATTTGGAAACTTGGGCACTGCCCGAGGGCCCGGGGTCAGTAGGGGGCCCCATGAGATGCCCCTGGTAGCTTTTTCATAGGCTTTTTTGAGTTTGGGCAAGGACACAGGGGCCCCATGATCCCATATTGCCCAGGGGCCCCAAGAGTTGTCAGTCCGCCCCTGGTCCCTACCCCCACTCCAGCCCTGCTAGACCACTGTTCTTCCTACTGAGGTTGAACCCTCTGCCATGTTGTACCTTGCTCCTTGCCACAGGCCTCCTCATGACATTCCTGGCCATAGACTTTTGTATCCCCAAAGAAAGGAATGTCAACATAAGAAGTTGTTTTGCTGCACTTTAATGATGGTATTCTGTGGATTGGGGAGCATAATGGATCGGACTTCGATTCATTATGCTCAATCTGATCCATATTGCAGGGACCGTCAGCTTGCTTTAAAACTTTCCTTTTCGTGGAGCTCATGGAGAGGGTCTGGTGTCACCCCATGCAATTGGTGTCATCCGGTGCGGCGTGCACCCCCCGTACCTGCCTAGGGACGCCACTGACAGGGGGGGCTCTATCTAAAAGGAGCATAACACCTAATGACATTATCTGCTGTAACCAGACACTGATCTGGTACAGAGCCACCTAGTGGCAAAGTGGAATGGGTATTTGGCGTACTCAAAGAAAGGCTGAGAGTGGTATGTGCGGCAAGGACTGAAGATGGAAACCAAGAGTGGACATAAGACAAAATGTGTATATATATATATATATATATATATGTTAAAAAACATAATATAAATATAAAGTCTTTGTATTGGATAGTCCTTATTAGAGTCCTGATGTGCCGCTGAATTAGGAGCCAGCCAGTAACGAGCTAGAGAGAGCCCTGTGTGAGAACAGGAAAGAAAGAAGTGGTGCCCTCTAAGTGCAGCATAAAAAACTCTTTAATATAGTTAAAAATGAGTAATACAGGCCACTCACAGAAGTATGGAGGAATGCGTTATAATCTGTAGTATAGGTGGATCCCTTTGAGAACGTGCGTGCGCACGAAACTTGTCAGGGAGGAGCCTACATGCTGACGTCATGCTGTCGTGTCCTCGTGATGGTCCAGCTGCCATCTTTGTAAGTGCTTTTTATCCATTGATGATTTTATGCTCCACGTGGTTGCTATCTTTTTAATATAACATACTACACTATATGATACTGTCTCCGGGCTCGGTCTATGAGCTTGCTCTCTAGGAGGAATCTCTTTCCTTGGTTCATCGTGGGCTGGAGAAGACTTGGCTACTCTACTTTTGATTGTTCATTTGGTGGATCACTGGCTTCTGGAGAGATCCCATCTTCAACCGGGTCACCGGCAGGAGGAACAAGCAGGAACACCCCTTAGTATCATTCCGCTCCGGGCTTGCTTGCTACTTACTTCTGGTGAGTACATTACGGTGGAGGTGCAGTGCGGGAAATTAAAAAATGTGAAAAAGTGACATTCACTAAATACACTAAAATCACATAGTATAACATTGCTGTATCAAACCACATTCATATACATTGTGTCCCGAGTGCTTTGTCCGGCGCCCTGCCTGCATTGTTACTGTTCTTTCTGCCTGGAAACTGAGAAACGTCCATGGCGTCCAAAAAGCGTCCCTTTAGGTCAGACGCGGTTTTAGACCGGCTAGAGAACAGCGATAGTAAATCAGAACCACTTGCAGAATTGAGTGACAATGATTTGTGGGGGAAATTCCTCATCAGACACTGAAAACGATTCTGCGACTGAGCTCAGCGATGTGCGAACTTGGCGCTCTATTTCACATTTCAGTGTTTTTGGTTTGATTATATTATTGAATTAAATTTATTATTATTATATTATTTTTTATGATTATTTGTTAAATTATAATTTGATTTCGTGTTTTAAATTTTAACATACCCGGGATGTTTACTAGACTCTTGTTCGGACAGATTTCAGTGAGTTATTCCTAAAAATTACAGGCCTACAATAAAAAAAATACATATTTCCATGCAAAAAAATTAACCAATTTGAGCACAGAAATATGGACATAATCAGACCGCTAAGGAGCCTACTTTTTTTTTTCCTTTTTTTTTGTTTTTTTCTTTACTCTACATCAGGGGTGGGCAACTGTGGCCCTCCAGCTGTTGTAGAACTACAAGTCCCATGAGGCATTGCAAAACTGACAGTTACAAGCATGACTCCCAAAGGCAGAGGCATGATGGGACCAGGGGCGGACTGACCATTTGGAAACTCGGGCCCTGCCCGAGGGCCCGGGGTCAGTAGGGGGCCCCATGAGATGCCCCTGGTACCTTTTTCAAAGGCTTTTTTGAGGTTGGGCAACTTGCGATACATAAAGTCACATGACGATTGAAAACCCATTCAGGCTCCGTTCACACCAGTGCTGGTTTTAGTGCTTTTTGCAGAATCGCACTACAGTCCATTTAACATGGTTTCCTATGGGACACGGTCACATTGATGCCTTTTTGATCTGCTGCGTTTTTGGAAAGGGTCGGGGACTTTTTTTAAAAGCAAAAAACAGCATTTTTACTACAATAGAGTTCAAGGGAGAAGCTGCTGAAATGCATGGTGCTGCGTTTTAGCCGCATTTTGCATTTTTATTCTGCCCAGCAACAAAAAAATTCCACTTTGCAAAAAAAAAAAAAGAAGCTGAACAAAATGCAAAACGCAGTAAAAAATGTGTCAAAAACGCATCAAAACACGTGTAGAAAAACACAAAATAAACTGTAAAAAGCACTGGAGAAAGCATCAAACGCAAAACGAGGTGCGATGTGCAGAATCGGATCACATAGGTCCAGGGGCAGACTGACCATTTGGAAACTTGGGCACAGCCTGAGGGCCCGGGGTCAGTAGGGGGCCCCATGAGATGCCCCTGGTACCTTTTTCATAGGCTTTTTTGAGTTTGGGCAAGGACACAGGGACCCCATGATCCACTATTGCCTGGGGGGCCCCATGAGTTGTCAGTCCGCCCCTGGATGGGACTTGTAGTTTACCAACAGCTGGAGCGCCACAGTTGCCCACCCCTGCTCTACATGATTGTACCCTTTGAAATGAATACTACAGCTGTGCCTTGTTTCTGTTGTCTATTCTATTTGAAGCTGTAATGCTATTTTGCATTCTATTTCTTAAAAAAAAAAAAAAGAAATAGACCCGCCCATAGCACATGTCAGGAGCTGTGTGAAATCTGGTGTGATGGATTACTGGAATCGAGGCGCGACCTGACTTTAGCACAGTCCCCGTGCTTGCTTGAGAGCATTATCAGGTCACTAACTGGTTTCCCCGGCTGTCAAGTATTGCTCTTTACGGTTTGCAGAATAAAATGGTCTTTTCTGCCGCCTTATCCGCGGCGAAAAACTATTATCAGTGGAGTGTCGACCTTTCCTCAGCCAGTGTCTGGAGTGGCCACTTCCAATTAAGGTGAAAAAAATTCAGCAGAGCGCTGGAAGTCTTTAAATAAAACATCTCATTTGCAAAGCCATCCGAGCCTCCGATGAAGGAGAGCCGGCGAGAAGGACGGAGGCGTGATAGCGATAGTGAAGAGAGATAGAGGCGTCCTCGCAGCCGGGATGAGAAGGAAGATGTAGATTGAATTCTCCCCCGGGGGCTCCATCTTATTTCCAAGAGCGAACGTAGCGCCGTGCCGCTGTGATGGAGGCCGCGGCGCGGCATGGACCTCTCCTGACAGGATTAATAACAGACAGGGATTGATGTATGGAACAGAGAGAGAGAGCGAGAGAGAGAGAGAGCGCCATGATTCCACCTTTCACCGCGCCTCTCTCTCCTTCTAATGAGGCGCTCCGTGAAAATTGCTTTTCCCCATTTCCACAGACAGACCTGGAAATAGACGTATGAATATATTCATAGCTGATGTCCTAACATCCGTGTCAAGCTTTGTAATGCAGCCGGCGGAGTTGTTATGTTGTTACAAGTGGAAAATGATGACACTTTTAATGGAGAGATGTCCTTGTCGAGGGAGATTCAGCCACACAGCCGCAGATGAGGCAATCCTCCGCCAAGTATTTCTTCATAGAAAACCAAGTTATCTGTTACCTGTTGCCTGCTTCCCTCCATTTTGGAAGTTCAGGCTCATTTCATCAATCCTTAAGGTTAGGTTCACTCTTTACGTCTGGAGGAAAAGAAATGGAATCTACAAATATGGAAAGGTGTCTTCACAGTAAGAGCTGTGAAAATGTGGAATAGACTCCCTCAAGAGTTGGTTCTGGCCAGCTCAGTGGATTGCTTTAAAAAAGTCCTGGATTCTTTCCTGGATACACAGAATATAACTGGATATAACATTTGTAGGACGCAGTGCATTGTGGGGTGCAGTGGGCGAAAAGCCCAATAAAGGTCCATGTGTTCACAAACTTATATTCGACTTGAACATGAAGCCCAACCATAAGAGCTATATTGAGACTGGAAATATTGTAGCAAATCCCGGAATCTGTACAACTTCCATCCTTCTTCAACATGTATAATACATAAGGGGGGTATGATCGCCATGTATAATACATAAGGGGGGGGACGTGATCTCCATGTATAATACATAAGGGGGGATATGATCTCCATATATAATACATAAGGGGGGATATGATCTCCATGTATAATACATAAGGGGGGATATGATCTCCATGTATAATACATAAGGGGGGATATGATCTCCATATATAATACATAAGGGGGGATATGATCTCCATGTATAATACATAAGGGGGGATATGATCTCCATGTATAATACATAAGGGGGGATATGATCTCCATGTATAATACATAAGGGGGATATGATCTCCATGTATAATACATCAGGGGGGATATGATCACCATGTATAATACATAAGGGGGGATATGATCTCCATGTATAATACATAAGGGGGGGGGACGTGATCTCCATGTACAATACATAAGGGGGGATATGATCTCCATGTATAATACATAAGGGGGATATGATCTCCATGTATAATACATCAGGGGGGATATGATCACCATGTATAATACATAAGGGGGGATATGATCTCCATGTATAATACATAAGGGGGGGGACGTGATCTCCATGTATAATACATAAGGGGGGGGATATGATCTCCATGTATAATACATAAGGGGGGGGACGTGATCTCCATGTATAATACATAAGGGGGATAAGATCTCCATGTATAATACATAAGGGGGGATATGATCACCATGTATAATACATAAGGGGGGATATGATCACCATGTATAATACATAAGGGGGATATGATCACCATGTATAATACATAAGGGGGGATATGATCTCCATGTATAATACATAAGGGGGGATATGATCTCCATGTATAATACATAAGGGGGATATGACCTCCATGTATAATACATAAGGGGGATATGACCTCCATGTATAATACATAAGGGGGGGATATGATCTCCATGTATAATACATAAGGGGGGATATGATCTCCATGTATAATACATAAGGGGGATATGATCTCCAGGTATAATACATAAGGGGGATATGACCTCCATGTATAATACATAAGGGGGATATGACCTCCATGTATAATACATAAGGGGGATATGATCTCCAGGTATAATACATAAGGGGGATATGACCTCCATGTATAAAACATAAGGGGGATATGATCTCCATGTATAATACATAAGGGGGGATATGATCTCCATGTATAATACATAAGGGGGATATGATCTCCGTGTATAATACATAAAGGGGGATATGATCTCCATGTATAATACATATGGGGGATATGATCTCCGTGTATAATACATAAGGGGGGATATGATCTCCATGTATAATACATAAGGGGGATATGATCACCATATATAATACATAAGAGGGGATATGATCTCCATGTATAATACATAAGGGGGGATATGATCTCCATGTATAATACATAAGGGGGATATGATCACCATATATAATACGTAAGAGGGGATATGATCTCCATGTATAATACATAAGGGGGGATATGATCTCCATGTATAATACATAAGGGGGGATATGATCTCCATGTATAATACATAAGGGGGATATGATCTCCATGTATAATACATAAGGGGGGATATGATCTCCATGTAGAATACATAAGGGGGGATATGATCTCCATGTATAATACATAAGGGGGGATATGATCTCCATGTATAATACATAAGGGGGGGATATGATCTCCATGTATAATACATAAGGGGGGGGGATATGATCTCCATGTATAATACATAAGGGGGGATATGATCTCCATGTATAATACATAAGGGGGGATATGATCTCCATGTATAATACATAAGGGGCGATATGATCTCCTTGTATAATACATAAGGGGGGATAGGATCTCCATGTATAATACATAAGGGGGGATATGATCACCATGTATAATACATAAGGGGGGATATGATCACCATGTATAATACATAAGGGGGGATATGATCTCCATGTATAATACATAAGGGGGATATTATCTCCGTGTATAATACATAAGGGGGGATATGATCACTGTATATAATACATAAGGGGGGATATGATCTCCATGTATAATACATAAGGGGGGATATGATCTCCATGTATAATACATAAGGGGGGATATGATCTCCATGTATAATACATAAGGGGGGATATGATCTCCATGTATAATACATAAGGTGGGATATGATCTCCATGTATAATACATAAGGGGGATATGATCTCCATGTATAATACATAAGGGGGGATATGATCTCCATGTAGAATACATAAGGGGGGATATGATCTCCATGTATAATACATAAGGGGGGATGTGATCTCCATGTATAATACATAAGGGGGGATATGATCTCCATGTTTAATACATAAGGGGGATATGATCTCCATGTATAATACATAAGGGGGGGGGGGATATGATCTCCATGTATAATACATAAGGGGGGATATGATCACCATGTATAATACATAAGGGGGGGGATATGATCTCCATGTATAATACATAAGGGGGGATATGATCACCATGTATAATACATAAGGGGGGATATGATCACCATGTATAATACATAAGGGGGATATGATCTCCATGAATAATACATAAGGGGGGATGTGATCTCCATGTATAATACATAAGGGGGGATGTGATCTCCATGTATAATACATAAGGAGGGATATGATCTCCATGTATGATACATAAGGGGGGATATGATCTCCATGTATAATACATAAGGGGGGATATGATCTCCATGTATAATACATAACGGGGGGAATATGATCTCCATGTATAATACATAAGGGGGGATATGATCTCCGTGTACAATACATAAGGGGGGATATGATCACTGTATATAATACATAAGGGGGGATATGATCACTGTGTATAATACATAAGGGGGGATATGATCTCAATGTATAATACATAAGGGGGGATATGATCACCATGTATAATACATAAGGGGGGGATATGATCTCCATGTATAATACATAAGGGGGGATATGATCTCCATGTATGATACATAAGGTGGGATATGATCTCCATGTATAATACATAAGGGGGGATATTATCTCCATGTATAATACATAAGGGGGGATATCATCTCCATGTATAATGCATCAGGGGGGATATGATCTCCATGTATAATACATAAGGGGGATATGATCTCCATGTATAATACATAAGGGGGGATGTGATCTCCATGTATAATACATAAGGGGGATATGATCTCCATGTATAATACATAAGGGGGGACATGATCTCCATGTATAATACATAAGGGGGATATGATCTCCATGTATAATACATAAGGGGGGATATGATCTCCATGTATAATACATAAGGGGGATATAATCTCCATGTATAATACATAAGGGGGATATGATCTCCGTGTATAATACATAAGGGGGGATATGATCACCATGTGTAATACATAAGGGGGGATGTGATCTCCATGTATAATACATAAGGGGGGATATGATCTCCATGTATAATACATAAGGGGGGATGTGATCTCCATGTATAATACATAAGGGGGCATATGATCTCCATGTATAATACATAAGGGGGGATATGATCTCCATGTATAATACATAAGGTGGGATATGATCTCCATGTATAATACATAAGGGGGATATGATCTCCATGTATAATACATAAGGGGGGATATGATCTCCATGTAGAATACATAAGGGGGGATATGATCTCCATGTATAATACATAAGGGGGGATGTGATCTCCATGTATAATACATAAGGGGGGATATGATCTCCATGTTTAATACATAAGGGGGGATATGATCTCCATGTATAATACATAAGGGGGGGGGGATATGATCTCCATGTATAATACATAAGGGGGGATATGATCACCATGTATAATACATAAGGGGGGGGGATATGATCTCCATGTATAATACATAAGGGGGGATATGATCACCATGTATAATACATAAGGGGGGATATGATCTCCATGTTTAATACATAAGGGGGGATGTGATCTCCATGTATAATACATAAGGAGGGATATGATCTCCATGTATGATACATAAGGGGGGATATGATCTCCATGTATAATACATAAGGGGGGATATGATCTCCATGTATAATACATAACGGGGGGAATATGATCTCCATGTATAATACATAAGGGGGGATATGATCACTGTATATAATACATAAGGGGGGATATGATCACTGTGTATAATACATAAGGGGGGATATGATCTCAATGTATAATACATAAGGGGGGATATGATCACCATGTATAATACATAAGGGGGGATATGATCTCAATGTATAATACATAAGGGGGGATATGATCACCATGTATAATACATAAGGGGGATATGATCACCATGTATAATACATAAGGGGGGGATATGATCTCCATGTATAATACATAAGGGGGGATATGATCTCCATGTATGATACATAAGGTGGGATATGATCTCCATGTATAATACATAAGGGGGGATATTATCTCCATGTATAATACATAAGGGGGGATATCATCTCCATGTATAATACATAAGGGGGGATATGATCTCCATGTATAATACATAAGGGGGATATGATCTCCATGTATAATACATAAGGGGGGATGTGATCTCCATGTATAATACATAAGGGGGATATGATCTCCATGTATAATACATAAGGGGGGACATGATCTCCATGTATAATACATAAGGGGGATATGATCTCCATCTATAATACATAAGGGGGGATATGATCTCCATGTATAATACATAAGGGGGATATAATCTCCATGTATAATACATAAGGGGGATATGATCTCCATCTATAATACATAAGGGGGGATATGATCTCCATGTATAATACATAAGGGGGATATAATCTCCATGTATAATACATAAGGGGGATATGATCTCCATCTATAATACATAAGGGGGGATATGATCTCCATGTATAATACATAAGGGGGATATAATCACCATGTGTAATACATAAGGGGGGATGTGATCTCCATGTATAATACATAAGGGGGGGATATGATCTCCATGTATAATACATAAGGGGGGATATGATCTCCATGTATAATACATAAGGGGGGATATGATCACCATGTATAATACATAAGGGGGGATATGATCTCCATGTATAATACATAAGGGGGGATATGATCTCCATGTATAATACATAAGGGGGGATGTGATCTCCATGTATAATACATAAGGGGGATATTATCTCCATGTATAATACATAAGAGGGGGGATATGATCACTGTATATAATACATAAGGGGGGATATGATCACTGTATATAATACATAAGGGGGGATATGATCTCCATGTATAATACATAAGGGGGGATATGATCTCCATGTATAATACATAAGGGGGGATATGATCTCCATGTATAATACATAAGGGGGGATATGATCTCCATGTATAATACATAAGGGGGGATATGATCTCCATGTATAATACATAAGGGGGGATATGATCTCCATGTATAATACATAAGGGGGATATGATCTCCATGTATAAATACATCAGTGGTTCATATAGTGAACTCAGTGTAGCGTTATTCCCCCTGAGGTCATCACAGAGGACAAGGGGGCGCTCTTTACGTCTGGAGGAAAAGAAATTTAATCTCCAAACATGGAAAGGTTTCTTCACAGTAAGAGCTGTGAGAATGTGGAATAGACTCCCTCCAGAGTTGGTTGTGGCCAGCTCAGTGGATTGCTTTAAAAAAGTCCTGGATTCTTTCTTGGATACACAGAATATAACTGGATATAACATTTATAGGGAAAGTTGATCCAGGGAATATCCGATTGCCTCTCGGGGGATCAGGAAGGAATTTTTATCCCTGCAGGAGCAAATTGGATCATGCTTTGCTGTTTTTTTTTTTGCCTTCCTCTGGGTCAACTGTGGGTGTAGGATTATAACTTTTTTTTTTTTTTTTTAATGGTTGAACTGGATGGACTTTTGTTTTTTTTTCAGCCAGAATAACTATGTAACTATGTGTGTTGGGAAGGTAACATGTATAGAACCCGTTGCCTGTTAGCAGATGCGGTGGTGCATAGGGATTACCAAACTAGCAGCTCCCGCGGGGGGTGCGCTACAACAGATGTATGAATATATTCATAGCTGATGTCCTAACATCCGTGCCAAGCTTTGTAATGCAGCCGGTGGAGTTATGTTGTTACAAGTGGAAAATGGAGAGATGTCCTTGTCGAGGGAGATTAGGCCACACAGCCGCAGATGAGACAATCCTCCGCCAAATTTTTCTCTATAGAAAACCAAGTTACCTGTTATCTGTTTCCCAGTTCCCTCCATTATGGAACTTTAAGCTCACAGTCATGGCCAAAAATAATGACACCCCTGACACAAAAAAGTAGAAAAACAAAAAGCCAAGTCTGATACATTCCAAGCAAAACCCCAAAATGGACTGGAGAAAATTATTGACACCTCAAAATTGTAAGAAATAATTACATTCCAAGTTTGTGATGCTCCTGTAATTTGTACCTAAACTCACCTGTATCAATTAACAGGAGCTGGCAATATGGAAATCACACCGGCAAGCAGTTAACCACTTGCCGTCCGGCCGCTGTATATAAACGGGCAGACGGTGGCAGCGCAGGGGCGGGTTGTCGTTCATAAACGCCATTTTGGATTGTGCGTGCTCGCTGGGAGCGTGCGGCACCGCGATCTGTGTGAGGTCCCGATCATGTGATCACTGTTTGGCCAATCAGTGATCATATGAACAGTAGTAAGCAACAGTAGTAAGCAAGATCTCTGAAATCTCTGAATGATCACAGATATCACATGGTACAGGGCTATTCACAACAGCCTTGTACCATGGGACAAGCTGTGACCAATCACAGCTCACACAGTATTTCTCAATGGCTACAAAAATGCAGCCAGAAAGAATTAGAAATTATTACTTTTACATCCTTTATGGGCAATCAGTGTAAAAAAAAAAATCTTCATCACCCCCACAAATAGTACAGTGTCACTATGGTGATACTGGACTGCTAGGGTGACAGTATGTTAAAAAAAAAAAAACAATAAACATGAATAATAATATAAAAAATAAAATAAAAATGTAAAATAACATTTTTGAAAAATTATAATTTTTGGTTATAAACTAATTTGGATTTTTTTTTTTTTTACTAAAAAGATAACGGAATACATTTTGGTCAAGATTTATGAAGAAAGATTATTAATTTGCATAATCTTATAAGAAAAAATGTTTGGACTTTTTCATTTATATAGCACAAAAAAAAATCCCAGAGGTGAATAAATACCACCAAAATAAAGTTTTATCTGTCTCAAAAAATGCTAACAAATTCATATGGGTACAGTGTTGCATGACCGTGCAATTGTCATTCAAAGTGTGAGAGCGCTGAAAGCTGAAAATTGGCCTGGACAGGAAGGGGGTGAAAGTGTCCGGACTGGAAGTGGTTAAAATGGTAAAGAAATGACTCAGCCTTCCTGTTGTGTGTCTCTGTGTGTCACATGGAGCATGGTGAAGTAAAAGAGCTTCAAAGAATTGTCTGAGGATTTGAGAACAAAAATTGTGGAAAAGCATGGACAATCTCAAGGTTGCAAGGTATTGTATGCTATTCTATTGTTTTTTTCTATTCTATTATTTTCTATTTTATTCTATTCTTTTATTTTCTCTTCTATTCTGTTCTTTTCTATTCTAATCTATTCTATTCGAAATTCAAATTTATAGGTATATTCTTTCTATTTTATTCTATTCTATTGTTTTTTTTCTATTTTATTCTAATCTATGCTACTCTTTTCTATTTTAATCTAATCTATTCTATTTGAATTCAAATTTATTCTATTGAAAATTAAAATTTTGGAAGACAATTCTATTCTTTCTATTTTATTGTTTTTTTATTATATTATTTTCTATTCTATTTTTTAGTATATATTCTTTTCTTTTCTATTCTCGTCTATTCAAATTTGGTTTAATGGTTGAACTGGATGGACTTTTGTCTTTTTTCAGCCAGACTAACTATGTAACTATGTAATGATGTAACTATGAATGTATTCTATTTGAAATTCAAATTTTGGAAGATGGTTATATTCTTTCTCTTCAATTCTAGCCTTTTTTCTATTCTATTCTGTTCTATTCTAGTCTGTTCTAAGTTATTCCTTTCTATTATATTCCTTTATTTTCTATTCTATTTTATTATATTATTTTCTATTCTATTCTTTTATTCTCTACTCTATTTTATTCTATTTTTTAAATTCTATTCTGTTTTATTTTACTCTATTCTTTTTCAGTATATTCTTTCTATTCCTTTATTTTCCATTCTATTTTATTTTATTCTTGTTTTTGAATTTGGTTTCGATTTCAAGTTTGTTTCAGATTAAATTCAAATTTCGGACACATTTTTTTTTTCATTATTTTGGACCTGTTTAAATTCGTTACTATTGTAATTCGGAAATTCAGATACATCCAAATCTCTGAATTCTTAAAAATTTGTCAGAATTTTGATTCGGAAGGAAATGAACCGCACTTGTCTACTCAGAAGCTTCTGCAGCAAGCCAGGCCGCTTGCATTCCAGCTCCCCAAGCTACAGCGATTCTGCTCACATCCATCCAGCAGCTTCCTGGCCAAACTCTGCACATGCCATGCCGCTTGCCTGCCGGTCTCTGCCCATGCCATGCCGCATGCCTGCCGATCTCTGCACATGCCATGCCGCTTGCCTGCCGATCTCTGCACATTCCATGCCGCTTGCCTGCCGATCTCTGCCCATGCCATGCCGCTTGCCTGCCAATCTCTGCACATTCCATGCTGCTTGCCTGCCGATCTCTGCACATTCCATGCCGCTTGCCTGCCGATCTCTGCCCATGCCATGCCGCTTGCCTGCCAATCTCTGCACATTCCATGCTGCTTGCCTGCCGATCTCTGCAAATGCCATGCCCCTTGCCGATCTCTGCACATGCCATGCCGCTTGCCTGCCGATCTCTGCACATGCCATGCCGCTTGCCTGCCGATCTCTGCACATTCCATGCCGCTTGCCTGCCGATCTCTGCCCATGCCATGCCGCTTGCCTGCCGATCTCTGCACATTCCATGCCGCTTGCCTGCCGATCTTTGCACATGCCATGCCGCTTGCCTGCCGATCTCTGCACATGCCATGCCGCTTGCCTGCCGATCTCTGCCCATGTAATGCTGCTTGCCTGCCGATCTCTGCACATGCCATTCCGCTTGCCTGCCGATCTCTGCACATGCCATGCCGCTTGCCTGCCGATCTCTGCACATGCCATGCCGCTTGCCTGCCGATCTCTGCACATGCCATGCCGCTTGCCTGCCGATCTCTGCACATGCCATGCCGCTTGCCTGCCGATCTCTGCCCATGCCATTCTGCTTGCCTGCCGATCTCTGCACATGCCATGCCACTTGCCTGCCGATCTCTGCACATTCCATGCCGCTTGCCTGCCGATCTCTGTACATGCCATGCCGCTTGCCTGCCGATCTCTGCACATGCCATGCCGCTTGCCTGCCGATCTCTGCACATGCCATGCCGCTTGCCTGCCGATCTCTGCACATTCCATGCTGCTTGCCTGCCGATCTCTGCACATTCCATGCCGCTTGCCTGCCGATCTCTGCCCATGCCATGCCGCTTGCCTGCCAATCTCTGCACATTCCATGCTGCTTGCCTGCCGATCTCTGCAAATGCCATGCCGCTTGCCGATCTCTGCACATGCCATGCCGCTTGCCTGCCGATCTCTGCACATGCCATGCCGCTTGCCTGCCGATCTCTGCACATTCCATGCCACTTGCCTGCCGATCTCTGCCCATGCCATGCCGCTTGCCTGCCGATCTCTGCACATTCCATGCCGCTTGCCTGCCGATCTCTGCACATGCCATGCCGCTTGCCTGCCGATCTCTGCACATGCCATGCCGCTTGCCTGCCGATCTCTGCACATGCCATTCCGCTTGCCTGCCGATCTCTGCCCATGCCATGCCGCTTGCCTGCCGATCTCTGCACATGCCATGCCGCTTGCCTGCCGATCTCTGCACATGCCATGCCGCTTGCCTGCCGATCTCTGCCCATGCCATTCTGCTTGCCTGCCGATCTCTGCACATGCCATGCCACTTGCCTGCCGATCTCTGCACATTCCATGCCGCTTGCCTGCCGATCTCTGTACATGCCATGCCGCTTGCCTGCCGATCTCTGCACATGCCATGCCGCTTGCCTGCCGATCTCTGCACATGCCATGCCGCTTGCCTGCCAATCTCTGCCATTGATGACAGCCCCTCCATGGACGACATGCTCACTCGCTCTTCATAAATGTGAATGCATTACTTTATAGAAACCCTTAGGTCGTATTTATACTGTTTGCACTCAGATGGAGGTGACCTCTGTTATGTTTTAGGTCTCTACAATTTTTTTCAAGGCTTAATGTGCCTACTTTTGAACAATTTTAAATCTATTTAGGTAAAGGCGAAGGCAGAGGCGTCCCTAGGGTTGGTGTCACCCGGTGTGGTAACAGTCGGTGACACCCCCTCTGACGATCCCCGCAGAATGGATTCGATCTGCGGATTGAGTATAATGGATTGGACTCCGATCCATTATGCTTAATCCGCAGATCTGATCCATCCTGCGGGGATCTTTGGCTTTCTTTACAACTTACCTTTTCTTGGAGCAGGTCCGGTGTCACCCCGTATAGGTTGCATGACGACGATCCCCGCAGGATGGTTCAAATCTATGGATTGAGCATAATGGGTCGGAGTGTGATCCATTATGCTCCCCAATCTGCAGATCCCATCCATCCTGCGGGGATCAATGGCATGCAACCTATATGGGGTGACACCGGACCCGCTCCAAGAAAAGGTAAGTTGTAAAAAAAGCCAACGATCCCCGCAGGATGGATTGGATTGGATCCATCCTGCGGGGACCGTCGGCTTGCTTTACAACTTACATTTTTGTGGAGCGGGTCCGGTGTCACCCCTGGCGGTCGGTGTCACCCGGTGCGGACCGCACCCCCCGCACCTGCCTCGGGACTCCACTGGGCGAAGGCAACCTTTCTTTTTTAATTTACAGTAAGAAGCAAGACTGAGGGTGGAGCTTGGTGGGTATTGCATACATTTACAAGTTCTGTCTCTATGATTAGTATGCCAAGGACAGACTTTTATTAAAACGAATGAGTAGATATGGTAATGTGACTTCTGTACTATGCAGTTATTATTAATATTATACATTTTCTCTCATTGATAATCATGCCTCTTTAATGCCGTAGGTGATCATGAAATTTGCAGCACAGCGAGCGTGAAAAAAAACGAAGCCAAAAAAAAAATATTCTCCAGTAAATGCTATTTAACGGAACAAAATGAACACTTACGGGCAATATACAATAGCTTGCCTCTAAAAAGAGACGTTTGAAATAAGCGGCGTACTGACACAATGTATATCTTTTCTTACTAGGAGTATAAAATTACTGTTAGCTTAATTCTGAGACTCGTTTCTGCGAACTGCGGGAGATTTGACTCATATTTATTCAGTGAATTATTCCTGAATAATTTTCTCGTGTTTCACTTGCAGCTACACAGCTTTTTAGTCAGTTCAGGTCGGAGTATCTCGTTCCCCTTCACGTAGAAATAGCTCGTTGCTTATTTTACTGACTTCTTTGAGGATTGAGTCTGAAGTGGCTGTCGCGGGGTTCGTGACTTCGAGATGGTCAGATACGAACCGGCGGGGTAATACCAGAACATGAGACATCTGAATAGAAGCCCAGAACGTCCCGGGATCCTGGCATCCTGCGCTCACCAACCACTTACCTCATCAGCTGGCCGCTCATTAGAAGGTTTAATTTGTTAAGTCCGGACAGAGGAGGACTGGAGGTACATAGGGACTCTCCTCATCCTGCTCCCTGACGTCTTGTTTTCCAAGAACCCAACTCTGCCTCTTTAATGAAGTGTTTGATGTAAAAGAAAAAAAAAAACTTTGCTGGCATTCCAATAGTCACATCAAATATGGAAGAAAGGGAAACCTAATAATAGCTCAAAATGTGAACGGATGGGAAATACACCATGGGGGAGATTTACAAAAACTGGGGAGGGCAAAATCTGGTGCAGCCGCATATGGTATCCAAACAGCTTCTAACTTCAACTTGTTCAATTAAAGTGATACTAAAGTTTCATAGAAAAAAATATAAATAAATAAATAAATAAAACAAACATATCATAGGTGACTGCTCTGTACAGTAGTTTTGTGCAAGTCTGCCCCGATCCTCTTCTTTTCGAGTCCTTTGACTCCTTCCCCTTGACCAGTGCCCCCTCAAAAAAGCTGCTTACCCTGGGGGGCACCAAGCCATTGCTCTATGTGTCCATAAGACAAATAGAGCTGCCAGCTCTCTCCTCATTGACTCACTGACTCTGTCCCTACAGTTCTAAAACCGAATCCAGCCCTAACCCATTAACTATGCCCCTGTAACTCTGAATGCTACCTCAACCTTAAGTCACTAACTTTGTCACTACAGCCCTAACCCATAACCCTCTAACTCTGTCCCTACAGCCCTAACCAGGGGCGGACTGACCGTTTGGAAACTTGGGCACTGCCCGAGGGCCCGGGGTCATTACGGGGCCCATGAGATGCCCCTGGTACCTTTTTCATAGGTTTTTTTGAGTTTGGGCAAGGACACAGGGGCCCCATGATCCCCTATTGCCCGGGGGCCCCATGAGTTGTCAGTTCGCCCCTGGCCCTAACCCAACACAAACTAATTGCTTCTGTCCCTAAAGCCACAAACCAGCCATAATCCACTAATTCTGACCTTATAGACCTTGTAGTTGGTTTCTTGTGGTTTTTAAGGGTGGTCCTCGAGTCCTAACCCAACCCTGATTCTGCAAAATTTCATTGAAAATCAGGAAATTTCTGCAAAATGTCCCCATCTCGCTGAAATACATTTGAGCCAAAAGGCAAGGTGAATTTTAAGTTGTTTGCTTGTGTTTTATAAGGGTGGCCCTAGAGCCCTAACCCAACCTCAATCCCGTAATTCTGTCCCTGAAGTCCTAACCACACTGTAACTCATAGGGAATGAGTATGTCTTAGTTTCTTCAAAAGTTCAGTAAAAATTGGGAAATTTCTCCATTTCACCTTCAAATTCAAGTTGTCAGCAGTGGGGGGATGTAGAGGCATTTTGTCCAGTCATATTGACTGCCATTGCTCAGAGAGATAGGAGAGGTTGGCTTTGTCTGCTATAATCTTGGGTAGTCATGTTCGGAGTTCGGAATCCTCTAACTCTGTACTTGCAGCCCTAACCCTTAACCCTCTAACTCTATCCCTACAGCCCTAACCCAACAAAAACTCATTGTTTCTATCCCTTAAAGCCCCAAACCAACCATAATCCACTAATCCTGATCTTGTAGCCCTAGCCCAAAACCTAACCCATTGGGATGGGAATGTCTTAATTTTTACAAAATTGCAGTGAAAATCGGGAAATTTCTGCATAATGTCCCCGTTTTGGTGAAATATATTGGAACCAACAGGGACGGAAAAATTAATATAGTTTTACATGGCTTTTAAGATGGCTCTAGAGTCCTAACTCAAACTTTGGTGTCCATTTATGAACCAGCGGTAAATGATCGCTGCTCAGTTCTCTGGCATTCTCGGAGAACACAGTTCTCCTGTGAATGCCTTTTATGAAGCAGTGTAGATCAGTTCTCCGAACGAAGGGAGAACGATCTACAAATGCTGGAAAACGGCTGCTTTTACTATAATCTCGCGAGATTACAGTGAGAGATCAGTTTACTAAACAGAGGTAAATTATCGCTGCTTAGTTTGTGGTTCCTCCGATTCTCCAGCTCTGGGCTGGAGAATCTGGAGGGAGAACACAGATCTCCAGTGAAGGGTTGACATCGCTCCTTGCTGATCTCCTGAGTGCAGGGGCGGACTGACCATTTGGAAACTCGGGCACTGCCCGAGGGCCCGGGGTCAGTAGGGGGCCCCATGAGATGCCCCTGGTACCTTTTTCATAAGCTTTTTTGAGTTTTGGCAAGAACACATGGGCCCCATGATCCCCTATTGCCCAGGGGCCCCATGAGTTGTCAGTCCACCCCTGCCTGGGTGTCATAAACTGTGAATGACCAGAGAGTAGCTGCGCTCCTCTGAATCGCAGCTATTCTCTGTTTCATAAACGGACACCCTAATCCTCTAACTCTGTACTTTAAGCCCTAACCCTTAACAATCTAACTCTGTCCCTACAGCCCTAACCCAACACAAACTCATTTTTTATGTCCCTAAAGCCCCAAACCAACCATAATCCACTAATTCTGACCTTATAGCCCTAGCTCAAAACCTGACCCATTGGGATGGGAATGTTTTCATTTTTACAAAATTTCTGTGAAAATCAGGAAATTTCTGCAAAATGTCCCCGTTTTGGTGAAATATATTGGAACCAACAGGGATGGCAAAAATAAAATGGTTTTACATGGCTTTTAAGGTGGCTCTAGAGTCCTAACTCAAATCTAATCCTCTAACTCTGTACTTTCAGACCAAACCCTTAACTATCTAACTCTGTCCCTACAGCCCTAACCCAACACAAACTCATTGCTTCTGTCCCTTAAAGCCCCAAACCAACCATAATCCACTAATTCTGATTTTGTAGTCCTAACCTAAAACCTAACCCATTGGGATGGGCATGTCTTCATTTTTACAAAATTTCAGTGAAAATCAGGAAATTTCTGCAAAATGTCCCCATTTTGGTGAAATATATTGGAACCAACAGGGATGGCAAAAATAAAATGTCTGCAAAATGTCCCCGTTTTACATGGATTTTAAGGTGGCCCTAACTCAAATCTAATCCTCTAACTCTGTACTTGCAGCTCTAACCCACAACCTAAGGCACAGGGGATGAGCATGTCTTCATTTCTGCAAAATTTCAGTGAAAATCTTGAAATTTCAGCAACATTCCCCACTTTGGTTTAATACTTTTGAGCCAATAGGGAAGGCAAAATTAAGTTGTTTCTTGTGGTTTTTAAGGGTGGTACTAGAGCCCTGAACCAACCCTGATCCTCCAATTCTGACCCTGCAGTCTTAAACCTAAACTCCATAGGGATAAGCATGTCTTAATTTCCTCAAAAGTTCAGTGTAAATTAAGACATTTCTACAAAATCCCCCCACTTCGGTTTAATACATTTGATACGAAGGTACATTTATTTTGGTTTCTTGTGGTTTTTAAAGGGTGGTCCTCGAGTCCTAACCCAACCCTGATCCTCCAAATTTTAGTGAAAATCAGGAAATTTCTGCAAAATGTCCCCATCTCGGTGAAATACATTTGAGCCAACAGGCAAGATGAATTTTAAGTTGTTTGCTTGTGTTTTTTAAGGGTGGCCCTAGAGCCCTAACCCAACCTCAATCCCCTAATTCTGTCCCTGAAGTCCTAACCCACACTGTAACCCATAGGGAATGAGTATGTCTTAGTTTCTTCATACATTCAGTAAAAATTAGGACATTTCTGCAAGATTTCTCCATTTCACCTAAAACGTCAAGTTGCCGGAAGCTGGGGGGTGGGTGGGGGGTGTTGATGTGGAGGCATTTTGTCCAGTCATATTGACCGCCATTGCTCAGAGAGATAGGAGAGGTTGGCTTTGCCTGCTATAATCTTGGGTAGTCTTGTTCATAGTTCTGCTTCGGTGCTTTCAGTCGTATGTTAATATTACTGAATAATGGTAAAATATCATAAATTCTCATCAGGATATTTTATTGCGGCCAGTAATCTATAAGCCACGTGGATGACCTTGCTCACCCTACACGCATTTCAGTTTATGAGAAAACTATAATTATAATTTATCATGCATTGACTTTATCGTAAAAGTTATAAAAAGAGTAAAGCCTTTGTCTCATCCCTGCGTAGATCAGATTATTAGGACATGGCGATGAACAAAATGCAATATAATGAGGAAAATACTGCTTTATCAATACGCAAAAAATGAATACAACCAAAAACAGCCTGTTTCCTACAAGAGACCCAGAAGGATCTGAACTGACATCCTAAATATACATTGATGACACCTGAGAAGGATAAACAAGTCATATTGATATTCTTTATACATTCTTCTCAGGTAATACTCTAGTACACTTTTACATTTATAAAATACATTTATTAGGAAAAATATTACTTGAAACTCTCTTTATATTATCTTTCCATTTTAATTTGCAGTCAGCCATAACTTTCTCAAAGGAAAATAAACAAAGAAAGAGAAGAAATTTAATTTTATTAGGGTATTAAAGTATACTGATGGGCAGATTTTGGGAATCCTGGGCTTGCCAAATCATAATCTCAGAATGACGTGTTCCCACATCATCGGGAGACTATGCAGTAGAGGATTTTGGGATGGGATGGGAGGAGTTGGGTGATCATATAAAAAAAAAAAAAGGGACAGGAGGCGTTAGGACTCCCATGCCTGCAGAACTGTATTCCCATGTGTCCAAGGTGACCAAGGAGGATTTCATGCAGAATGGCAATCTGTTTTCTGGATGGAGAACAAAAGGTATGAAGACACGTGTCCAGTTTAAGTACTGTGAACCTTTACAATTTGAGATGAATAGAAGATATAGAACAACCATTTCTCAACCAGGGTACTGGGGATTCCTAGGATTCCTCTAGAGCAGGGGTCTCCAAACGTTCTAAAGAAAGGACCAGTTTGCTGTCCTTCAGACTTTAGGGAGGGCTGGACTGTGCCCACTGGGAGTAAACATGTAGGAGGATAAATAGTTGGTGTTAATGGGAGGAATAGTGCCCCATTGTTGGTGTCAGTGGCAGGAATAATGCCTTATAGGCCAGATAAAGGCAAGCAAATGTCCGCATCTGGCCCCAGGGCCTCAGTTTGGAGACCACTGCCCTTGAGGTTGCTAGGAGTTCCTTGGTGTCAGACACCGCCTGGCAGTACCTCTAGCAATCAACAGGACAGGATTCCCCAGAGCGCGGAGTCTAAGTCCCAGTCTGCTTGTTCACCAGGGCCCCTGATGGTGGGGATGGACTTGGAGAAGACAGTGACCAGGTCGCGGTCCCTGAGTACACCCGCCTGTGGTAGAGGGATCCGCCAGAGCTATACACTGGTAGAGAGCCTGAGTACTGACTACCAATCTAAGACACATTCTTCCTACTGACAACCAATAAAAGGGGGCATTCTTTTCACTGTCCACCAATGTAAGGGACATTCTTTCCACTGACTACCAGACTAATATAAGTGGGTTCATCTTCATTGACCACCAATGTAAGCAGGTACTACACCACTGATTACCAAAGTAAGGAGCATTATTTCTAGAGATGAGCGAATCGAAGTAGGCGAAGTGGAATTCGTTTCGAATATTAGGAAAATTTCGATTCGCGATGAATCCGAAAATAAGCAGACTTCGGATGCGCGTATCGAAATTTTTCCTAAAATGGCGGCGACATGTGCGGCGACGGAGCGGGGATGTCTGGGAAGGCGCGCAGACAAGGCGCGCTGACCCATAATGCATTCATTCATGACATGTGATCGCATTAGCCAATCAGCAGCCAGCCAGCCAGCACAGTGTAATGGTCGAGCTATAAATGGCGGCCATTTTAGAATTCTCCATTTGCCTCCAGTCATTCAAGAGAGACAGACCTCTCTGTATTAGGGACAGAGTTAGGGACACAGAAACGTTACTTAGGGACACAGAAACGTTAGTTAGGGCCACAGAATCGTTACTTAGGGCCACAGAAACGTTACTTAGGGCAACAGAAACGTTACTTAGGGCCACAGAATCGTTAGTTAGGGCCACAGAAACGTTACTTAGGGACACAGAATTGTTACTCAGGGACAGACAGAATTGTTACTGAGGGATACAGAATTGTTACTGAGGGCCACAGAAACGTTACTTAGGGCCACAGAATTGTTACTTAGGGACAGACACAGAATTGTTACTGAGGGACACAGATTTGTTACTGAGGGCCACAGAATCGTTACTTAGGGCCACAGAATTGTTACTTAGGGACAGACACAGAATTGTTACTGAGGGACACAGATTTGTTACTGAGGGCCACAGAATCGTTACTTAGGGCCACAGAAACGTTACTTAGGGCCACAGAAACGTTACTTAGGGCCACAGAATTGTTACTTAGGGACAGACACAGAATTGTTATTGAGGGACACAGAATTGTTACTGAGGGCCACAGAAGCGTTACTTAGGGCCACAGAAACGTTACTTAGGGCCACAGAATTGTTACTTAGGGACAGACACAGAATTGTTACTGAGGGACACAGATTTGTTACTGAGGGCCACAGAAACGTTACTTAGGGCCACAGAAACGTTACTTAGGGCCACAGAAACGTTAGTTAGGGCCACAGAAACGTTACTTAGGGACACAGAATTGTTACTCAGGGACAGACACAGAATTGTTACTGAGGGATACAGAATTGTTACTGAGGGCCACAGAATCGTTACTTAGGGCCACAGAAACGTTACTTAGGGCCACAGAAACGTTACTTAGGGCCACAGAATTGTTACTTAGGGACAGACACAGAATTGTTATTGAGGGACACAGAATTGTTACTGAGGGCCACAGAACCGTTACTTAGGGCCACAGAAACGTTACTTAGGGCCACAGAATTGTTACTTAGGGACAGACACAGAATTGTTACTGAGGGACACAGATTTGTTACTGAGGGCAACAGAAACGTTACTTAGGGCCACAGAAATGTTACTTAGGGCCACAGAATCGTTACTTAGGGCTACAGAAACGTTACTTAGGGCCACAGAAACGTTACTTAGGGCCACAGAATTGTTACTTAGGGACAGACACAGAATTGTTACTGAGGGACACAGATTTGTTACTGAGGGCCACAGAAACGTTACTTAGGGCCACAAAAACGTTACTTAGGGCCACAGAAACGTTACTTAGGGACACATAATTGTTACTCAGGGACAGACACAGAATTCTTACTCAGGGACAGACACAGAATTGTTACTCAGGGACACAGAATTGTTACTGAGGGACACAGAATTGTTACTGAGGGACACAGAATTGTTACTCAGGGACACAGAATTGTTACTCAGGGACAGACACAGAATTGTTACTCAGGGACAGACACAGAATTGTTACTGAGGGACACAGAATTGTTACTGAGGGCCACAGAACTGTTACTTAGGGCCACAGAAATGTTACTCAGGGACACAGAATTGTTACTCAGGGACAGACACAGAATTGTTACTGAGGGACAGACACAGAATTGTTACTGAGGGACACAGAATTGTTACTGAGGGACACAGAATTGTTACTGAGGGACACAGAATTGTTACTGAGGGCCACAGAACTGTTACTTAGGGCCACAGAAACGTTACTCAGGGACACAGAATTGTTAATCAGGGACAGACACAGAATTCTTACTCAGGGACAGACACAGAATTCTTACTCAGGGACACAGAATTGTTACTGAGGGACACAAAATTGTTACTGAGGGACACAGAATTGTTACTGAGGGACACAGAATTGTTACTCAGGGACACAGAATTGTTACTCAGGGACACAGAATTGTTACTCAGGGACAGACACAGAATTGTTACTCAGGGACAGACACAGAATTGTTACTCAGGGACACAGAATCGTTGAATTAAAGAGTATGTCAGACAACATGCAGAGGAGTGGCAGAGGAGGCAATGTTTTAGGAGCGAGCAGACGTGGCAGCAGAGGAAGGGGTCGAGGCAGCACTATTCGCAGCCAGAGGCCAGTGCCCCCGGTGTCATCCAGTACAGTGAGGAAGAGCTAACAAAGGGCGGTCAGGAACGGGGGGAGACATCCGCCTCTTCAGCAGCCAGGCGAAGAAGTAGTGGCGAGGAGAGTGGCTCGGTAGCCGGTCTAGAGACAGGTCTGTCTCCTGACCCACACGCAGCCAAGGGGGCTAGTAGTGAGGCGGAGACCCTAATTGATGATGATGAGGCTGATCGCACTTGGCAGCCTCGTCGTCATCAGGCTATTGCTTCCGCATCATCAGGAGAAGAGGGTGGCAGCTTGGCAGCGAGCAAAACAGTCGGTGGGTTGTCTCCATCGCCACACTCTGCCATGTGCCACTTTCAGGTCTCCTCACACACTGCTGGTGTGTTCCACTTTTTGTCATAGGGTGCTGGCAGATTACGGGCCTCCCATAGCTGCTGCCAGGCCCCTAATCTGCCATGGGCCCCTGTACCGCCTCCTCATGCTGCTGCCAGGTCCACAGTGTCTCATGCCATGTGCCACTTTCAGGTCTCCTCACACTGCTGGTGTGTTCAATTTTTTGTCATAGGGTGCTGGCAGATTACGGGCCTCCCATAGCTGCTGCCAGGCCCCTAATCTGCCATGGGCCCCTATACCGCCTCCTCATGCTGCTGCGAAGTCCAGAGTCTCTCATGGGTCCCTGTACGGCCTCCCATTGCTGCTGTCTCCATCGCCACACTCTGCCATGTGCCACTTTCAGGTCTCCTCACACACTGCTGGTGTGTTCAATTTTTTGACATAGGGTGCTGGCAGATTACGGGCCTCCCATTGCTGCTGCCAGGCCCCTAATCTGCCATGGGCCCCTATACCGCCTCCTCATGCTGCTGCCAGGTCCAGAGTGTCTCAGGGGTCCCTGTACGGCCTCCCATTGCTGCTGTCTCCATCGCCACACTCTGCCATGTGCCACTTTCAGGTCTCCTCACACACTGCTGGTGTGTTCCATTTTTTGACATAGGGTGCTGGCAGATTACGGGCCTCCCATATCTGCTGCCAGGCCCCTAATCTGCCATGGGCCCCTGTACGGCCTCCTCATGCTGCTGCCAGGTCCACAGTGTCTCATGCCATGTGCCACTTTCAGGTCTCCTCACACTGCTGGTGTGTTCAATTTTTTGTCATAGGGTGCTGGCAGATTACGGGCCTCCCATAGCTGCTGCCAGGCCCCTAATCTGCCATGGGCCCCTGTACCGCCTCCTCATGCTGCTGCCAGGTCCAGAGTCTCTCATGGGTCCCTGTACGGCCTCCCATTGCTGCTGTCTCCATCGCCACACTCTGCCATGTGCCACTTTCAGGTCTCCTCACACACTGCTGGTGTGTGAGGATTTTTTGACATAGGGTGCTGGCAGATTACGGGCCTCCCATAGCTGCTGCCAGGCCCCTAATCTGCCAAGGGCCCCTATACCGCCTCCTCATGCTGCTGCCAGGTCCAGAGTGTCTCATGGGTCCCTGTACGGCCTCCCATTGCTGCTGTCTCCATCGCCACACTCTGCCATGTGCCACTTTCAGGTCTCCTCACACTGCTGGTGTGTTCCATTTTTTGTCATAGGGTGCTGGCAGATTACGGGCCTCCCATAGCTGCTGCCAGGCCCCTAATCTGCCATGGGCCCCTATACCGCCTCCTCATGCTGCTGCCAAGTCCAGAGTCTCTCATGGGTCCCTGTACGGCCTCCCATTGCTGCTGTCTCCATCGCCACACTCTGCCATGTGCCACTTTCAGGTCTCCTCACACACTGCTGGTGTGTTCAATTTTTTGACATAGGGTGCTGGCAGATTACGGGCCTCCCATAGCTGCTGCCAGGCCCCTAATCTGCCATGGGCCCCTATACCGCCTCCTCATGCTGCTGCCAGGTCCAGAGTGTCTCATGGGTCCCTGTACGGCCTCCCATTGCTGCTGTCTCCATCGCCACACTCTGCCATGTGCCACTTTCAGGTCTCCTCACACACTGCTGGTGTGTTCCATTTTTTGACATAGGGTGCTGGCAGATTACGGGCCTCCCATAGCTGCTGCCAGGCGCCTAATCTGCCATGGGCCCCTATACCGCCTCCTCATGCTGCTGCCAGGTCCAGAGTGTCTCATGGGTCCCTGTACGGCCTCCCATTGCTGCTGTCTCCATCGCCACACTCTGCCATGTGCCACTTTCAGGTCTCCTCACACTGCTGGTGTGTTCCATTTTTTGTCATAGGGTGCTGGCAGATTACGGGCCTCCCATAGCTGCTGCCAGGCCCCTAATCTGCCATGGGCCCCTATAGCACCTCCTCATGCTGCTGCCAGGTCCAGAGTGTCTCATGGGTCCCTGTACGGCCTCCCATTGCTGCTGTCTCCATCGCCACACTCTGCCATGTGCCACTTTCAGGTCTCCTCACACTGCTGGTGTGTTCCATTTTTTGTCATAGGGTGCTGGCAGATTACGGGCCTCCCATAGCTGCTGCCAGACCTTTAATCTGCCATGGGCCCCTGTACCGCCTCCTCATGCTGCTGCCAGGTCCAGGCGAACGTAGTCACACAGGGGAGGAACTTCTGAGTGTAATGAACAGAGAAATCGACAGATGGCTGTCTCCGCGCAAACTGAAAATCGGAACCATGTTGACCGACAACGGAAAGAACATGGTGTCTGCTCTGCGTCAAGGAAGGTTGTGCCATGCGCCATGCATGGCTCACGTGTTCAATCTGGTTGTCAAGCGGTTCCTAAAATCCACCATCCCACTGCAAGACATCCTTAAAATGTCACGTAAACTTTGCATGCATTTCAGCCATTCCTACACCGCAAAGCACACCCTCCTTGAGCTGCAGCGGCAGAACGGAATTCCACAGCATCGCCTGATCTGCGACGTTGCAACAATGTGGAATTCAACCCTACACATGGTAGACCGCCTTTACGAACAGCGAAAGGCCATCACCGATTTCCTGATGTTACAAGCGGATAAAGGTACTCTCCTGTGTAACTTCGATGTCAGCCATTGGCAGCTCATGCGTGACACCTGCGCTTGCTCAGGCCCTTTGAGGAGGCCACGCTATTCGTGAGTCGGCAGGACTATGGGATGAACGACGTCATTCCTCTGTTGCACGTCCTGGAACAAATGCTGTTAACAATGGCTGGTCAGGGTGCGGTAGACGTGGCGCACAGATCTCAACGCCACATGACCCCTGTGGGGGCAGGACAGGAAGAAGAGGAGGAGGTAGAGGAGGACATTGGTGCTCAGGAATTATTGAGTGAAATGGGTGGTTTTTCCACTCAGCGGACAGGAGTGGAGGAGCAGGAGCATCTGGTAGAGGAGGAGGAGGAGGAGACAGAGGACCCAGATGCACCGTGGCAGTATGCTGTGGAGATGGAGGCAGGGAGTCCCTCGCATTCCTTGGCACAAATGGCCCATAGCATGCTCGGTTGCTTGCGTAGCGACAGCCGAATAATAACCATCAGACAGAGGGATGACTTTTGGCTGTCCACCTTGTTGGACCCTCGCTACCGTTCAAAAATGGTGGCCTTTTTCACACCTGCTGAGAGGGAGGCCAAAATAACGTACTATAAAAACCACCTATGTAGTCAGTTGGTCTCTGCCTTTGTGCGCCAACGTCCATCCTCAGACACTGTGGGCCCTGTGCGCTCGCGTTCCGCTGCCATGGCAGCAAAGGAGGGGTGGGGTGGTAGGAGCAGTGGCAGCTCCACCAGCAGCGGCTGCCTCAGTCTGCAGTCGATGATGAGTAGCTTTCTTCACCAGCGCAGTGAGGAAACTACTAACCAGCCGCAGCAGCAGCAGCAGCATCAGGTGGACCTGGAGCAGGACCTCAAACAACAGGCTTGGGCCTACTTGGACAGCACCCTGCCAACCGAGGTAGACAATCCCCTTGACTACTGGGCAACGAAACTTGACCTTTGGCCCCAACTAGCTGAATTTGCCCTTGAAAGGCTGTCATGCCCGGCCAGTAGCGTAGCATCGGAGCGCGTGTTTAGTGCGGCAGGAGGTATTGTAACTCCGCGGAGGACACGACTGTCCACCCAAAGTGTGGAGAGACTCACGTTTGTGAAAATGAATCAGGCGTGGATTAGTCTGGATTTCAAACCACCAGTTCCTGACACAACTGACTAAATCCGCCATGAATCATGCCCCAAACATGTGCCACTTTCAGGTCTCCTCACACTGCTGGTGTGTTCCATTTTTTGTCATAGGGTGCTCGCAGATTACGGGCCTCCCATAGCTGCTGCCAGGCCCCTAATCTGCCATGGGCCCCTGTACCGCCTCCTCATGCTGCTGCCAGGTCCAGAGTCTCTCATGGGTCCCTTTACGGCCTCCCATTGCTGCTGTCTCCATCGCCACACTCTGCCATGTGCCACTTTCAGGTCTCCTCACACTGCTGGTGTGTTCCATTTTTTGACATAGGGTGCTGGCAGATTACGGGCCTCCCATAGCTGCTGCCAGGCCCCTAATCTGCCATGGGCCCCTGTACCGCCTCCTCATGCTGCTGCCAGGTCCACAGTGTCTCATGCCATGTGCCACTTTCAGGTCTCCTCACACTGCTGGTGTGTTCCATTTTTTGTCATAGGGTGCTGGCAGATTACGGGCCTCCCATAGCTGCTGCCAGGCCCCTAATCTGCCATGGGCCCCTGTACTGCCTCCTCATGCTGCTGCCAGGTCCAGAGTCTCTCATGGGTCCCTGTACGGCCTCCCATTGCTGCTGTCTCCATCGCCACACTCTGCCATGTGCCACTTTCAGGTCTCCTCACACTGCTGGTGTGTTCCATTTTTTGTCATAGGGTGCTGGCAGATTACGGGCCTCCCATAGCTGCTGCCAGGCCCCTAATCTGCCATGGGCCCCTGTACCGCCTCCTCATGCTGCTGCCAGGTCCACAGTGTCTCATGCCATGTGCCACTTTCAGGTCTCCTCACACTGCTGGTGTGTTCCATTTTTTGTCATAGGGTGCTGGCAGATTACGGGCCTCCCATAGCTGCTGCCAGGCCCCTAATCTGCCATGGGCCCCTGTACCGCCTCCTCATGCTGCTGCCAGGTCCAGAGTCTCTCATGGGTCCCTGTACGGCCTCCCATTGCTGCTGTCTCCATCGCCACACTCTGCCATGTGCCACTTTCAGGTCTCCTCACACACTGCTGGTGTGTTCCATTTTTTGTCATAGGGTGCTGGCAGATTACGGGCCTCCCATTGCTGCTGCCAGGCCCCTAATCTGCCATGGGCCCCAGTACCGCCTCCTCATGCTGCTGCCAGGTCCACAGTCTCTCATGGGTCCCTGTACGGCCTCCCATTGCTGCTGTCTCCATCGCCACACTCTGCCATGTGCCACTTTCAGGTCTCCTCACACTGCTGGTGTGTTCCATTTTTTGTCATAGGGTGCTGGCAGATTACGGGCCTCCCATAGCTGCTGCCAGGCCCCTAATCTGCCATGGGCCCCTGTACCGCCTCCTCATGCTGCTGCCAGGTCCAGAGTCTCTCATGGGTCCCTTTACGGCCTCCCATTGCTGCTGTCTCCATCGCCACACTCTGCCATGTGCCACTTTCAGGTCTCCTCACACACTGCTGGTGTGTTCCATTTTTTGTCATAGGGTGCTGGCAGATTACGGGCCTCTCATTGCTGCTGCCAGGCCCGTAATCTGCCATGGGCCCCTGTACCGACTCCTCATGCTGCTGCCAGGTCCAGAGTGTCATGGGCCCCCCTACCGACTCCTCATGCTGCTGCCAGGCCCGTAATCTGTCATGGGCCCCTGTACCGCCTCCTCATGCTGCTGCCAGGTCCAGAGTGTGTCATGGGTCCCTGTACGGCCTCCCATTGCTGCTGCCAGGCCCGTAATCTGCCATGGGCCCCCATACCAACTCCTTATGCTGCTGCCAGGCCCGTAATCTGTCATGGGCCCCTGTACCGCCTCCTCATGCTGCTGCCAGGCCCGTAATCTGTCATGGGTCCCTGTACGGCCTCCCATTGCTGCTGTCTCCATCGCCACACTCTGCCATGTGCCACTTTCAGGTCTCCTCACACTGCTGGTGGTTTCCATTTTTGTCATAGGGTGCTGTATGGCCTCCCATTTCTGCTGCCTCCACCGCCACACTGTGGCTCCACACTCTGGTTTTGGCCCCGTGACTGCCCAAATGAGTGAAGTGTGCGGTGATTCTAAGATCGACGGCACTCATCTGCATGTCATACTGACTGACAGTATTATTTCTCTTCCCCAGCAGACTCCAAGGGCATTTAAATTAAAGGTACAGTGTTCTGCACTAATATAAAGTCTCTCTGAAGCCTAGAAACACCCTTTTATAAGTTAAATTCGCAGCGAATATATTCGACTCGAATCGAAATTTTTCCACAAATTCGCCGAATCAGTCGAATTGAATTTTTGAATACTTCGCTCATCTTTAATTATTTCCACTGACTACCAGCATAAGGGGGTCTTCTCCAACCAAGGGGGTCTTCTTGACCACAAGTGTAAAGGGACCATTATCCTCTGACTACCAATGTAAGCAGGTACTGCACCACTGACTACCAAAGTAAGGAGCATTATTCCCACTGACTACCAGTATAAGGGGGTCTTCTTCAACCAAGGGGGTCTTCTTGACCACAAGTGTAAAGGGACCATTATCCTCTGACTACCAATGTAAGCAGGTACTGCACCACTGACTACCAAAGTAAGGAGCATTATTCCCACTGACTACCAGTATAAGGGAGACTTCTCCAACCAAGGGGGTCTTCTTGGCCACGAGTGTAAAGGGACCATTTTCCTCTGACCACCAATGTAAGCAGGTACTGCACCACTGACTACCAAAGTAAGGAGTATTATTCCCACTGACTACCAGTATAAGGGAGACTTCTCCAACCAAGGGGGTCTTCTTGACCACAAGTGTAAAGGGACCAGTATCCTCTGACCACCAATGTAAGCAGGTACTGCACCACTGACTACCAAAGTAAGGAGCATTATTCCCACTGACTACCAGTATAAGGGGGTCTTCTCCAATCAAGGGAGTCTTCTTGACCATGAGTGTAAAGGGACCATTTTCCTCTGACCACCAACATAAACAGGTACTACATCACTGACTACCAAAGTAAGGAGCATTATTCCCACTGACTACCAGTATAAGGGGGTCTTCTCCAACCAAGGGGGTCTTCCTAACCATGAGTGTAAAGGGACCATATAACTTTGACCACCAATGTAAGCAGATATTGACACCACTGACTACCAAAGTAAGGAGCATCATTCCCACTGACTACCAGTATAAGGAGGTCTTCTCCAACCAAGGCAGTCTTCTTGACCACGAGTGTAAAGGGACCATTTTTCTCTGACCACCAATTTAAGCAGATCCAGATACCACTGACCACTAATGCCAGGTACATTTCACTGACCATCAATGTAAGGAAGCATTTCTTTACTGACCACCAATGTGATGGAACACTTTAATTTTCACTGTCTTCATTTTTTCAGCTCTCGTTGTCAAATACATCAAGTACTGTATGTCTCATTTCATATTCTTTAATTTATTCCTATATATCAGCCTACTGTTCATGGTAATACAGTTGCAAGAAAAAGTATGTGAACCCCTTGGGATTACATGGAGTTTTGCATGAATTGGGCATAAAATGTGCTCTGAACGTCATCTAAGTCACAACAATAGAAGAACACAGTCTGCTGAACATAATACTACACAAACATGTACACCTTGAGCTGTAGATATATTATTATTATCAGGGGTTTCCCCGAGACATGAGGAGATTCCTCAGTGTTAGGTTCAGAAAGGCTGATAGAGAGTTATGGGAACCCCTGATATTAGATGATAACAGAGCTGAAAAAGAAATTTATGAAAGTTTTCTTCTGCTTTTTGAGTTTCCCGCTGACCTGGCATCAGAAACATACCTTCCCCGCTCTCAGAAGCTTCTGCTGAGGAAAGGTGGAGTCTGGTAATGAGGTGACCATGTGTTAGACAACAATACATTTTCTTCTTGTCTCCTCGAGTTAGGGGACTCACAGCCAATATGATAAGATAATGTACAGGGGCCGTCACTGCCAAATATTACAGTTAGCAGCGGTCCCCGAAGAGAGACACCGTGTCAGGAACGAGCTGAATTTTGATTCACCACCTGGATTTCCATATGCTGCATTATTTGCTGTTTTCCTGGAATTTATTTAGAGAAGGCGAGAAGGTTGAGAAATGAATTTTAAAAAGAGCGTCAGCGAGCGAGCGGCAGATGGCGTGTGGGTAATGATGGAGAGGAGATCGGCGCACGTCACGTGACCCCGTCTGGGCACCTGTGTAAGACCAAACAAACTCTTAAAGGAGAACTCTTAAAGGAAAATTTATAAGCCCAAACAAATTCTTAAAGGAGAACTCTTAAAGGAAAATTTCTAAGTCCAAAGAAATTCTTAAAGGAGAACTCTTAAAGGAAAATTTCTAAGCCCAAAGAAATTCTTAAAGGAGAACTCTTAAAGGAAAATTTCTAAGCCCAAAGAAATTCTTAAAGGAGGACTCTTAAAGGAAAATTTCTAAGCCCAAACAAATTCTTAAAGGAGAACTCTTAAAGGAAAATTTATAAGCCCAAACACATTCTTAAAGGAGAACTCTTAAAGGAAAATTTATAAGTCCAAACACATTCTTAAAGGAGAACTCTTAAAGGAAAATTTCTAAGCCCAAACAAATTCTTAAAGGAGAACTCTAAAAGAAAAATTTATAAGTCCAAATAAATTCTTAAAGGAGAACTATTAAAGGAAAATGTATAAGCCCAAACAAATTCTTAAAGGAGAACACTTAAAGGAAAATTTATAAGCCCAAACAAGCTCTTAAAGGAGAATGCTAAATAACAATATGTTAGTAGGGGATCTAAGATACATTTTATGTTATTTTACCCACTTTTGTTACATTATCGTAATTTCCTTTGATAAATAGAATTCAGTGTATAAAACGTGTTCAGACACAGACTGATTATTGATGCATCCCACATCTTCTTTTTTTATTATTTTGTCATCCTTTTACCCCTTTCTAGATGAATATTTTCATACCAATTCTGAGTCCTGGCATTACTGAAGTGACATAACATTTAAGGTATCTCCCTTTCTGTATCCAGCGCTATTCCTATTATTTTTGAAAAGAAGGCACTCACACCAAAGTTGCATATATTTATTTATTCATTTATTAAAATGTAATATAAAGTTGCATATATTTATTTATTTATTCATTTATTAAAATGTAATATAAAGTTGCATATATTTATTTATTTATTCATTTATTAAAATGTAATATAAAGTTGCATATATTTATTTAATTACTATAATGTTATATAAAGTTGCATGTATTTATTTAATTACTATAATGTTATATAAAGTTGCATGTATTTATTTAATTACTATAATGTTATATAAAGTTGCATGTATTTATTTAATTACTATAATGTTATATAAAGTTGCATATATTGATTTCATCACTATAATGATATATATGTGATAATTAATAATTATTAATCAGTGATTACTGAATTATTCTAATGCAAAATACTACTACTACCACTGCTACTACTACAACTAGTAATAAAATAAATAATTAGGCTTAGTAATAATTAATTACTAATATTGTTATCCATGTAGTATGTTTTATGCAAACATTTTTTTGTGCAAGCATTTGTTTTAGCAATATACTTTCCCCCCCCCCCCCCCAGTGTCTACTACTCACACCGAAGTTACATAGTTAGTCTGGCTGAAAAAAGACAAAAGTCCATCCAGTTCAACCAAAAAATAAAAGTTATAGTCCTACACCCACAGTTGATCCGGAGGAAGGCAAAAAAGCCCAGCAAAGCACGATCCAATTTGCTCCTGCAGGGGAAAAAATTCCTTCCTGATCCCCCGAGAGGCAATCAGATATTCCCTGGATCAACTTTACCTATGAAGGTGTAAATATATATTTAATGATTACAATGTTTAATTAGAATAATAATGAATAATGAATTAATGATTATTGAAATATTCTAATGCTAAATACCACTGATAATACTATTATTATTATTAATAACAACAATAATAATAATAATAAATATAGTATTCATAATTGTTATGCATATAACATATTTTATGCAACTTTATACATTTTTAAACAAACTTATTTTTTCATGCAAAATGTATAAGTATTACTACTAATACTATATGTATTTCATTTTACTACTCGTTAGAAATATCAGATGGTGGTAAAAGCATTCATATTTCCTCTCAGAGAGGCTTTCATGAACAAATAATTGTTATGTTATGTAATTTATTCACTTTTATGAGCAGTTTGCAAAAAAAATAATAGATTTTTGTTGACCGTGAGAATTGTCAGACTTTTTAGAATTAGTTTTTTTTATGAATTTGTAAATATTTATATAGATATATTTTTTTCATTACTTTCTTAGCTGATGAAGAGGGAGTATGTGACCCCTCGAAATGTGTTGGTTTTCTTACTGTTTTGATCATCTTGATGGTGATAAGAGTATACATTTTTTTCATCTCATTGGGGCGTTTATGAACAAAGAAATGCTTTGACAGTTTGCATTTTAAAGAAACAGACTTTTGAGGACCTTTGGAATATGAAGTTATTAGAATTTTTAAAATTAAAATTTTTTTACTGACCTATTTTTTTTTTATTTGGATTGTATCCCTAATGAAGAAGAAATGTGTGAACCCTTGAAGTGTGCTGGCTTTCTTATTCTTTTGAGTATTCAGGTGGTGGTATGAGTATACATTTATCCTCTTATTGTGGCTTTAATGAACAATGAAATGTTTGATTATGTAGTCCTTTTTCAAGTGTCTGAGCAATTTGCATTTTAAAGAATTGACTTTTGTAAAGCTTTGAAATATGAAGTCATTATTAGACTTTTTTAAAAATGAAACTTTTTTTTTTACCTTGAGTGTCCAATTATGTAAGTCCCTTGTAAATTTTAAAAATACATTTTTATTATAATAAATATTATGCTAATTAAATATATATTGGATACATTTTACACATATACATACAGTGGGGAAATAAAAATTTGTATTAATGTGTATAAAGAAGCCAAGGAAAGATGGAAAAATCTCCAAAAGGCATCAAATTATAGATTAGACATTCTTATAATATGTCAACAAAAGTTAGATTTTATTTCCATCATTTACACTTTCAAAATAAAAGAAAACAAAAAAATGGCGTCTGCAAAAGTTTGGGCACCCTGCAGAATTTATACCATGCACTGCCCCCTTTGCCAAGCTGAGACCTGCCAGTGTCATGGATTGTTCTCAATCATCGTCTGGGAAGACCAGGTGATGTCAATCTCAAAGGTTTTAAATGCCAAGACTCATCTGACATTGCCCCAACAATCAGCACCATGGGTTCTTCTAAGCAGTTGTCTAGAAAACTGAAACTGAAAATAGTTGACGCTCACAAAGCTGGAGAAGGCTATAAGAAGATAGCAAAGCGTTTTCAGATGTCAATATCCTCTGTTCGGAATGTAATTAAGAAATGGCAGTCATCAGGAACAGTGGAAGTTAAAGCAAGATCTGGAAGACCAAGACAAATATCAGACAGAACAGCTCGCAGGATTGTGAGAAAAACAATTCAAAACCCACGTTTGACTGCACGATCCCTCCAGAAAGATCTGGCAGACACTGGAGTTGTGGTACACTATTCCACTATAAAGAGATACTTGTACAAATATGGTCTTCATGGAAGAGTCATCAGAAGAAAACCTCTTCTATGTCCTCACCACAAAAATCATCATTTGAACTTTGCAAATGAACATATAGACAAGCCTGATGCATTTTGGAAACAAGTTCTGTGGCCCGATGAGGTTAAAATTGAACTTTTTGGCCGGAATGAGCAAAGGTACGTTTGGAGAAGAAGGGGCACAGAATTTAATGAAAAGAACCTCTGTCCAACTGTTAAGCATGGGGTTGGATCAATCATGCTTTGGGGTTGTGTTGCAGCCAGTGGCACAGGGAACATCTCACGAGTAGAAGGAAAAATGGATTCAATAAAATTTCAGCAAATTTTGGATGGTAACTTGATGCCATCTGTGAAAAAGCTGAAGTTAAAGAGAGGATGGCTTCTACAAATGGATAATGATCCTACACACACCTCGAAATCCACGGGGGATTACATCAAGAGGCGTAAATTGAAGGCATTGCCATGGCCTTCACAATCTCCTGACCTCAACATAATTGAAAATCTATGGATAGACCTTAAAAGAGCAGTGCGTGACAGACAGCCCAGAAATCTCAAAGAACTGGAAGACTTTTGTAAGCAAGAATGGGCAAAGATACCTCAAACAAGAATTGAAAGACTCTTGGCTGGCTACAAAAAGCGTTTACAAGCTGTGAAACTTGCCAAAGGGGACAGTACAAGATATTAACTCTGCAGGGTGCCCAAACTTTTGCAGACGCCATTTTTTTGTTTTCTGTTATTTTGAAAGTGTAAATGATGGAAATAAAATCTAACTTTTGTTGACATATTATAAGAATGTCTAATCTGTAATTTGATGCCTTTTGGAGATTTTTCCATCTTTCCTTGGCTTCTTTATGCACATTAATACAAATTTTTAGCTGGGGTGCCCAAACTTTCGATCCCCACTGTATATAATATTATATATATATATAAAATATTATATATATATAAAGAAATACATTTTTATGATATATTTTTAAATAAATGTTTGATTTTTATTAACTATACCATTGCCTGCACACACTTCTATGGTGATTGTGGTGGACAGTGCGGGGGGACACAATGTTGAATGCATAAACAAAACTGTTGCATTCATCGGCAGTTCTTCAACTGAACAATGAATGTTGATTTATTTTTGGTATTTGTGAGGCAACAGAAAACTCACCACCACCTCATACATGTGGAATAAAATGTCCTCTCTGATGCCTCGGAATGCTCAGTGATGGCAGTACTGACAGTTCTCCGTATACTCAGCGCTCACCATAGATGCCACTACTTTGCATTTGGTAGAGACGTGTGGGAGACACATGGACAGATGTCAGGTTATAGACACAAAGTCTCTCAATAGATAAATAAACGGTGGGAGTGCAGCCTTTGGAGCTGGGAAGGGTTTGTTTTTACACGGATCTTTCCATGGAGGTTTCACTGATAGAGAACGTCTGTAATCGACATCATTTTGAGACAACTAGGCGCCGGGGCCCAACAAGCTGGGTACACCAGGAGGACTGTTTTTATTCCTAGCTCCAAGGCCTATTTATAAAAGGAGAACATTTATGTTTTCCCATTATTTGCAAGGGAAATATCGAATTCCAACACTTTAGCCAAATCATACTTTCTCATTTTCTCTATACTGTATAGAGGAAGAATTTGTTTTGTAGATGTAGGGATGTCATATTTTCAAAAATTTTTGGTATTTCTATAACCTTGTAATAGGTAACACAATGGAGTTAAAAGGAAGTATCCTGGGTCGAAACGCGTTGGGGCGTGGCTTTCATGGAGTGAGCTGAGGCTCATCCCTAGCCTGCAAAAGACAGCCAGATAGGAATGTTCACATGCATTGGCCGCGAGGATTTGCACATCAATGTAGTAAAAGTTATTCCACCTACCATGATTGGCAGGCAGTAGTGCCACCAAATGCAACCTATTCAAGTAAGTGTGGCCATGCTGTAACCATCTCACACATTCAGCTGTCCATTCAGCTGTCAATAAAACAAAACTGGCATTCAGGAGTCGGCAGTACCGCCTCCTGAAAGCCTGTCAGTTGCACCTGCAATGATCTGTGAAAAGCAATCCACCACAGATCACTCCTCACTGCATGTGGAAGTGTTCTTCAAGCATGGAGTGCACTATCCTACTCATTTGCTTTGCAAGCGTTCTCCAGCAGGGTGTGCTATAAACATTGTTCTGTGTTAAGGAGGTTCCGTGCCTGGCTATTCAGTGGACTTGGTGGACCTTCTGAAATATTCAATATCTGAGACACTGGCACATGTTCTTCCCTCTTAGGCTTTTGCCTTGTGAGGATTCAAGTGTGATAACTGTCTTTTCCCCAGGCATTTGGGACTGGGATCCAAACAACAGGGGCAAAAGAGAAACCCAATTGGAAGTTACATGGAGGACCAAGCGGCTTATAAGTAAAAAACAGGCTTTATTACGTCCAAAAAATACAACCACTTTAAAAGAGCATAAATGCCTTCACACCATATAAAATGAAAAGAGACAATGTTGTCTAGTCAAAACGATGGGTTGTACAGCCAGCACACCATACAGTCACCATACTCATCCACACATCAGATAAACATAATGATGGTTGACAGAAGGGAGATAACGTCCATCAGGATTGAATAAGTATCACTTGAAGGCAATAAAACCTAACGTGAGTGCTTCAGTTATCTGAAAATGTGGGTACTGTGTCCATAGTTCTAGATCCACACATCAATATTCACATACAGTTGCAAGAAAAAGTATGTGAACCCCTTGGGATTACGTGGAGTTTTGCATGAATTGGGCATAAAATGTGCTCTGAACGTCATCTAAGTCACAACAATAGAAGAACACAGTCTGCTGAACATAATACTACACAAACATTAGATGTTGCCATGGTTTAATTGCACATAACATGTAAACATTCACAGTGCAGGGAGGAAAAAGTATGTGAGGCCCTAGCTTAATGACTTCTCCCAGAGCTAATTGGAGCCAGGAGTGAGCCGACCTTGACTCCAATCAGTGTGATGATATTGGATGTGTTGCTGACAGCTGTCCTGCCCTTAAAAAACACACACCTGTTTTGGGTTTACTGGTTTCAAGAAGCACTGTCTGATGTGAACCATGGCTCGCAGAAAAGAGCTCACAGAAGACCTACGATCAAGAATTGTTGACTTGCATGAAGCTGGAAAGGGTTACAAAAGTATCTCCAAAAGCCTTGATGTTCATGTGTCCACGGTAAGACAGACTGTCTACAAATGGAGAAAGTTTAGCTCTGTTGCTACTCTCCCTAGGCGTGGTCATCCTGTAAAATGACTGCAAGAGCACAGTGCAGAATGCTGCATGAGGTAAAGAAGAATCCCAGAGTGTCAGCTAAAGACCTAGAGAAATCTCTGGCACATGCTAACATTTTTGTTGACACATCTACAATAAGGAAAACATTAAACAAGAATGGAGTACATGGGAGGACACCACGGAGGAAGCCATTGCTGTCCAAAAAGAATATTGCAGCATGTTTGAAGTTTGCAAAAGAGCACCTGGATGTTCCACAGCACTACTGGCAAACTATACTGTGGACAGATGAAACCAAGATTGAGTTGTTTGGGAAGAACACACAACACTATGTGTGGAGAAAAAAAGCACACCAACATCAAAACCTCATCCCCACTGTAAAACATGGCGGAGGGAGCATCATAGTTTGGGGCTGCTTTGCTGCCTCAGGGCCTGGACGGATTGTTGTCATTGATGGGAAAATGAATTCCAGAGTTTATCAAGACATTTTGCAGGAAACGTAAGACCATCTGTCCGCCAACTAAAGCTCCGCAGAGGATGGGTGATGCAACAGGACAATGACCCAAAGCATACAAGTAATTCAACAAAACAATGGCTGCAACAGCACAGAATACGCCTTCTGGAGTGGCCCAGTCAGAGTCCTGACCTCAACCCGATTGAAATGCTGTGGCATGACCTTAAGAGAGCGATTCACACCAGACATCCCAAGAATATTGCTACACTGAAACAGTTTTGTGAAGAGGAGTGGTCCAAAATGACTCCAGATCGTTGTGCAGGTCTGATCTGCAACTACAGGAAACATTTGGTTGAGGTTATTGCTGCCAAAGGAGGGTCAACCAGTTATTAAGTCCAAAGGTTCACATACTTTTTCCTCCCTGCACTGTGAATGTTTACATGTTATGTGCAATTAAACCATGGCAACATCTAATGTTTGTGTAGTATTATGTTCAGCAGACTGTGTTCTTCTATTGTTGTGACTTAGATGACGTTCAGAGCACATTTTATGCCCAATTCATGCAAAACTCCACGTAATCCCAAGGGGTTCACATACTTTTTCTTGCAACTGTAAATGAGTGGAGGACCATAGACTGAGTATGCATGGCTGTGGGTGGTCCTTTGGCGTCATTTTTTTTGTTTGCTTTGGGCCTGGGAACCTGGAGTACTGCAAAGATCTCCCATCATGGGTGGAACCTTTGAAGATACTGGCTGCCATGGAGTGCTACTTTGGACCTAGAGGATGCAGACTGGCATTTTCTTCCCACAATGGAGATATGTAGGTAAGCAGCACAGGAACCGTACCAAGCTGTCCTTCCTTGAATACTCAGAACCTAGATCCTCAGTTGCCAAGGAGCCACACTTGAAGTTTATGAGTCCAGACAGTGTGGCCCTATGAGAGTGGGACTCAAAAAGGTAATAAGACATGAAGACGACCAAGAACTGTGTTTTGGGTTGAAACCTGCAGGTAGGCTCTCCCTTCCACTCTCCTTTCTGTTCTTCATGCAAATGTTCAATAAAACTACAAAAACTAAAGAGACCCGTCATGCAGAAGCTCCTGAGACAAGAACGCCACCCTGAGAAGAACGTCCCAGGGACCTTCTTGCCAAATAAGTAGGTATTGGACATTCACAATGTGGTCACTGGTGAGCTGAAGGTCAGTACTTCTTCATATTTATTTTAGCCTACTTACAACCCACATGGAAGAAAAATATATTTAAAAAATATTCTTCCCAAATATATTGACATATATTTGAAATACTACAATTTTGACTGTATTCAATATATATATACTGTATGTTGAAATGCGTTTTCATATATTACAAAATATATGAAAAAATGTTTTTTAAATATATTCTTCAGATTTTTTTAACATATAAAAAAGTCATTTTAACATATACTGTTACATATATTTGTAAGTGCATTCCAAAAATGTAGATTAAATGTATTTTAAAGACACAGTATATTTGAAAATGTATTTTTAAAAATATTTTTCATATATTTTGTAATAAAAATGCATTTCAACATATGCACGTTCATAACTGTGAAGTGTAAATGACTCACCCACCAGATCCTTTGACCCCAGTTATGGTGGTCAAATGCGCCTTTGGTTATATAGGGAACCACCTTTTCTTGTTTGTATAACATGTTTGTTATTTTAAAGAAAAAATATGTACATTTAGAATCACTTTAGGGAGACCCCATCAATTGTAAAGAAAACCTCCACCAGCTGCCCCCTGTGAAAGAATGAGAATTGTGGGTACGCCACATGCATTGGTGCATTGCAGTACCATCCATAGTGTATTGCATGAAAAATGTTATGACAAGTTTGATTTTTGGGACATTTTGGTTCATTGGCAGCTCATTATTTTCAATTGGGTGCCTGCTGCAATGTACATTAAAACACAACATAACACAGTCCAGTAACACACCACACACTTGTATCTGGACCCTTAGTTATATATTATATATACAGAGGGCAGGAAATTAATTTTTGGCTACAGTTTGGCTTTAGAGCCCATTCACACTCAGATATGCCTGTGACACATTACACTGAGTGAGCTGCCAACTGTCTTCTACCGAAGATGATGTTCTTTAAAGCGGAGTTCCACCCAAAAGTTCCACTTTAAGCCTTTGTCCCCCGTTCCCCATTAAGGATTGGCACCTTTGGGCAGCAGGTCCCTGAATTTGACAGGTACCCCCTCCCACTTCCACTGCAATCACCTAAGGCGATCGGAAGCGGAGGTTGTGTCCCCCCCCCCTCTCCCCGTAGTCTTCTTGGACACGTGACAGGTCCCAGAAGACTACGGGGCCATTCACAAAGTGCAGCGCTTCTCGCACATGCACAGTGGGCACCCGGCTGTGAAGCTGCAAACTGTCACAGCCGTGTGCACATACTGAAGATGCCGGTGCCAGGGAGAGAAAACAGCCAGTGAAATCAGCGTTGGTGAGGACACCGATGGACCAAGGGACAGGTGAGGGCCGTATTTTAAAAGTCAGCAGCTACAGTTTTTGTAGCTGCTGATTTTTTTTTTTTTTCCAGGTGGAACTCCACTTTAATGCTACACTTAGTTGTATTATTGTATTATTATTATATTATTATTATTTTATATTATTTATTATATTATAATTTATGATTTCATGTTTCAAACTTTATCATACCCGGGATGATTACTAGACTCTTGTTTGGACAGATTTAAGTGAGTTATTCCTAAGAATTTCAGGCCTACAATATAAAACAACAAATTTCCATGTAAAACAATGTACCGCTTTGACATTCAAAAATATTGATTAGTTAGACCGCCAGGGAGGTTAAACCTCTAATTGCTGTACTACTGTTGTCACAATCGCATGCATTGCACAGCAATCGTGGGTTTACATTAGGTGGTGAAGAGGCAACATATCTCCTCCTCATCACCTATCAAACACACTTGGATCACTTTGCAGAGGAGCAGTAGTGTCTGCTGTATTTGTGAATGAGCCCTTAGTTGCATTCAGTAGCGGCACTCTTAGGGCTCGTTCACATGTAAAGTTGGAGGGATGGGTGGAACACCTGCGGTTGAGTCACAGTTTTACCATCCCCAATCCCTACCCTCTTTAGCTGCTGAGGCAGCAGCCAAAGATATACACAAGCCGCAGCAGGAATTACCCCCCCTGTTGCTTTTGGTGGGTGCTACAGCCTGTCAGTCGAGACCCATTCAAGTAAATGGGGCCACTCTGCAAGTGCCCCACAACTGCATGCTTCTGCAGGGTCCGAGGGGTTAAAGTAGGTGCTGCACCCACCAACCATGACAGGGAGTAGGAGCCAAGACTACAGAGGAGGCATTATGCGGCTCTTGCTCCCTACTACAGCTCCAACTTTCCAAGTAGTCTCTCTGCATTGCACTCTGTTTGATGCTCTGGCATGGCGGTTCATGAGCTCTCTGACCATGATCTACCAGTCACCTGGCCTCGATCTACTGATAGATCACGATTAGAGATGAGCGAATCGAACTTGGCGAAGTGGAATTCGTTTCGAATATCAGGAAAAATTTGATTCGCATCGAATCCGAATTTTAGCAAACTTCGGGTGAACGAATCGAATTTTCCCCCGATCAGCCGGCAAAAGTGTCACTGCAGAGAGCTCCGCTATTTCTGACAGTTCTGACAGTTCATTTACAGCGGTTGAAACATTGTATCTATTTGTTTCCATTTAGGATACAGATGTTTTTATTCGGAAATAAATAGATACAATGTTTCAACCGCTGTAAATGTGAAGGAACTGTCAGAAATAGCGGAGCTCTCTGCAGATACACTTTTTGCTGTACTGGAATTCTTCTTCTTTTAATTCTTCTTCTTCTTTTCATTCTTCTTCTTCTTCTTCTTTTCATTCTTCTTTTCATTCTTCTTCTTCTTCTTTTCATTCTTCTTCTTCTTCTTTTCATTCTTCTTTTCATTCTTCTTCTTCTTCTTTTCATTCTTCTTCTTTTCATTCTTCTTTTCATTCTTCTTCTTTTCATTCTTCTTCTTCTTTTCATTCTTCTTTTCATTCTTCTTCTTTTCATTCTTCTTCTTCTTCTTTTCATTCTTCTTTTCATTCTTCTCATTCTTCTTTTCATTCTTCTTTTCATTCTTCTTCTCATTCTTCTTTTCATTCTTCTTCTTCTTCTTTTCATTCTTCTTCTTCTTCTTTTCATTCTTCTTCTTTTCATTCTTCTTCTTCTTCTTTTCATTCTTCTTTTCATTCTTCTTCTTCTTCTTTTCATTCTTCTTCTTCTTCTTTTCATTCTTCTTTTCATTCTTCTTCTTTTCATTCTTCTTCTTCTTCTTCTCATTCTTCTTTTCATTCTTCTTCTTCTTCTTTTCATTCTTCTTCTTCTTCTTTTCATTCTTCTTTTCATTCTTCTTCTTCTTCTTTTCATTCTTCTTCTTTTCATTCTTCTTCTTCTTCTTTTCATTCTTCTTTTCATTCTTCTTCTTCTTCTTTTCATTCTTCTTCTTCTTTTCATTCTTCTTTTCATTCTTCGTCTTCTTCTTTTCATTCTTCTTCTTCTTCTTTTCATTCTTCTTTTCATTCTTCTTCTTCTTCTTTTCATTCTTCTTCTTCTTTTCATTCTTCTTTTCATTCTTCGTCTTCTTCTTTTCATTCTTCTTCTTCTTCTTTTCATTCTTCTTTTCATTCTTCTTCTTCTTCTTTTCATTCTTCTTTTCATTCTTCTTCTTCTTCTTTTCATTCTTCTTTTCATTCTTCTTCTTCTTCTTTTCATTCTTCTTTTCATTCTTCTTCTTTTCATTCTTCTTCTTCTTCTTTTCATTCTTCTTCTTCTTCTTTTCATTCTTCTTCTTCTTTTCATTCTTCTTTTCATTCTTCTCATTCTTCTTTTCATTCTTCTTTTCATTCTTCTTCTTCTTTTCATTCTTCTTCTTCTTCTTTTCATTCTTCTTCTTCTTTTCATTCTTCTTTTCATTCTTCTTCATCTTCTTTTCATTCTTCTTCTTCTTCTTTTCATTCTTCTTTTCATTCTTCTTCTTCTTCTTTTCATTCTTCTTCTTCTTCTTTTCATTCTACTTCTTTTCATTCTTCTTTTCATTCTTCTTCTTTTCATTCTTCTTTTCATTCTTCTTCTTCTTTTCATTCTTCTTCTTCTTCTTTTCATTCTTCTTTTCATTCTTCTTCTCATTCTTCTTTTCATTCTTCTTCTTCTTCTTTTCATTCTTCTTCTTCTTCTTTTCATTCTTCTTCTTCTTCTTTTCATTCTTATTCTTCTTCTTTTCATTCTTCTTCTTTTCATTCTTCTTCTTCTTCTTTTCATTCTTCTTCTTCTTCTTTTCATTCTTCTTCTTCTTCTTTTCATTCTTCTTTTCATTCTTCTTCTTCTTCTTTTCATTCTTCTTTTCATTCTTCTTTTCATTCTTCTTCTCATTCTTCTTTTCATTCTTCTTCTTCTTCTTTTCATTCTTCTTCTTCTTTTCATTCTTCTTCTTCTTCTTCTTTTCATTCTTCTTTTCATTCTTCTTCTTCTTCTTCTCATTCTTCTTTTCATTCTTCTTCTTCTTCTTTTCATTCTTCTTCTTCTTCTTCTTTTCATTCTTCTTTGCATTCTTCTTCTTCTTCTTTTCATTCTTCTTCTTCTTCTTTTCATTCTTCTTTTCATTCTTCTTCTTTTCATTCTTCTTCTTCTTCTTTTCATTCTTCTTCTTTTCATTCTTCTTCTTCTTCTTTTCATTCTTCTTTTCATTCTTCTCATTCTTCTTTTCATTCTTCTTTTCATTCTTCTTCTCATTCTTCTTTTCATTCTTCTTCTTCTTCTTTTCATTCTTCTTTTCATTCTTCTCATTCTTCTTTTCATTCTTCTTTTCATTCTTCTTCTCATTCTTCTTTTCATTCTTCTTCTTCTTCTTTTCATTCTTCTTCTTCTTTTCATTCTTCTTCTTCTTCTTCTTCTTCTTCGTCGTGCCCCGTGACTGCCCAAATGAGTGAAGTGTGCGGTGATGCTAAGATCGACGGCACTCATCTGCATGTCATACTGACTGTCAGTATTAAATAAGAAAACAACAGCAGTGAGCGCTAATCCTGATAGCGGCTGAGCACTCTAAGCAACCAATAAAACTTAAAAGCAATAACATAAAAATAGTGCAGCGCTGAAATAGTGACAATATGACAGAAAAATAGTCCACTAAAAGTCTTGTTCATAAGAACGTATCCAGTGTCAGATGTGAATTCAGAATTGGTGATCCGTGTGGAAATGGCTGGAAAACGCACTCACCAGAAGTAAGACACATAAACGCAGTGTGCATTTAAAGCTCATGGGTCATCAATCCAGAGGGAAGTAAAGCTGGTCCGGTTACAGGAATGGTGGGTCCCTCCTCCGTAAATGCAGCAACAGATCCTCCTTCTCACGATTAGAAGTAGAATTCCAAGATCCAGGTTCTGCAAGCAAAAAGCTTAACAAAAGATTTATCTACTGCAGAACAAGAATTATCCATTTTTTCAAAAACTGCATCACAGATCTCTTGCAAAAGCAGCTCTATGAGTTCAGATCTAATGGAGATATCCTACCATTATGGTGGCTGGCCTACAAACAGGTATATAAAGTGCACAAAGTCTGGATAATTCTTGTTCTGCAGTAGATAAATCTTTTGTTAAGCTTTTTGCTTGCAGAACCTGGATCTTGGAATTCTACTTCTAATCGTGAGAAGGAGGATCTGTTGCTGCATTTACGGAGGAGGGACCCACCATTCCTGTAACCGGACCAGCTTTACTTCCCTCTGGATTGATGACCCATGAGCTTTAAATGCACACTGCGTTTATGTGTCTTACTTCTGGTGAGTGCGTTTTCCAGCCATTTCCACACGGATCACCAATTCTGAATTCACATCTGACACTGGATACGTTCTTATGAACAAGACTTTTAGTGGACTATTTTTCTGTCATATTGTCACTATTTCAGCGCTGCACTATTTTTATGTGACTGTCAGTATTATTTCTCTTCCCCAGCAGACTCCAAGGGCATTTAAATTAAAGGTACAGTGTTCTGCACTAATATAAAGGCTCTCTGAAGCCTAGAAACCCTTTTAATAAGTTAAATTCGCAGCGAATAAATTCCGAAACGAATCGAATTTCTCCCGCAAATTCGGCGAATCAGCCGAATCGAATTTTTGAATAATTCGCTCATCTCTAATCACGATCTACTGGTTGCTGACCCCCAGTGTAGAGGGTGTGTCTGGGAACCTGTCTCTACTATTACAAGCTAGGGGTTCTAAGATCATTGCAGGAGTGTGGTGGATGTAGCACTATAGCCAGTGGTGTTTTTAGGTTTCATGCTGCCCTAGGCAACGCAAAATGTTCCACCCACGGAGAAACTCTGACACCAACCAACACCTCCCTTCCCCATGAAGAGAGCCTGGCATTGGCTAACAACACCCCAGGCCCCACCCGAGCCTTCCATTGCCACAGCCCCCCATACACTGACAACCCCCCCAACTTGGCAAGAGATAAGACACTCACCTTCACAGCTCCGGACTTCCCCAGGAACAAGAGTCAGGCTCTGCATACACCATCAAGCAGCCCGCAGCCTCTCTCAGATCCCCTGGTCCCCGTGCTGCATGTGTCCCTTCTTTTAGCCCTTGTTTTGGAGGGCGGCGCTGCCCCCCTGACAAATGCCGCCCTAGGCAAATGCCTTGTTTGCCTTGTGGCAAATACATCCCTGACTATTGATATGCCTGGATGCATAAATGCAACCCTGATTGGGTGGGCTGCACATCCTGCATGGCGTTCTGAAGCTTCATTTTCAGTTTATCCTAGAGTACACATTTGGTATTGGTCGGTTTAGACTTTTGTTGGGCAGCCAACATACACACTTGTCCTAAGCGAAATCTCCTGCGCTCAAGGACTCAGGCGGGTGGCGAATAGATGGAACCAGACCTGGAAAGATCGACCACCAATGCATGTAGAGTTGTGCAGCTCCAAATAAGGCTGGGGAAGCCCGACCAATACTGCAAAGTGAAACAAAAACGAGAAGCGCACCAACCTTGCGCATTACCTCAGTAACCAAAGTTTATTAATTGTAAAATAATACTCACAAACAGCGAATAAAATCAGGCATATAGGTCCTCAAAGGGACCTGAGAGCTCTGATGAAGAAGGGATGCCCTTCGAAACACGTCAGCTGTACTGAGTATCTACCCCCATGATGGGATTCGCGCTGGCTTTCTACTTTTCAGGTCCCTTTGAGGACCTATATGCCTAATTTTATTCGCTGTTTGTGAGTATTAGTTTACAATTAATAAACTTTGGTTACTGAGGTAATGCGCAAGGTTGGTGCGCTTCTCGTTTTTGTTTCGATTTGCAATACACACTTGTCCGCCAGTGACCTCCACTGTCTCCTCCCAGCCCCAGCGGCAACTTGTGCCCCAGTTCCTAGTAAATATCGCTCCTTACATAGGTTTGCAATGCTCTTCTGAGCGTAGTAGAAAATGTTCAAGTATGACATCATCAAGGAACCATTGCGGCGAGCCTCCTTTTCTCATTCCTATTTTCCGACAACCCTGTTGTGAACAATGGATGCGGCAAAGCAAAATATCCTCATGACAAACTTTATATTTGCGGTCGTTGAGCCTCATTCCAGAGAACATTGGGAGTCTCCGGCATTAATAATATTATTTTAAATTCATGACTATTGAGCTCCAGGGACACTTACCGACCACCCTCTCCATATCCCTCCAATAAATTTCAGCGGCTGGAAAGTATGATTGCGCACAGAGTTTTTTTTTATGGCAGAGAGCAGGCGGCCTGGTTTTAATTTCCTGAAGCTTTACAGCGTGATCCCAGCTCTGCCGGCGAATATTGCGCCCTAATTCCTCAGCCCTCTAAAGCTGCCTCATTCACACGTCGGGATAATTGCAACACCTTGCGTGCAACGGCGAGTATTAGCCTAAAAATAAAACGGAGCCGACCTGCAATTCCCCCAGACACAAATTTCCTGATCAAGTCATCGTTAGACCTCAAAGTAACATTTAGGAAAATGTAACGGCTCATTGCAACAATGGTTTCTGAATACGGCATTCCTGTAGCAAAACCCTCGGCGCTGATATATTACCGTGCCGATCCGTACTTTATATATTCTGACGGGGATTACATATTCTGGGCTGGAGTAATATTATTGGGATATGGGTGATTGTGGGGTTAGGGCGGAGTGTTTAGGGTTATTGCTGCACATGTGATCTATACAACTCATTGCCATATACAGCATGGCTGCAGAAATCCCCTTAGGGCTGATTCACATGGGCGGCAGACAAATACCATCCCTTTGAAAAGTGATCTGTGGTGGAAAACTTTTTCAGAGGTGGTTTACAGGCATAGGAGGTGATACTGCCACCTTCTGATTGCTAGGTTTTTTTTTCAGTTCCAATGGGGATTTTATATTGACCTACAGCACATGGTTTCAGTGTGGTTCCATTGATCTCTAAGGGCAAGTTTGGAGGGCAGTGCCATTCCTATCAAACTTGAAATGCAAAGCTGAAATTTTCGCAACATGCAACTGCAAATTTGTGTCAATTTATATAGGAGTCAATTAACCTACCAGCATTAATTTGGCATGTGGGAAGAAACCAAAGAGGACACGCAGACTCCATGCAGGTAGAGTCATGGTTGGGATCCAACCCAAGGACCCAGTGCTGCAAGGCAAGGCCAAGCTGACATTTTCGCAACATGCAACTGCAAATTTGGATCAATTTATACAGGAGTCAATTAACCTACCAGCATTAATTTGGCATGTGGGAAGAAACCCAAAGAGGACATGCAGACTCCATGCAGGTAGAGTCATGGTTGGGATCCAACCCAAGGACCCAGTGCTGCAAGGCAGAAGTGCTGATCACTGCTGCTCCACCATGATTTTATTCAAATTTTATCCGAAACTTTTCCAGACAATAGATAATGATATTTCTGACTTTGCAGCTCTCTCCAGACTCGGAAATGTTCAAAGAACACTTGATTTTTTTTCTCTCCGAATCTCCGCACTCTCAGAATCTCTACTAGAATGTTCAGAACTCCTACTCTCAGGACTCCCAATAGTACTTCTAGAATCCCTGCCAGAAATTTCAGTGGGGCTTGCAGAATCTCTGCTGGGCCTTCCAATGGTACTTGAAAAATTCCAGGACTTCCTGTGGGACTCACAGAATCCCTGCTGGGCCTCCCAATGGTACTTGAAAAATTCCTGCCAGGACTTCCAGTGGGACTCACAGAATCCTTGCCAGGCCTTCCAATTGTACTTGCAGAATCTCTGCCAGAACTTTCAATGGGACTCGCAGAATCCTTGCTGGGCCTTCCAATGGTATGCACAAAATCCTTGCAAGGGCTTCTAATGGGACTCACAGAATCCTTGAAAGGATTTCCAATGGGACTCATAGAATTCCAGCCAGAGCTTCCAGGAGTACTTGAAGAATCCCCATCAAGACTTCCAATGGAACTCACAGAATCTCTGCTAGGACTTCTAATGGTAGTTGCAGAATCACTGCCAGGACTTCCTGAGCTCCCTGAAACAATGCTGGATGTGTCTTCTGACTCAGAGGGGCACCTAAGCATCAGCCCTGGAAGTGGCTAATGCTGTGTCTTCTTACCAGCTAGCCCTTGTTTCAAAGAGATATAATACTTAACTACTTACCTGCTAGTTTGTGTGACTGTTGCTGACATGGATTCTTCTGACTATTCCTCTGATTGCTGCCTGCCTCAATCCATGCCTGGACTTGACTTTTCTTTTGTCTGCCACCTGACATGACCTCTGCTAGCCCCAGATCATCTGCTTGCTTGCCACCTACCTCCAGCCCAGCTTGGTAATGGTCTACTCTCTAGTCTGACCTCTGCTGGACAATCACCTGCTGTCTCCTTGATGTAGCCATCCTGTCCCTTTGACCTGCTAGTGGAGCAAACCCAATGGTTGTGACCTGGTGTCAGCCAGCAACAAAGAAAACTGAGACCAGTAGGGTTTCGGTCCATCTCCACCATCAGAAGCTCAGGTGAAGACCAAGTTTAGACTCTGCTGCTTGGGAAAATCCACCTCACCTGGAGGATTCAGAAATTTTTATGCTGGTGAGGGCTCACAAGAACCTCTATGACTCCAGTCATGCCCATTACAAGAACTGTGGCAGAGAACCTAGGAAGACATTTGCATAGTAGACATTGCTCTCAACCTCCAGTAGTGCAAGACACCATAACCACTCAGAAAAACTAAGAAACAAGGACAATGTAGCCAGTTGTCAGAGATAATACTGCTTTCCATTGGCCAAAACAAACATGCTCATAGCGGAACTCCAGTCTCCTGTAAAAAAAAAACAGAGGTCAGCAACTACAAAAACTGTAGCTGCTGACTTTAAAAAACAGCCACTCACCTGTCCTGACCCCATCCAGGTTCACCGGCTGTCCTCTGTCCCTGGTTCCATCTTAAGTATGGGCACCCAGCTGGGACAGCTTGCAGCTTCACAGCCGGGTGCCAACTGTGCATGCGCGAGCTGCGCTGTGCACTGTAAATGGCCCCGCAGTCTTCTGGGACCTATCAACTGAAGGAGGAGAAGAACTTCCGCTTCTGATCGCCTAGGCCAGGGGTGGGCAACCTGCGGCTCTCCAGCTGTTGCAGGACTACAAGTTCCATTATGCCTCTGCAAGTCATAGCTGTAACTATCAGTTTTGCAATGTCTCATGGGACCTGTAGAGTCATGCTTGTGTCTTTCGGTCTTTGCAATGCCTCATGGGAACTGTAGTTCCACAACAGCTGGAGAGGCACAGGTTGCCCAGCCCTGGCCTAGGTGGTCAGAGCGAAGTGGGAGCGGGGTACCTGTAAACATTGCGTAACCTGCTCCCTAAAGGTGGGTGGAGCTCCTCTTTAAAGACACCTGACACTTAAAAAATTCACAAAATGCAAACAATAAATATGCAAAAATGCTTCAAAATCACATAAAAATGCTCACTCTAAAGTCTTAATAGTGAATAAAGTAAAGGCTACATGCTAATGAAATTGTTCAACAGCGGAAGATCTGCAGCATCCAATGGGTAGAGCCAGTCTGTCCATGGTTGAATGGATTTCATATTACATGCGTTTTGCCAAGTACAATAAAGTTTGTTGAAGATATCACATGATGCCGATGCGCTTCCTATTTGTTCGATGCATCAGGTGCTCAATGCATTTCTACCAATAATCCCTTGCCATAGAGAATTCTACTCCATTGCCTGGAAACGGGTCACCAACCTTTTATCTCTCACTCCTTTACACCTCACTCATTTTAGAAGCCCAGTTTGGAATTTCAGCTAGTGTACGGGTAATTTTCTATACTTGCAGTATTTAAAAAGGCAAAATGCAGTAAAAATGTATTGCGGAGATGTACTGAAGATGTTCAGCGATGCATGGCATTCTGTGTGCTTCCATGTGCAACGATGAATTGTACCTGTGGGTTTGGCATTGCACCCCCTTTCAGAAGAGATGCCAAGCGCTCAGCACTCCCCTCCCCTCCCCCTTTGTTTATAATTTTCCTTGACGCTGCTCAGTGACCCATATTCCTGACATGTAGTCACAGGGACTTGGGGACCTCGATGTGCCGAGAACTAGACGGTGCCTGCATTGTAATCACACATTAAATGAAGTGTGCGCTCCTGGAAGACTTGTTCGCTGTAATTCACTCCAGTCAGCATGACTGCACTGATCCCCCATCTTCTGTGTGGCTCCTGGCTGCGGATCCTCTCCTTGTCACTTTGTGTTTTTTTGGAGTGTGGACATCTTATAAAGCTGCCAAGACCAGGCTCAATATATATGTATAAATGGTTAATAGGTTGGTTTGTAATTTAAAGTGTAAAAACACAAAATAATCAAGTAGTCTAACCAGTATGGACACAGGGCATGCTACAAATGGCGACAATAAACTTCATCCAAGCACACAGGGAGTGTGTAGCACGTCCTGCCCTCTGTCCAACTGCAGTTCGCATCCCTTGCACTTGCTGGCAATTCCTGGCTGTCAAAATAACAGTTGGGAATTGCTATGTAAATAAATGAGTTGTAATATCTGCAGCTGGCAAGAACTAGATCGTCTGACCCAGTGTTTATAAATCAGACAAGAGAGATACAAATTAACATTGTTTATAAACATCGTTCAGATTGGGGATAGTGATACAAAGTAACATTATTTATAAATATTGATCAAACGGGATAGAGAGATACAAAGTAACATTGTTTATATACATTTATCAGACAGGGGATAGAGAGATACAATGTAACATTGTTTATAAACATCGTTCAGACTGGGGATAGAGATACAAAATAATATTGTTAATAAATATTGATCAAACAGGAAATAGAGAGATACGAAGTAACATTGTTTATATACATTGATCAGACAGGGGATAGAGGGATACAAAGTAACATTGATTATAAACATTGATCAGATGGTGGATAGAGAGATACAAAGTAACAGTGTTTATATACATTTATCAGACAGGGGATAGAGCAGTGGTTCTCAACCTTTCTAATGCCGCGACCCCTTAATACAGTTCCTCATGTTGTGGTGACCCCCAACCATAAAATTATTTTCATTGCTACTTCATAACTGTAATTTTGCAGTGGGAGGAGTAGTGCCATGTCATTGGTGTCAGTGGAAGGAGTAGTGCCCCATCACTGATGTCAGTGGAATGAATAGTGCCCCATTGTTGGTATCAGTGGGAGGAATAGTGCCCCATCATTGGTGTCAGTGGGAGGAATAGTGCCCCATCGTTGGTGTCAGTGGGAGGAATAGTGCCCCATCGTTGGTGTCAGTGGGAGGAATAGTGCCCCATCATTGGTGTCAGTGGGAGGAATAGTGCCCCATCGTTGGTGTCAGTGGGAGGAATAGTGCCCCATCGTTGGTGTCAGTGGGAGGAATAGTGCCCCATCGTTGGTGTCAGTGGGAGGAATAGTGCCCCATCGTTGGTGTCAGTGGGAGGAATAGTGCCCCATCGTTGGTGTCAGTGGGAGGAATAGTGCCCCATCGTTGGTGTCAGTGGGAGGAATAGTGCCCCATCGTTGGTGTCAGTGGGAGGAATAGTGCCCCATCGTTGGTGTCAGTGGGAGGAATAGTGCCCCATCGTTGGTGTCAGTGGGAGGAATAGTGCCCCATCGTTGGTGTCAGTGGGAGGAGTAGTGCCCCATCGTTGGTGTCAGTGGGAGGAGTAGTGCCCCATCATTGGTGTCAGTGGGAGGAGTAGTGCCCCATCATTGGTGTCAGTGGGGGGAGTAGTGCCCCATCATTGGTGTCAGTGGTGGGAGTAGTGCTCCATCACTGGTGTCAGTGGGGGGAGTAGTGCCCCATCACTGGTGTCAGTGGGAGGAGTAGTGCTCCATCACTGGTGTCAGTGGGAGGAATAGTGCCACATCATTGGTGTCAGTGGGAGGAGTAGTGCCCCATCATTGGTGTCAGTGGGAGGAGTAGTGCCCCATCATTGGTGTCAGTGGGAGGAGTAGTGCCCCATCATTGGTGTCAGTGGGGGGAGTAGTGCCCCATCATTGGTGTCAGTGGGGGGAGTAATGCTCCATCACTGGTGGCAGTGGGGGGAGTAGTGCCCCATCACTGGTGTCAGTGGGAGGAGTAGTGCTCCATCACTGGTGTCAGTGGGAGGAATAGTGCCACATCATTGGTGTCAGTGGGAGGAATAGTGCCCCATCATTGGTGTCAGTGGGGGGAGTAGTGCCCCATCATTGGTGTCAGTGGGGGGAGTAGTGCCCCATCATTGGTGTCAGTGGGAGGAATAGTGCCCCATCACTGGTGTCAGTGGGGGGAGTAGTGCCCCATCACTGGTGTCAGTGGGAGTAGTGCCCCATCACTGGTGTCAGTGGGAGGAATAGTGCCACATCATTGGTGTCAGTGGGAGGAATAGTGCCCCATCATTGGTGTCAGTGGGAGGAATAGTGCCCCATCATTGGTGTCAGTGTGGTGGAGGGGAGAATAGTGCCCCATCATTGGGGTCGGGGGGGGGAATAGTGTCCCATCGTTGGTGTCAGTGGGGGGAGGAATAGTGCCCCATCATTGGTGTCAGTGGGAGGAATAGTGCCCCATCATTGATGTCAGTGTGGTGGAGGGGAGAATAGTGCCCCATCATTGGGGTCGGGGGGGGGGGGAAATAGTGCCCCATCGTTGGTGTCAGTGGGGGGAAGAATAGTGCCCCATCGTTGGTGTCAGTGGGGGGAGGAATAGTGCCCCATCGTTGGTGTCAGTGGGGGGAGGAATAGTGCCCCATCGTTGGTGTCAGTGGGGGGAGGAATACTGCCCCATCGTTGGTGTCAGTGGGGGGAGGAATAGTGCCCCATCGTTGGTGTCAGTGGGGGGAGGAATAGTGCCCCATCGTTGGTGTCAGTGGGGGGGAGGAATAGTGCCACATCGTTGGTGTCAGTGGGGGGAGGAATAGTGCCACATTGTTGGTGTCAGTGGGGGGAGGAATAGTGCCCCATCGTTGGTGTCAGTGGGGGGAGGAATAGTGCCCCATCGTTGGTGTCAGTGGGGGGAGGAATAGTGCCCCATCGTTGGTGTCAGTGGGGGGAGGAATAGTGCCCCATCGTTGGTATTAGTGACACAAATGATGGGGCACTATTCCTCCCACTGACACCAATGATACTTACCTTGCTGACCCCTGCTCCAGCCTGGGCTCGCTCTCTCACTTACCTGTCAGCTGTCTTCCTTCTCTGGCCGCTCTCCTCTTCACTCGCTCCCTCGGTCTTCTTTGATGTACGCGCGCTGCCGCTTGGCTCCTCCTCTCCAAGCTCCACCTCCTCGCCGGTGATTGGCCGCCTGTGTGCCTCTCCTGAGCTACAGTTCCGGTGGCCAATCAGCGGCGAGGAGGCAGAGCTGCTGAGCGATCTTGGAGGTGTGGCCGGGTGACAGCAGCGTATCATCCCGCCCACACATCGCCGGAGACTGCAGCGGTGTCTCGGTTCCTAAGACCATCGGAAATATGTGTTTTCCGATGGTCTTAGGCGACCCCTGGGAAATGGTCGTTCGACCCCCAAAGGGGTCGCGACCCCCAGGTTGAGAACCGCTGGGATAGAGGGATACACAGTAACATTGTTAATAAACATTGATCAGACAGAGGATAGAGGGATACAAAGTAACATTGTTTATAAACATTGATCAGATGGTGGATAGAGAGATACAAAGTAACAGTGTTTATAAACATTGATCAGACAGGAGATAGAGATACAAAGTAACATTGTTTATGTACATTGATCAGACGGGATAGAGGAATACAAAGTAACATTGTTTATAACAATTGATCAGACAGGGGATAGAGGAATACAAAGTAACATTGTTTATAACAATTGATCAGACAGGGGATAGAAGGATACACAGTAAAATTGTTTATAAACATTGTTCAGACAGGAGATAAAGCAACTTTATTTTTCTAAAAAAGGTTGCTTCTATCTCATTAACCCTTAGTTTACCTTAGTCAGCTGTTAGTAACTTCTTCTTCCCCTTCTCCCCTGGACTATTATTCTCCTGTTTTTTTTTTCCTTACCATCTATATTTAAACTTTTTTTTTATTTTTATTTATGTTGTTTATTATTTTTTTGTTACTGCTGCATGAAACAAACAAAAAAACCCCACCAAATTAAAAATTTAAATATATTCTTCAGATTTTTTTTAACATATAAAAAAAATTTTAACATATATTTTTACATATACTTGTAAATGCATTCCAAAAATGTAGATTTGTATTTTTAAAGACATACAATATATTTGAAATGTATTTTTACAAATATTTTTCATATATTTTGTAATAAAAACGCATTTCAACATGCAGTATATATCAGGGGCGGACTGACAACTCATGGGGCCCCCTAGTGATAGGGGCTCATGGGGCCCCTGTGTAATTGCCCAAACTCAAAAAAGCCTATGAAAAAGGTACCAGGGGCATCTCATGGGGCCCCCTACTGACCCCGGGCCCTCTGTCAGTGCCCGAGTTTCCAAATGGTCAGTCCGCCCCTGGTATATATATATATTTATATTTATTTATTGAAATATATTTTTAAATATATTGAATACGGACAAAATTGTAGCATTTCAAATCCATGTGAATATATTTGGGAAGAATATTTTTTAAATATATTTCAAATATATATTTCTTCCATGTGTGTAGGCACCAGGGGCGGACTGACAACTCATGGGGCCTCTGGGCAATAGGGGATCATGGGGCCCCTGTGTCCTTGCCCAAACTCAAAAAAGCCTATGAAAAAGGTACCAGGGGCATCTCATGGGGCCCCCTACTGACCCCGGGCCCCTGGGCAGTGCCCGAGTTTCCAAATGGTCAGTCCGCCCCTGTATATATATATATATATATATATATATATATATATTTATATTTATTTGTTGAAATATATTTTGAAATATATTGAATACGGACAAAACTGTAGCATTTCAAATACATGTGAATATATTTGGGAAGAATATTTTTTAAATATATTTCAAATATATATTTCTTCCATGTGTGTAGGCACCAGGGGCGGACTGACAACTCATGGGGCCCCCGGGCAATAGGGGATCATGGGGCCCCTGTGTCCTTGCCCAAACTCAAAAAAGCCTATGAAAAAGGTACCAGGGGCATCTCATAGGGCCCCCTACTGACCCCGGGCCCTCGGGCAGTGCCCGAGTTTCCAAATGGTCAGTCCGCCCCTGCATATATATATATATATATATTTATAATCATTTATTGAAAATATGTTTTGAAATATATTGAATACGGACAAAATTGTAGCATTTCAAATACATGTGAATATATTTGGGAAGAATATTTTTAAAATATATTTCAAATATATATATTTCTTCCATGTATGTAGGCACCACAATGCACCACTCCAGTTAGCACAATAGAATATTGTGAAGCCATCCCGATTCTCCCTGTTATCCTGATTTTAGCTTTCAGCTGGTGTGCAGAAACTCACAATAAAGGGCAACTGAAAAAGGACTTGGTGACTTTTCAGGCAATAGGTAAGAGAACCAGCGGCTGTTTTGCATAGACTCGCCTGGAGCTGCTTTTGATCAGAACCCTCTTATTCCGCACAGCAGACAACTCAGGTGTTCCCGGAGAAAGTGCAGCGCGATGCGAAGACTGACAACCCCCCGCCGCCGCCTCTGACACAGAGCAGGAGACTATGCACCATGCAAAGTGCCTTTTAAAAATATCTTTCAGCAAATAAAAGACTTATCAGTTTACAAGCTAAAAAAAAAAAAAAAGTCTTTCTTTGCTGACGACTCCCCCGGGTGACAAATAACATTTTATTTGCCTGTTTCCAAGCGGCTATGGCCCGCGGAGGGGAAGGAACCTCGTAATTTTGCAGCGATTGTCAGCACATTAGAATTCCTCAGGAGATGGAAACAGATGGAAATTGGACAGATTGGCCTGGAAGGGACAGTTTTTCTCCAGGATTGATAAGATTCCAATGAGTGATCAATACATCTTGGTGGAGAGAAGAAAGTGTTGACTTGTTGGAGAATTTAACCCAATGTGTTCCTCCAGAAGATAAGAAAATGGATCCACCATGTCTGGAGAGACGGGGAACCCAGAATTGTAGCTAGGTAGCACTAGTGACCTCCAAAGTCACCTTCATTTAAAGGAACAGTCCACTCACACATGAACATTGTAGTTGAATCAATTTTGGAAACAGTTTACAGTGAGAGCCATGAGAATGTGGAATAGAATCCCTCAAGAGTTGGTTCTGGCCAGCTCAGTGGATTGCTTTAACCACTTCAAGTCCGGACACTTTCCCCCCCCTTCCAGTCCGGACACTTTCCCCCCCTTCCAGTCCGGACACTTTCACCCCCTTCCAGTCCGGACACTTTCACCCCCTTCCAGTCCGGACACTTTCACCCCCTTCCAGTCCGGACACTTTCACCCCCTTCCAGTCCGGACACTTTCACCCCCTTCCAGTCTGGACACTTTCCCCCCCTTCCAGTCCGGACACTTTCACCCCCTTCCAGTCCGGACACTTTCACCCCCTTCCAGTCCGGACACTTTCCCCCCCTTCCTATCCAGGCTAATGTTCAGCTTTCAGCGCTGTCACACTTTAAATGGCAATTGCGCAGTCATACAACACTGTATCCATATGAATTTTTTAGCATTTTTTTGAGACAGAGAAAACATTATTTTGGTGGTATTTATTCGCCACTGGGATTTTTATTGCTATATAAATGAAAAAGTCCAAATATTTTGAAAAAAAGTGTTTTTCTTATAAAAGTTTGCAAATAAATAATCTTTCTTCATAAATCTTGGCCAAAATGTATTCAGTTATCTTTTTAGTAAACAAAAATAACCCAAATTAGTTTATAACCAAAAATTATAATTTTTCAAAAATGTATTTTGACATTTTTCTTTTCTTTTTTAATATTATTATTTATGTTTTTTTTTAACATAGTGACACTGTACTACTTGTGGGGGGTGATGAAGATTTTTTTTTTTTTTTACACTGATTTCTTTTACACCCATAAAAGCTGTAAAATCAATCATTTATCCTTCTCTCTGGCTGCATTCTTGCAGCCTTTGAGAAATACTGTATAAGCTGTGATTGGTCAAAGCTTGTAAAATGGTATAAGGCTGTTGTGAATAGCCCTGTACCATGTGATCTCTGTGATCATTCACAGATTTCACAAGTAGTAAGCAATGATGTCAGAAGTCTCCCCAGACCCTGAATTCACTATATCCAGTCTCCGCGAACCCTGCATTCACTATATCCGGTCTCCCTGGACCCTGCATTCACTATATCCGGTCTCCCTGGACCCTGCATTTACTATATCTGGTCTCCCTGGACCCTGCATTCGCTATATCCGCTCTCCCCGGACCCTGCATTCACTATATCAGGTCTCCCCGGACCCTGCATTCACTATATCCGCTCTCCCCGGACCCCGCATTCACTATATCCGCTCTCCACGGACCCCGTATTCACTATATCTGATCTCCCAGGACCCTGCATTCACTATATCCGGTCTCCCCGGACCCTGCATTCACTATATCAGGTCTTCCCGGACCCCGCATTCACTATATCTGGTCTCCCCGGACCCTGCATTCACTATATCAGGTCTCACCGGACCTTACATTCACTATATCTGGTCTCCCTGGACCCTACATTCACTATATCCGGTCTCCCCGGTCCCTGCATTCACTATATCCGCTCTCCCCGGACCCTGCATTCACTATATCCGGTCTCCCCGGACCCTGCATTCACTATATCTGGTCTCCCCGGACCCTGCATTCACTATATCCGGTGTCCCCGGACCCTGCATTCACTATATCCACTCTCTCTGGACCCTGCATTCACCATATCCGGTCTCCCCTGACCCTGCATTCACTATATCCACTCTCCCCGGACCCTGCATTCACTATATCTGCTCTCCCTGGACCCTGCATTCACTATATCCGCTCTCCTCAGACCCGGCATTCACTAAATCCGCTCTCCCTGGACCCTGCATTCACTATATCCGGTCTCCCGGACCCTGCATTCACTATATCTGGTCTCCCCAGACCCTGCATTCACTATAACCGCTCTCCTCAGACCCTACATTCACTATATCCGGTCTCTCCGGACCCTGCATTCACTATATCCGCTCTCCCCGGACCCTGCATTCACTATATCTGGTCTCCCACAGCACACACAACATGGAAATGCAATTATTTTAGTAAATATAAACTGCTAAATACCTTTTCTCATCAGCAGTATATAGCAGTCTTGTGACTTCTATCAGTGCCCGGCAGAGCACTGGTTAAAGCTTGTAGGAGTTTTCATTCTGCTCTAGGAGGATGCAAAACCCCTGACCTCTGTCTGTACAGTGCTGTTTGGACCTGTGCTGATCACATGCACTCTCCCAAGAAAAAAAAAATCTATCTAGCAACCAGGGGCGGACTGACCATTTGGAAACTCGGGCACTGCCCGAGGGCCCAGGGTCAGTAGGGGGCCCCATGAGATGCCCCTGGTACCTTTTTCATAGGCTTTTTGAGTTTGGGCAAGGACACAGGGGCCCCATGAGCCCTTATTGCCCGGGGGCCCCATGAGTTGTCAGTCTACCCCTGCTAGCAATACAAACCAAACTTAGCATGTGCAGAGTGCTTCACACAATGGGGTTTATTTACTAAAGCTGGAGAGTGCAAAATCAGGCTCACGTCTGCATAGAAACCAATCAGCTTCCAGGTTTCATTGCCAAAACTTAATTGAACAAGCTGAGGTTAGAAGCTGATTGGTTTCTAAGCAGACGTGAGTCTGATTTTGCACTCTTCAGCTTTAGTAAATAAACCCCAATATGTCTTGACAACTGGAAGAAGGGGGGATCAGAGAAGACAGGATCAAATACATTTTACACAATGCAGAGGATTAACCCCTTAGGTTCCACAGTGAGTATAACCAGCATGCTCTTATACATATACAGACTGATTGTACTGTTATGGGAATAGTAACCCTTTAATGATAGTGATCTTATGAAGCCATTTATTATCACGTAGTCGTTTGGCTCCTTTTGAAATCCTATAGATAACAGAAATCACCCAAATGGTCCTGAGCAAAGGTTTCCACCCCCTGGAATGTTTGGCCTTGGTACAGACACACAAGGTGACACACACGGGTTAAAAAGGCAGTCATAGGTTCATTTCCCACATCTGTGGCTTTTTAAATTGCAATTACTGTCTGCTTATAAATAGTCAGTGAGTTTGTTATCTTTCAAGTGGAAGCACTGAGCAGGCTAGATACTGACATTGGGGAGCAGAAAAGAACCTCAAAACACCTGGATAACAAGGTAATGGAAAGGATGTGAAAAAGATGGAAAAGGATATGAAAAGATATGCAAAGCTTTGAATGTGCCAGTCAGTACTGTTCAATCACTTATTAAGAAATGGAAGATTCAGGGCACCCTTGATACCAAGCCAAGGTCAGGTAGACCAAGAAAGATTGCAGCCACAACTGCCAGAAGAATTGGTCGGAATAGAAGGAAAATCCCAGAGGTAACCTCAGGAGAAATACAGGCTGCTCTGGAAAAAGGTGGTTTGATTGTTTCAAGGAACACACTATGATGATACATAAATGAGCTGCATGGTCGAGTTGCCAGAAAAAAACCTTTACTGTGCTGACCCTCCAGTTGTTACAGCACAAAAAGGTGAAGGTTCTGAAGCTGCCATCACAGTCTCTGATGTTAATATCATCTTGCTACTCTAGGGAGATCTTAAATGTGCTGCTTGTGATGGGAGTCACTTTGGGTGGGGGGCCCATGGAACCCAGCTTACTTTGGAGAGGTGGGGAGACTCCTGTCTCAGCTCCCCATATCCCTATTATGTGTAAGTCACCCTGTGCCTGTTAGGGGTACAGGGTGATCTGTCCTAATATTGTGCAGACATATCTAGGAGATAGGTGGGGTGGAGGTTGTGGTTTGTTTGGTGTTGTGTGGCTGCATCCCATTGTTTTATTGTTTGTCTTGCTTGGGAGAAAACTATTATGGGATGTATGTGTTTATGTGTATTAACTTAGTGGGAGGGTGTGGGGGGGGGGGTGTCTCCAGCAGCCCTCTCTCCTGATGGGACTGTTTGCTGGTGTGAAGTTTGAATACCTGTGTGTCTCTTGTTACTAAACGTAGATTGCCCCCGCCCTGTGTCATTATGCAGGGAGGGGGGACTGTCTGTCAGGAATGGACTTGCCAAAAACGGTGGGACTCACCTGCCTTGTGGGCTGCAGTACCAGGGCTGGCCAGCGGGTGCTCTCAGCAATCAGAGACTCACCCCTGCAGTCAGCCAAAACACATGAAGCTGATTTCAGGGGTTGTATTTAAGGACTCACAGTCAGTGCCTTGGTGTGTGTTTTTCCATGGGCCCCTGTATCTTGTAACCTGCATTCCTGTTCCTGTTTCTGCCTGACTTGTTGCCGACCCTGCCTGATCCTGACCTCTGATGACTTCTCCTGTTTTGATCCCTGGCTTGTGACCCTGACCATTCTCTCCGCCTGCTCCTCCTGTACCTACCTGCCCGATAGTTATCGACCCGGCCTGCCTGACTACGTTGTGCTCTATATGTGTATGTACCTGTGTATCTATATCGTTTAGGTTTGGGTTTGTTTCACCTTGTTGTATGTATTTGTGTTAGCTTGGGGTTTGGTGCACTGCGTTTATATTTGTATTGTTAGTCTCAATAAATTATATTATTTACTATATCTGAAGCCTACGTTTCCCTGTGTCAGTCCACACACTTCTGGTCACACCCGCATCCCTGACACTGTCCCCTAAGTGTATATATCTTGTATCTGTGTTGAAATAAAGTAGTCTACCTCTGGCTTACTTCAAATCTGGTGTCGTCTGGATCTTTTGGTAACAATAGCCAGATTCACTGGTCTCATGTTCCAGAGCCTGAGAAGCAGCTTCTTGATGAAGATACCCAGTCGTAGGTGTCTAGATCCGTTACACTACTCATGCAAGACAACCAAAGACTTTGCATGACCTGGAGGCATTTTGCCAATATAAATGGGCAGCTCTACCACCTGCAAGAATTCAAGGACCTCATAGAGAACTACAGGAATGCAGACTTTTGAACAGGGGTCATTTAATTTGTTTACTTTGTCACCATGTTTTGTTTTATGATTCTGCCATTCTGTTATGACCTACGATTGAATATGAATCCCAAAAGAAATAAAAGAAATCTGCTTTGCTTGCTCACTCATGTTTTCTATATAAAAGGTACATATCGTGTATTACCAATTCTCCAAAGGGATGCAAACTTTTGAGCAGAGCTGTACAGCCTCAGTGGAATGACATGATATAAAAGTACTTTTATGGGTTTTGCAGTTTCCTCCTAATACAGCTCAGCTGTTTATGCCGCCATTTTAGATATAAATGGCCCCTATTGAGGCTCCTCCGACATTTGCGTCTCCCTCAATTACGGATCCTCTCGGCAGGGAAAATGGATGGGGAGAATTCCTTCGCCGCTCGGCTCGTTTCCTGCCGTAATAAAGTTCTTTGCACAGAGCTCAGTGTTGATTCGTGTAACAAGCTGAAACAATTTCTGCCGCTGTTGAACTAGAAATAATCAAATAATAATTAGATTACAGTTTATTGTCTAATTAGTTTTGGGAGCGGGGTGGCGGAGATGAGAGCGTCTATGATATTTTATGATACTTAAAAAGCCTTGCAGACAGCTGTGAGCGCTTTAGTATTCTGTGTGTGTTCATGTCAGTCACGCCATGTTTCCCTGTGGGGTGCTCCACGCACGTTGGCTTTTGGCCTTTCTATGAATTGATCGTATTGGTGCTGCCATTTTGCTGCAGTTTTTATCTTGTGCCAATCTTTTACAGTGTTCTCTACCAGCACAAATGTTTCCCCTTAATATCTTACTCCACTGGTGCTTTCAGCCCTGGCATATGTTATTGGAAAGAATGGATTAGTAGCGCAGAAACCCTAGGATTGTCCTATTAAATTTCTATCCGACTGTCATGTACTTTGGTTGGAGGCCAAAGTAACAAAAGGGATTCCCTAAGTGTGGGAACAGGGGCACAGGGCACAAAGTAGCATGGGGGCCGGTAATCAAATAGTGGGTAGTCTATGGATTATAGTCAGCAGCAGTGCAGGCACACTGGAGGAGGACCAAGGTTGGTAGTCTGCAGGAAGGCACCTGGGAACTGAACCTTGGAAGCTTGATGCAAAGACCGAGAGGACACTCAGACACAGGCAGATGCTGGCACCCAACAAGATCAGGGACATGATCAGATGGAAAGTCATGGTCAGATGCAGGCACCCAACTAGATCAGGGACATGGTCATATGGCAAGCCATGGTCAGATGCAGGCACCCAACAATACTGGGGACATGGTCAGATGGAAAGCCATGGTCAGATGCAAGCACCCAACAAGATCAGGGACATGGTCAGATGGCAAGCCATGGTCAGATGCAAGCACCCAACAAGATCAGGGACATGGTCAGATGGAAAGCCATGGTCAGATGCAAGCACCCAACAAGATCAGGGACATGGTCAGATGGCAAGCCATGGTCAGATGCAGGCACTTGATAAGATCAGGGACATGATCAGATGGAGAGCCATGGTCAGATGCAGGCACCCAACTAGATCAGGGACATGGTCAGATGGCAAGCCATGGTCAGATGCAGGCACCCGACAAGATCGGGGACATGGTCAGATGGAAAGCCATGGTAAGATGCAAGCACCCGACAAGATCAGGGACATGGTCAGATGGCAAGCTATGGTCAGGTGCAGGCCCCCAACAAGACCAGGGACATGGTCAGATGGAAAGCCATGGTCAGATGCAGGCACCCAACTAGATCAGGGACATGGTCATATGGCAAGCCGTGGTCAGATGCAGGCACCCAACAAGATTGGGGACATGGTCAGATGGAAAGCCATGGTCAGATGCAAGCACCCGACAAGATCAGGGACATGGTCAGATGGCAAGCTATGGTCAGATGCAGGCACCCAACAAGATCAGGGAGATGGTCAGATGGAAAGCCATGGTCAGATGCAGGCACCCAACAAGATCAGGGACATGGTCAGATGGCAAGCCGTGGTCAAATGCAGGCACCCGACAAGATCAGGGACATTATTATTATTATACAGTATTTATAAAGCGCCAATAGTTCGCTCAGCGCTGTACATTACAAAGGGGGACAGAACATGTGACAGAACAATACCAATACAATGCAAAACATGAGGGGATCGAGGGCCCTGCTCTTTCCAGCTTACAATCTAGGAGGGAGGGGATGGTGGCACAGGAGGAGATAGCTGTGGGGGATGGAGTAGTAGGAAGAGTGGAGGAGGTCGGCAAGTTAGCAGGGGGTGGGGTAGGCTTCCCTGAAGAGATGGGTTTTCAGGGTGCGCCTAAAGGAGAGGAGAGTAGGTGATAATCTGATGGGTTGGGGCAGGGAGTTCCAGAGGATGGGTGACACCCTGGAGAAGTCCTGGAGGCGGGCATGGGAGGAGGAGACCAGGGAACTAGAGAGAAGGAGGTCTTGTGAGGAGCGGAGTGTGCGTGCTGGGCGGTACTTGCATATTAGGTCAGTGATGTAATTCGGGGCAGTATGGTGGACGGCTTTGTACGTCAGCGTTAGGATTTTGAATTTGATCCGTTGCGCAATCGGAAGCCAGGGACATGGTCAGATGGAAAGCCATGGTCAGATGCAGGCACCCGACAAGATCAGGGACATGGTCAGATGGCAAGCCATGGTCAGCACAGATGGACAGCAAGGACATAGTCAGTAATCATATACACATAAGGTGCAAGAGTAAATGTAGTCAAGCAGCAGGTTGAGGTCAATACCAGTGTAGCACTACCCCCTTAGCAGTCACTAAAAGATTTGGGTCCCCCTATAGTCCTGCACAGCCAGGCAACATGCATCTTCACACAAGCTTGCATCAAGCGTCAGAAAAATGCCTTACTCAGTTTAATGATGAAAAACAATGTACAGTATATATGTATACTCAGCTGGATGGACAATGCAATATATGTGGTACTTTGACCACCTGATATGTTGAAGCACATAAACTGATTCTCATCTTTACGTTTTGATGAAAGGGGCGATTTCTGGCCCCTAAACTTGTTGGCTCTATTTGTTTTTAACATTGGAATACATTTGTATCTGGACTAGTAACTTAGATGTGGCGCTTCAATCTCAGATCCTCTCAGTTGGAATATTTTATGGCACCACCAGACCTTCTATGTTTTACATCACTGGCTTGTCTGGGTGAAGAAGGTGTATGGCTCTTTCATGGTTACGGTGTGATTGAAGTTTTAATATCCTTAAAGTAAACTGCATTAAAGCGTATACAGAAATGCAACAAAACCAGTTTAAGAACATAATGGGGGGAGATTTACTACAACTGGTGCACTCTTAATCTGATGCAACTGTGCCTACTAACCAGGGGCGGACTGACCATTTGGAAACTCGGGCACTGACCGGGGGCCCGGCATCAGTAGGGGGCCCCATGAGATGCCCCTTGTACCTTTTTCATAGGCTTTTTTGAGTTTGGGCAAGGACACAGGGGCCCCATGATCCCCTATTGCCCAGGGGCCCCATGAGTTGTCAGTCCGCCCCTGATACTAACCAATCAGCTTCTAACTTCAGCTTGTTCAATTAGGCTTTGACAATAAAACCTGGAAGATGATTGCTTTCTTCGCACAGCTGCAACACAGTCTTTGTGCACCAGTTTTGGTAAATCTCCCCTAAAAGTTCTTGGTTCCAAAGCAGAAGAAAGAGGAACTAATGGCAGAAAAAACTGCAGATATTAAGTTTTTATGGTTAATACAATTCCCAGCTAGGCACCGTCTAGGCCCCTGGAAAGGGATAACCCATCCTGAAATTCTAATTGTAAGGAGACTGCAAGTTCCAGGATGTTGTAAAACTCTTCTGAAATATTTTTTCTTCCATTATTACTCCTCCCCTGAAATACTCTGCACTGCCGAAGGACTCCGCTCCTTCCTCTATAACCTTCCTCTCCTGAAACACTCTGCGCTGCTGGAGGACTCCGCTCCTTCCTCTATAACTCTCCTCTCCTGAAATACTCTGCACTGCTGGAGGACTCCGCTCCTTCCTCTATAACTCTCCTCTCCTGAAATACTCTGCACTGCTGGAGGACTCCGCTCCTTCCTCTGTAACTCTCCTCTCCTGAAATACTCTGCACTGCTGCAGGACTCCGCTCCTTCCTCTATAACTCTCCTCTCCTGAAATACTCTGTACTGCTGGAGGACTCCGCTCCTTCCTCTATAACTCCTCTCCTGAAATACTCTGCTCTGCTGGAGGACTCCGCTCCTTCCTCTATAACTCTCCTCTCCTGAAATACTCTGCACTGCTGGAGGACTCCGCTCCTTCCTCTGTAACTCTCCTCTCCTGAAATACTCTGCACTGCTGCAGGACTCCGCTCCTTCCTCTATAACTCTCCTCTCCTGAAATACTCTGTACTGCTGGAGGACTCCGCTCCTTCCTCTATAACTCCTCTCCTGAAATACTCTGCTCTGCTGGAGGACTCCGCTCCTTCCTCTATAACTCCTCTCCTGAAATACTCTGCACTGCTGGAGGACTCTGCTCCTTCCTCTATAACTCTCCTCTCCTGAAATACTCTGCACTGCTGGAGGACTCCGCTCCTTCCTCTATAACTCCTCTCCTGAAATACTCTGCTCTGCTGGAGGACTCCGCTCCTTCCTCTATAACTATCCTCTCATGAAATACTCTGCTCTGCTGGAGGACTCCGCTCCTTCCTCTATAACTCTCCTCTCCTGAAATACTCTGCGCTGCCGGAGGACTCCGCTCCTTCCTCTATAACTCTCCTCTCCTGAAATACTCTGCGCTGCTGGAGGACTCCGCTCCTTCCTCTATAGCTCTCCTCTCCTGAAATACTCTGCGCTGCCGGAGGACTCCGCTCCTTCCTCTATAACTCCTCTCCTGAAATACTCTGCTCTGCTGGAGGACTCTGCTCCTTCCTCTATAGCTCTCCTCTCCTGAAATACTCTGCTCTGCTGGAGGACTCCGCTCCTTCCTCTATAACTCTCCTCTCCTGAAATACTCTGCACTGCTGGAGGACTCCGCTCCTTCCTCTATAGCTCTCCTCTCCTGAAATACTCTGCTCTGCTGGAGGGACTCTGCTCCTTCCTCTATCTAACTCTCTTCCTCAGGAACACTCAGCACTGTAGTGGTATGATACACTGGGATTTGTAGTCCTCTAACTACTGGAGTTGGCAGGTTGCCTGTGTGTTCTTATGAATCTGTAGCACAGAAGGGATTGTCTGCAGGTTGGTTGGCTGTCTGCCTGGATGGTTGTGCTGAGTAGGCTGTGTGGGTCTCCCGCTTGTATTCTGTGGATTTCGGGAAATATATTTCACTATCTTCAGCAGCCTCAGACCCTATTAGAGTTTCACGTTGGGGTGCCGTGTATCACCATCTGTCTTTTAACTGTCTTTAAAGAGAAAAATAAACCTTTTGCTGGAATGTTGGCTAATACACCTGAGCTTTAGATTTCTGTACAGAATGCTGAACGATCCGGCGGCTGCATTGTCTCTTTGTGACCTTGAAAAAGTTGAAGAAGTCTCCCGCCTTCAAGGACTTTAAATTGGAGTATTGGCCTAAGGGTCAACAGTGCCAAATGAATCCCTGCCGGGAGAGTTAGCCGCATCAATGATTGGCTCAATATTATCTCACAGAGCTCTGATGGAGAAAAGTCCACACACATTATATCTGATGAGAATATTGCAAAACTGAAGGATGACATTGACATGTGTGTGAGCATCATTATAGTTCATTCCTAGCAGGTTACATTCCTATCTGAAATGAGGCTTACAAAATTGGACAGCTGAAAATATTTCGTTTTTTTATGTTGGTAGCATAGTAAAAGTAGTCAAGGACTGTAATAAAGACCCAACTGTGATATAGTGGGTTACCTTCCTGTCCATGATGTGCCTGGGGTTACCACCCAGTACAGACTTACCATTCAGGACACCACAGACCACCAGTACAGACCTAACACTGAAGACATAGTCCAGGTACAGACTTACCCCTGAAGACAAAGTCCAGGTACAGGCATGCCGGGTACAGACTGGCCACTGAAGACATAGTCCGGGTACAGTCTTGCCACTGAAGACATAGTCAGTCCGGGTACAGACTTACCACTGAAGACATAGTCCGGGTACAGACCTAACACTGAAGACATAATCTGGGTACAGACCTAACACTGAAGACATAGTTCGGGTACAGACCTAACACTGAAGACATAGTCCGGGTACAGACCTAACACTGAAGACATAGTCCGGGTACAGACCTAACACTGAAGACATAGTCAGTCCGGGTACAGACCTAACACTGAAGACATAGTCCGGGTACAGACCTAACACTGAAGACATAGTCCGGGTACAGACCTAACACTGAAGACATAGTCCGGGTACAGACCTAACACTGAAGACATAGTCCGGGTACAGACCTAACACTGAAAACATAGTCCGGGTACAGACCTAACACTGAAGACATAGTCCGGGTACAGACCTAACACTGAAGACATAGTCCGGGTACAGACCTAACACTGAAGACATAGTCCGGGTACAGACCTAACACTGAAGACATAGTCTGGGTACAGACCTAACACTGAAGACATAGTCCGAGTACAGACTTGCCACTGAAGACATAGTCCGAGTACAGACTTGCCACTGAAGACATAGTCCGGGTACAGACTTACCACTGAAGACATAGTCCAGGTACAGACCTAACAGTGAAGACATAGTCCAAGTACAGACCTAACAGTGAAGACATAGTCCGAGTACAAACTTACCACTGAAGACATAGTCCGGGTACAAACTTACCACTGAAGACATAGTCCAGGTACAGACTTACCACTGAAGACATAGTCCAGGTACAGACCTAACAGTGAAGACATAGTCCAAGTACAGACCTAACAGTGAAGACATAGTCCGAGTACAAACTTACCACTGAAGACATAGTCCGGGTACAAACTTACCACTGAAGACATAGTCCAGGTACAGACTTACCACTGAAGACATAGTCCAGGTACAGACCTAACAGTGAAGACATAGTCCAAGTACAGACCTAACAGTGAAGACATAGTCCGAGTACAAACTTACCACTGAAGACATAGTCCAGGTACAGACTTACCACTGAAGACATAGTCCAGGTACAGACCTAACAGTGAAGACATAGTCCAAGTACAGACCTAACAGTGAAGACATAGTCCGAGTACAAACTTACCACTGAAGACATAGTCTGGGTACAAACTTACCACTGAAGACATAGTCCAGGTACAGACTTACCACTGAAGACATAGTCCGGGTACAAACTTACCACTGAAGACATAGTCCGGGTAGAGACTTACTACTGAAGCAGGGGTGGACTGACCATTTGGAAACTCGGGTACTGCCCGAGGGCCCGGGTCAGTAGGGGGCCCCATGAGATGTCCCTGGTATCTTTTTCATAGGTTTTTTTGAGTTTGGGCAAGGACACAGGGGCCCCATGATCCCCTATTGCCCAGGGGCCCCATGAGTTGTCAGTCCGCCCCTGTACTGAAGACATAGTCCAAGTACAAACTTACTACTGAAGACATAGTACGGGTACAAACTCTCCACTGAAGACATAGTCCAAGTACAAACTTACCACTGAAGACATAGTCCGGGTACAGACTTGCCACTGAAGACATAGTCGGGGTACAGACTTGCCGGGTACAGACTTGCCACTGAAGACATTCAGGACACAGTCTAGGTACAGAATGACCGCTCAGGCACAGTCTAGAAACAGACACGGTCACACTGGAATCGCACATGTGCTGTGTGCATTGTGATCTGCGTTTGTGGGTTCGTTAGGTTTGCATTGACATCCACAGCAGAATGCACAGCCAGTGCAAGAAATGCACATGGAACATCTCGAGAGGGACATTTCTGCCCATTCTTTTTTGCAAAATAGCTCAAGCTCTGTCTGATTGGATGGAGAGCATCTGTGAACAGCAATTTTCAAGTCTTGCCACAGACTCTCAATTGGATTTAGGTTTGGACTTTGACTGGGCCATTCTAACACATGAATACACTTTACTCTAAACCATTCCATTGTAGCTCTGGCTGGATGTTTGGGGTCGTTGTCCTGCTGGAAGGTGTCAAGTCTTTTGCAGACTCTAACAGGTTTTCTTCTAAGATTGCCCTGTATTTGGCTCCAGCCATCTTCCCATCAACTCTGACCAGCTCCCCTGTCCCTGCTGAAAAAAAGCATCCCCACAACATGATGTTGCAACCACCATGTTTCACGGTGGGGATGGTGTGTTCAGGGTGATGTGCAGTGTTAGTTTTCCGCCACACATAGTGTTTTGCTTTTAGGTCAAAAAGTTCAATTTTGGTCCCGTCTGACCAGAGCCCCTTCTTCCACATGTTTGCTGTGCCCCCCACAAGGCTTCTCGCAAACTGCAAATGGGAATTCTTATGGCTTTCTTTCAACAATGGCTTTATTCTTGCCACTCTTCTATAAAGGCCAGATTTGTGGAGTGCACAACTAATAGTTGTCCTCAGATTCTACCACCTGAGCTGTGGATCTCTGCAGCTCCTCCAGAGTTCCCATGGGCATCTTGGCTGCTTCTCTGATTAATGCTGTCCTTGCCTGGCCTCTGAATTTAGGTGGACGGCCATGTCTTGGTAGGTTTGCAGTTGTGCCATACTCTTTCCATTTTCAGATGATGTATTGAACAGTGCTCCGTGAGAAGTTCAAAGCTTGGGATATGTTTTTATAACCTAACCCTGCTTTAAAGTTCTCCACAACTTTATCCCTGACCTGTCTGGTGTGGTCCTTGGCCTTCATAATGCTGTTTAATCTCTATGGTTTCTAACAAACCTCTGAGGGCTTTACAGAACAGCTGTATTTATACTGAGATTAAATGTCACACAGGTAGACTCTACTTACTAATTAGGTCACTTCTGAAGGCAATTGATTCCACTAGATTTTAGTTAGGGGTATCAGAGTAAAGGGGGCTGAATACAAATGCACACCACACTTTTCAGTGTGTATTTGTAAAAAAACATTTATCATTTTCCTTCCACTTCACAATTATGTGCCACTTTGTGTTGATCTATCAGATCAAATCCCAATAAAATACATTTTTTGTTTTTGGTTGTAACATAACAAAATGCAGAAAATTTCCAGGGGTATGAATACTTTTTCAAGTCACTGTAGAGCTTTCTTTAGGTGGTATTTGATCACCACTGGGTTTTTTCATTTATTGCTCTATAAACAAAAAAAGGCCGCCAATTTAAAAAAAAACAAAAAAAAAACAATACTTTTTACAGTCTTTCATAAAACATATCCAATAAACAAAATTTAATTTCTTCATAAATTTAGACCAAAATGTATTCTGCTACATATTGTTTTTAAAATAATCCCAATGGGCATATACTGATTGGTTTGCACAAACGTTATACCGCCTACAAACTATGGTATATATGCTGGAACTAGTAATGACGTAATAGATCTCAGCCAATGAGGAGAGGGAGTCCCGGGATTGCCGAGACTCCAGTGCACATCGCTGGGTCAAGAGGAGGCTTAGGTGAGCACTAGGTGGGCTGCTACACACAGAAAGTTTTTTTACCTTCATGCATGGAATGCATGAAGTTAAAAAACCTTGAGCCTTTACAACCCTTTTAACTGCACGTTCTATCTCCGCTGGTTCATGGCTCCTGACAGGTGTACAGTACATGCCACTGGAGGGGGGGACTGCGTGCATTCTTTCAGCCTAGAGCGTAATATATGTTGCCACTAAAGAGACACAAAACGCGTTGATGATGTTGTAACCTGTTTTTATGACCGATAAATACCAACCTACCTGCATATTCCACTTGGAAGCACCTTTTTTACTTAATGGGAACCTCTGCTGACCATACACTGGTTCCAATTTGGGGCCTCATCCTCTTTATTATAGTTAAGTGTTGGGAAACCTCACGGTCATGTTCGTTGTGGATCATTGTTTGAAGTAGGAAGGAAGGGTAAGCATGGCAGGTCTAAAGTATCTACCTTCCAAACAAATCTCTATATTTCTGTCCTGACAGGTTCTCATTGGGCTATACAGCATGCAATACGGACCTTGGAATAAAATGCCATAAACAGGGCTGGATGTGGGGGTGCAGTAAAAAATGTCAGGCGTGAGGAGGTCAGCAGAGCAATGTACAGGGGGTCAGCAGGGCAGAGGGTAGGATCAACAGTTTGTATACCAGTGTACCGTAGCTATTTGTTTTTAGGAACGGGTACAGGGGTCGGTTGGGCAGTGTACAGTGGGTCAGCAGGGGTGTGCACAGGAATGGGATTAACGACTGGCCAAGCAGAAGAAAGGGGTAACCCCTGGCAGGGCAGAGGAGAGGGGTCACTGTGGCAGGGCAGAGAATGAGGTTAACGACTGGCCGAGCAGAAAAAAGGGGTAACCCCTGGCAGGGCAGAGGAGAGGGGTCACTGTGGCAGGGCAGATAATGGGGTTAAAGACTGGCCGAGCAGAAGAAAGGGGTAACCCCTGGCAGGGCAGAGGAGAGGGGTCACTGTGGCAGGGCAGAGAATGAGGTTAACGACTGGCCGAGCAGAAGAAAGGGGTAACCCCTGGCAGGGCAGAGGAGAGGGATCACTGTGGCAGGGCAGAGAATGAGGTTAACGACTGGCCGAGCAGAAGAAAGGGGTATCCCCTGGCAGGGAAGAGGAGAGGGGATCACTGTGGCAGGGCAGAGAATGAGGTTAATGACTGGCCAAGCAGAAGAAAGGGGTCACCCTTGGCAGGGCAGAGGAGAGGGGTCACTGTGGCAGGGCAGAGAATGAGGTTAACGACTGGCCGAGCAGAAGAAAGGGGTATCCCCTGGCAGGGAAGAGGAGAGGGATCACTGTGGCAGGGCAGAGAATGAGGTTAATGACTGGCCAAGCAGAAGAAAGGGGTCACCCTTGGCAGGGCAGAGGAGAGGGGTCACTGTGGCAGGGCAGAGAATGAGGTTAACGACTGGCCGAGCAGAAAAAAGGGGGAACCCTTGGCAGGGCAGAGGAGAGGGGTCACTGTGGCAGGGCAGAGAATGAGGTTAACGACTGGCCGAGCAGAAAAAAGGGGGAACCCTTGGCAGGGCAGAGGAGAGGGGTCACTGTGGCAGGGCAGAGAATGAGGTTAACGACTGGCCGAGCAGAAGAAAGGGGTCACCGTTGGCAGGGCAGAGGAGAGGGGTCACTGCTGGCAGGAGAGAAAACAGGGGTCACAGCTGGCAGGGCAGAACACAGGGGTCACCGATTCTCTTTCACTCAGCTATGATCTGCAGTGTGTAGCTGGTTACTGCAGCAGTGCTGCCATTTTGAGCAGGGCATTTCACAGGTCAGAAGTGCAAAATAGTACCCAGCTACACACTCTGCAGATCATAGCTGAGTGAAAGAGAATTGGATTTCAGCTCTGTGTTGTGTGGGGAAGAGCCGAGGAGGAGATCTTGCTGCCTGTGCTCAGACTGTGCATGTACAGTGCAGGGATGAGGGGGCGGCCGGGCACAGCGTCAGGTGTGGATGGGGGGAGTGACTCATGAGTGGCAAGCTTTGGGGGGGCACAACTGGAATCTGGGGGGGGGTAAAACCCATCCCAGCACCCCCCTAGATCCAGCCATGGCTATAAACAGGATCACGATTGTGGAAGGTTTCCCATGTGTGATCACGTTAGTGGCGGCAGCGTTGCGTCATATTTCTATATTGTAGCAATAATGCCAAACGTGGAGGAAGCAAAGACATGAATTATATACATGTGTCCCTCAGGGGCCACTACGCCTAAACAAAAGCTGTTTTATATGAAATATCTTCTCTTTAATATTTATTTTGCGTACAAATTGCTCCCGCCTCCTGTTATAAATCAGAAAAATGAAATCAATTAAAAAATAAATTAAAATGTCCTCGCCTGCAGATTTTTATGCCGGATCTTTTGCAGATTTTTTCCCTCCCGTAATGCCTTTGGCCGCTCCAACCACAAAACAAGTTTTTAGTCACAACTTTTAAAATGACAAACGGGCCGCAATAAAGAGACCAGCGGGAAGATGTTTAGTGAGTGTATTATGTCGGTGAAATGCAGAACGTTATTAAAGCCAGGACATCAAACCATGAGGGAGCTTCTACATTGGGGGGTGTTATGAGAAAAAAAAAAAGAAGCAGATTAAATGCTGCCGTTTCCCTCCTCCCGCCGTTATTGTAGAGGACAAAACTGACGGGCGTTTTCATTTTGGCTTTATGAAGCCTTGCGGTGTCTTTGGAAGAGGCGGGTTGTAGCAGGTAAATTTCGCCTTTTGATGTAAAATGACTTTTTTATATTGAGCAGGAAGCATGATAAGCAAAGCTTAGAACTGCCTTCAGAATGAATTCCGCTCAGGTCAACATTCTCTTCTAAGACTAAAAGAAATAATGGAGAAGTATTTCACAATATTAATCAAATCCTCACTGATGTATATTGCTAGCTGGCTGCAAAGGCAAGAAAGCCGTGTCATTACAGGTGGTATTTAGGTATCACTATATCACCACCCTATGGTCACTAAATATGGTGGCCTTTCTCAGCCAAGGTTCCGTAGAAAACTAGGGTTCCTCCAGAAGTTGTTAGGGGTTCCTTGAGCAATGAGCAACTTTGGCTTATCAGAAAGGGAACTGATGACACCAATGATCCAGAGCCAGGGGTCTCCAAACTTTCTAAACAAAGGGCCAGTTTACTTTTCTTTTTTTGGGGGGGGATCAGACTGTGGCTAGTGGCAGCAGAAAATGTGTCAGATTTGACGGTCAGTGGGAAAAGGAATAGTACCCCATCACTGGTGTCAGTGGAAGGAATAGTGCCCCATCAGTAGTTTCAGTTGGAGGAATAGTGTCCCATCATTGGTATGAGTGGGAGGAACAGTGCCCCAACATGTGTCAGTTGGAGGAACAGTGCCCCATCATAGGTGTCAGTGGAAGGAATAGTGCCCCATCATTCGTATCAGTGGGAGGTATAGTTACATAGTTAGTCTGGCTAAAAAAAAGTTATAATCCTACACCCACAGTTGATCCAGAGGAAGGCAAAAAAAACCAGCAAAGCATGATCCAATCTGCTCCTGCAGGGGTAAATTTCCTTCCTTATCCACCGAGAGGCAATCGGATATTCCCTGGATCAACTTAGTTGATAGTGTCCCATTCTTGGTACACTATACTGCAGGAATACTGCCCCATCATTGGTGTCAGTGGGAGGAATAGTGCCCCATCATTGGTATCAGTGGGAGGAATAGTGCCCCATCATTGGTATCAGTGGGAGGAAGAGTGCCACATTGTTGGTGTCAGTGGGAGGAATAGTGCCCCATCATTGGTGTCAGTGGGAGGAATAGTGCCCCATCATTCATATCAGTGTGAGGAATAGTGTCTTATCCTTGATATCAGTAGGAGAAATAGTGCCCCATCACTGGTGTCAGTGGGAGGAATAGTGCCCCATCATTGGTATCAGTGGGAGGAATACTGCCCCATCATTGATTTCAGTGGGAGGAATACTGCGCCATCATTGGTTTCAGTGGGAGGAATAGTGCCCCATCATTCATATCAGTGTGAGGAATAGTGTCTTCTCCTTGATATCAGTAGGAGAAATAGTGCCCCATCACTGGTATCAGTGGGAGGAATAGTGCCCCATCATTGGTATCAGTGGGAGGAATACTGCCCCATCATTGGTGTCAGTGGGAGGAATAGTGCCCCATCATTCATATCAGTGTGAGGAATAGTGTCTTATCTTTGATATCAGTAGGAGAAATAGGGCCCATCACTGGTGTCAGTGGGAGGAATAGTGTCTCTCCTTTTGGTATGAGTAGGAGGAATAGTGCTCCAACATTGGTATTTGTTAGAAGAATAATGCCCCATCATTGATGTCAGTGATAAGGATAGTGCTTCATCATTGATGTCAATTTAAGGAATGGCACCCCATCATTGATGCCAGTGGAAGGAATTGTGCCCTGTTGTTGGTGTCAATGGGAGGAATAGTTCCTCACTGTTGGTGTCAGTGGAAGGGATGGTGCCTCACTGTTGGTGTCGCTGGGATGAACAGTGCCATGTACCAATAGGAATTACAGTGCCCCAAGGGTCAGATAAAGGCAAGAAAAGGGTCACATTCGACCCATGGGCCAGAGTTTGGAGACCACTTGTTTAAGCTATCTGTCAGGAACCTGCCTATCGATTTTCTCACTGCCTGCACATTGCCAACTTCTGCTGTTCCCTGACTCTTCCTGCTCATGATTTGGAGGCTTCCTGTTTGACCATTACCAAACTTGGCATGGGACCAGGCTCTGATCTCTATTTGACTCACTTGACAATTGTATACTCTCTGTGGTGGTAAGGGAAGAATCCACCATCAGTTATTCTATAGGTGGAATCTGAGCTATCTGACTGTGCCATGCATCTTTAAAGGTTTGTCTTCTAACCCACACCATACAGGAGACTGCAACTCATCTAGGATAAAAATGTAATTTTTACCATCAATCAGAATAATAAAAAAATACATTTTTCTGCTGGATCTCAACCCCAGCTATGGGAAATGTCCAGTTCTTGTTACTCTGGTGAGCACTTGCCAGCACAATACCCAGGGAAGGAATGGGAATCTTTTGCCTGGGGCCAGCTGACCCGTTCATGGTAGTGACAGATTTTCGTGTGCCATAATGTCCCATTGATATGGTGAAAGGTGTTTTTTCCTAAATTTTTTCAGCATTGTCTTCCTTTGTGTTCTCAGCATGTGGGCATTCCAGAGCCGCAAAAGAAGTCATGCTGGAAGTCTTCCCTATGTCAGATGTAGCTATACAGTATAAGTTCCACTGAAGGCCACCAACTCATGAGGCAAATGGTCCTCTCAAACCCAGCCCTGTCCTCCTTTGACACCACACCACTCGAAATAAGCACAACCCGTGGTTAGTCCTTGTATTGAAAATCTGTATCCTACACTGTAGGACTTACCGACTCTTCTCTTGGCTGTCAACAGCAACTGTCTTTTACCGGTGAGCCCAATGCTCCCCTAAGAGTGATATTTTCCTGACTTAGAATTCTTGTCATCCAATATCTAAGCATCCATGCTCAGTTATCTGAGGAGGAACAATTTAGCAGCTACTCAATCCCCCCAGAGTCCATTGTGCATGAGATTGCCCCGTGGCCTGAAGGAGTCATCTGACAGGTCCTTGGTCTTAACAGATCCAGCTACACTCCCTGGAGACATCAGGTGGACATTCAGGAAGGAACCAGGACCTGCACACAAAGAAATTAACTAACTTTTTAACACTTTATATTTGTTACGTATCTGTTGGGAACTCTAACTTGTGCAGACCCTTTGTACAGGTACAGACCCTTTCTGCAGAATTGTTTGCCATTTTTAAAGAGTTTGCGACCTTCTACGACTTCAGCACTTTTCTTTATTAGTTCTACAGTATAAGAAAGCAACTTTGTATGGCCAGAGAACAGGATTGTGGAGAGAAGGTTATATGAGGATCCAGCATAGTGAAGTGCCCGCCTGGAGATCTGAAGAATCGGCCTCAATTAATCGGTAATAAACGAATTCCTGCCCCCCCACCTTAATTCATTAGTGGGTTTTGCTGATTCTGCGGGTCACCTCACAAAGGCAGATTCATTATTGCAATTAAATCTTGATGGTATTTTAAGGATAATGAGATGTTAATATTCATGAGCTTCGGACTCCCATATACAGAGACAGGGAGCGATGGCTTGTTTGACTGCGCGCTGCATTCAATTATAGGTGAAGCTCCTTGTGAGTCAGATTTTACAGATTTTACACATATCATCTGATTTGCCCCGGAGGGAAGGGAACAGGTCAACCCACAACCAAAAAATCCCAGAAAATCCCACTTACTGAATGACTCCACGGAAGAAAAAAATGGCATTTTGAAGGACACTACCTACCTGAAAGCTATGTGCTTGTCCCTGTAGCCAGTCCTTTCATCAATGTCCTCCATGATGTATGGCTGCTTTACCCCAACCGCCGAGACTGCCATTTACTGAATCTGCAGTTATTTCTATTTTCTGTAACTGCTTCCTGACATATGCCTGATCAAATCTGTGCACCCCCATGTGTTGGGGCACAACATCTATCTATCTATCTATCTATCTATCTATCTATCTATCTATCTATCTATCTATCTATCTCGGATCTATCTATATATATTGCTGCTTTATCCCAACCATGGAGACTCTTGTTTACTGAACCTGCAATTATTTCTATTTTCTGTAAGTCTGCTTTCTGACATATGTCTGATCAAACCTGTGCACCCCATGTGTATTATTTATATGAAGGGGCACAACATGTATCTATCTATCTATCTTGGATCAATCTATCTATCTTGGATCAATCTATCTATCTATCTATCTATCTATCTATCTATCTATCTATATTCTATCTATTATCTATCTATCTATCTATCTATCTATCTATCTATTATCTATCTATCTATCTATCTATCTATCTATCTATCTATCTATCTATATTCTATCTATTATCTATCTATCTATCTATCTATCTATCTATCTATCTATCTATCTATCTATCTATCTATCTATTATCTATCTATCTATTATCTATCTATCTATTATCTATCTATCTATCTATCTATCTATCTATCTATCTATCTATCTATTATCTATCTATCTATCTATCTATCTATCTATCTATTATCTATCTATCTATTATCTATCTATCTATCTATCTATCTATCTATCTATCTATCTATTATCTATCTATCTATCTATCTATCTATCTATTATCTATCTATCTATTATCTATCTATCTATCTATCATTTATCTATCTTGGATCAATCTATCTATCTTGGATCAATCTATCTATCTATCTATCTATCTATCTATCTATCTATCTATCTATCTATCTATATTCTATCTATCTATTTATCTATCATTTATCTATCTTGGATCTATCTATCTCTGTCTGTCTATCTATCTATCTATCTATCTATCTATCTATCTATCATTTATCTATCTTGGATCTATCTATGATATCTATCTATCTATCTTGGATCTATCTATCTATCTTGGATCTATCTATCTATCTATCTATCTATCTATCTATCTATCGATCTATCTTGGATCGATCTATCTATCTTGGATCTATCTATCTATCTATCTATCGATCCATCTTGGATCTATCTATCTATCTATCTATCTATCTATCTATCTATCTAGGATCTATCTATCTATCCAACTTTCTGACATATGTCTGCTCAAACCTGCGCACCCCCATGTGTATTATTTATATGAAGGGGCACATCTATCTATCTATCTATCTATCTATCTATCTATCTATCTATCTATTATCTATCTATCTATCTATCTATCTATCTATCTATCTATTATCTATCTATCTATTATCTATCTATCTATCTATCTATCTATCTACCTATCTATCTATTATCTATCTATCTATCTATCTATCTATCTATCTATCTATCTATCTATCTATCTATCTATCTATCTATCTATCTATCTATCTATCTATCTATCTATCTATCTATCTATCTATCTATCTATCTATCTATCTATCTATCTATCTATCTATCTATCTATCTATCTATTATCTATCTATCTATCGATCTATCTATCTATTTATCTATTATCTATCTATCTATCTATCTATCTATCTATTATCTATCTATCTATCTATCTATCTATCTATCTATCCATCTTGGATCTATCTATCTATCTATCTATCTATCTATCTATCTATCTATCTATCCATCTTGGATCTATCTATCCATCTTGGATCTATCTATCCATCTTGGATCTATCTATCTATCTATCTATCTATCTATCTATCTATCTATCTATCTATCTATCTATCTATCTATCTATCCATCTTGGATCTATCTATCCATCTTGGATCTATCTATCTATCTTATCCTGTAGAGTAGATAGAGATATGCTAAATACAGATATAAAATGGAGGTATTTGAATGTTTAGCCTGGAGTCCTTCTAAATCAGAACGATTGCGAGGAGTACGGCGATCGGACCGTGTTTTCCATTTCTACAATATCGTGTATGCGCGGCATTTTATGATCTGTGTAATTGGATGTGTGTTCCCAGTGCCGTATAAGAACCACATCAAATGAATTTAAGCTGTAGAGATTAAAGATGAGAAACAGACTGTATTTCTGCGGCACATAAAAATGTTCCACAAGTAAAAGAAATTAAACTACTAATCCCTTTAAATACCCAGAATTCTCCAGTCTCCGGCAAGGCTGGGAAGTGCAGAAAGTCATCAGCCGGCGAGTGGGGCGATTGCTGATTTCTGGATAAAAATTCTTCTGCTGCAGTGGTTTGATTCTTCTGCAGTGCTAGAGGATGGTCAGTGCGCCAATTAGCGCTCCACCAATCTAGCACATGGAAGCCAACATACTGTCCACAATGCATCACTGGCCGGGTGACAACTGTCTAATCCTCACTGCAGTTACATTATTTGAAGTGTATGTAAACCCCAACAATTCTCTTTTTTGCTCCCTTTTAGTCTGTTATATATACCATTCAAAGGGCTTTGATATAATTTTTTGATAACTGCAAAAAAATAATTGTTGATCCTGCCAGAAATCCAGTGAGCCGATGACTTCCTGTGCTCTATTCCCGTGCTGCACTCTTATCAGTTACATTGTTCCAAGTTCTCTTTATGGACTGCAAAACACCTACCACCTACAGTCAGGTCCATAAATATTGGGACATCGACACAATTCTAAAATGTTTGGCTCTATACACCACCACAATGGATTTGAAATGAAACAAACAAGATGTGCTTTAACTACAGATTGTCAGCTTTAATTTGAGGGTATTTACATCCAAATCAGGTGAACGGTGTAGGAATTACAACAGTTTGCATATGTGCCTCCCACTTGATAAGGGACCAAAAGTAATGGGACAATGGGCTTCTCAGCTGTTCCATGGCCAGGTGTGTGTTATTCCTTCTTTATCCCAATTACAATGAGCAGATAAAAGGTCCAGAGTTCATTTCAAGTGTACTATTTGCATTTGGAATCTGTTGCTGTCAACTCTCAAGATGAGATCCAAAGAGCTGTCACTATCAGTGAAGCAAGCCATCATTAGGCTGAAAAAACAAAACAAACCCATCAGAGAGATAGCAAAAACATTAGGCGTGGCCAAAACAACTGTTTGGAATATTCTTATAAAGAAGGAACGCACCGGTGAGCTCAGCAACACCAAAAGACCCGGAAGACCACGGAAAACAACTGTGGTGGATGAGCGAAGAATTCTTTCCCTGGTGAAGAAAACACCCTTCACAACAGTTGGCCAGATCAAGAACACTCTCCAGGAGGTAGGTGTATGTGTGTCAAAGTCACCAATCAAGAGAAGACTTCGCCAGAGTGAATACAGAGGGTTCACCACAAGATGGAAACCATTGGTGAGCCTCAAAAACAGGAAGGCCAGATTACAGTTTGCCAAACGACATCTAAAAAAGCCTTCACAGTTCTGGAACAACATCCTATGGACAGATGAGACCGAGATCAACTTGTACCAGAGTGATGGGAAGAGAAGAGTATGGAGAAGGAACTGCTCATGATCCTAAGCATACCACCTCATCTGTGAAGCATGGTGGTGGTAGTGTCATGGCGTGGGCATGTATGGCTGCCAATGGAACTGGTTCTCTTGTATTTATTGATGATGTGACTGCTGACAAAAGCAGCCGGATGAATTCTGAAGTGTTTTGGGCAATATTATCTGCTCATATTCAGCCAAATGCTTCAGTACTCATTGGATGCCGCTTCACAGTGCAGATGGACAATGACCCAAAGCAGACTGCAAAAGCAACCAAAGAGTTTTTTAAGGGAAAGAAGTGGAATGTTATGCAATGGCCAAGTCAATCACCTGACCTGAATCCGATTGAGCATGCATTTCACTTGCTGAAGACAAAACTGAAGGGAAAATGCCCCAAGAACAAGCAGGAACTGAAGAGAGTTCCAGTAGAGGCCTGGCAGAGCATCACCAGGGATGAACCCCAGTGTCTGGTGATGTCTATGCGTTCCAGACTTCAGGCTGTAATTGATTGCAAAGGATTTGCAACCAAGTATTAAAAAGTGAAAGTTTGATTTATGATTATTATTCTGTCCCATTACTTTTGGTCCCTTAACAAGTGGGAGGCACATATGCAAAATGTTGTAATTCCTACACCGTTCACCTGGTTTGGATGTAAATACCCTCAAATTAAAGCTGACAGTCTGCAGTTAAAGCATATCTTGTTCGTTTCATTTTAAATCTATTGTGGTGGTGTATAGAGCCAAAAATGTTAGAATTGTGTCAATGTCCCAATAATTATGGACCTGACTGTATATTAGGCTACATTCACACTAGCTTTGTCAGCACGCATCAGACAGGCATTTCTCAAACGCCTATGAAAATTCTGCACATGGCAGCACACAGTGCTGTTCACACAGAAGCGCTAGCGTCGCGGCAAAACTGACGCCTCGTGTGAAGTCAGGAGGAGTTGAAGCCTCCCATTCAAGTCTATGGTTCCGCTCAGCAAATGTCTGGCAGGCATTTGTGGTGCGGTCATGACGCAGTTGCGAGGCGGTTGCGGAGCGTTAATACCATTTAACTTCATTATAGGAGTTTGTGGTGCGGTTTTAATGCTTGGCAATCGCTTATCAACCGCCTCAAAATCGCACACAAGGCGTTTTAAGAGCGTTTGGGGAGCGTTTGAGAAGCGTTGAAAACGCTTCCCAAATGCCTAACGCCTGTCAACCGCTATAGGGGTGTTTGGCAAGAGTTAGAAATAAAGTCAAGTGTGAACGAGCCCTTACGGAGATGATGAGAGGGGGAGGTGTTTTGTAGCCCTATCCCTGGGTGACAACGCTGCTTCTCCATAGATACAGTACAGTGAGTGAGTGTTGTCACCCTAGGGTGGGAAGTGTGTTACTGGCAGGATCACCAAGTGAACATTAATGAACAAGGAAAGAAATGAGGCCACTACAATGACTGATAAGCTGGAGTCTCTTACATGTTTAGGCTTTTTTGTAGGGTTTTTGCCTTCAGGTTGAATACAATGCATGTTACAAAAAGGGGAAAATGTTGGAAAATGTCTTGATTTTCACTAAAAGGCAAAAAGTCCAATTTCACTCATCCCTTTATGTTAGGACCAATGAGTGGGATTTAGTACATCTGTGCGGGTGGTGCCGCTGTGGATCCGCACATAAATCTGTGCAGCCGCACCACCCGCACAGAAGAATGCTGACCCGTGGGCAAGTGCCATTTATTCTAATGGAATGCCGCCCGCACTGGAAATCACAACCATAGGATCCCGTGCGGGCTGCGTTTTCAGAAGAAGTGCAGGGACTTCTTTCCCTGCGTGTCACGGGGCACGGGAGTCCATTCAAATCAATAGGCTCTTGTGCCCGCACAAAACACGGACTGCAGGAACACAGATATGTGAACCAGGGGTCAAACTGGAGCCCTCAGAATCTGGTGCAGCTGTGCATGGCAGCCAATCAGCTTCTACCTTCAGCTTGTTCAATTAAGCTTTGACAATCAAACCTGGAAGTTGATTGGTTCCTATGCAGGGCTGCACCACATTTTGCACTCTCCAGGTTTAGTAAATTATTTATTTCAGGTACTTATATATAACGCTGTAAATTTACGAAGCACTTTACATACATATATATTGTACATTCACATCAGTCCCTAACCCTCAAGGGGTGTACAATCTAAGGTCCCTAACCCTCAAGGGGCGTACAATCTAAGGTCCCTAACCCTCAAGGGGCGTACGATCTAAGGTCCCTAACCCTCAAGGGGCGTACGATCTAAGGTCCCTAACCCTCAAGGGGCGTACGATCTAAGGTCCCTAACCCTCAAGGGGCGTACGATCTAAGGTCCCTAACCCTCAAGGGGCGTACGATCTAAGGTCCCTAACCCTCAAGGGGCGTACGATCTAAGGTCCCTAACCCTTAAGGGGCGTACGATCTAAGGTCCCTAACCCTCAAGGGGCGTACGATCTAAGGTCCCTAACCCTCAAGGGGCGTACGATCTAAGGTCCCTAACCCTCAAGGGGCGTACAGTCTAAGGTCCCTAACCCTCAAGGGGCGTACAGTCTAAGGTCCCTAACCCTCAAGGGGCGTACAGTTTAAGGTCCCTAACCCTCAAGGGGTGCACAATCTAAGGTCCCTAACCCTCAAGGGGCGTACAATCTAAGGTCCCTAACCCTCAAGGGGCGTACAGTCTAAGGTCCCTAACCCTCAAGGGGCGTACAATCTAAAGTCCCTAACCCTCAAGGGGCGTACAATCTAAGGTCCCTAACCCTCAAGGGGTGTACAATCTAAGGTCCCTAACCCTCAAGGGCCATACAATATAAGGTCCCTAACCCTCAAGGGGTGTACAATCTAAGGTCCCTAACTCACATTCATACATACACAGGACAATTTTTTTAGACAGGAGCCAATTAACCTACCAGCATGTCTTTGGAGTGTGGGAGGAAACTAGAGTACCTGGAGGAAACCCACGCAGTCACAGGGAGAACATGCAAACTCCAGGCAGGTGGTGCTGTGGCTGGGATTTGAACCAACAACCCTAGTACTGCCAGGTGGAAGTAATAACCATTTAAGCCACTGTCCTGTCCCACAAATCCCTCTCAATGTTTTACTATCATCTTCAAGACCAGTTTGTGCACCTTATGCACCGAGTATCTGCACATACTTACTAACATTATAGCCCTAAATCACTCTCAAGTGCTAAGTGGCTTGGGGAACTAAACATCGAAATCTTGGGTCCATGGCAAGGGAACTCTGCAGACCTTAATCCCATTGGAACTTCTGGTCAATCCTCAAGAGGCCGGTGAACAAAAAAAAAAACACAAATTCTGTCAAACTCCAAGCATTGGCTATGCAAGAATGGGCTGCCATCAGTCAAGAAGTGGCCCAGAAGTTGATTGACAGCATGCCAGGGTGAATTGCAAAGGTCTTGAAAAAGAAGGGTCAACACTGCAAATATTGGCTCTGCATAAATGTAATGTAATTGTCAATAAATGCCTTTGGCACATATGAAATGCTTGTAATTATACTTCACAATACCATAGTAACAACTGACAAAAAGATCTAAAAACACTGAAACAGCACACTGAAAATTAATATTTGTGCAATTCTCAAAACGTTTGGTCAAGACTGTACAGAAAAGTCATGCCCTACCTCCTCCCTCTAAATAGAATGCAGGAATCACCCTTCGCACTCACTTTATGGGTTGGCCATCCCCAGACTCCTCCTCTAGATATATAGGCAGTACCCACCACATCCACTTTTTAAGTTTCTCCTGCTCAGACCCCACCTCTAAATATACAAGGAACACCCACTCTAGTCCTCATTTTCCACAATGAATGCCTTTTTAAGTAGGCTGATCAGATTTCTCTGAGGTTTCAGGAGGCTGTGCCTGGATAAAATGTGTCCCTGGATGGGTCCCCATTAGAGATGAGCGAATCGAACCAGGCGAACCGGAATTTGAGTCGAATTTCAGGAAATATTCGATTCGCGTCGAATCCGAAATTTTGCCTACTTCGGGTGCGCGAATCGAATATTTCCCGATCAGTGTCCCTGCAGTGAGCTCCGCTATTTCTGACAGTTCTCTGACAGAAGGAACACATGTACAGCGGTTGAAACATTGTATCTATTAGTTTCCATTTAGGATACAGATGTTTCAACCGCTGTACATGTGAAGAAGCTGTCAGAGAACTGTCAGAAATAGAGGAACTCTGCACATACACTTTTTGCCGGTTTGGAATTCTTATTTTCATCCTACTTCTTCTTCTTCATCCTCATCCTCATCCTCAGAAGAAGAAGATGAGGATGAGGATGAAGAAGAAGAAGAAGTAGGATGAAAATAAGAAGAATTCCAAGCCGGCAAAAAGTGTATCTGCAGAGCTCCTCTATTCTGCAGATACACTTAGAGGAGCTCTGCAGATACACTTAGAGGAGCTCTGCACATACACTTTTTGCCGGCTTGGAATTAATCTTATTTTCATCCTACTTCTTCTTCTTCTTCATCCTCATCCTCAGAAGAAGAAGAAGAGGATGAGGATGAAGAAGAAGAAGAAGAAGTAGGATGAAAATAAGAATAAGTCCAAGCCGGCAAAAAGTGTATCTGCAGAGCTCCGCTATGGATCCATTTATGGAAACAAATAGATACAATGTTTCAACCGCTGTATGGAGTGAATGTCCCAGAACTGTCAGAAATAGACAGAAACTGTCACAGAACTGTCCTTCTTCTCATCCTTCTCCTTCTTCTCATCCTTCTTCTCATCCTTCTCCTTCTTCTCATCCTTCTTCTCATCCTTCTCCTTCTTCTCATCCTTCTCCTTCTTCTCATCCTTCTCCTTCTTCTCATCCTTCTCCTTCTTCTCATCCTTCTCCTTCTCCTTCTCCTTCCTCATCTCCAAGGGCATTTAAATTAAAGGTACAGTGTTCTGCACTAATTTAAAGGCTCTCTGAAGCCTAGAAACCCTTTTTATAAGTTAACTTCGTAGCGAATAAATTCGCATCGAATCAAATTTCTTCCTGAAATTCGGCGAATCAGCCGAATCGAATTTTTGAATAATTCGCTCATCTCTAATCGGTGGGACAGAGAGCCAAGATGCAGGACTGTCCCGGCAAATCCAGGACAGTTGGCATATATATGTGAATATGTGCTAAAGATAGCCAAGGGAAGAATGGTAAATGGCAGCAAAGTTTCTTGCTGAGTGAAGACCTCATCTGTAATAAAACAAAGAAAAATCCTCAATTTCTGCTCACAGTCTCCACTCTAATTCATCCCAAAGGTGTTCTATGGGGTCAGGACTCTGTGCAGGCCAGTCAAGTTCCTCCACCCCAAACTCACATCCATGCCGTTATGGATCTTGCTTTGTGCACTGGCGCGCAGTCATGCTGGAACAGGAAGGGGCCATCCCAAATCTGTTCCCACAAAGTTGGGAGCATGAAATTGCCCAAAATGTCTTGGGATGCTGATACCTTAAGAGTTCCCTTCACTGGAACTAGGGGGCCAAGCCCAACCCCTGAAAAACAACCCTGCACCATAATCCCCCCTCCACCAAACTTTACACTTGGCACAATGCAGTCAGGCAAATACTGTTCTCCTGGCAACCGCCAAACCCAGACACGTCCATCAGATTGCCAGACAGAGAAGTGTGATTGGTCACTCCAGAGAACACAACTCTTCTGCTCTAGAGTCCAGTGGCGGCGTGCTTTACGCCACGGCATCCGACGCTTTGCATTGCACTTGGTGATGGAAGGCTTGGATGCAGCTGCTCGGCCATGGAAACCCATTCCATGAAGCTCTCAACACACTGTTGTTGGGCTCATCTGAAGGCCACACCAAGTTTGGAGGTCTTTAGCTATTGACTCTGCAGACAGTTGGCGACTTCTGCGCACTGTGCGCTTCAGCATGCGCTGACCCCACTCTGTCATGTGACGTGGCCTACCACTTGGTGGCTGAGTTGCTGTTGTTCCCAGTTGCTTCCACTTTGTTATAATCCCACTAACAGTTGAGCGTGGAATATTTAGTAGCCAGGAAATGTCACGGATGGACTTATTGCACAGGTGACCACCTATCACGGGACCACGCTTGGAGTCACTGAGCTCCTGAGAGCGACCCATTCTTTCACCAATGTCTGTAGAAGCAGTCTGCATGCCTAGGGGCTTGATTGTGTACACCTGTGTCCATGGAGGGGATTGGAATGTCTGAATCCAATGACATGAAGGGCTGGCCCAATACTTTTGGAAATATAATGTACAGTATGTTAGAATCTGGGACAGTTGGCATATATATGTGCTGAAGATATCTGAGGGTAGAATGGTAAATGGTAGCAGAGTTTCCTGCTGAGATGAGAATTCATCTGTAATGAATCAAAGCTAAATCCTCCATTTCTGCCTCTTCATCTAGAAATGTCTCAGAGTATCTCTCATTTTCCCTCATTTTTCAGAGTTTTTATAATGTAAAAGTTTTCAGCCGTAGCTCAGAGTGCGAGAGGTGCCGACCTCACATGACCAGCAGACGAGAAAAAAAAACGCTTGTTATTTCATCCAGCACCCTGCAGGCTAAAAGAAAGAGAACGTACAGATTTCAGATCTCTGTGACATCGCCACGACTTACATCAAAGCAGCCAACAAAAAAAAAGAAACATTTTCAACAATCAGGCCGAGCGAAATATCACTTAACACGAACCCGCAGCACTGTCCATTATAATATTCTTCTCTTTCTCCTTTGAGATCTCCCCGAACTGCTTCCCTCCAGATAACAATCAGATGCAGAGAATGAAAGGCAAGGGAAATGAATAGTTCGGCAGTGACACAACATGACGAAGATAATTCCCTATTCAGGAGGCCACAATGGACGCTCTGCGCTCGCCTCTTTCCTCCGGCACCTCTTCAAAATTTGCAGGTTTTCTGCCGGCTGCGGATAATGGCGGCTTTTAACTGGCCTCGGGATTGACGATTTTATGCAAAGTTTGTACAGAAGGAGCTCGGGTTCTATTGAGGGATAATTGGAGGGATTATTTCGGTCTTAACGCCCTTGCTGGTGTGATAATTGTTGTCGCAAACACAACTGTACAATATTTACTGCTCAGCTGAGAACGCCAGGCCAAGAATGCAGCTGCACATCATCTGTTCTGCACCTTAAAGCTGACGTTTGATCTAATTATATTTTACCTTCCCTGGTTCCTCCCTCCAACCTTCATCAACATACTAATGACATTTTTAATAAAAATTTCCCTTTTTTATTAGATACTATACTGTGCTATGCAGGAAGATCATGGCCGGTGGGAGGGGACAGCAGGGTGCTATACATCAGGGGCGGACTGACCATTTGGAAACTCGGGCACTGCCCGAGGGCCCGGGGTCAGTAGGGGGCCCCATGAGATGCCCCTGGTACCTTTTTCATAGGCTTTTTTGAGTTTGGGCAAGGACACAAGGGCCCCATTATCAATTATCAACATTCAGGTGCAACGTTCATACGACTTTTGAGGGTTTTCATTGCAGTCTATGGCACTCAAGTTGCATGAAAGTCATAACAAAGTAGTGCACAGGGGCGGACTGACCATTCGAGCACTCGGGCACTGCCCGAGGGCCCGGGGTCAGTAGGGGTCCCCATGAGATGCTCCTGGTACCTTTCATAGGCTTTTTTGGGTGTGGTTTGAATTTGGGCAAGGACACAGGGGCCCCATGATCCCCTATTGCCCGGGGGCCCCATGAGTTGTCAGTCTGCCCTTGGTAGCGCATGAACTACTTTGAAGTCGCACAGATATAAATGGTACCCATTGGGAAACTTGGGGAGGGGGGTGACTAGTCCAGGGGCGGACTGACCATTTGGAAACTCGGGCACTGCCCGAGGGCCCGGGGTCAGTAGGGGGCCCCATGAGATGCCCCTGGTACCTTTTTCATAGGCTTTTTTGAGTTTGGGCAAGGAGACAGGGGCCCTATTATCAATTATCAACATTCAGGTGCAACGTTCATACCACTTTTGAGGGTTTTCATTGCAGTCTATGGCACTCAAGTTGCATGAAAGTCATAACAAAGTAGTGCACAGGGGCGGACTGACCATTCGAGCACTCGGGCACTACCCGAAGGCCCGGGGTCAGTAGGGGGCCCCAGGAGATGCCCCTGGTACCTTTCATAGGCTTTTTTGGGTGTGGTTTGAGTGAGCGGACTGACCATTCGAGCATTCGGGCACTGCCCAAGGGCCCGGGGCCAGTAGGGGGCACCATGAGATGCCCCTGGTACCTTCCATAGGCTTTTTTGGGTGTGGTTTGAATTTGGGCAAGGACACAGGGGCCCAATGATCCCCTATTGCCCGGGGGCCCCATGAGTTGTCAATCTGCCCTTGGTAGTGCATGAACTACTTTGAAGTCGCACAGATATGAATGTTACCCATTGGGAGACATTGGGGGGGGGGTGACTAGTCCAGGGGCGGACTGACTATTTGGAAACTCGGGTACTGCCCGAGGGCCCGGGGTCAGTAGGGGGCCCCATGAGATGCCCCTGGTACCTTTTTCATAGGCTTTTTTGAGTTTGGGCAAGGACACAGGGGCCCCATGATCCCCTATTGCCCGGGGGCCCCATGAGTTGTCAGTCCGCCCCTGCTATACATAGCTCTTTGAAAACATAACAGAACTCTGTCTCAGTACTTCTCTCAAGAGTGAGCACTTATACTGTTGCAACCATTGACTCGAGTCAATCTGCTTAAAGGCGCTATTTGTATAAATAGTATCCATTGTTGTTTCCCAACATTGCCAGCACAAGCCTTGATGAAGGGGAGTCCTGAGCCCCCGAAACACGTTGGATTCTCTTATCCATTCTTGTTATGATAAATAGAGATATGTCTTTGTAACATGTGACCTATTTGGGCTGACTAGGTTGTATTGACCCGTCTGCTGTCATTTCCTCCAAACCGGTTTTCCCAGAAGGTGACAACCTTATTAACAGGAAAGGTGTCACATCCAGGAAGCCTTTTCAGAAAGCAAATGATGCTAATTGATGACCACTGTCTGAGTACCTCTGACTGAATATACATCTAATCTACTCAAATCTTACACGTACCTTACATGGGGTATTTACTTTTTAATTGATTTCAATGCCAGATCGTTGATCCCCAAGCAGAGTTATCCTTTGATTCTATTTTTAAAAACATTATCCATTGTTGCTTCCAGGGGCGGACTGACAACTCATGGGGCCCTGGGCAATAGGGGATCATGGGGCCCCTGTGTCCTTGCCCAAACTCAAAAAAGCCTATGGAAAAAGGTACCAGGGGCATCTCATGGGGCCCCCTACTGACCCCGGGCCCTCAGGCAGTGCCCGAGTTTCCAAATGGTCAGTTCGCCCCAGTTGCTTCCCAACAATGCCAGCACAAGCCCTGATGAAGGGGAGTCCTGAGCAGGGCTAGACTAGTCCACCTTATGTCCGGGTGCAGTAAAAAAAAGCTCAGGGGGCATAATGTCAACACTGTGAGCAGTGGTGTATTTAGGCAACACAAAAATCATCTGCCCCCACGGACAACACAACCTCCCCTTCCCCCTCCCGTGGAGAGAGCCTGACATTGACCAACAACACCCCTGCCTCTTACCTGGGAGAACCTTCCACTACCCACCCCGACGATAGAGAAATGCTCATCTTCACAGCTCCGGACATCCCCGGGAACGAGAGGCAGACTCTATATACACCATGAAGCAGCCCGCAGCCTCTCTCGGATCCCACCTGATTCCCATGGTGTGCATGTCCCTTCTTTCATCCCTGCTTCTGGGGGGAGGTGCTGCCCCCCTGAGAAAAACGCCGCCCTAGGCAAGTGCCTTGTTTACCTTGTGGTAAATACACCCCTGTGTGTATTTACCACAGTATCACAACTTGGGAAACTCTGGTATGTATTAGGCTGTTTTAGATTAGGGTAATTAAAAAGAACCTGTGCCCCCTTATATCAGATGGACCTATCAGAGTCCCCCTCTACATTAGGAGTCCTCAGAGTTACCCCTTTATATCAGGTTCCCTTCAGAGTGCCCCCTTACATCAGGTGTCCCCATTACATCAGTGTCTCCATCAAGGTCCCCCCTTATATCACAATCCCCATCAGAGTCCCTCATACATCAGAGTCAATCTTAGGAGTCCTCCTTCACATCTGGGTTCCCATCTGAGCCCACTTTACATCCAGGTACCCATCTGAGCCCATCTTACTTCCAGGTCCCCATCAGAGTCCCCCTTTAAATCAGGTTCCCAAGGGAAACCCCTTACATCAGATGTCCCCATCACAGTGACCCCTTATATCAAGTGTCCCCATCAGATTGCTCCCTTACATATAGTGTTCCCATCAGAGTGCCCCCTTACATCAGGTGTTCCCATCAGATTTTCCCGTTACACCAGGTGTCCCCATCAGAGCCCCATTACATCATATGTCCCCATCAAAGTCCGCCCCTTCATCAGATATCCCCATCAGAGTGCACCCTTACATCAGATGTCCCCATCAGAGTGCACCCTTACATCAGGTGTCCCCATTGGAGTTCCCCCTTACATCAGATGTCCCCATCATAGTTCCCCCTTACATCAAATGTTCTCATCAAAGTGCCCCCTTACATCAGGTGTCCCCATCAGAGTTCCCTCTTACATCAGATGTCCCCATCAGAGTTCCCTCTTACATCAGGTGTCCCCATCAGAGTTCCCTCTTACATCAGATGTCCCCATCAGAGTGCCCCCTTACATCAGGTGTCCCCATCAGAGTTCCCTCTTACATCAGATGTCCCCATCAGAGTGCCCCTTACATCAGATGTCCCCATTAGAGTGTGCCCTTACATCAGGTGTCCCCATCAGAGTCCCCCTTACATCAGATGCCCCATCAGAGTCCCCCTTACATCAGATGTCCCCATCAGAATCCCCCTTACATCAGATGCCCCATCAGAGTCCCCCTTACATCAGATGCCCCATCAGAGTCCCCCTTACATCAGATGCCCCATCAGAGTCCCCCTTACATCAGATTTCCCCATCAGAGTGCGTCCTTACATCAGATGCCCCATCAGAGTCCCCCTTACATCAGATGTCCCCCTTACATCAGATGTCCTCATCAGAGTGCGCCCTTATATCAGATGCCTCATCAAAGTCCTCCTTGCATCAGATGTCCCCATCAGAGTGCGCCCTTACATCAGGTGTCCCCATCAGAGTCCCCCTTACATCAGATGTCCCCATCAGAGTGCGCCCTTACATCAGGTGTCCCCATCAGAGTGCCCCCTTACATCAGGTGTCCGAATCAGAGTTCCCCCTTACATAGATTGCTACCGTCAGAGTGCCCCCTTACATAAACTGTCTGAATCAGACTGGCTCCTAGATCAGTGGATGCACTCTCAGAGACCTGGTAGGGGCACAGCAAACCCCAGCACCCCTTGAGATATGGCCCTAGTTCTGAACCCCTGAAACACGTTGAAGTCTCTTGTTATGAAAAACATAGTTGTGCCTGTGTAGCATGTGACTTATGTGTGCTGACAAAGTTGTATTGGGGTTTTTACATTTTAATTGATTTCAATGCTAGATTGGCGACTCAGACCAGAATGATCCTATTCTTCACCTTTTGTAATTATTGTTCAGTATTGTCTCCAATGATTGCTAGCACAAGTCCTGTTTAAAGGGAGTTCTGAGCCCCGAAACGCATTGGTTGACTTCTTGTTATGAAAAATAGAATTCTAGAGGATTTCCTCCAAATTTGTGGTCTTCCCAACTTTTACATATTCTCCAGACTTGCCCAGGGCCCTTAGAAATCCCCCATTTAAAGCACAGCTGCTTTAAAACTTGGATTTCAGATTTGATTTCCTGGTTTCAGCGCTCCAACAACATCTCCATTTATACAATAAAAAGGCATGTAAAGAATGTATTTATGCAGATATATGCAGAACGTTACTGACAGGTCCACTTTAAGTTTGCACTGCTTAGATAACCTTTCCCATGTAAAATTTAGTGCAGACACTCCATGCATGCATGAATTTTCAGCAGGGATGAGGCCATAATGCAACTGGGTGGCACCAGTTGTACCAGGGCATTTTTTGAAGGTAGGATATATAAATATAGATAATTATAGTAATACATAGGTGGGCAGATATAGCTTGTGTAGCCAGGTGCTTGGCTCAAAATAGAGAGCGATTTTAGGACACTGTGGTGCGTTTTCTCTCTGTGCTGTTGAACGGGTTAACACTACCTCGCCTCCATCTAGCAGGGAGATCTGACAAGCAGAAGGAGCTCAAGAGACTTGAATACAGGCCACAATGAATTGTGTGAGATATACGTAGTTGTATGGGATGGTCTCACTATGGATGCCAATGGGCGAGTGAACTACAACTGTCAGGAAGAGATGGCTAAGAGAGAGGAGTTGTATTTTCATGGGCTGTGAACGAAAGGGCTCTCTCTTACTGTGGGGAGACCGGAGAGCGCAAACCTCTATCATAGTGTGCCCACTTACCTGCTATATTCTGTGACTAGAATGCTGAGTATGAGAAATCAGAGAACCCAGAAGGGTTGTGGCCGGAGTACTCTAAGTGCAGAACTGGAGGGACTACTGATAGCCAAGTACCTGGGTCAAGGCTTGCTTTATCACTGGGACTGTTGAGACTCCGCAGCCATGATTGTCTTACCACTGCTAGCACAGACTGGGATTAGAAACACTAATCATCTACCTAGCAGTTTGAATCACTGCATGCAGACTTTAAATGGGACTGCATTTATGTGCACCACCTTAAAGACTGGGCCCCAACACTAGATATCTGAAGATTTAGAGCTAGGAATTGTATACCAATCAATTGCTTTACAGGAACTTTGCTCTAAATGCTCATAGTCAAAGGAACCTTCTAAGGGGGGTACATATTACGTCATATCCACTTGCTTAGAGTGCACTCTGAAGAGGGTATAGGCCATTGGTTGCAGGGGATCATTTCATTCATTGTTATCACTGCTTATTGCTGTGTTGACTTTGCTTATTTTATTTAGTATTGTACCCTAAGCTGTGTAGCGCTTACCCCCGGAGCAGCCACTTGTATTTTTGCCCAGGTTTCCCCCTTCTTTGCCCCGCAGCCAGACACAAGGTATTTTCCACAGCCAGGTACACATACACTTCAGCTCGTTGTCTTCAATAACCAATTTGATTTTTTGAGTTTTATTGTAGAACTAGGGATAGGGAATTGTAGTAGGATACTCCAAAATTAGAACTATTTGCACTGAGGACATCTAGCTGCCCTCTTAGTTGAGCACATTTCTAGGAGTGAGAAATGTCCCTCTAGCTGTAGTAGTAGTAGTTACAGGGCTGAGCTCCTCAGGTACAAGCCAATTACGACAGACTGCGACAGTCCAAAAGTAACGTAGCTGAGGAAAGTCCTATGCAGTAGCATCAATTGGACAAGCTCTTCAGAACACTAGCCCAGTGTTCCCTTTTCTCAGACCCAAGCTGACTATCAAGCACCAGAGGGATAGCAAAGCACACGATCCCCAAGATCCTTTAGTGTCTGTACTCACAAGGCCCAAGATCAGAATGGCAGCCTCCTTCCAATCTTCCAAGCGACACCCTCCAATAATACCAGATTGATCTTTGGCAGATAGCTCCCCTCAGTCAGCTTACTGTAGGACCAGGGTCACTCTCTCTGACTCCAGGCCCTCAGGTCAACCACCTAAGGCCTGCATAACAACCAGTGCCAGGCGAGGCAAGCCTGCCTCTGGCCTGGCTTGGTTCAATCCTCTCCTGGGAAAGACTCCAAGCCCATGTGCTCACCGAACATAAATACCACTCCCAGCATTCAATGGGGCCAACCTCCCCTGCAATTGGCCAGGGCAGTATCCATATTCATGTTGTTCATTTGCTTAGCCCCTACCCATGTTCTGGAAGGCTCTCATGGCTTCCTGAAGATGGGAAAACTCAAACAACACCAGAGAATCTTGAGCAGGCATAACTAATCAATCACAGAACTCTGTTATACAGAGAGCCCAAACATATTTTCCTAACAGCCTCTCTGTTAGGCAGAGAAACGCAGCTATGCTTAGCCTAACTATACAAATCCAAGCATCTACCTAGGAGGGTGCTAGAGCTGTTACAGCCTAGAAATTCCATTGACTAGTGTGCTGTGAGTAAATTGATTCTTTCATCTGGTCATTAATGTATGTGTTGCCGTATACCTTAAACTGTGATAATACACAGTTGCAAGAAAAAGTATGTGAACCCCTTGGGATTACGTGGAGTTTTGCATGAATTGGGCATAAAATGTGCTCTGAACGTCATCTAAGTCACAACAATAGAAGAACACAGTCTGCTGAACATAATACTACACAAACATTAGATGTTGCCATGGTTTAATTGCACATAACATGTAAACATTCACAGTGCAGGGAGGAAAAAGTATGTGAACCTTTGGACTTAATAACTGGTTGACCCTCCTTTGGCAGCAATAACCTCAACCAAACGTTTCCTGTAGTTGCAGATCAGACCTGCACAACGATCTGGAGTAATTTTGGACCACTCCTCTTCACAAAACTGTTTCAGTGTAGCAATATTCTTGGGATGTCTGGTGTGAATCGCTCTCTTAAGGTCATGCCACAGCATTTCAATCAGGTTGAGGTCAGGACTCTGACTGGGCCACTCCAGAAGGCGTATTCTGTGCTGTTGCAGCCATTGTTTTGTTGAATGACTTGTATGCTTTGGGTCATTGTCCTGTTGCATCACCCATCCTCTGCGGAGCTTCAGTTGGCGGACAGATGGTCGTACGTTTTCCTGCAAAATGTCTTGATAAACTCTGGAATTCATTTTCCCATCAATGACAACAATCCGTCCAGGCCCTGAGGCAGCAAAGCAGCCCCAAACCATGATGCTCCCTCCGCCATGTTTTACAGTGGGGATGAGGTTTTGATGTTGGTGTGCTGTGCCTTTTTTTCTCCACACATAATGTTGTGTGTTCTTCCCAAACAACTCAATCTTGGTTTCATCTGTCCACAGTATATTTTGCCAGTAGTGCTGTGGAACAGTCAGGTGCTCTTTTGCAAACTTCAAACGTGCTGCAATATTCTTTTTGGACAGCAATGGCTTCCTCCGTGGTGTCCTCCCATGTACTCCATTCTTGTTTAATGTTTTCCTTTTTTGTAGATGTGTCAACAAAAATGTTAGCATGTGCCAGAGATTTCTGTAGGTCTTTAGCTGACACTCTGGGATTCTTCTTTACCTCATGCAGCATTCTGCGCTGTGCTCTTGCAGTCATTTTTACAGGACGACCATGCCTAGGGAGAGTAGCAACAGTGCTAAACTTTCCCCATTTGTAGACAGTCTGTCTTACCGTGGACACATGAACATCAAGGCTTTTGGAGATACTTTTGTAACCCTTTCCAACTTCATGCAAGTCAACAATTCTTGATCGTAGGTCTTCTGAGAGTTCTTTTCTGCGAGGCATGGTTCACATCAGACAGTGCTTCTTGAAACCAGTAAACCCAAAACAGGTGTGTGTTTTTTAAGGGTAGGACAGCTGTCAGCAACACATCCAATATCATCACACTGATTGGAGTCAAGGATGGCTCACTCCTGGCTCCAAGTGGTGTTGGTTGTACAGTATGTTAAATATCTGTTTTTAATTTTACGTGTTGGTGGTCTAACTATGTCTGCAGTAGCTTGCATAGCCCTCGCCATCACACCTATATAAAATTATGGGATATCTAATTCCAAAACTATGGCTGTCAATACAAATTTGGCCTTTGTAGCTATAACAGCCTCCACTCTTCTAGGAAGGCTTTTTACAAAATTTTAGAGGGAATTTGTTCTAATTTGTGAAGTCTCTTGTGTTCAGAAGGTCAATGAAGGATAGTTTTTAGGTACTTAAAGTGCTTATGGTGTGTCTTCTCCAGCTCTTGACCTTTGGATTTGGATGCTATTGCCATCTTTGGGTCATTCAATAATCTTCATGTGTTTCCAAACCCCTGCATATTTCACATCTGCTTGCCACTATACAGTATGTGTGGTGACACCATAGCTTAACAGCCATTTTGACAATTCCACAGTCTATAGACACCTGGCCATCACATCTATACAAGCTTGTTCAATCATATTGGAAAACTATGGCCATCAATATGGAGCACTCTCTGCTCTTTTGCAGCTATAACTTCTCACATTTTCCATTGTTCTGGGAAGGTTTTCCACCCACAAGATGCTGGAGTGTGTCGGGTATTGATGTTTCAATGAGAAGATCTGGCTCACAATTGGTATTCCAGTTCATCCAAAAATTGTTCAGTAGGGTTGAGGTTAGGGCTTGGTGCATGGTCAAACCATGTCTTTATGTGTGATGAGTGCAGCAAACTAATGTATTCCCTTGCAATTGAAGTCACCAAACCTCATGCTGGTGAGAATGTGGATAGCTAAAGGCCAAGAAAATTAAAATTATGGAAGACTTAATGGCTTCTATGAGCCACTGTGAAGACCAGTTGCACAAAACATAATTCTACTGGATAGAGCAGGGATAGGCAACCTTAAAGAGGTAGATATCTACCTGAACAACATGGAATAAGTAAAAGATTAAAGGGCATCGTGTCGCCCAGTGTCACCTCTCACACCTAATTCAAACCTCTAATTGCCGAACTACCATGTCGCAATCATGTGAATTGTATGCAATCATGGTTTAAATCAGGTGGTAAGAAGGCAGCATATTACCTCCTCGCCACCTGTTAAACACACTCAAATCACTTTTCAGAGGAGAAGCAGTGCCTGCTGCACTTGTGAATGATTCCTTGCATTTGGCAACAGCAACCTCATTCACACATAAAGTTGGGGTTTGGTAATACCCCCAGCCTCTACCCCTTTAGCTGCTGTAGCAGCAGCCAAAGGTGTAAACATGCCAAAGCAGGAATTAAACTTGCCCCGCAACTGCATGCTTCTGCGGGGTCCAGGGGGTTAACGCAGGTGGTGAGAAAGCAACACAATGCTGCCTGCCTTAACCCCTTGTTTGCTGTACTGCACAAGGTTACAGGGCACTTGCAGAGTGGCCTCATTGGTCATGCTTGGCAGGTGCTACACCCACCAACTATGAAAGGGCAGCCAGAGTACTTGGTGTCATTCTGGACTCAAACCTATCCTTCCAGCCCCAAGTCCAATCTTTAACAAACTCGTGCAGACTCCACCTCCGCAACATCGCCAAAATCCGCACGTTCCTAACCCCAGAAACCACTAAACAGCTCATCCACTCCCTCATCATATCACGACTCGACTACTGCAACTCCCTCATCACTGGCCTGCCTCGCCGCTGGCTATCCCCACTTCAGTCCATCCTGAATACGGCTGCCAGACTCATTCACCTTTCCAACCGCTCCGCCACCCCCCTCTGCCAATCCCTCCACTGGCTTCCGATTGCGCAACGGATCAAATTCAAAATCCTAACACTGACATACAAAGCCGTCCACCATACTGCCCCGAACTACATCACTGACCTAATATCCAAGTACCACCCAACACGCACACTCCACTCCTCACAAGACCTCCTTCTCTCTAGTTCCCTGGTCTCCTCCTCCCATGCCCGCCTCCAGGACTTCTCCAGGGTGTCACCCATCCTCTGGAACTCCCTGCCCCAACCCATCAGATTATCACCCACTCTCCTCTCCTTTAGGCGCACCCTGAAAACCCATCTCTTCAGGGAAGCCTACCCCACCCCCTGCTAACCTGCCGACCTCCTCCACTCTTCCTACCACTCCATCCCCCACAGTTATCTCCTCCTGTACCACCATCCCCTCCCTCCTAGATTGTAAGCTCGAAAGAGCAGGGCCCTCGATCCCCTCATGTTTTGCATTGTATTGTTGTTGTTCTGTCACATGTTCTGTCCCCCTTTGTAATGTACAGCGCTGAGCGAACCATTGGCGCTTTATAAATACTGTATTATAATAATATAACTCCTTCTGGGGCTGCATCATTTGTACACCACTGGCGACTGCAGCTAAGGGGGTGCAGTTGGGGCAGGGGTGGTAAAACATCTCTTACCTATGGGGTTTTACCACCCCCAAACTGCAAATGTAAATGAATCCAGTGCACCAAACCCGCAGGATATAGTAGAAGTCTATGCAGCAAACCCGCAGGTACACTGCACTGCACCCGGGTGTGGGTAAACTGCAGAGCATCAGTGCGAAATCACCCCTACATTATTATGCCCAGCGTAATGCTTCAAGTTGACCTGAAGATCTTTTTTTCTGCTGGTGGAGTGCAGTTGGTGGTATCACTCCACACGGGCCAGGAGCCAGCACCACAGAAGAGGCATCAGCTTATGCAGCTCTTGCTCACTACTACACTTCCAACTTTACAAGTAGTCCTTCTGCATTGCACTTTGATGCTCTGGGATGATGGGTCAGCAAGCCCTGACTGCGATCTACCAGCCACGTCGACACGATCTACGGGTTGATGACCCCAAGATAGAGTAATCTTGCTCTCCGAAAAACCACCAGGTCTTCTCCCGCTTGAAAAATAATCTTGCCCTCCTGTTTTCCCTACAGAAAGATCGGGGTCAGGGCACTGTGCAGGCCTTTCAAGATACTCCACCACAAACTGGTCAAACCATGTCTTTATGGAGCTGGCTTTGTACAAAGGGGGTAATCATGCTGGAACTTTTCTGTTCCTTCCCTAAACTGTTATCACAAAGCACATAAATATCTAAAATGTTGTTGTATGATTTAGTATTAACAGCTCTTCACTTTGAAACATCAGAACCAGGGGCAGACTGACAATTCATGGGGCCCCCGGGCAATAGGGGATCATGGGGCCCCTGTGTTCTTGCCCAAACTCAAAAAAGCCTATGAAAAAGGTACCAGGGGCATCTCATGGGGCCCCCTACTGACCCCGGGCCCTCGGGCAGTTTCGAAATGGTCAGTCTGCCCCTGATCAGAACTTTATCCTTTGTAGGGAGGTCCACGTACGATTAAACATAAAGTGTGTTTCGGCCATTGTGTGTTTTGCGCAGCCATCCATAGACCATTCTGGCTGATTTGTAAGACTCGGCTTGTAACAGCTATTTAGGGACTCTGATGTATAAAACATTAATGAGAGATGTGCTTTTTATGTTCTTTAAACCAGCCGTGGTAGATAATTTATTTGTGAATAATTTATATTATCAATAAAGTAAAGAAAAGGTTTTTTTATCTACCTTGCTGGTGGAGATATAATTGGCTGGGCTCCAGGGGACGATCTTTAGATCCTACTAATCGCATGGGTTTACCCCCTGGCCGATTGGCAGTATGAACCGAGTCTGAACTAAGTGTAGGATTTCTTCAATTTTCTATCGCAAACTGACTTATCTTATTCCTTATAACTCCACCAGAAAACTTTGCACAATAAAAATGGCAGCATAGGAGGGACAGGAACAAAGATTCAAATAATTCCCCACCTGGACCAAGGGGCAGGAGTTTTGACTTTAGTGACCGCATACTTTCAGTGACTCAAAAGGTAGTGAAGGCAGGGTGACATCTTCCAGATTTTGTTATGACAGGTTCTCTTAGATATGCAAGTTAAAGTGTTTATAAAACCAGGACTTTTTTGTTTTTGCTTTGGATGTAGTCAGGGCTTTTTGTCTCAGACAATAGGTGTAGGACCTCTCCCTTTCTAAGTCATCACTTGTTTCCGCCCCCTACCCACCTTCAAGCACTATTCCTTGGCTCCACTCTTTCCCAGTACCGCCCTTTTGGAGAATACAGAACCAGGTATCATTTTGTGGTGATAAGTAATTTGTATGGAAAAGCAGAAAAAATAAATTCCCTGTAGGCAGTAACAATAGACCCCCACCAGCAACAATGGATTCCCCCTCAGCCAGCATCAATCAACAGTATTTATTTATTTCAGGTACTTATATAGCGCTGTCAATTTTTTACGCAGAGCTTTACACATACATATTGTACATTCACATCAGTCCTTAACCCTCAAGGGGTGTACAATCTAAGGTCCCTAACCCTCAAGGGGTGTACAATCTAAGGTCCCTAACCCTCAAGGGGCGTACAATCTAAGGTCCCTAACCCTCAAGGGGTGTACAATCTAAGGTCCCTAACCCTCAAGGGGCATACAATCTAAGGTCCCTAACCCTCAAGGGGTGTACAATCTAAGGTCCCTAACCCTCAAGGGGTGTACAATCTAAGGTCCCTAACCCTCAAGGGGCGTACAATCTAAGGTCCCTAACCCTCAAGGGGTGTACAATCTAAGGTCCCTAACCCTCAAGGGGCATACAATCTAAGGTCCCTAACCCTCAAGGGGCGTACAATCTAAGGTCCCTAACCCTCAAGGGGCGTACAATCTAAGGTCCCTAACCCTCAAGGGGCATACAATCTAAGGTCCCTAACCCTCAAGGGGTGTACAGTCTAAGGTCCCTAACCCTCAAGGGGCATACAATCTAAGGTCCTTAACCCTCAAGGGGTGTACAATCTAAGGTCCCTAACCCTCAAGGGGCGGACAATCTAAGGTCCCTAACCCTCAAGGGGGAGACAATCTAAGGTCCCTAACTTACATTCATACACATATTAGGGCAATTTAAACAGGATCCAATTAACCTACCAGCATGTTTTTGGAGTGTGGGAGGAAACTGGAGTACCGGGAGGAAACCCACGCAGGCACAGGGAGAACATGCAAACTCCAGGCAGGTGGTGCCGTGGCTGGGATTCAAACCAAGGACCCTAGTACTGCCAGATGGAAGTGCTAACCATTTAGCCACTGTGCTGCCCACATCCATACTCCATACCATCAACAACTGACCCCCCAATAGACTCTTCCCCCCGCAACAATAGATCCCCAGCCAGCATCAATACACCCTCCAGCACATCCCAGCATCTCTTACCATTACATACATTCAGTGCTGGAGGTGCCGGAACTGTGTTTCCCTGTGTTCCCGCTGAAAAAAAGCCCTGAATGTAGTTACATAGTTACATAGTTAGTCTGGCTGAAGAAAAGGCAAAAGTTCATCCAGTTTAACCATAGAAAAAAAAAAGTTATAATCCTATACCGACAGTTGATCCAGAGGAAGGCAAAAAAACCCCCAGCAAAGCACGATGTAGCAGGGGCGGACTGACAACTCATGGGGCCCCCGGGCAATAGGGTATCATGGGGCCCCTGTGTCCTTGCCCAAATGCAAAAAAGCCTGTGAAAAAGGTACCAGGGGCATCTCATGGGGCCCCCTACTGACCCCGGGCCCTCGGGCAGTGCCCGAGTTTCCAAATGGTCAGTCCGCCCCTGCGATGTAGTGATGTTATTGTTGTGTTCCTGCTAAGTACATTCACCCTCTCTACTTGTCCTGGTGGCCATTGTTACAGGGGCTAAAAGGGCATTCAACATTTGTCTGAAAATTGGAGACTTCACTCCCTGTTGAGTCTACTGAACAGAAAGTGGTTGGAAATATCCTCTAAAGGGGCAGAAATGGCAAAAAGGAAGGGGAAGATTAACCATTCCTCACTCCAATATACACTATATGGCCAACTGTGGACACCTGGCCATCACACCAACTATACAGCTCAAAGTATGTGGACCCTTCCAAATGACAGACATGTAAGGGTTTCCAGTGATCTGTTATGTTTGTTTTCTGTAGGATTAACAGTACCCCAAAGACATTTTAGACAGCCAAGCTCCTCCTACCTTGTGGTAACAGTTTGATGATGGCAAAGTGCTTTGCCAACCTGAAAGGAGGAAACAACACAGGAAACGTGGTATTTGCATGAAGTCTTGTAAATTGTACTATAGATGGTGGATGGTGGTCAAACTCAAACTAAGTGGTTGGGTGTTCCACACACAACAGTTGATAGAACCTTACAAAATGATGAGAAAGAGGCCATGACCACTTAGTTTGTTCCAACATGGCTGTACCCATGTGCACAAAGCTAGCTGCATAAAGACATGGTTTGACCATGATACCATGTGACCATGTTTGTTGTGGAGGAACTTGAATGACCCTCACAGACATCCAACAGCAACCATACAGTAGACAAGAAAGGAGGTCAAGGTTCTTTCCAGAGTATGATTACAAACAGGAGAGGGCCTGGTAGTCTTCAGGAGAGCAGGTTTACTCTATCCAGTAGTTTTGCGCAACCTGTCTTCATTGTGGCTCATGGAAGACATTAAGTCATCCATAGTTTTAATTTCTTGAACTTTAGCTATCCACATGCTCACCAAGGTGGGCAGGCCCCATGACTGTGCCACTGTGCACAAAGCTAGCTCCATAAAGACATGGTTTTACGATCTTGTTGTGAAAGAACTTAAGTGGCCTGCACAGAGTCCTGACCTCAATCCTACTAAAACCCTTTGGGATGAAATAGAATGCAGACTGTGAGCCAGGTCTTGTCATCCAACATCAGTGCTTGACTCACAAATGGACACAACTCCTTGTAATCCTGGAACATGGCCCAGAGCACAGCATTGGCCAGGATACGGAACTGTCCCAAATTTGCCAGAAAAGTTCCACAGATCATGTGGGAAGTCTTTCCAGAAGAGTGGAGGATAGTATAGCCACAAAGGAGGGCAACTCAGTAATCATAGTCATTATTATTATTATACAGTATTTATAAAGTGCCAATAGTTCGCTCAGCGCTGTACATTACAATGGGGGACAGAACAATAACAATACAATACAATGCAAAACATGAGGGGATCGAGGGCCCTGCTCTTTCAAGCTTACAATCTAGGAGGGAGGGGATGGTGGCACAGGAGGAGATAGCTGTGGGGGATGGAGTGCTAGAAAGAGTGGAGGAAGTCAGCAAGTTAGCAGGGGGTGGGGTAGGCTTCCCTGAAGAAATTGGTTTTCAGGGTGCGTCTAAAGGAGAGGAGAGGAGGTGATAATCTGATGGGTTGGGGCAGGGAGTTCCAGAGGATGGGTGACACCCTGGAGAAGTCCTGGATGCGGGCATGGGAGGAGGAGACCAGGGAACTAGAGAGAAGGAGGTCTTGTGAGGAGCGGAGTGTGCGTGTTGGGCGGTACTTGGATATTAGGTCAGTGATGTAGTTCGGGGCAGTATGGTGGACGGCTTTGTACGTCAGCGTTAGGATTTTGAATTTGATCCGTTGCGCAATCGGAAGCCAGTGGAGGGATTGGCAGAGGGGGGTGGCGGAGATGGAGCGGTTGGAAAGGTGAATGAGTCTGGCAGCCGTATTCAGGATGGACTGAAGCGGGGATAGCCAGCGGCGAGGCAGGCCAGTGAGGAGGGAGTTGCAGTAGTCGAGTCGTGATATGATGAGGGAGTGGATGAGCTGTTTAGTGGTTTCTGGGGTTAGGAACGTGCGTATTTTGCGGAGGTGGAGCCTGCATGAGTTTGTTAAAGATTGGACTTGGGGCTGGAAGGATAGGTTGGAGTCCAGAATGACACCAAGTACTCTGGCCTGCGGGGCGGGTTTGATGGTAGCGTTGTTGGATGTGACGGAGAAGTCAATGGGGGGGGGGTCCGGGCTGGGGGGAAGACAAGAAACTCAGTTTTGGAGAGGTTCAGTTTAAGGAAGTGGAGCGACATCCAGGCTGATATGTCGCTCAGTAGGTGTGTGATTCGGGCGGAGACTGAGGGTCATGGATCTAACAAGCTCATATAGGTGTCAAGCAATACAGCGCACTTTAAACTTCTTTTCCTTTTACATCCTGCAAGTTTTTCCCAGTGTTTAAAAGTTTTTTAAAGCTTAAATTGAGAAGCTCAGGTAAAGGGCATCTGAAACGTCCAGCAGAAATTGAGCAGTGCTGGGGGGTTGAAGTTGACACACAAAAAACATAATTTGGAAATTGTCACTTTTTACAGATCAAGGTCAGTCCTCAGCTGCATCAATGCTGGAGTATAATTTGCATCCTCTGTAATGGCTGTTATTGCTGACCTCGGTGAATTTACTGACTCCCGATGCCATCTACATTGTTCTAGAAATACTCTGCGCCGCAGAAACATCAAATGCCTTTTCCATTTTCATTTGATTTTTTTTTTTTTCCCATCCGGCTAATGGATGAAGAAGAGATGGAGCGCCCAACGCTGCAAACGCTCAAGGTTCAGCTATAATTACATCTGCTGGGGTCATTGGGGCCGATGCGGAAAAGGGCGAGTTTTCGGTTAATGTACAAGAGACGGTGAAACAGGTTCAATCAGATTGAAATTTTCTGTGTCCATCTGGAATGATTCGGGTAATGGATAGCAGCGAGCGCCGGGGCGCTGCGTAAAGTAGAATCCTAATAGGAAATCTCTGCTGATGAAAGGACGGAAGCAGATACCTTTTAAATGCTTTTACAAGGCTGTTTATTTCTCGGATCCTCTGTTCACCGTTGTGCGCCACTGACAAAGCAACATTGATCCCACGGAGCAAAGTGACACCAGGTTACCTTGGACCACAAGCTCACCTATTTTTATATGAGAAGCTACAAGTGGTTATGTAATGTAAACCCCATCATCAAAATCTCATAGAAGCTTTAACATGTCCATGTCATTGAAATTCATTCAGAGTTTACTATTACTGACCAGTAACTAATAACTAAACCGCAATCGATGCCTAAAACTTGACCAATTAACCAAACTGTAGACACATTTTTTACCCTTTCACTGCCAGAGCCATTTTTGTACAGAATGTTTTTGCACACATTTTAACCCCTCGCCTACAGGGCACTTATACCCCCTTCCTGCCCAGGCCAATTTCCAGCTTTCAGCGCTGTCACACTTTGAATGACAATTGCGCGGTCATGCAACATTGTACCTATATGAAACTTTTATCATTTTTTTGAGACAGATAGAGCTTTCTTTTGGTGGTATTTAATCACCTCAGCAATATTTATTTTTTCTTAAACAAACCAAAAACCACAGAAAATTTTGAAAAAAAAAGTTTTTTCTTAGTTTTTGTTATACAATTTTGTAAATAAGTGATTTTTCTCCTTCACTGATGTGCGCTAATGAGGCTGCAGTGATGGGCACTGATAGGCTGCACTGATGGACACTGATAGGTGGCACTGATGGGCACTGATGAGGAGGCACTGGTAGGTTGCACTGATGGGCATTGACAGGCATCACTGAGGGGCACTGAAAGGCAGCACTGATACATGGCACTGATATATGGCACTGATAGGCGGCACTGACTGGCACTGATAAGCAGCACTGACGGGCACTGATAGGCGGCACTGACTGGCACTGATAGGTGGCAATGATTGGCATTGATAGGTGGCACTGACTGGCACTGATGGGTGACATTGAAAGGCAGCTCAGATGGGCACTGATATGTGGCATTGATGTGCACTGGTATGCACTGATATGTGGCATTTATGTGGCACTGATGGGCACTGGCACATGGCACTGATGAGCACTGACTGCTGGCACTGATGGGCACTGGCACTGATGGACACTGACAGGTGGCACTTTTGGGGCCACACTGAATATCAGGGCACACTAATCATCAGTGACCTGATGATCAGTGTACATTTCCCCTCCGCGGAAAGCCGATTACCAGCTCTCCTCTCCTCATGAGCTGTCAGCGTGACAGCTCGAGACGAGAGAAATGCCGATAACCGGCATTTCCGTGTTTACATGTGATCAGCTGTGATTGGACACAGCTGATCACATGACCAAGCTGACATCTTCAGCTCTTTCCGTGATCCGCTGTGTCCAAGGGACACAGCGCACCGCCGATCGCTGCGCTGCGTACTCCCTGAGCCGCGCATGCGTGGTGAGAATGGAAGGACGTCATATGACGTCCTATCAGAACGAAAGAACCACCTTGCTCCCGTCATTGTACTATATGGCGGGCGGAAGGTGGTTAAAAATTTAGGCCTGAAGATTTGTTAACCCCCCCTATAAATTTTCTGAAAGCAGAGACCCTGGATAATAAAATGTCAGTCATTCCAAATCAGCTTCCAGGTTTTATTGTCAAAACTTAAATGAACAAGCTAAAGTTAGAAGCTGATTGGCTACCATGCACAGCTGCACCAGATTTTACACTCTCCAGTTTTAGTAACTCAACCCCAATATATCACCCACATTTTTTTAAAAAACATAAAAGATGAGGCTGTGACAAATGAATAGATACCAACAGAGGCGGACTGACAACTCATGGGGCCCGCAGGCAATAGGGGATCATGGGGCCCCTGTGTCCTTGCCCAAACAAAAAAGCCTATGAAAAAGGTACCAGGGGCATCTCATGGGGCCCCCTACTGACCCCGGGCCCTCGGGCAGTGCCCAAGTTTCCAAATGGTCAGTCCGCCCCTGGATACCAAACATATTAAGCCTTACATTTGTGCATGCCACGTTATTTTTTTTATTTACAATTAACTTTATTGCTATCACATCAGGGAGCAGTAGTCCCCTATGTGATAGCATTTTGCAGTGACAGGTTCCCTTTGCTGAGACATCCTAGACCTATTTGTAAGCAGGTCCTTCTTGAGGTATTAATATGTTGGTTGTGTTTTTATTGTAATTATTTCCTTGGTTAAGTATTTTATTCTGGGTAAGTTGCGTAATGTTGCCTATCAGGATTGTTGCTGTCTGGTTGTTAAGGGTTAACCCTGCTGATCAGATTTTTCCCGGGCTTTTCTGAGGAGCACCACCTTCTGCTGGTCAAAAGTTATAAAAGATAAACTCTTTCTAGGTCAGGGCCTCTGTATGTGAAGAGAAGGAGAGTGCTGCTGAGGATGCAATTGTCGATTTTTCCATCTCTTTAAGGTATGACCACCTCATGGGGCATAGAAGATCAAAACTAAAGGATTGTGATGTGAAGATGTTGCTGAGAACTGTAATCTGGTAAATCAACTCCTTCATTAAAGAACTTTATTGGCAAGCCAATCTGCCTGGTCTGAAGTCACTAAAGGGGTGCATTCATGGCGTATCAAAGAACAGGACTTAGAAGAGAGATGAAGAGAAATTAGTGCAAACACATTACAAAGGTCTAACCTGCACTGAAAGGAGAAGAGGATATGTTGTAATTCCTTGGGGCAACCAGAGTAATGTCTGGTGCTTAAGAAGCCAGCCAGTGGGAGTTGTGGTGACATGGCATGGGTGATGGAGGGCCCTGGTAGTGAGGAGGTTTGCAAGCTGGCCCCTTCCTAGCAACTGGTGCTCCACATAAAGGGACTGATATCGCTGGCACAGGGTATCCTAGCTACCAAGCCTGAGATACCACGGAAGAGCCAAGTGAATTAGAGGCCTTATGAATGGAGAAGCTTGGGAATGTGTGAAGAGATGATCTCTATGTGCCGATGGAGTGTGGTACAGGCTCTGGGTGACAGGGTGACTGGGCCAACAATCCACCATCAGATACCTCAGAGTTGTCATCCGTAGGCATCTGGGTTGCTGGCCCAGTCATCCTCCATGAGCATCGCTTTGGATCTATTGCTGGTGATTTTTCTAAGGGATATCAATAGATCCTTCAAGGTGCCATGCTTGAGACTGGTGTAGCGGTGTTCCATCTGCTGTAGGTGAAGAGGGTCATGATGGTGGTTTTAAACTTCTCCGTAGGGAGGATGCAAATCCCACTGCTTGCCACCAAATGTCAGGTGGTCCGTCACTTCCTTGGTCCTGTGTCCCAGTGGCGAGGAAGCAGTTCTCTGATGGAATCACCCAATCTGGGTGACAGGCGGTACGTCACAATCTGCAATACCCACTTGGAATTGCTGCATCCATTGAGAGAAGTTGCAGGAAGTGAAACAGCCTCCACTTGTGGCACTAGTGAGAGCTACTAGCGGGCCCCTGATTGGGTATGTTAAGCCCCACCCCTACTTAGACTCACCTGCCTTCCACTGAAGCTAATGAAGCACTAATAACACTCTATTAGATTCTTCTTCACTGGCCAGAGCAGCCTGGGAATGTGCAATTAAATCTTCTTCACTGGCCAGAGCAGCCTGGGAATGTGCAATTAAATCTTCTTCACTGGCCAGAGCAGCCTGGGGAAGTGCAATTAAATCTTCAAGGGAAGTAATAGACGCTGTCAGGAATGGACTGGCCAGCAATGGTGGGACGCACCTGCCTTTTGATCTGCAGTACCAGGGCTGGCCAGCGGGTGCTCCCAGCAATCAGAGACTCAACCTTTCAGCCAGCTAACACCTGGAACTGATGATACTGGTGTATTTAAGGGATGGCCAGACTTGCAGACTCTGCCTTGGTGTTGTGTTTGTCCTGGGCCCTGTATCTGTCCTGCATCCTGTTTCTGTTCCTTTGCTACCTGTTCTGATCCCTGGCTTGTGACCCTGACCATCCCTCTGCCTGACCCTCTGTACTACGCTGCTTGCTACCTGCTGAACCTGGCCTGTGACCCCGACCATTCTCCGCTTGCTCCCCCTGTACCTACCTGCCCAATTGATATTGACTCGGCCTGCCTGACGACGCTTGCTTGTATGTACTGTTATCTGTGGGTGGTTGGTTGGGTTTGTTTGCACTGTATTATGTTTAGTATTGCACTGCGTTTATGTTTGTATGGTTAGTGTTAATAAATTGTATTGTTTATCACATATCTGAAGTCTGCGTTTCCCTGGGTCAGTCACACATCTCTGGTCACACCTGGGAGCCCTGACATTACACCAAGGCCAATCCTGACCAGAAGTGGCTGCACAGGGAAGCCATCTTGGCTTGTTGATGGGAAGGATGGATCTTGATGAGGTTGAATATTTATATCTGCTAGTGTTTGATGACAGGGAGTATGCTTATCAAACTCTGAAGGAGTATCCCCGGGATGAACTGCTAGAATGTATACGGCTCGCTCATGTTCTAGTAGATCAGGGCACAGAGTTCTCTGAGGTGCAGCCATTGATTGAGGTTTGTGCAGAGTTGGTTTCATCTGGTACCCCCGAATGCAGGGATGAATTTTTGCCACCATTTAGTGCAGACCAAGTAGAGTCCCTGGTGTGGTTATTAGAGGATGATGTGGGTTACTTTCTGGAGCGTTATTCCACATGTTCACCACAGACACTAAGAGATTGTATAAACGCAGTACAGTCATTGACCAGACAGGCTTTGTGTAAGCTCAGCTTTGTTCAACCCATACTGCAGACATGGACAGATTTGTTGCACCCAGCCTCAGTCAGCTTACAAAGACCCAGTCCTGCTTCTAATCTATTTCCTCAAAACTCTATTCCTGCATTCCCAACAGCTCCTCCTGCCCTGCTATCTACCGCATGTCAGTACCCTGTTCCCACTCACTGCACCTATCCTGCCTTTAACCCTGTAAAAGAGCCCTCTGTAGCAACTGCTCCCTCTCCTGTTCCATCCTCCAGTTCTTCTCTGTCTCCAGCTGCTCCATTCGTTTGCAGACCTGCGTTTACTTGCAGTGCTCCAGTAGTTAAAACCAGAAAAAAGCGAAAATTCTTTCCAACCAATACCATCCTGCCAGTATCCAAACCGGTGAGCCTGCCTTCCGTGGTTCAGCCTGAAGCCTCTACTCGGCCTGATGCCTCTACTCGGCCTGATGCCTCTCTTCGGCCTGATGCCTCTCTTCGGCCTGAAGCCTCTACTCGGCCTGAAGCCTCTACTCAGCCTGATGCCTCTACTCAGCCTGATGCCTCTCTTCAACCTGATGCCTCTACTCAGCCCGATGCCTCTCTTCAGCCCGATGCCTCTCTTCAGCCCGATGCCTCTCTTCAGCCCGATGCCTGTATGCAGCCTGATGCCTCTACTCGGCCTGAAGCCTCTACTCGGCCTGAAGCCTCTACTCGGCCTGAAGCCTCTACTCGGCCTGAAGCCTCTACTCGGCCTGAAGCCTCTACTCAGCCGGACGCCGGCATTCAGCCTGATGCCTCTACCCAGCATGATGAACTGATCCAGCCTGACGATCCTATTAGGCCAGTTGACTCGATGCCCGCTGTTGATCCAGATGATCCGGTACCTGATCCGGTGCCCGCTGTCGTGCCAATTGACTCAGAGCCCGCTGTCGTACCTGGTGACTCGGTGCCCACTGCCTTGCCAGATGACGCGGTGCCCGCTGGCGAGCCAAATGACCTGATGCCTGGTGACCCAGTGCCCGCTGTCATACCTGGTGACCCGATGCCCGCTGTCGAGCCAGACGATCCAATGCCTGGTGACCCGGCGCCCACTGCCTTGCCAGATGACGCGGTGCCCGCTGGCAAGCCAAATGACCTGATGCCTGGTGACCCAGTGCCCGCTGTCATACCTGGTGACCCGATGCCTGCTGTCGAGCCAGACAATCCGGTACCTGATGACCCGGTGCCCACTGTCGTGCCTGTTGACTCGGAGCCCACTGCCTTGCCAGATGACGCGGTGCCCGCTGTCGAGCCAAATGACCTGATGCCTGGTGACCCGATGCCCGCTGTCCAGCCAGACGATTCAATGTCTGCCCCAGTGCCCGCGGTCATGCCAGTTGACTCGGAACCCACTGCCTTGCCAGATGACGCGGTGCTCGCTGTCAAGCCAAATGACTTGATGCCTGGTGACCCGATGCCCGCTGTCCAGCCAGACGATCCAATGTCTGACCTAGTGCCAGCGGTCATGCCAGTTGACTCGGAGCCCACTGTCGTGCCTGGTGACTCGGTGCCCGCTGCTCCGCCTGGGGGCCCGAGACCTGTCGCTCCGCCTGGGGGTCCAGCGCCCGCCGCTCCACCTGGGGGTCCGGCGCCCGCCGCCCCGCCTGGGGGCCCGAGACCTGTCGCTCCGCCTGAGGGCCCGAGACCTGTCGCACCGCCTGGGGGTCCGGCGCCCGCCGCTCCGCCTGAGGGCCCGAGACCTGTCGCTCCACCTGGGGGTCCGGCGCCCGCCGCTCCGCCTGAGGGCCCGAGACCTGACGCTCCACCTGGGGGTCCGGCGCCCGCCGCTCCGCCTGAGGGCCCGAGACCTGTCGCTCCACCTGGGGGTCCGGCGCCCGCCGCTCCGCCTGAGGGCCCGAGACCTGTCGCTCCACCTGGGGGTCCGGGCGCCCGCCGCTCCGCCTGAGGGCCCGAGACCTGTCGCTCCGCCTGGGGGCCCGAGACCTGTCGCTCCACCTGGGGGTCCGGCGCCCGCCGCTCCGCCTGAGGGCCCGAGACCTGTCGCTTCACCCGGGGGTCCGGCGCCCGCCGCTCCGCCTGAGGGCCCGAGACCTGTAGTTCCGCCTGGGGGTCCGGCGCCCGCCGCCCCGCCTGGGGGCCTGATGCCTGTTGCCCCGCCTGGGGGCCCGATGCCTGTCGCCCCGCCTGGGGGCCCGATGCCTGTCGTTCCACCTGGGGGTCCGGCGCCCGCCGCTCCGCCTGAGGGCACGAGACCTGTCGCTCCACCCGGGGGTCCGGCGCCCGCCGCTCCGCCTGAGGGCCCGAGGCCTGTAGTTCCGCCTGGGGGTCCGGCGCCCGCCGCCCCGCCTGGGGGCCCGATTCCTGTCGCCCCGCCTGGGGGCCCGATGCCTGTCGCCCCGCCTGGGGGCCCGATGCCTGTCGCCCCGCCTGGGGGCCCGAGGCCTGTCGCTCCATCTGGGGGCCCGGCACCCGCCGCTCCGCCTGAGGGCCCGCGACCTGTAGTTCCGCCCGGGGGCCCGATGCCTGTCGCCCCGCCCGGGGGCCCGAGGCCTGTCGCCCCGCCCGGGGGCCCGAGGCCTGCCGCCCCGCCCGGGGGCCCGGTGCCTGCCGCCCCGCCCGGGGGCCTGGTGCCTGCCGCCCCGCCCGGGGGCCCGGTGCCTGCCGCTCCGCCCGGTGGCCCGCTGCCTGCCACTTCGCCTGGTAGCCCGATGTGCCTCTGCCCGGGGTCCTGCCCGATGTGCCTCTGCCCGGAGTCCTGCCCGATGTGCCTCTGCCCGGAGTCCTGCCCGATGTGCCTCTGCCCGGAGTCCAGCCCGATGTGCCTCTGCCCGGTGTGCCTCTGCCCGGAGTCCAGCCCGATGTGCCTCTGCCCGGAGTCCAGCCCGATGTGCCTCTGCCCGGAGTCCAGCCCGATGTGCCTCTGCCCGGAGTCCAGCCCGATGTGCCTCTGCCCGGAGTCCTGCCCGATGTGCCTCTGCCCGGAGTCCTGCCCGATGTGCCTCTGCCCGGAGTCCTGCCCGATGTGCCTCTGCCCGGAGTCCTGCCCGATGTGCCTCTGCCCGGAGTCCTGCCCGATGTGCCTCTGCCCGGAGTCCAGCCCGATGTGCCTCTGCCCGGTGTACCGCTGCCCGGAGTCCTGCCCGGTGTGCCAGTCTTTGATATCCCGCCAGTTACCAGACCCGGGCGGTGGAACATTTTTCCCAGCTAGGACTGTTTGGAGCGTCCTGAGGCCGCTCCTTGAGGGGGGGGTACTGTCAGGAATGGACTGGCCAGCAATGGTGGGACGCACCTGCCTTTTGATCTGCAGTACCAGGGCTGGCCAGCGGGTGCTCCCAGCAATCAGAGACTCAACCTTTCAGCCAGCTAACACCTGGAACTGATGATACTGGTGTATTTAAGGGATGGCCAGACTTGCAGACTCTGCCTTGGTGTTGTGTTTGTCCTGGGCCCTGTATCTGTCCTGTATCCTGTTTCTGTTCCTTTGCTACCTGTTCTGATCCCTGGCTTGTGACCCTGACCATCCCTCTGCCTGACCCTCTGTACTACGCTGCTTGCTACCTGCTGAACCTGGCCTGTGACCCTGACCATTCTCCGCTTGCTCCCCCTGTACCTACCTGCCCAATTGATATTGACTCGGCCTGCCTGACGACGCTTGCTTGTATGTACTGTTATCTGTGGGTGGTTGGTTGGGTTTGTTTGCACTGTATTATGTTTAGTATTGCACTGCGCTTATGTTTGTATGGTTAGTGTTAATAAATTGTATTGTTTATCACATATCTGAAGTCTGCGTTTCCCTGCATCAGTCACACACCTCTGGTCACACCTGGGAGCCCTGACAGACGCCGTTTCCAAGTTCATTCATCAAAGAGGAGATCAGGGAACAGACGTTCTCTGGTTTCCTTCCATTCTATCACCCATCGTGCAGCTGGGACAGCGGAGTCTGGAACACATGGCAGGGCAGTCAAGCAAGGGTATGGTACCTTTTGAGGGCTATGTAAGTGATTGGGCAGCTTCACAGCTATAGCTATGTTTAAAATCCCTGCCTATCACGACCCTTCTCTAAAGCTACAGAATTCTTTTATGTGATAAAAAGAAAAACCCTTTCTATAAATTATCTAATTAACCTCTGGGGGAGGGGGGGCACTCAGGGGTGATTGATGTCTGAGAAAATCCAATAGTTAATTCATTAGCAAAGTCTCATCAGACATCACCTCTTCATTTCTAGGCAGGGCTGTGGATAAGGGGGTACAACCAGTCCTCCTGTACGGGGCCCAGGCCAACAGGGGGGCCCAGGCAGCTGGGTGAATCAGATGTAGGCAGGGAGGGTGATTGGTATGATTGGGTGGCAATTACTGAAACTGATGCCCTGTATAGCTCTCTCTGCAGCATCTGAAAGCTGGATTCTTCTCCTCTCCCTCCTGCTGGTTTTCAGCTACTGTAGAGAGAGCCATGCAGGGGATAGGTTCTAGTAATTTCCCCCCCCCCCACCCACCATGCAGACCACCCTCCCTGTGTACATCTGATTCACCCAGCAGCCTGGGCCCCCACAATGCCGGCTTCCCTCCTCTTCTTCCCGCTGTCAGCTGCAAGCACACAATAGGATACTCCAGGATGGAGAGTGGGGAAAGGGTCTGATAAATATGTCACATTAACTAGCCGCTTCCTTTTCTGAATGAACACAATTGAGTGATCGGCACTGATCACTCATTGTATTCATTCATAACAGAAGCATAGTAAACTGTGTTTTCTTTTTTGTTTATTTTTTTAAGGGGGGCCCGTCAGGTTGGCTGTATGGGGTCCCGTGGTTTCTAACAGCAGCCCTGTTTATAGGGGTATTGATAGCAGAAACTCCCCGAACAAGCAGTCAATCACAGTGAAGAGATGAGTTAATAACATTCAATGCTCCCCCATTTCACAGGGAGTGAATGTACATGCTTTTTCACAGGATGAATAGCTCTGTGATTTTTATTTTTGCAAATACATTTCTTTATGTATAATGCGACAGTATTCTGAGCCCAGACAGCTGAGATGATGACACACCCTCAGTGGGTGTGTCCTTGACAGCCTGGGCTCAGCAGAAGTTGGTTAAATAAGCCTGGATGTCATTCAACCTCGAAGACTTATGACATCTAGTGGCAGAAAGGAAATATTGCAAGAAACTGCTCTGAATTGAAAGTAATACAGCAAAACCTGTTTTTTTTCTTGTTTTGCTTGAGCTGAGCTATTTGTATTTTAAATTATTTTTATTTGATCGTAAATCCACAATACCAAGATAAAATCATATTTGCAAGACAACTTTGATTAGAAAAAAACATTGTGAAAGATATAAATGTTGATACTCGACATTCCCCCAGTGACCCAGTCTTCCTTTGCTCTGTGAGCGTTTCAGCCCAGCCGGAGTACACTGGCATGTTTTACCTTTGTAAGACGCATTACCCGACGCACGTTGCAGGTTTTAATTGCTCGCTGTCTTTAGTTCTTACCGCCTCAGATCTGATGGCTTTGAAGTGTACTTCAGATCGGTATGATCTTTGCTTTCTAATTATGTAGCTGTGTATGATTTCTGGGATAAGGATGGAAGAATAGGAGGTCTGTCTAACACTTGGGTGTATACATTTTCAGGGCTGTTTGTCCTGTTGAAACTGCATTTGCATTGGTTCTGTGAGAATCGGTGCAAACAGGCCAGGTTTTCTCCAGGTCGATTGTTATTCTTTGTACAGGATAGAGTGAATAAGAAACTATTGCACTGTGGCCACTAGGTGGGGGTGATGATCATAGGAAAGAATTACTTAACATTTACTAAACAACTCGTTCACTCCCTTATTATCTCACGTCTGGACTACTGCAACTCCCTCCTCACCGGCCTACCTCATCGCAGACTATCCCCGCTTCAGTCTATCCTGAACTCAGCGGCCAGACTCATCCACCTTACCAACCGCTCCGCTTCTGCCACCCCCCTCTGTCATTCCCTCCACTGGCTCCCGATTGCCCAATGCATTAAATTCAAACTACTAACACTGACATACAAAGCCATTCATAACGCTGCCCCAAACTACCTCACCGACCTGATACCCAAATACCACCCAACCCGTAATCTTCGCTCCGCACAAGACCTCCTACTCTCTAGCTCCCTGGTCTCCTCCTCCCACGCCTGACTGCAGGACTTCTCCAGGACTTCCCCCTTCCTCTGGAACTCTCTACCCCAATCCATCAGACTGTCACCTACCCTCCTCACCTTCAGGCGCACCCTGAAAACCCATCTCTTCAGGGAAGCCTACCACACCCTCACCTAACAGCTGATCTCATCTACTCCTAATACCACTCCATCCCCCACAGATACTTCCTCCTGTACCACCATCCCCTCCCTCCTAGATTGTAAGCTTGAAAGAGCAGGGCCCTCAAACCCCTCGTGTATTGTTTTGTTACTGTATTGTCTCATGTACTGTCTCCGATTGTAATGTACAGCGCTGAGCAAACCTTCTGGCGCTATATAAATACTGTACAATAATAATAATAATTTACTAGGATTGTCAGCCCCATCTAGTGGACACAATGTACTATTTTCCTGATTCACTCTGTCTCTCCAATCTAAGCATTGAAAGTGTGATCTCTGTAATTTACAGATGTGATGAGATAGCGATAACTCCAATCTTAGTTGAATAACACAGGCAGTGACTCGATCAGGTGACACCTTGTAGATCTTGTGAAGTTTATTCCATAAACTGAGAGAATCTTACAACAATGAACATCAGATAGGTCAAAAGATCATAATGTGATCTGCTTACATAAGACATGAGGCTAGAAGCTGAAATGCATTACTGGGAAAAAGGGGTGTGGTTATCTAAACAGCAGGAACTAAACCAAAGGAAAGGGAGGGGCAGAGACAAAATACAAAGAACACTTAAAGGCATATGACAGTCATGTGAATCATGACACTTTCTGTATGATGAGTAATGTGACGAACCGTTCCTTTGTGATAACATTTTGCCCTTCCTGTTCTGGTTTTATCCCCTTGTTAAGTGGTCTTCCCGTTCTCCCCTTGTTAAGTGGTCTTTTCGTTCTCCCCTTGTTAAGTGGTCTTCCCGTTCTCCCCTTCTTAAGTGGTCTTCCCGTTCTCCCCTTGTTAAGTGGTCTTCCCGTTCTCCCCTTCTTAAGTGGTCTTCCCGTTCTCCCCTTGTTAAGCGGTCTTCCCGTTCTCCCCTTGTTAAGTGGTCTTCCCGTTCTCCCCTTGTTAAGCGGTCTTCCCGTTCTCCCCTTCTTAAGCGGTCTTCCCGTTCTCCCCTTGTTAAGCGGTCTTCCCGTTCTCCCCTTGTTAAGCGGTCTTCCCGTTCTCCCCTTCTTAAGTGGTCTTCCCGTTCTCCCCTTGTTAAGTGGTCTTCCCGTTCTCCCCTTCTTAAGTGGTCTTCCCGTTCTCCCCTTCTTAAGTGGTCTTCCCGTTCTCCCCTTGTTAAGTGGTCTTCCCGTTCTCCCCTTCTTAAGTGGTCTTCCCGTTCTCCCCTTGGTAAAGCTGTATATGTTTCGCAGCTGTTATGTAGACAGACATTCTACACTGTTTGTTTAGGGAAATGTGACCTTGTAGTCTTTCACTTCTATAGAGTTCATACTGTATTGTTGGGTTTTGTTGTGGGTGGGGAAAACCCGGTGCCAGGCTGTCTGTAGGGGGTGGGTGTGAAGCTGTATATACTGAACTGTGTTCAATAAAGATAGAGTCATTTCACCCTACACGAAGTTCCGACTCGTGGTTTGGGATAGCAGGGAAGGATTGGTTTTGAGCTCTAATACCTGCCTTGGCAGAGCACTGGAAGACTTGCAGGACAAGAGGACCATTGGGTGAGACGCATCGCTCTGCATGAGGAAGCCCAGGGGGAACGGTTCCGCCACAAGTAACATTTGACCTGGAGAGAAAATAGCCGAATAACATTCTTTTGTATTGGCATATATAACTTTAATTCATTTCCATTGTTATTTTTATAACAAAACAAACAAAAATTCATTACAATAGAATTTTGTTAACTATCACACCTAACATACAAATTCCATAGCCAAGGACCATCTAAAAAAGTATCTACAAAAGACTACCTAATGAAATATCTTAACAGTTTGCAGGACATTTACCGCAGATGGCTGGCAGCTCCAGGCTAAGCAATGTACCCGTAAGTCGCAACTGATTTCTGGATTTCAGGCGCGTGTGTAGGTGCGCTCCCCCTGCTGATCTGTGCTGCGATTGGACCCAGCATGAGTTTGTCAGCAGGTTACAGTCATTGATTTTTGGCTGTATACCTGCTGATCGGCTGTGGCCAATCGCCGCATAGAGTTCTGTGTTTACAAACAGAACACCGATCTGGCTGTTTCTTCTCCCTGAAATCAACTCAGGGAGAAAAAGCAGTCAGATCTGTAAGTAAAAGCAGCACACATTACACTTGTCAGGCACCCAAATACCTCATGATTGCCCTTCTGACCACCCCTGTCACCAACCTGCATCATTAGTACAGTGTCAGTGTACAGTATTATCACTGATCGCTGTATTAGTGTCACTAGTGAGGTCATTACAGTTAGTCAGTTAGTGTCCCTCCCAGCCAGTGTCTGTTAGTGCCAGATTGCCCACCACACTATCACAGTCCCACTATAAGTCACTGATCACCCCTGTCACCAACCAGCATCATTAGTACAGTGTCAGTGTACAGTATTATCACTGATCGCTGTATTAGTGTCACTAGTGATGTCATTATCAGTCAGTTAGTGTCCATCCCAGCCAGTGTCTGTAAGAGCCAGATTGCCCACCACACTATCACAGTTCCACTATAAGTCACTGATCACCCCCATTACAGTATAGGTCTATAGCTGCGTAAATTCCAGTATCTATACCACAGTTTGTAAATGCTACAACTTTCACACAAACCAATCAATATATACTTATCAGGTTTTTTTTTTAACCAAATACATGTAGATTACATATTGGCCTAAATTCAGGAAGAAAACAAAATGTTTTTGATTTTTTTAATAGGATATGTTTTATAACAGAAAGTAAAAAATATTGTTTTTTTAATCAAAATGTTTGGCCTTTCTTTCGTTTAAATAATAATAAAGAAAAACCCAGTGGTGATTAAATACGACCAAAAGAAAGCTCTACATATACGAAAAATATAATATAAATTTTATTTGGGTAAAGTGTTGCATGCCTGCACAATTACCAGTTAAAGTAGTGCTGTGTGGAATAGCAAAAAAAAAATGCTCTGATCATGAAGGGGGCAAAAGCTTTAGGAGGTCGAGTGGTTAAAATAATATATATATATATCAGGTACTTATATAGCACCAGCAATGTACGCAGCACTTTACATATATATTGTACATTCACATCTGTCCCTAACCCTCAAGGGGCGTACAATCTAAGGTCCCTAACCCTCAAGGGGCGTACAATCTAAGGTCCCTAACCCACAAGGGGCGTACAATCTAAGGTCCCTAACCCTCAAGGGGTGTAAAATCTAAGGTCCCTAACCCCCAAGGGGTGTACAATCTAAGGCCCCTAACCCTCAAGGGGCGTACAATCTAAGGTCCCTAACCCTCAAGGGGCGTACAATCTAAGGTCCCATAACTCACATTCATACATACACATACTAGGGACAATTTAGACAGGAGCCAATTGAACTCCCAGCATGTCTTTTGGAGTGTACATACAGTCAGGTCCATAAATATTGGGACATCGACACAATTCTAACATTTTTGGCTCTATACACCACCACAATGGATTTGAAATGAAACGAACAAGATGGGCTTTAACTGCAGACTGTCAGCTTTAATTTGAGGGTATATACATCCAAATCAGGTGAACGGTGTAGGATTTACAACAGTTTGCATATGTGCCTCCCACTTGTTAAGGGACCAAAAGTAATGGGACAATTGGCTTCTCAGCTGTTCCATGGCCAGGTGTGTGTTATTCCCTCATTATCCCAATTACAATGAGCAGATAAAAGATCCAGAGTTCATTTCAAGTGTGCTATTTGCATTTGGAATCTGTTGCTGTCAACTCTCAAGATGAGATCCAAAGAGCTGTCACTATCAGTGAAACAAGCCATCATTAGGCGGAAAAAAACAAACAAACCCATCAGAGAGATAGAAAAAACATTAGGCGTGGCCAAAACAACTGTTTGGAACATTCTTAAAAAGAAGGAACGCACCGGTGAGCTCAGCAACACCAAAAGACCCGGAAGACCACGGAAAACAACTGTGGTGGATGACCGAAGAATTCTTTCCCTGGTGAAGAAAACACCCTTCACAACAGTTGGTCAGATCAAGAACACTCTCCAGGAGGTAGGTGTATGTGTGTCAAAGTCAACAATCAAGAGAAGACTTCGCCAGAGTGAATACAGAGGGTTCACCACAAGATGGAAACCATTGGTGAGCCTCAAAAACAGGAAGGCCAGATTAGAGTTTGCCAAACAACATCTAAAAAAGCCTTCACAGTTCTGGAACAACATCCTATGGACAGATGAGACCGAGATCAACTTGTACCAGAGTGATGGGAAGAGAAGAGTATGGAGAAGGAAAGGAACTGCTCATGATCCTAAGCATACCACCTCATCAGTGAAGCATGGTGGTGGTAGTGTCATGGCGTGGGCATGTATGGCTGCCAATGGAACTGGTTCTCTTGTATTTATTGAAGATGTGACTGCTGACAAAAGCAGCCGGATCAATTCTAAAGTGTTTCGGGAATATTATCTGCTCATATTCAGCCAAATGCTTCAGAACTCATTGGACGCTTCACAGTGCAGATGGACAATGACCTAAAGCAGACTGCAAAAGCAACCAAAGAGTTTTTTAAGGGAAAGAAGTGGAATGTTATGCACTGGCCAAGTCAATCACCTGACCTGAATCCGATTGAGCATTTCACTTGCTGAAGACAGAACTGAAGGGAAAATGCCTCAAGAACAAGCAGGAACTGAAGACAGTTGCAGTAGAGGCCTGGCAGAGCATCACCAGGGATGAAACCCAGCGTCTGGTGATGTCTATGCGTTCCAGACTTCAGGCTGTAATTGACTGCAAAGGATTTGCAACCAAGTATTAAAAAGTGAAAGTTTGATTTATGATTATTATTCTGTCCCATTACTTTTGGTCCCTTAACAAGTGGGAGGCACATATGCAAACTGTTGTAAATCCTACACCGTTCACCTGATTTGGATGTAAATACCCTCAAATTAAAGCTGCCAGTCTACATTTAAAGCACATCTTGTTCATTTCATTTCAAATCCATTGTGGTGGTTTGTAGAGCCAAAAATGTTAGAATTGTGTCGATGTCCCAATATTTATGGACCTGACTGTACATACAGGGCTTTTTGTTCTCAGAGAATAGGTGCAGGAAGTCCCCCTGCTCACTTCTTGTCTCTGCCCCCTACAGTCACAGTCCGCACAGGTTCTACCCCAGTACAGATCCTTTTAGAAAATATAGAGCCAAGTATTATTTTGTGTTTCTAAGTAATTTGTATGGAAATTGTTAATGATAACAAAAAAAGGAGCAAAATAGATCCCCAGCAGAAAGCAGCAATAGACCCCCCCCAGAAACATTAGATTCCCCCAGCAGCAATGGACCCTAGCAACAATATACCATCCCTGAAACATTAGACCCCCAGCCAGGGGCGTATTTACCACAAGGCAAACAAGGCATTTGCCTAGGGCAGCATTTTTCAGGGGGGCAGCAGCATCTTTCATGGGGGCAGCGGCATTTTTCAGGGGGGAAGCGGAGCCCCCCTAAAAAAAGGAATGGAAGCAGGGACACACGCAGCATGGGGACCAAGAGGGATCTAAAAGAGGCTGTGGCCTGCTTGATGGTGTATACAGAGCCTGACTCTTGTTCCCGGGGATGTCCAAAGCTGTGAAGGTGAGTGACCTATCTCTCGCAGGGGTGGGGGTTGCCAGTGTATGGGGGACGGTGGTAGTGGAAGGCTCTCTCAGGTGGGGGTGGAAAGGGGACTGGGGTGTTGTTGGTCAATGTCAGGGTCTCTCCGTGAGGGGAACCGATTTTTTTGTTGCCTATGGCAGTACGAAATCTAAATACACCACTGCCCCCAGCAGCAACAACAGATCTCTCAGCAGCCATCATCAATAGACTCTCCAGCAGCCAGCAGCAATAGACCCCTCCCTCAACAACAGATCCCTTCCAGAAACAATTGAACCCCCCCAACAACAATAAATCCGCACCAGCAACAGCAAAAGACCACCACGCAAAAATAGATCCCCTCTAGTCACAATAGATCTCCCAACAGCCAGTATCAATAGACCCTCCAACACACCCCGTCATCCCTTTCCATGACATACAATCAGTGCTGGAGGTGCCGGAACGGTGTTCCCCCATGTTCCTGCTGAAAAAAAGTCATATATATATATAGTGTGTGTATATATATATATATATATATATATATATATATATAGTATATACAGTATGTATGGCCACCGCCCCCATACACTGGCAACCCCCTCTACCCCTGCAAGAGAGAGGACACTCACCTTCACAGCTTTGGACATCCTCGGGAACAAGAGTCAGGCTCTGCATACACCATCAAGCAGGCTACAGCCTCTCTCACATCCCACTTGGTCCCCATATGTCCCATATATATATATGTAAATATCTTAGAAAGGATTGAACACACAGGACATAGATCTACGGCTTCTAAAAATTGGTATAAGAGGGACTTTTTACTGCAAGAAATAATGTCTCAGCATTTATGCATAGAAATTATAACCAGAAATCCTGACTCTCAACCTAACTACCGAAACCTAACCCAACCATCACCTGCAACACCGAATCCTCACTTTCTGAAAAACATAACACTGAGCCAGGGGCGGACTGACAACTCATGGGACCCCCGGGCAATAGGGGATCATGGGGCCCCTGTGTCCTTGCCCAAACTCAAAAAAGCCTATGAAAAAGGTACCAGGGGCATCTCACAGGGCCCCCTACTGACCCCGGGCCCTCGGTCAGTGCCCGAGTTTCCAAATGGTCAGTCCGCCCCTGCACTGAGCTGATGTTACAAAATCTATTCTGTATAATATCAAAAAATCACAGCAAGTAAAACTGCGGTTTTCCAGTTGACAGATTGATAAAGAGTCGCCGTCTTTTTATATTTGCGCTACATCTGCAAAGCTGAGCTGTAAGAGTTATAAATCTTTTGGTTTCTATATGACTTTCTCATTTATAACTACTGCTGTAACCACCAAATGTCTTTTTTACAGCAAATTCCTATTACACTCTGCAGATGGTGTGAATGACAAAAATACACATTCCCCGTGTTTTATCAGAGTGTAAAGACAGGCAGTCAGCACATAGTTTTCTCTCAGATTTGTGACTTCTATGGAGGAAACAAACTTCAGGTTTTTTTTATAGAATCTGTCCTGTAGGGCTTTGGATGGTATAAAGCTTTCAATCCTGGGTTCAAATTGTACCTAGTAGCCAAACCTCATTATTAGCATCAGAAACAAACAAAACTAAACAAAAAAACCTCACCTTTTTACTTCAAATTAACCCTAACACTAATCCAAATGTTAAGTCTAACTCAACTCTAACTCTGAGTTTCTCCCTGCAATAACCTCAACCCTAACACTAACCCTACTGCTGACCCTAACACTAACCTTACTGCTGACCCTAACTCTAACCTTTCTGCTGACCCTAACTCTAACCCTACTGCTGACCCTAACTCTAACCCTACTGCTGACCCTAACTCTAACCCTACTGCTGACCCTAACTCTAACCCTACTGCTGACCCTAACTCTAACCTTTCTGCTGACCCTAACTCTAACCTTACCGCTGACCCTAACTCTAACCCTACCACTGACCCTAACACTAACCCTACTGATGACCCTAACTCTAACCCTACTGCTGACCCTAACTCTAACCCTACCGCTGACCCTAACACTAACCCTACTGCTGACCCTAACTCTAACCCTACTGCTGACCCTAACTCTAACCCTACTGCTGACCCTAACTCTAACCTTTCTGCTGACCCTAACTCTAACCTTACCGCTGACCCTAACTCTAACCCTACCACTGACCCTAACACTAACCCTACTGATGACCCTAACTCTAACCCTACTGCTGACCCTAACTCTAACCCTACCGCTGACCCTAACTCTAACCTTTCTGCTGACCCTAACTCTAACCCTACTGCTGACCCTAACTCTAACCTTTCTGCTGACCCTAACTCTAACCTTACTGCTGACCCTAACTCTGGCCTTACTGCTGACCCTAACACTAACCCTACTGCTGACCCTAACTCTAACCCTACCTCTGACCCTAACTCTAACCCTACCGCTGACCCTAACACTAACCCTACCTCTGACCCTAACTCTAACCCTACCGCTGACCCTAACACTAACCCTACCTCTGACCCTAACTCTAACCCTACCGCTGACCCTAACTCTAACCCTACCGCTGACCCTAACACTAACCCTACTGCTGACCCTAACTCTAACCTTACTGCTGACCCTAACTCTAACCTTACCGCTGACCCTAACTCTAACCCTACCACTGACCCTAACACTAACCCTACTGATGACCCTAACTCTAACCCTACTGCTGACCCTAACTCTAACCTTTCTGCTGACCCTAACTCTAACCTTACTGCTGACCCTAACTCTGGCCTTACTGCTGACCCTAACACTAACCCTACTGCTGACCCTAACTCTAACCCTACTGCTGACCCTAACACTAACCCTACCGCTGACCCTAACACTAACCCTACCGCTGACCCTAACTCTAACCCTACTGCTGACCCTAACTCTAACCCTACCGCTGACCCTAACACTAACCCTACTGCTGACCCTAACTCTAACCCTACCGCTGACCCTAACTCTAACTCTACTGCTGACCCTAACTCTAACCCTACTGCTGACCCTAACGCTAACCTTTCTGCTGACCCTAACTCTAACCTTACTGCTGACCCTAACTCTGGCCTTACTGCTGACCCTAACTCTAACCCTACTGCTGACCCTAACGCTAACCCTACTGCTGACCCTAACTCTAACCCTACCGCTGACCCTAACTCTAACCCTACCGCTGACCCTAACACTAACCCTACTGCTGACCCTAACTCTAACCCTACTGCTGACCCTAACACTAACCCTACTGCTGACCCTAACACTAACCCTACCGCTGACCCTAACTCTAACCCTACCGCTGACCCTAACACTAACCCTACCTCTGACCCTAACTCTAACCCTACTGCTGACCCTAACACTAACCCTACTGATGACCCTAACTCTAACCTTACTGCTGACCCTAACTCTAACCCTACCGCTGACCCTAACACTAACCCTACCGCTGACCCTAACTCTAACCCTACCGCTGACCCTAACTCTAACCTTACTGCTGACCCTAACGCTAACCTTTCTGCTGACCCTAACTCTAACCCTACTGCTGACCCTAACTCTGGCCTTACTGCTGACCCTAACTCTAACCCTACTGCTGACCCTAACGCTAACCCTACTGCTGACCCTAACTCTAACCCTACTGCTGACCCTAATTCTAACCTTACTGCTAACCCTAACTCTAACCCTACCGCTGACCCTAACTCTAACCCTACCGCTGACCCTAACTCTAACCCTACCGCTGACCCTAACTCTAACCCTACTGCTGACCCTAACTCTAACCCTACTGCTGAACCTAACACTAACCCTACTGCTAACCCTAACACTAACCCTACCGCTGACCCTAACTCTAACCCTACCGCTGACCCTAACACTAACCCTACCGCTGACCCTAACTCTAACCCTACCGCTGACCCTAACACTAACCCTACCGCTGACCCTAACTCTAACCTTACCGCTGACCCTAACTCTAACCTTACTGCTGACCCTAACGCTAACCTTTCTGCTGACCCTAACTCTAACCTTACTGCTGACCCTAACTCTGGCCTTACTGCTGACCCTAACTCTAACCTTACTGCTGACCCTAACACTAACCCTACTGCTGACCCTAACTCTAACCCTACTGCTTACCCTAACTCTAACCCTACTGCTGACCCTAACTGTAACCCTACTGCTGACCCTAACTCTAACCCTACCGCTGACCCTAACTCTAACCCTACCGCTGACCCTAACTCTAACCCTACTGCTGACCCTAACTCTAACCCTACTGCTGACCCTAACGCTAACCCTTCTGCTCACCCTAACTCTAACCCTACTGCTGACCCTAACTCTAACCCTACTGCTAACTCTAACTCTAAACCTAGCACTAGACCTCATTCTAAACCAAGAACTAACCCTAACCCTTGCTTTAACCCTAAAATTAACACTATCTCTACACTGCACTACACTCTATACACTAACCCTAAGCACTAACCCTCATTTTAAACCAAGAACTAATCCTAACCCTTACTTTAACTCTAACATTAACATAAACGCTAACCCTAATTCCTACTTTAACCCTAACACTAGCCTTATGCTAACTCTAGCTCCACCCCAAATCTAACTCTATCTCTACAATAACCCTAAACCTTAATTCAACCCTAATGCTAACCCTAACTCTAATTATAGCACTAGTTCATACTCTAAACCAAGAACTAATCCTAACATCAATACTAACCGTAACCCCTATTTTAACCCTAACACTAAATCCTTATGCTAACTCGAACTCAACCCTTACTCTACCCCTACAGTAACCCTAACCCCATTGCTGACCCCAAACTCTAAACCAAGACCTCCTACTGATTCTAATCGAAAAACTATCCTTGACCTACTTGACACTAAATTTATCCCTAATCCTTGCTTCAACCTTAACACTAACCCGAATGCTAACACTAACTCGACTCTAACTCCAACCCGATTCATAGCAATAAGCCCAACCCTTACTGTAGCATAATGCTTACCTCAACCCTAGCACTGTCCTTAAGCCTTACTCTAACCCTAAAGGGAAGCCTTACGTTAACCCTAACACTAACTCCAACCCTAACTCCAACCTGATCCCTAGCAATAAACTCAACCCTTACTCTAACATAATGCTTACCTCAACCCTAGCACTGTCACTAAGCCTTACTCTAACCCTAAAGTGAAGCCTTACTCTAACCCCAACACTAACTCAACCCTAACTCCAACCTGATCCCCAGCAATAAGCCCAACCCTAACTCTACCATAATGCTTACCTCAACGCTAGAACTGTCCTTAAGCCTTACTCTAACCCTAAAGGGAAGCCTTACGCTAACCCTAACACTAACTCCAACCCTAACTCCAACCTGATCCCTAGCAATAAGCCCAACCCTTACTCTAACATAATGCTTACCTCAACCCTAGCACTGTCACTAAGCCTTACTCTAACCCTAAAGTGAAGCCTTACTCTAACCCCAACACTAACTCAACCCTAACTCCAACCCGATCCCCAGCAATAAGCCCAACCCTAACTCTATCATAATGCTTACCTCAACCCTAGCACTGTCCTTAAGCCTTACTCTAACCCTAAAGGGAAGCCTTACGCTAACCCTAACACTAACTCAACCCTAACTCCAACCCGATCCCCAGCAATAAGCCCAACCCTAACTCTACCATAATGCTTACCTCAACCCTAGCACTGTCCTTAAGCCTTACTCTAACCCTAAAGCGAAGCCTTACTCTAACCCTAACACTAACTTAACCCTAACTCCAACATGATCCCCAGCAATAAGCCCAACCCTAACTCTAACATAATGCTTACCTCAACCCTAGCACTGTCCTTAAGCCTTAATCTAACCCTAAAGGGAAGCCTTACGCTAACCCTAACACTAACTCAACCCTAACTCCAACATGATCCCCAGCAATAAGCCCAACCCTTACTCTACCATAATGCTTACCTCAACCCTAGCACTGTCCTTAAGCCTTACTCTAACCCTAAAGCGAAGCCTTACTCTAACCCCAACACTAACTCCAACCCTAACTCCAACCCGATTCATAGCAATAAGCCCAACCCTTAGTCTAACATAATGCTTACCTCAACCCTAGCACTGTCATTAAGTCTTACTCTAACCCTAAAGCGAAGCCTTACTCTAACCCTAACACTAACTCAACCCTAACTCCAACCCGATCCCCAGCAATAAGCCCAACCCTTACTCTAACCCTAATGCTTACCTCAACTTTAGCACTGTCACTAAGGCTTACTCTAACCCTAAAGTGAAGCCTTACTCTAACCCTAACACTAACTCCAACCCTTTAGTCACAATTTTATCAACAAAGCCTTGTCACTGCCAGCTGCCACTATTTTTCTTGGTGCACTCCATATACACCAAGAAAGAAATACTTTTCATAAAAGATGCTGTAAAATATATTCAAATAGCAAAAGATGATTTTAAATTTAAAAAAAAAAAAAATTAAAGGAACTTCCCCAACCCTCATGACTCATTAAAGGCCATTTTCTGCCCTAAAATCGTAAGAAAGACCAACATCATTTTGCCTTTCCATTGACTCCAATGCATTTTTATGAAATTTCGTTAAAGGGGTGCCAGGTATACTTTTTTCCAATTTTCTTCACTGGGAAAGATTGGGCATACGAGCGGGGCTTACCTTCACCCGTGCACGTGAGGTACCTTTGGCTGTGTGTGCGCTCGTCAATGCCCGGGACCTGGCAGGGCCGCATTAATGTGCAAGTGATATTAATAGGGGAACTTAGAATTAGAGATGAGCCATCCACCGTGTGTAGCTGTATGACCTACAGAGCCCCTCTGTGAATACTTGGTCGCATGTCACTACACACCCAGAGCCCATGTCCTCTCCACCAGTCCAATGTACCTCCGCTACCTCACCCCCCAGTGACAGAATGGGGTCCTGCTGAGAACCTGTGCGGAATTCTCAGTTAACTCTTTATATTCTCTCGTATCGTGCGGCCAGGTCCTGGGTCTCCGTAATGTGGGTTTGGTCCCAAACCAAGGGGAAGTCAAGGCACCCACCCACTACCGGTTGATCCTTCACCTACGACACCTACCATGCTTCTGACTGGCTGCTGTGTACTTTGCACTAGTTATCGGCTACCCATAGAAACAGCATTCCTCCGTTCACTTGAGTTAACTCTTAGTAGTGGCCTTTCTTCATACCCAGGGGTGGACTGACCATTTGGAAACCTGGGCACTGCCCGAAGGCCCGGGGTCAGTAGGGGGCCCCATGAGATGTCCCTGGTACCTTTTTCATAGGCTTTTTTGAGTTTGGGCAAGAACACAGGGGCCCCATGATCCCCTATTGCCCGGGGGCCCCATGAGTTGTCAGTCCACCCCTGAATCATACCCCATAGTGCTTTACAGACTCTTCTGATATGCCAAATTCTACCGTGCACAATAACTGCAGGTCAGGTTCCTGGTCCAGGGAAAATCCCAGCATGGTGACCCAGAAGGGTCCATGTGCTTAAGTGGGCTTACATGTTGCAGCGGTCCTTCCTCTGAAATCCCATGTGGAAGAGAAAGAGTTCTGAGCCTTTCTCTGCATTTATATGGCTTACAGCAGGGGGAAGGACTCTGAGGAGGTTCTGCCTCGAAACGCGTCAGCCATTTAAAGGCCTACAGTCCCCCAACAGCCACCATCTAGGGAGATTGGACCATGCTGTCTTTTTTGTGATTTGCCTTTGATTTTATTCTTTTGTGAGTATACTACTTTTTATTCAATAAATCTAATTTTTAGAAGATAATGCCCTAGGCCCGTGTGCCCTCTGTTTGTTTCTTTGCACACAGCTTCTTTGGATTTTCCTGGTCCGTTGAGGGCAGCAAAGCTTGCATTCCCAAAAAGTTCTCTATGTGGGGTAACTGGCAGTATGGAGCTCATCGTCCAGTGCAGGAGTTTCAGAATTCATTTGCTCATGCTTTTTTGACAGGACTCAGAAAGCCTGGGAAAGAATCTAGACACAGTTAACCCCTTCCCATCCTGGGCAGCCTGAACGATCTACATAACTGCCCAGTGCAATTAGCACAACAGCAGAAACACATACAATGACACCCCACCAGGGGTGGACTGACAGCTCATGGGGCCCCCGGGCAATAGGGGATCATGGGGCCCCTGTGTCCTTGCCCAAACTCAAAAAAGCCTATGAAAAAGGTACCAGGGGTATCTCAAGTGTCCGAGTTTCCAAATGGTCAGTCCGCCCCTGCACCCCACATGCATCTGCTTAGACCCAGGACTGAGGAATATTCGTGTACCTCCAAGTTTGCCAGCTTTAGGACGAATATTAATTCAGGCAAAGACAGCAACCAATCAAAAACATGATGGAAAAAGACAGCAGTTACACCAAGGATTGAACTCCTCCCACTCCGACACAAAGGGACGTGCTTATAAAAAAATCCTCATAGCAATTCACCCAATGCATATGCATGTACATATAGGGCAAAAATAAAACCTTCTGTGTGCGGCTCCCCCCCAGCTCTTCTAATACTTTACTGAGCGCCATCGCAATCCAGCGATGTGCATGAGAGCCTCAGCTCTCCGTGGACTCTCCCTCCTCATTGTCTGGGACAGCAGTGGAAGCCATTGGCTGTCAATCACAGACAGTGAGCCAATAAGGAGAGAGAGGGCTGGGCCAAGCCATGGCTCTATGCCTGAACGGACACGCAGAGCAGAGGCTCGGGAGTGAGCCTTTTTGGGTGCCCCCATAGCGATGTGTATGAGAGCCACAGCTCTCCGGGGACTCTCCCTCCTCATTGGCTAGGACAGCAGTGGGAGCCATTGGCTGTCAATCACAGACAGTGAGCCAATAAGAAGAGAGAGGGCTGGGCCGAGCCATGGCTCTATGCCTGAACGGACACGCAGAGCAGAGGCTTGGGAGTGAGCCTTTTTGGGTGCCCCCATAGCAAGCTGTTTGCTCTGGGGGCACAAGGCAGGAGGGAGGGGCTAGGAGAGCTGACATGTTTGTTATTAAAAAAAAAATGAATACAAAAATTTCCTTTAAGATCACTTTGATTTTAGAATGGAAAATGCCACATTTGGTCTCTAGGTGGCAATAAGTACAACAGGGGTTTCCTAGGATACTTAACACCATCTAGTGGCCAAATGGGGTATTTTCCATTTTAAATCACTGAAAAACAATCAACCAGCATAGGAAATAGTCTAATAACATTTATTTTTGCCCCATTTGCACGTTTATGCACTTTCACTTTTCATTTTATTTTTCTAAAATACACCCCTTAGTGTCCAAACATGTAAAAAAAACCAAAGCTACTCCAAGCCTGCATGTACACCTCTCATCCCCCCTGTACAGGTGACATTTTACAAAGGCCATTGTTTTTAGCTGCCAGCGTGAGCGTATTCCGCACAGCGCATTGCACATTTTACGAAATTATGATTTTACTTCACTTTATATGTTTTCTATTGAGTATTTGTGTGTTTATTACTTTTCAGTTAATTATTTTCTAGTCGTTTAATTAAAACAGTAGTTAACAGTCCATTTCCCCGTGCATCCGGGGAATAAATCACAGCAGCCATAAAACCGACTACGTGGTGGCAGGATGTGAAATTAATGACATATAAAAGGCTGTCAGTAAAATGATGCCCAGAACACGGCGACATTCATAAACGCATGAAATGATTTTATCTTCTGTTTTCCCGAGTTAAAGGGAGGTATGGTGCACTTTGTAGAGATTGGCCAATAAAGTTTTTTTCGTTGTGAAGAAAACGGTGTTATGGTAAATGAATGTTGTTGTGTTTACTCCTTATAAGAAAACCGGCAAATTTTTATTAAACCGCATATTCTTACCTGCTTCTGTGCAGTAGATACTGATATTATTCTAGTGCACTTGCTGATAGCTTTTGAGTGGTACACGCGTTATTAATATTAGAACACTAGTCAATTATTAATTATCATAATTAGTATAATACTACTACATTCATATTAGTCTCTTCACCAGATGTCCCACCGCAGTCACACTCTATTATTATTATACATTTATATAGCTCTGACATATACCGCAGCGCTGTACAGGGATCACTGAACTAGTAATAACAGTCTCTGCACCAGAAGAGCTTACACTCTAATGTCCCAGCACAGTCACACACTATTATCATTATACATTGATATAGCTCTGACATATACCGTAGTGCTGAACAGAGAACACTGAGCCAGTCACATCAGTCCCTGTACCAGAGGAGCTTACACTCTAATATCCCACCACAATCACACACTATTATTATACATTTATATAGCTCTGACATATACCGTAGTGCTGTGCAGAGAACACTGAGCCAATCACACCAGTCCCTGTACCAGAGGGGCTTACACTCTAATATCCCACCACAATCACACACTATTATGATACATTTATAGAGCTCTGACATATACCACAGTGTTGTACAGAGAACACTGAGCCAGTCACATCAGTCTCTGCACCAGAGGAGCTTACACTCTAATATCCCACCACAGTCACACACTATTATTACAGTGTATTATTATACATAATATAACATATTATAATGCTCCACCACCATCACACACTGTCAATATTCTTCAATCTCGATATAGCTCTGACATATACCACAGTGCTGTACAGGGAACACTGAACCAGTAATAACAGTCTCTGCACCAGAAGAGCTTACACTCTAATGTCCCACCTCAGTCACACACTATTATTATTATACATTGATATAGCTCTGACATATACCGCAGTGCTGTACAGAGAACACTGAGCCGGCCACATCAGTCTCTGTAACAGAGGAGCTTACACTCTAATGTCCCACCACAGTCACACACTATTATTAGTATCACTAGCATATGCGTGCCTTTACTTTTTTCTTTTATTTATTATAATGAGAGTTGACATTTTTCTATAATGATAACATAAATTGGCTATTTATAAGTATAGCTTTCTTCCATTTATTCATGATTCTGTAGCAAAGATTTAGAAGTATAATAATAATAAAAATAGTAAGAATTATTATTATACAGTATTTATATAGCGGCAAAGGGTATGCTCAGCACTGTACAGTAGCAAGGGGGACAGAACATGAGACAAGACAGTAACAATACACTACACGAGGGGTTCGAGGGCCCTGCTCTTTCGAGATTACAATCTAGGAGGGAGGGGCAGGTGATACAGGAGGAGATGGCTGTGGGGGAGGAGTGGAGGAGGTTGTTAGGTGAGGCCAGGTGTTAGGTGAGGTTGGGGTAGGCATCCCTGAAGAGGAGGGTTTTCAGGGTGCGCCTGAAGGTGAGGAGGGTGGCTGACAATCTGATGGATTGGGGTAGGGAGTTCCAGAGGATGGATGAAGTCCTAGAGAAGTCCTGCAATCGGGCGTGGGAGGAGGAGACCAGGGAGCTAGAGAGTAGGAGGTCCTGTGAGGAGCGGAGGGCACGGGTAGGGCAGTATTTGGGTATCAGGTCAGTTATGTAGTTTGGGGCGGCATTGTGAATGGCTTTGTAGGTCAGAGTTAGCAGTTTGAATTTGATGCGTTGGGCAATCGGGAGCCAGTGAAGGGATTGGCAGAGGGGGGAGGCAGATGTGGAGCGGTTGGTGAGGTGGATGAGTTTAGCCGCTGAGTTTAGGATCAAATAATTAATAATTAATGATTAATAATAATGATAATAACAATTACAATAAAAACAAAAAATAACAATAATAATAACAACAATGAATAATAATAACAACTACAACACCAAAAAACAAAAAATAACAATAATGAGAACAACAACGAATAATAATAATAATGACAACAACAACAAAAAACCCCCAACAACAACAGACGAGGATAAAATCTGTTATACAAACAAGCAATGCACAGTGGCCCGGCTGGCCGTTGCAGAGCAGAATATAATAAAATAATCTGTTCTCCATTTATTTTTCAGCGGGATTTGTAATATCGCTCCGTATAGTCTGACATTTTGAAATATTGGTATATATACTACTGCGGTGTTTGGTAATTAAATCAGGCGTCCAGCTGGGAAAAGGCATGCACTTTTATTGAGTAACTTGCAACAGCGATGTTCAATCCTCCCTGAAAATTTAGGTCATGCTTAGGGAGGGAGATTCTTCAGCTGGTGTGGAACTACAGATCCCAGCAAGTCCTTGGAGGGACCCCATTGCCCGGGTGTGTAGCCCACCAACACCTTTGTAGTTGAGTATACCTGACAACCCTCTTGGATGGTTGCTCCTGAGAGCTCTCTCTATGTAGTTTGTCTGCAGGTGATAATTTGGGGTTCAGCTCATCTCACTGTCAATTATCAATGTCTGTAATGAGGTGCACATGGGGGAACAATTCACTTCAAGTGAACCTCCCGGCTGATCAATGCCAGGGTATGAATGGATTGGGGTGGATTTTCCCATGTGATTGCTGCAGCACCCTAATATAAGGTGGTGAGGGTGCTCAGTAAATACATATTGGTGTGAATGCTGCCATGTCCTTATTATATATACACCCTAACTGAATGACATTTAATTTGCCCCGTGCTCAGGGGCGGACTGACAACTCATGGGGCCCCTGGGCAATAGGGGATCATGGGGCCCCTGTGTCCTTGCCCAAACTCAAAAAGGCCTATGAAAAAGGTACCAGGGGCATCTCATGGGGCCCCCTACTGACACTGGGCCCTCGGGCAGTGCCCGAGTTTCCAAATGGTCAGTCCACCCCTGCCCGTGCTCTTTTTAAAAGAAAAGAAAATCCTTTTTTTCACCTTTGATTTCATTGTTTGTTACATTTCAGTGCTGCTGATCTCCGGCAGGTTCTTTACAGCCTCTTCCAGTCTGCATGCAGTGCACCAACGGCATTTCTAAGGGCAGGTTTCCTAAAGGTGACAACAGTGGACCATGCCTGGGTAATGGGTGTTGGAACCGCCACTTGTATGCTCCATCAGAAGCCCATGTGATAGGGTGACAACCTAGAAGAACCTATCGGAGACAGGGACAGAGCGTTGCCACCCTATAACAGGAATTGTTTTTGTGGTGTGATCACTAGGGATGATTTTAATGAAAGTTGCATATCCAATAAATTTGGAAATTACTTTTAAAATTAAACGAACATGCTAAAGTCTATAATAGGTTTTAGTGATTGGTTATTCATCTCCTGTGAAAATTTGTGAGTGAAGTTAAAGCCCCCCCAAAAACGTTTTTCCATGCAGCGGGGCTGTGCCCGCTCTGCTTGTGTTACCCGCTTATTTTGTCAAAGGGCGACCAGAAAGCTTGTACTCACCTGCTCCTCAGTTCCAGCGGCAAACAGGACTCCCCCACAATCCAGCAGTGGACTGTTCCTGATGTCTTCATGTCCAGAGCAGGTCTATGAGCTTGATGATGTCAGGAACAGTCCACCTCACAAGACCACAGGGGGAGAAGGAGCTGCAGGAACCGGTTTTGTGTAGGGCTGATCGGATGATTAGGTAAGTATGTCTCCCTTCCCCAATCCTCGAGACTAAAACAGACAGTTAACTCTTGCAGTTTGTGCAAATCCCACTTCCTTAAACTGAACCTCTCCAAAACCGAGTTTCTGGTCTTCCCCCCAGCCCAGACACCACCCCCCACTGACTTCTCCGTCACACCCAACAACGCCACCATCAAACCCGCCCCGCAGGCCAGAGTACTTGGTGTCATTCTGGACTCCAACCTATCCTTCCAGCCCCAAATCCAATCTTTAACAAACTCGTGCAGACTCCACCTCCGCAACATCGCCAAAATCCGCACGTTCCTAACCCCAGAAACCACTAAACAGCTCATCCACTCCCTCATCATATCACGACTCGACTACTGCAACTCCCTCCTCACTGGCCTGCCTCGCCACAGGCTATCCCCGCTTCAGCCCATCCTGAATACGGCTGCCAGACTCATTCACCTTTCCAACCGCTCCATCTCCGCCACCCCCCTCTGCCAATCCCTCCACTGGCTTCCAATTGCGCAACGGATCAAATTCAAAATCCTAACACTGACGTACAAAGCTGCCCACCATACTGCCCCGAACTACATCACTGACCTAATATCCAAGTACCACCCAACACGCACACTCCGCTCCTCACAAGACCTCCTTCTCTCTAGTTCCCTGGTCTCCTCCTCCCATGCCCGCCTCCAGGACTTCTCCAGGGTGTCACCCATCCTCTGGAACTCCCTGCCCCAACCCATCAGATTATCACCTACTCTCCTCTCCTTTAGGCGCACCCTAAAAACCCATCTCTTCAGGGAAGCCTACCCCACCCCCTGCTAACTTGCCGACCTCCTCCACTCTTCCTACCACTCCATCCCCCACAGCTATCTCCTCCTGTACCACCATCCCCTCCCTCCTAGATTGTAAGCTGGAAAGAGCAGGGCCCTCGATCCCCTCATGTTTTGCATTGTATTGGTATTGTTCTGTCCATGTTCTGTCCCCCTTTGTAATGTACAGCGCTGAGCGAACTATTGGCGCTTTATAAATACTGTATAATAATAATAATAATTTGCCTGAAGTTGGGATTTAAAATAAAAATGATTAAAGTTTTGGGGTTCTACTTTCATACTTATCAACATTTCAGTCCCCAGGAAACAGTTAACCCCGTCCTGCCTGCCTGGTAACCAGCCGGACCTGCCCAGACCCTGTTCTCTTACTGGAGTGGCCCTCCCAAAACCCCACCTCTAATTATGCATGGACTGCCTATTCACTGCTTCCGATCCCCATAATGAATGCCTTATTGAGTTGTTGCCCATGTGCAAAAACGAATTGATGCTGTGATCCCCGGGCATCCCCTGGGTCACAGCATCATTAGAACTAAGGTCCAAGATGCAGGATTCTACCGGCAGACCAGGACAGTTGTCACCTATGCACTTGAAGGCCCCATTTACACTTGCTTCAAAATGTTTCATTGGGCAGGCTTTTTCAAAGCGTGCTAAATGCCAATCGATGCACCTGTCAGTAAATAAAATGATTAGTTTACAGTCCTGTTCACACTGTTGTGCTTACTTTGCTTTGCCTCAAAAATTATACCCCATGTCACTTTCTTGGTGCTTTAAAGAGTCTCCAAAGCCTCCATAGAAGCCTATCAAAATCCTTGCTAACAGTTAGCTTTGCTTTGTTTTGGTGGTATTGCAGGTATGAGATATCCCAGGATGCACTGGGGAACAAAAAACAAACTGGAAGGATGTCATCAGCAGTCACTTCTGGTTCATGTGTATACATTCTTGGAGCGTCTGATGGAGGAGTCGCAACTGGTATGCAGCGTGGAGCAGCAGGAAGGTAAGGGGGCAGACCAGAGCAGAACAAATAGCAGAAAGCACATGTAGTGCGCAATGTAGGAACACTAAAGCAGAAGGTGACTGGGCACCAAAGAGAGAGGAGTGAGCAGGGGAGGATCAGCAGAGCTGGGGGAGAAACTAGCAGATGTCACACATGGTGCACAGCATCAGAGGTGAGCGGGTACTGGACAGAGAAGAGTATCTGCAGAGCAGGTGGTTATTACTGAGTGGGGGATCAGTGGAGGTACTATTGAGTGGAGCATCAGTAGAGGTGAGGCTTTCTGTTGAACAAGGGTAATAATGAGCTGGGGATCTGCTGAGTAGGGGTAGTGATGAGCTGGGGATCTGCTAAGTGGGAGTACTAATAAGCTGGGGATCTGCTGAGCAGGAGTATTATGAGCTGGGAATCTGAGGAGCGGGGGTACTAATGAGCTAGGGATCTGAGGAGCGGGGGTACTAATGAGCTAGGGATCTGCTGAGCAGGGGTACTAATGAGCTGGGATTCTGAGGAGCGGGGGTACTAATGAGCTAGGGATCTGCTGAGCAGGGGTACTAATGAGCTGGGGATCTGTAAAGCAGGGGTACTAATGAACTAGGGACTTTTTACTCTGATACCCCTAACTAAAATCTAGTGGAACCAATTGCCTTCAGAAGTCACCTAATTAGTAAATAGAGTCCCCCTGTGTGTAAATTAAAATCAGTATAAATACTGTTGTTCTGTAAAGCCCTCAGAGGTTTGTTAGAGAACATTAGTGAACAAATAGCATCATGAAGGTCAAGAAACACACCAGACAGGTCAGGGATAAAGTTGTGGAGATGTTTAAAGCAGGTTAGGTTATAAAAAAATGTCCCAAGCTTTGAACATCTCATGGAGCACTGTTCAATCCATCATCCATAAATGTAAAACTACAAACCTACCAAGACATGGCCGTCCACCTAAACTGACAGGCTAGGCAAGGAGAGCATTCATTAGAGAAGCAGCCAAGAGGCCCATGGGAACTCTGGAGGAGCTGCAGAGATCCACAGCTCAGGTGGGAGGATCTGTCCACAGGACAACTATTAGTCGTGCACTCCACAAATCTGGCCTTTATGGAAGAGTGGCAAGAAGAAAGCCATTGTTGAAAGAAAGCCTTTAGAAGTCTTGTTTGCAGTTTGCGAGAAGCCATGTGGGGGACACAGCAAACATGTGGAAGAAGGGGCTCTGGTCAGATGAGACCAAAATGTAACTTCTTGGCCTAAAAGCAAAACGCTGTGTGTCGGAAAACCAACACTGCACATCACCCTGAACACACCATCCCCACTGTGAAACATGGTGGTGGCAGCATCATGTTGTGGGGATGCTTTTCTTCAGCAGGGACAGGGAAGCTGGTCAGAGTTGATTGGAAGGTGGATGGAGCCAAATACAGGGCAATCTTAGAAGAAAACCTGTTAGAGTCTGCAAAAGACTTGAGACCGGGGTGGAGGCTCCCCTTCCAGCAGGACAATGACCCGAAACATCCAGCCAGAGCTACAATGGAATGGTTTAGATCAAAGCATATTCATGTGTTAGAATGGCCCCGTCACAGTCCAGACCTAAATCCAATTGAGAGTCTGTAGCAAGACTTGAAAATTGCTGTTCACAGACGCTCTCCATCCAATCTGACAGAGCTGAGCGATTCTGCGAAGAAGAATGGGCAGAAATGTCCCTCTCTAGATGTGGAAAGCTGGGAGAGACTTGCAGCTGGAACTGCAGCCAAAGGGGGTCCTACAAAGTATTGACTTATGATACAAATGCCGCCACACTTTTCACAGATTTATTTGTAAACAATTTTGAAAACCATTTATCATTTTCCTTCAAATTTACCATTATGTGCCACTTTGTGTTGGTCTATCACAACAAATCCCGATAAAATACATTTACGTTTTTGGATGTAACATGACAACATTTGAAAATTTTCAAGGGGTATGAATACTTTTTCAAGGCACTGTACATACATGTAAAATTCAATATTTGCTTGGAAACAAAGTTTTGTTCTCGCTGCTCCCCATAGACGCCTCCATTGGCTTCTCTTTTAATAATATTAAGAGAAGAACCCTTTTTTGTGTTGATCGAGTAAAATAAGATGTAACTTCTCGATGTAGAGATAGTAATGGGATTTACTAATATTGACTAACCCTCCCTCATGTATCTGGCCCCTCGAGATCCGCCGCAGACAGCGCTCCATGCCAAATAAAACTGATTCTTGTTATCGCAGTATACGGCTCTGAAGTTACTGCCATCCCTGCTCCTGCAGCATCTGAAATCAATCGATGTGCCAGCGGCCCCCACCGCCCCCGGGGCCCCCGGAGCTGGATTGCGTTACGCTCAGGCCCGACGACTTGCATTCCCACCCAACATTCAGCAGATTCTCCTTTCTGGCGATGTTGTCACATTAAAAATCAAAGCATTTCTTGGCCTCGGAGAGCATTCATGTTCTGAGGTGGATTTAGCACTTTCTTCTCGTGTTCCCAATGAGAGATGACAATATAACGAAACTGTAGCCTCTCCATTTCAGCCACAGCTCCCGCGCTCCTCTTGGCTCAGGTCCTGCGCATGACAGAGCATGTCAGGCCGACTTCTTGGCTAATGTTGGGTGGAGTGAGGTGTTTGAAGATGTAGCGGCTCAAGAGGAGTCTTAGCAGGATATTTCACGAATATTCCTGAAAATGTTTAAACCCTTCTGAGCCAATAACATTTCCTGTTCAATGTCATCGCTCTGAGAGGTGCAGGCCTGACGTATTGGCCTACCTAATGGTGTCATGGTGTCCAGAGGCAGACTGACCATTTGGAAACTGCCTGAGGGCCCAGGGTCAGTAGGAGGCCCCATGAGATGCCCCTGGTACCTTTTTCATAGGCTTTTTTGAGTTTGGGCAAGGACACAGGGGCCCCATGATCCCCTATTGCCCGGGGGCCCCATGAGTTGTCAGTCCGCCCCTGATGGTGTCCTAACATGTTCCCATGGGACACTGGTGAAAATGTTCCTCTTGGAACTTCAGGATGAGCTACGAAATTAGAGATTTCGACTTTGCTGAAATGTCATGAGTTTTGCCATGTGGTTCTTCCTAGGCAGAAAAAAGTTCTACCTTTAAAAAACCCGCCCATGTTGCGTTGAGTTGCAAGTCTTGTGACACCCATAAGTGGTCCCTAACAACCAATCAATAAATGGTGTGCCAAGGTAAATCGACCTCAATGAAAAAAGTAGGATAAAAAAGTGAGCGCTCTCACAAAAGCAGCTATAGCACTAAAAGGTAACCAAATGAAACCTCAGTCATGAGAATAAATAAAAGTGCAGCGCTAAAAAATGTATAAAAATATTGTCCGTATAAATGAATATATATGGAGATAATAATCATGAATCAATAATCATAAATCAATAGACCAAAGGTGACAATCTGTGCATATATAGTGCCAACTGCGGCGATACTTCAGTGCTTAGTGCTTTGAAACAGTGGGGTAAGAATACGCACTCACCAGATGCGTAATGGAAATACGCATTAAATCAATCACCAGAGGTCCCCTTTAAGGAAGTGGATTAAGCCAGGCCAAGGATTATCCTCCCTCTGGGTGGTGTGTGGTACGTCAGGTACTTCTGGGTAGTAAGGGAGTAAGGTCCCCTTAAAGCAGTGGTTCTCAACCTTCCTAATGCCGTGACCCTTTAATGCAGTTCCTCATGTTGTGGTGACTCCCAACCATAAAATTATTTACCCAGTAATTGTAATTCATGAGTGTCGTTTTACCTCCAATACTGCTGCTTTCAACACAGTAGCTGCTTTTAACAGAGTACTCTTTGCACGTCGGAAATATGTGTTTTCTGATGGTCTTAGGGGACCCCTATGAAAGGGTTGTTCGACCCCCAAAGGGTTCGCGACCCACAGGTTGAGAACCACTTCCTTAAAGGGATGGATGGGTGTAGCAGCCTGTGTGACAGGAACTCCCTCCTCTGGATACTGTAGTGGATCAGGTTCTGGGGTGTGCTCGTCCATAAGCAAGATGGCCACCGGCCCTTCACGAGGCTCCGGCGGCATGACGTCACGGCGTATTGGCTCCTCCTCGACCTCAATGAAACATGGGAATATTAGTGGCTTAGGCCTACCAGAGATTCAAATTGATGTAAAACCTAAACTTTTTTTTGTTTTTAATGGAAACAACATCTATACATGTTACTGGGACGTTTAAAGGAACTTTGTGAATAAAGGTGGTAACGTAGAGAATGGTGCAAAAGTTTTAGGAAGGTTTGAAGAAATGTTTCAAGCTAAGAAGGCGTTAAAAAAAATATATATTTTAATGATTTATTTTTATCAGTTTACAAAATGCAAAGTGAGAGAACAGAAGAAAAATCCAAATACAATCAATATTTGGTGTGACTACCCTTTGGCTTCAAACCAGCATCGATTCTTACACCTGCACGCTTTGTACACTTGCCAAACGTCAGGGATTTTGTAGAATCAGAGTCAGGGGTGTATTTAGGTTTTGAGCTGCCCTAGGCAACACAAAAATCGTCTGCCCCCACGGACACCGACCGACACCCTCCATTTCCCCTCCCGGGGAGAGAGCCTGACATTGACCAACAACACCCCAACCTCCTACCCAGAGAGCCTTCCAATACCCCCTTCCCTGGTGATAGAGAAAAGACACTCATCTTCACAGCCACGGACACCCCCAGGAATGAGAGTCAGGCTCTGCATACACCATCAAGCAGCCTGCAGCCTCTCTCGGTTCCCACCTGATTCCCATGGCGTGCATTTCCCTTCTTTCATCCCTTCTTCTGGGGGGAGGTTCTGCCCCATTGAAAAACGCCGCCCTAGGCAAATGCTTTGTTTGCCCTGTGGTAAATACACCTCTGGTCAGGTGTATGATAAGCCAATTATTCCAAGCAGGTGCTAATGATCATCAATGTCATATGCAGGTTGAAACACAGTCATTAGCTGAAACAGAAACAGCTGTGTAGGAGTCTTAAAACTGGGTGAGGAACAGCCAAACTCTGCTACTAAGGTGAGGTTGTGGAAGACAGTTTCATGTCACAGGTCATACACCATGGAAAGACTGAGCACAGCAACAAGACCCAAGGTAGTTATACTGCATCAGCAAGTCGCCCAGACAAAGATTTCAAAGCAGACTGGGGTTTCAAGATGTGCTGGTCAAGCTCTTTTGGAGAAGCACAAAGAAACAGGCAATGCTGTGGACTGTAGATGTAGTGGTCGGCCAAGGAAACTTAATGCAGCAGATGAAAGACACATCATGATTACATGCCTTCAACATAGGAAGATATCCAGCAGTGCCATCAGCACAGAACTGACAGAAACCAGTGTCTATCAGGATTATGTGAATTCCTGATATCCCTTAGATGCCTGGAGAAGCACTTTTGAGTCCAACTAGTGGCACTAATAGCAACCTGTCAGGGACTGCGGGTCTCGCAGCGGCGCACAGGTCTGCACATACACACAGATTGCCTAGGTGCACTAATGTGCAGGCACTAGGACCTGGGCGTCGGCAATTGCACCAATGACTGTGCAGGGTGGGCTATTTAAACTGGCCAGACGGTGACTAGGTTGCCGCAAGGTCTAGTTCCTGTACCCGTGTTCTGAAGTGTGTTCCTGTTGCCGATCCTGCTTGTCCTGATTTGTGTTGACCTTCTCCTGCTCTGACCCCCGGCTCGTCCCTGACTACTCTCCTGCCTGTTGTATATTACTATTGGACCTCCCGTTACTGAACCTTGGCTCGTGACCCGGCTGCTCTCTGTCTACTGTTTGGTACCTACCTGCCTCCACCGTTACCGACCTGGCTAGTCTGACTACGCTCATTCCTGACTGTCTTCCATCCATCCCACTCGGGACCTGGACTTGTCAGCCTCTTCACAGCAGGCTCACCCTCCCGGAACGTACCCTCGGCGGGACCCTTCTACCACAGTTGGGTGCACTCAGGGGTCACGACCTGGTTTCAGTCTCGCACCAAGTCCATCCCCACCATCAGGGGCTCTGGTGAAAAGGCAGACTGGGACTTAGACTCCGCGTCCTGGGGAATCCCGTTCTGTGGATCACTAGAGATTCCGCCGGGCGGTGCCTGACACAACCCTTGTGACTATCCCCCCAGAGGTTACGAATTTGATGGGTTTCAGTGTGGGTCATGTGAAGGCATCAGTTCATACGTTTTCATTTACATAGCTAATGCTGTCTGTGGTCCTTGTATTATATAATATACCATATATACCCCTGAAGAAGCCAAGTGTTCGAAACGCGTTGGGTCACTCCTCATGAATTCAGCTACTTTAAAGCTAGAGAAATCTATAATCAATGTAACACGTGCAGAAAATAGCAATGTACTGTATTGTAAGCCTTTGGTCCAAGGACCATTAAATGGTGTTGGGCTAGCCATGATGTATGGTTTTATCATTATTGTTTAATAAAGAAACCTATGATTTTAGTAGCATATACTGTATACATTTATTCACAAAGTGCCTATAAAGGTCCCAGCTATATGTATGGATGTTAATATTTTTTGGAACGTGTGCACATTTTGGCATGTAGCAATCCTTTGATATACTATACAATTGGTTTTAAATGGAGTAGTTAAAACTTAAGACCCCAACCGTGGCTCACGCTCTATTATTCTTGAATCACTCTAGCCTGAGCATTTTATAATTTCCTTTTTCGCCCTTCTGCCCCAAGTTTGAGGGGGGGGGGGGGTAAACCTTAATGTGCCCCCTTCCTTCTTTTTCTTCCACTCCACCCCCCTTGTTTTCCCCTATTTTTGTTTCATGGTTGTTTCCTCTAAACTTGCCGACCCCTAGAGGGACCTGCCTTGGCTCTAAGCTTCAGTTACATGATTCCAAAGGCTATTGCTTCAGTTACATGATTCCAAATGTATGATTCCAAAGGCTATTGCTATGAGAAGCTGACGTTTGTCTGCTTTATATGTCTATATCTGTTTTAATGATTGTATACACCTGGTTCATTTGCCTTAGCCCCTGCATGGGCAAATCCTTTGTTATCTTTTTGAAAATTAATAAAAATAATTGAAGGAGATTTCCCTAGGATCCTTGTTCCAGAGTGAGGAAATCTCTCCTAAGTGAAGGCAGATCTCCCCCTTAGGAAGTTGTGATCAGAACAAATGTTACTGTTGGAAGATTTTCCCTCAGCTTCTTTTCTGGTGGCAATTCAAAATGTTGAATTTAATTTCTGTCTGTACCAGAGACAATGGTCATCAGGACCACAAAAATAGAGGGGGAATAAGACAGTAATGACAGCCTAGTGTCAACTGTCCATACTGCACGTAATCGCCTGCTCGTTCTTAAGATTGCAAGGCTTACACTTGGCTTACGCTTGACCTTACATCCGTATGTATTAGTACAATGTAGTATTCAGGGGTGGACTGACAACTCATGGGGCCCCCGGGCAATAGGGGATCATGGGGCCACTGTGTCCTTGCTCAAACTCAAAAAAGCCTATGAAAAAGGTACCTGGGGCATCTCATGGGGCCTCCTACTGACCCTGGGCCCTCGGGCAGTGCCTGAGTTTCCAAATGGCCAGTCCGTCCCTGGTAGTATTAGCCCCTGTCTTGGCCTTACCCTACACTAACCATTTTTCTGTGCCTTGTCCTTACCCTACCTTGATCATCTGTCCCTGCCTTGACCTTATCCTACATTGGTCACCTGTCCTGCCTTGGCTTTATCTCACACTGAACACCAATCTCTGCCTTGGCCTTACGCTATACTGTACACCTATCCGTTCTTTAGTTTTAGTCTACTTTGACCGCCTGCCCCTGCTTTGTCCTTTCTCTACTTCAACTACCCATACGTGCCATGTCCTGCATGTCCATCCATCTCTGCCATTCGTCTTTCCATACCTTAACCACCCATACCTGCCATGGCCCTTCCCTAGCCTGGCCACCCATTCCAGGCATGCCCATTCCCTACACTATCCACCAATTCCTGCCATGTTCTTCTCTACTCATCCCTGCCATGTCCCTACCTTGACTACCTATCCTTGCCATGACACTTCCCCACCTTGATAACCCATTCATACCATGGCCCTTCCCCACCTTGATCATCCATTTCTGCCATTACACTTTCCTACCATGAGCACTCATCCCTGCCATGCCCCTTACCTACTGTAACCACCCACCCTTGCCACAGCCCTTCCCTATTATGTTTACACGTCGCTGCTTTGGCTTTATGCTAAAATGACCACCTATCCCTGCCATGCCCCCACCTTGATCATCTGTCCTTGACATGTCCCTTCCCTACCCTGACCATCTGTTTCTGATGGGCACCTTCTCCTTGGAGGTTCTTGTACAGTATGCCTGGCAGTGAGTCCTGCACCATGGAGGCCCTAGAGAAAGAGTCGGTGCTGCTGGATCTGGAAGTGGAGGAGTCATTGGGGGTATCTCTCTTTACTGTTGGCTTTGATATCTTCATGAAACTTCTCCCTGGAATATACACAGAGAAGCATCTCTTCAGCCTGGGATAAGCCACATCTGGGGTCCATTTGTGTTTCATCCATTGCAGATCCTGTTCTTGAATCCCTCAATCTAAATCTTCTAACAAAAAGAAAATTCTGGAAATCCTTTCTCTGGAGGAAAGACAAAGCTAAGCATCTCTAAATTCGTATAGTGGCCCTTAATTTATAATCAGGAATGGCCTTACATAGCCACAGCTGAGTAAGTTAATGGTTTTCATTGAGCGTTCATCGCTTTGTAAGACATACACCCTGTACACTGAGCAGTCATCTCAAATTTGGAATCAAAAACAGATTGTAGGTTGGGGCAAGTGATAATGACGGGCTCTTAACCCCAGCATTCTTGTGGCCATCTGGTTACCGTCAGTCACACATCATTGAGCGCTTTACAATTGAATCATAAAATTGAGCGTGCCTTGTTGAGGCTTTTCAGCTTGTCCCAGATGCCAGGCCAAGATGGTGTGCTTAGCAGCAAAGGATTTTGGGAAGAGGGCATGTAAATTAACACCTAAGGCAGAGCCAGTCACAGAAAGAAGATCCTGAAGTCATGTTGAGTCCAGACGGTGATGAAGTGAAGTGTTTAGAGGTGAAAAGCTACATGAGAATATTACATGAGCATGAGGGACTCCGCTGAGCAACTTCAAAGCTGAACAGAAACCAGAGAACAGAAAATAAAGATTGGCCAGGAGAGGAATCCAATGAGAGCAGGAGGACACAAATATCACAGCTAGGTTACTTATGTCAGTGTTCTTAATCCATCAGACCAAGCATGATGTATATGGGATACCTAGTGATTAGGATTCCAGTCTTACCAAGACACCATCTGCATGGAGTTTGTCAATTCCTTCATTTTCTTCTTTCACAATCTAAACACATGGAGAGTTAACTTGCGTCCTAACAAATTATCACTAAAGTATGTAAAGTGTGATGTTCTTTGGTGGAGAGACTGATGTGACTGGCTCTCTGTTCTCTGTACAGCACTGTGGAATATGTCAGAGCTATATTAAAATATATTAATAACAGTCTTTGGTTGACCACCTTACCTACCCTGCTCAAAACAGGTGAGTCTCTAGCCAACATCCCACCCAACAAACAACTGGTTTCTTCCTTGATGGCACCTGGGTTGCTAGAACAAACAACTGGTTCCTTCCTCATGGCCATTTTAGTTGCTGAAACACACAACTGGTTCCTTCCTCATGGCCACCTGGATTGCTAGAACAAACAATCAGTTCCTTCCTCATGGCCACTGGGGTTACTGGAACAAACAACTGGTTCCTTCCCTGTGGCTACCTGGGTTTCTAGAACAAACAACTGGTTGCTTCTTCATGGATACCTGGGTTGCTGAAACAAAACAACTGTTTTTTCCCCATGGCCACTTGGGTTGCTGGAACACACAACTGGCTGCTTCCTCATGGGCACCTGGGTTGGTAGAACAAACAACTGGTTCCTTCCCTGTGGCTACCTGGGTTTCTAGAACAAACAACTGGTTCATTCTTCATGGATACTTGGGTTGCTGAAACAAAACAACTGGTTTCTTCCCCATGGCCACTTGGGTTGCTGGAACACACAACTGGGTGCTTCCTCATGGGCACCTGGGTTTCTAGAATAAACAACTGGTTCCTTCCTCATGGCCACTAGGGCTGCTGGGACACACACAAAAAAGGGTGGAGAAACCCCAAAATGGGTGGGAACACCTAAAATTCCTAGTGGGCAGGTTGAGTGATGCAAACTATTTTGTGGAGTTCTTCCAAGAGAAAGATGACACCAACAGATAATTCTATCCTTCACAGTCCACAAAAAGAGAAATCACATTTTTTTTTTTGTATAGAGTGGTCTTTTAAATAACACAATGTGGACAATGTAGTTTTTCCAAATGATCCTCCCTCCACACTGGCTAATTGAAAAAGATGTTTTTAAAAAGTGTCTCGCTCCAGTCCATCCTCAGCCTCCTTTCTCTCTTACGTGAGGATAACTTGTCCTTGCTCCTTCATTCTTCTGGGATATCCCCCTCACTGATGTAGCACCCTCCTAGTATAGTGAAGGTTGATAGGTAAATTTAGCTAGCTCTTCTGTAATCAGTGTAGCAGGGGTTGATTATTCGGGGCTGCTCAGTGCCTCACAGGCTGCTGCTCTGATTACTTCCCCCTGTATTCTAGAGGATTCTAGAATTATAGTTGGATGAAGAACACCTTGGGCAATCTGAATACGTTTTCCGTTCAATCCTTGAGGAGGCTTGCCCAGTAGGTGGTTGGAGAGCCCATAATTAGCTGGGGGCCTAAGGCAGCAAAAGCAGAGTTCCTGTGCCCAGTCCTGCTGGAGGAGACCCCTGTGCTGGGGCTCTGCCCCTAGGGCAGGAATACTAGAAAGAGTCATTAGAAAGACACCGAGATCCCAGCTAAAGCTTTAGCTAGGGGGCCTATTCGAAAGCTTAAGTTCTGAATTCAAGTTGGGTCATGAGAAACTTAACGGAAGGCAAGGAGGACGTTGGTGGGAAAAATATCAGCTGTATTATGGTGGTCTACATCAGGGGTGTATTTACCACAAGGCAAACAAGACAATTGCCTAGGGTGGCATTTTTCAGGAGGGCAGCACAGCTCCCCGGAAGAAGGGACAGAGGAAGGGACACACATGGCATGGGGACCAGGTGGGATCTGAAAGAGGCTGCGAGCTGCTTGACGGTGTATTCAGAGCCTGACTCTCATTCCAGGGATGTCTGGAGCTGTGAAGGTGAGTGTCTCTCTCTCGCTTGGGGGGAGGGGTGTGGCCAGTGTATAGAGGGTGGTGGTAGTGAAGGCTTTCTCGGGTGGGTTGTCAGGCTTTCTCCGTGGGAAGGGGGGGTGGCCTAGGGCAGCACAAAACCTAAATATACCACTGGTCTACATCTCCCTCACTGAGAAGAGCCTGGTGGCTATCGGAAGGAGGCAACCAATGATCATGTGTTATGTGAGTAACCAACCCCAGTGCTAGAAAGTCAGTGATTTTGTGTAGCTTTTGGTCTCTGGGAGGAATCATAGTCACCATCATCATAGAGATCCTGTGGGACATTCTTTTTGGTGCAATTCAAAAAGATAGCAAAGGAGTCCCTAATTTGTCCAGTTTTGCAGTTTATTGGGGTATCTCATGCCCAGGGGTGGACTGACAACTCATGAGGCCCCCGGGCAATAGGGGATCATGGGGCCCCTGTGTCCTTGCCCAATCTCAAAAAAGCCTATGAAAAAGGTACCAGGGGCATCTCATGGGGCCCCCTACTGACTCCGGGCCCTCGGGCAGTGCCCGAGTTTCCAAATGGTCAGTCTGCCCCTGCACATGCCCTTCCCATACCGAATCCATGTTCTACGTTCCAATAAAACTTAAAAAGACACCCCTAGACTGTTCCTTTGAGCCAGTGGAGGAGTGAAGAAAATGCTGTGTGCCTGGTTGTGAGTGATCTAACTGGGGGAATAGTACTAAGTTAATCAGTGGCAATTTAAGGGGCGCACTACTTATCTCAGGAGGCTGTGGGAGCAGGGACACACAGTGGCCAGAGGGCAGACCTGGCAGCTCATAATCAAGGCACCAGCACCAGCTACAAGGACCCAGGAGACACATCTGGCTCCTGATGACCTAGGAAGAAAAGATGGTGGCACTGGACTCATGTAGCAGCAAAGCGGCAGATTCTTGAAGATAACCCACTCTGTAAAGTGTAAAACTGGTGTTAGACTGATATTCTCCCTCTCTATTTATCCTGGAGAACTCCAACAGAGAGTGATGGGGTAATCCAAAATCTAATGGTTGTCACAGGAAGAAGAATAAAGCAGGAATCTTGCAATAGGGACACCTGTTTCAATGCCAACAGCTGAGGCCTAGTTTATGCTGGCGGTAGAGGAGTAGTAAAAACAGGAGATTGCAACAAAAAGTTAAAGGTGTTGGCCAGGGGCGGACTGACCAAGGGCCCGGGGTCAGTAGGGGGCCCCATGAGATGCACCTGGTACCTTTTTCATAGGCTTTTTTGAGTTTGGGCAAGGACACAGGGGCCCCATGATCCCCTATTGCCCGGGGGGCCCCATGAGTTGTCAGTCTGCCCCTGGTATTGGCGCTAGAGAGTGAAGAAGACTTTTGAGTCCAATTAATTGTGAGGGAATTGTCCATATATTACAATATACTCAGCAACATCATGAGGCAGCACCCTAAGAGTTAAGCTGGACTCTGTTATGGAAGGTCTGACGAAGAAGCAGTTGCTTTGAAATGCGTTACCGCCCCCTCCTTGTGGCATTACGCTTACGTGGTGACGTCACATCCACCCGACAGCCATCTGCGTTCCAGCCTGGTTCTCTACATAGCCACATCCACGGGACGCTGGTCGAGACATGATGTGAATCAGGAGACCTGGCTTCCTTCACAGCCTTGTCCCCCAGATGTCCATCCATCCTCCCCTTCTGCCTGCGGGATTCCACCAGGACGACGTCCACTCTTGAGACACTCGCCTTTGACCCTCTTTCATCTAGTGAGTTACCCAATCTTTTGTGCTGTTAAATATCTGTTAAATCATGCACTTAGTCTGGCGCCCCTCTCTTCTTTTTTCTTCCAAAACAGGAGATTGAACTGTGTTTTTATCACCCCTGACCTCCCACATTCTAATTTACAAAGTCTGTCAAACTCATCCATAGAAGTAAATGGGACTGCAGTTCATGTTATGCCCCATTTTCATGTATCCATGTTGTATTGAACTGTATTAGGTCATTATTGTTTTGTAGTATGCTGACATCTAGTGGTCAGTTTGAGCCACTACAACTTGTTTAATAAAGGTTTGGTATCCTCCTCCTTCTTCCCTTCCAGTTTAGGGTCCGTTAGTTCAATCCTAGCAAGACCCTACCCATCTCTTACATGTTTCTTTAGTCAATGTTAGTTATTAACAGAGATGGGCCTTGGGAAAAACATCCTCTGTACTTCAGTTAGCTGAAGTAAGATTGCACTGGATACAACCTCTGTGTCTTACTGAAGAGTGAAGCTGCCTGTGGATAGTGCTAAGTCAGCAGGTAACTATACTGTCCAGACAGCTATGTCAATGCATAAAGCAGCATTTGAAAAAGAACATGAGTGTGAAACAAGGTGGATGGCTAGTTTAATATACAGGTCCCATTGAATTAAATAGAAATAAAAAAAAAAACAGGACTGAAAAACAGGCATGCAAGAGGCACCTCTTGAGGAACTTTAAACCACCTGACAACTGTGGTCTGAAAAGTGATTCTCTGTGGTACAGGACAGTAAAGTCTGCCGCCCTTGTGAGAGAGGCCTAAGAGGGGATTTCTCATTTCTTGTTATGACGAAAAACAGGAAATGAAGGAAAAATCTCCCCAATGGGACACAGGGAGCAAACCAAACAAATAATCAACCCACCCAATACTAAAATAATAAACATTTTATTATCAATAAAACGTTTTAACTAAATTATAAAACATTAAAAATAATACAGTAAAATAGCATAATAATAAAAATAATAAAATAAAACAAAACAAAAATATAATAAATAAAAATAAAAGTTTTAAATAAGTAAATAATAAAAAAACACAATAAATAAAAATAATATAATAAATACAATGTATATAAACATAATAATAAATACAATAAAATTCCAATAAAAATAAAATAAATATAAAAATAAAAGTTTCGGCTTTAGCTATACAAAACTATGAAAAACCTAAAGACGATCCTGAAAATTTCTGGCTGACTTGCATGATGCTTTGTTTTTATTACATTTTATTGTATATTTAGTTCTCCCCTCCGGCCTGGAATGGATTATGCTGAGTCAGCGCCCTGGCAGCGTGTCATTCCGCGCACAATCCGTGTGTAAACACAAGGCGCCGCTCGCGGCTTCCACTTACAGCAAAGTGACTTTTTTAGCAACATGGAAAATGAATGTGGAAGTTACAGAGTAAACAGAGAGATGGAGCACATGTGGCAGTGATTGGAAATTGGGAAAGTCGAGATCTTCCTGTTCCCTTTAATTAGAGTCTCCGCATTTTATCCGGCTGGAAGATCTGACAGTTTTGGTTCTTGCTTTCTGTGAAGCGACCACGGCGGCCTGTTGTGTTTGTACTGGAGGCTGGACATATTATTCCAGGACAGAGTCACATCATTTAAAAAAGGTCCTGCGAGGGGCCAATGTTTGTGCTGGAAGATCATATAGAGAATTCCTGGATTTCAGAGTTCCCAGGGTACAGCGGGGGGCTGAAAGGAGACCTGTCACAGCATCCAAGAACATCCTACTGGATGCAGAATGCATTATGCACAGGAACCGTGAACTTCCAGCGGGAAAACATTATGAGTCAGGATTTGTAATATATACTTGAAAGTAACTTTTTATGTAACTTTTTCGCTTGGCTGTGATTGCTGTTCCATATTTTTATTTTATGCTACATACAGAGGTGTAGATTCCCCATCTAGTGGCTGTCTGCACAGCAGGCACCGATTCAACAAATCTGCTGAACAATTGCTTAGATCAGCCTTCCTCAACCTTTTTTTACACCGAGGGACCCTTGAAATAACTTTCAGGTCTTAAGGAACCCCTGCTAGTTATTACTACTGTATATCTACAGCTCATGGAACATTAGCAGGATCAGTAAGCTGGGATATAAGAATAAACAAAGAAATAAGAATTGAGGTGTATTTGATGTACAGTAGAACACCCAAGGCTGAAGAAATGAAGACAATGAAGTTTTGGTGTTCCATCACATGTTCAATAGACAGTAACCCCCTTACACTGGTGTTCCGAGGAGTGGTGCCTGATTATATTGGTGGTCAGGGGGAAAAAAACAAAAAACCCCTCCTTATATTTGCTGTCATTGGGAGAAGGACTCCCCGTACACTGGTGGTCAACAAGAAGGATTCCCCTTATGTTGGTGATCAGTGGGAAGAATTCTCCTTACATTGGTGGACAGTAGGAAGAATGCCCCCTAGATTTGTCACCAGTGGGAAGAATGCCCCTTAAATTGGTAGCAAGTGGGAAGAATGTTCCTTATATTGGTGATCCGTGGGAAGAACGTTCCTTACATTGGTTGCCAGTGGGAAGAATGCTCCTTACATTGGTGAACAGTGGGAAAAATGTTCCATATGTTAGGGGGTTAGTGGGAAGAAGGCTCCTGAAACTGGTGGTCATTGGAAGAATGTTCCTTATATTGGTGGTCAAAAGAAAGAATGCTTCTTATATTGGCGGTTAATGGAAAAATGTTCCTTACATTTGTGATCAAAGGGAAGAATGTTCCTTACATTGGTGATCAGTGGGAAGAATGCTCCTTACATTGGTGATCAGTGGGAAGAATGCTCCTTTTATTGGTGGCCAGTGGGAAGAATGTTCCTTACATTGGTGATCAGTGGGAAGAATGTTCCTTACATTGGTGATCAGTGGGAAGAATGTTCCTTACATTGGTGACCAGTGGGAAGAATGTTCCTTACATTGGTGATCAGTGGGAAGAATGTTCCTTACATTGGTGGTCAGTGGGAAGAATGTTCCTTACATTGGTGGCCAGTAGGAAGAATGTTCCTTACATTGGTGGCCAGTGGAAAGAATGTTCCTTACATTGGTGGTCAGTGAGAAGAATGCCCCTTACATTGGTGATCGGTGGGAAGAACGTTCCTTACATTGGTGGCCAGTGGGAAGAATGTTCCTTACATTGGTTGCCAGTGGGAAGAATGTTCCTTACATTGGTTGCCAGTGGGAAGAATGCTCCTTACATTGGTGGCCAGTGGGAAGAATGCTCCTTACATTGGTGAATACTGGGAAAAATGTTCCATATGTTAGGGGGTTAGTGGGAAGAAGGCTCCTGAAACTGGTGGTCATTGGAAGAATGTTCCTTATATTGGTGGTCAAAAGAAAGAATGCTTCTTATATTGGCGGTTAATGGAAAAATGTTCCTTACATTTGTGATCAAAGGGAAGAATGTTCCTTACATTGGTTATCAGTGGGAAGAATGCTCCTTTTATTGGTGGCCAGTGGGAAGAATGTTCCTTACATTGGTGACCAGTGGGAAGAATGTTCCTTACATTGGTGATCAGTGGGAAGAATGTTCCTTACATTGGTGGCCAGTGGGAAGAATGTTCCTTACATTGGTGGCCAGTGGGAAGAATGTTCCTTACATTGGTGGCCAGTGGGAAGAATGTTCCTTACATTGGTGGTCAGTGGGAAGAATGTTCCTTACATTGGTGGTCAGTGGGAAGAATGTTCCTTACATTGGTGGCCAGTGGGAAGAATGTTCCTTACATTGGTGGCCAGTGGAAAGAATGTTCCTTACATTGGTGGTCAGTGAGAAGAATGCCCCTTACATTGGTGATCGGTGGGAAGAATGTCCCTTACATTGGGGTCGGAGGGAAGAATGTTCCTTACATTGGTGATCAGTGGGAAGAATGTCCCTTACATTGGGGTCGGAGGGAAGAATGTTCCTTACATTGGTGATCAATGAGAAGAATGTCCCTTACATTAGTGGCCAGTGAGAAGAATGCTCCTTACATTGGTGATCAGTGGGAAGAATGCTCCTTACATTGGTGATCAGTGGGAAGAATGCTCCTTATATTGGTGGTCAGTGGGAAGCATGTACCCTGAGTAGAGCATATACTGACTCATAGTCAAGAAAGCATCATATTACTATATCTGGGACAGTTTCCTCGTGGCTTGCTGATGCATAATAACATAGGGGCTGCTGGTTGAGACCGAATTGCTCATACCGGGACCCAAGTATCTGACACATCCTGAAGGTGCAGATACTGAAGATTTGTCCTCCAACTCCTAAATCAGAGCTCCAGTTAAAATGTAAAAAATAAATAACAGCTACAAAAACTGTAGTTGCTGACTTTTTTAAAAACAGCCTCTCACTTGTCCCTCGATCCAGTGGTGTCCTCACTGCAGCCGGTTTCACTGGCCGCCCTCTGTCCCCGGTGTGGCATCTTAAGTGTAGGCACTGAGCTGTGACAGCTTGGATGCCCAATGCGCATGTGTGAGTAGCACTGTTCCTTGTGAATGGTCCCGTAGTCTTCTGGGACCTGTCATGTGTTGCTGAAGACTACAGGGAGAAAAAGGGGAGGACAATTTTTGATTGCCTAGGCAATCACAGTGGAATTGGGAGCAGGTACCTGTCAAAACCCCACTCCCCAAAGGTGCCAATCCTAAATGGGGAGCGGGGGATGATGCCTTAAAGGGAAAATTGGAAGAGATGGAATATGATACAAAGAAGAATTCTGATAGGAGAAAGCAGAGTGACCGGTAGATAAGCTCACCACTGTTCAGCTTCTCCTCCTCCTGTCCAATCACAGCCTGGGGTGTGTCCAGGACAGCTTGGGGGTGGCCACCAGACTGAGGACATCTATTGTCAGAAAAAGAGTACTGCAGGGGAAATCAATAAAATCGAGCTGAGTATTGCAGCATAGCTGGTTTTGGTGCTTTATCTTTTCTTTGTAGGTTGTTCATTTTTGTATGTTACTTTTGACTGGAGTTCTGCTTAAGAACCCATTCACACTTCTGCGACTCATCATGCGACTTTGTGGTCCAAAGTTGCATGACTAGTCCAGGGGCAGACTGACAACTCATGGGGCCCTCGGGCAATAGGGGATCAAGAGGCTCCTGTGTCCTTGCCCAAACTCAAAAAAGCCTATGAAAAAGGTACCAGGGGCATCTCATGGGGCCCCCTACTGACCCCGGGCCCTCGGGCACTGCCCGAGTTTCCAAATGGTCAGTCCGCCCCTGGACTAGTCACCCCCCCATGTTTCCCAATGGGTACCATTCATATCTGTGCGACTTTAAAGAAGTTCATGCACTACCAAGGGCAGACTGACAACTCATGGGGCCCCCAGGCAATAGGGGATTATGGGGCCCCTGTGTCCTTGCCCAAATTCAAACCACACCCAAAAAAGCCTATGAAAGGTACCAGGGGCATCTCATGGGGCCCCCTACTGACCATGAACCCTTGAGCAGTGTCCGAATGCTCGAATGGTCAGTCCGCTCAAACCACACCCAAAAAAGCCTATGAAAGGTACCAGGGGCATCTCATGGGGCCCCCTACTGACCCCGGGCCCTCAGGCAATGCCCGAGTGCTCGAATGGTCAGTCCGCCCCTGTGCACTACTTTGGTACGACTTTCATGCAACTTGAGTGCCATAGACTGCAATGAAAACCCTCAAAAGTCGTATGAACGTTGCACCTGAATGTTGATAATGGAAAACTGTTGCATATACATTAATGAAGCCCAAAGTCGTATCCAAGTCAAAAATCGGAGGGAGAGAAACGGGAAAAGGGTTGCAAATGGACTTTAAAGGCACAGAAATTCCAAACACATATTAGTAAAATCATTTGTACTTTATTATGTCAATAAGTCATGAAAAAACATCTTGCTGTTTAAAAGATCATAGTTACACTATCCCCGCAGACCACGTCCCACAGCCCACCATGTACAAGGAACACATTAATGATTAAGGATGTAAAGACCACCAAATGGATCCTATAAAGGGGGGGGTTGAGAGACATTAAGTCGCAGGGAAATGGCCCAACATGTTTCGCCACAATGATCGCTTCTTCAGGGGCTTAGTAGTCAAATCTAAAAGAAATATACATAAATTAGATATATCAAATGACAACATGTGAATACAAGAATATATCAATATGCAGCATGCAGCAACAACATACTCCATGTACTGGGAGTAGGCCTCCTCTGTATTTCCACAAGGCACGGGGCCGATCAAAGGCCAGATATGGGGGCGCACAAATATTGGCTGTCAGTCCAAAACCTCAATGGTCTAAAATCCACCAGTAGAAGAAAGAGAGACACAAATAGTATATACAGTACTAGGATTCAACCCAAAGGAATCACAATAGCACATGTCTGTAGATATGAGAAAACTGTCTATTATCCTAATTATATTCAGTTTTCTCATATCTATAGACAGTTGTATCCAGGTTGCACCCAGGGGCGGACTGACCATTTGGAAACACGGGCACTGCCCGAGGGCCCGGGGTCAGTAGGGGGCCCCATGAGATGCCCCTGGTACCTTTTTCATAGGCTTTTTTGAGTTTGGGCAAAGACACAGGGGCCCCATGATCCCCTATTGCTCGGGGGCCCCATGAGTTGTCAGTCCGCCCCTGGTTGCACCCATCCAAAGTTGCATCAAAGTTGCTCTCCAAAGTCGTGCAACTTTGGAGTCGTACAAGTGTGAACAGAGCCTTAAGCATCTTATTTTGAAGGCTGGCCATACATTATACAATTTTCTTCAGAAATTTGCTTTAGATTTCCCAAAAACCATATAATATGAGGTCCAACCTAAACAACGCTTTCAATTGTATCCAATTAGGCAGGCCCTTGCACTACATGGTTGAAGGTAAATCTAAAGGAAATTGGACAGAAAACTGTAGAGTGTGTGGCCAGCCGAACAGTCACTTTTATTCCCCCCCACTTCCTTCCCCCAGACAAAGTGAATGTAAATGAGGCACAGTTTATTCATCCAAGTTGAGGTGAATGGCGGCCTTTCCACCATCTCTCCACCGCGGAACAGAATCAAACAAATAACAGATTGGGCAAGACGCAAATATAATAAAACTGTGAATGTGACTCAATCCTGGATGGTGAGCCGAGATGAATCACAAAGGCTTGTCAAAAAAAAATGTATCAGCTGATAAATAAAGAGTTACATTGGAGGTAAAGAAATGCTTAGCGGGAACCGAGACACATCCATTATTACAGGAATAAATCACGCTTCAATATCAGTTTAAATTTTCATTTTCTCTTTTGAAGGATTATTGCCTATAAATCTGAAATTGTTAAATATTTAAAGCAAGTGATAGATTGTACATAAACTGCTGGAAATGATATCGGCTTCCTGTGCGTGCTTTTTTTTCTCTCCTGTTTTTACCACTTTTTATGAATATTCTCATGCAGTTCCATTTCTATCATTGTGCGTGATTGAGTATGACAACATATAAATGTAGATACAAATAAGAAGCTCATTAATCAATATCCAATTGCCCTTCAGAAGATTTACCCCCCCCCCCCCCCTTCATGACCAGGCCATTCTTTTGCCATACGGCGCTGCACTACTTTAACTGACAATTGCGCGGTTATGCCACACTGTACGCAAATTCAGTTTATATCACTTTTTTCACACAAATGGAACTTTCTTTTGGTGGTATTTGTTCATCACTGGGGTTTTTCTTTTTCTGCACTATAAATAAAAAAAGACTGAACAGTTAAAAAAAATATTTTTTTTTTTTTCCTATAAAACATCCAATAACAAAATATAAATAATAACATTTCTTCATACATTTTTGGACAAAATGTATTTTGCTACATGTCTTTGGTAAAAAACAAAGAATAAGTGGTTTGCATGAAAGTTAAAGCATCTAGAAATGGTGGTATATACAATTATTTATTTATTTATACTAGTAATGGCGGCGATCAGGACTACGATATTACTGTGGGAATTCTGACAATAGCTGATTCTGGGTGGGAACTGATTAACTGATACTGACATCCCCAGTGACACCAATCCAGTGATCAGTGCTAATAAAAAGCACTGACACTGTACTAATGGCACTAGGCAGGAAGGGGTTAACATCTGGGGTGATCAAAGGGTTAACTGTGTGCTAGGGACTGGTTAGTGTTTTACTAGGGGATGTGCTTTTGCAGAGAGGAAAAAAAACAGCACCTCCCCTCTGACAGGAGAGAGATCTCAGGGGGAGACAATTACAGCACGGGTAGGATGGCACAATGCAAAATTATGTATATAACTGTGATTTTGCACAGAGTAGCCGCCCTGTATCAATAAAAGTGCTATAGGGCAGCCGAGAAGTGGATATACATTAGAAAGACTGATCTGTGTGACATAAAACATTGCACAATGATATATTATTATTATTCGTTTGGACATATTCCGCAGTGCTGTACATAGAACACAGAGTCATTCACATCAGATTCTGTGCCAGAGGAGCTTACACTCTAATGTCCCCATCAAAGTCACACGATATTATTATACATTTATATAGCTCTGCCATATACAGTAGTGTTGTACAAAGAACACCGAGTCATTCGTATCAGTCTGTACCAGTTGAGCTTACACTCTAATTTCCCACCACAGTCACTTATTATTATTCCTTTATATAGCTCTGACATATACCACAGTGCTGTACAGAGAACATGTGACATCAGGCTCTGCACCAGAGGAGCTTACACTCTAATGTCCCACAACAATCACACACACACTGTTATTATCATTATACATTTATATAGCTTTGACATATACTGTAGCGCTGTACAGAGAACACTGAACCAGTCACATTGGTCTCTGCACCAGAAGAGCTTACACTCTATAACGTCCCCATCACAGTCACACTTTAATATTATTGCTATATTTATATAGCTCTGATATATACTGCAGTGCTGTACAGAGAACACTGAACCAGTCACATCAGTCTCTGTACCAGAGGAGCTTACACTCTAATGTCCCAGCACAATCACATACTATTATTATACATTTATATAGCTCTAACATATACTGCAGTGCTGTACAGAGACCACTCAGCCAGTCACATCGGTCTTTGCACCAGAAGAGCTTACACTCTATAACGTCCCCATCACAGTCACACTCTAATATTATTGCTCTATTTATATAGCTCTGACATATACCACAGCGCTGTACAGAGAACACTGAGCCAGTCACATCAGTCTCTGCACCAGAGGAGCTTACACTCTAATGTCCCCACCACAGTCATACACTAATATTATTACTATATTTATATAGCTCTGACACATACCACAGCGCTGTACAGAGAACACTGAGCCAGTCACATCCGTCTCTGCACCAGAGGAGCTTACACTCTAATGCCTATTATCAATATTGTTATATATTTATATAGCCGGGATCACTGAGCTGTAGATGTCGTTGTGAAGTCCGGTAATACTGGCAACCCAGATGTGGAATTTTCCAGAACTATTTGCTCAGGACAGTCTGGTTATAAATTGGGCACACATCCCTCGTCTCCCGAGCATCGCCCTCTCCACTGATTACCGAAAATAAACAGCCATTTAATTCCGACAGAGCACTGACAGCGAGAACTCGCCAACATCTCTGGGCATCCGATGTCTGCCCTGACTAAATAGGATTTGCTGAATATTTAAATATTTGCTGTAAAGATGTTGAGGAATTTTATTTCAGACATTTGTACAAGCGGCCTGTAAGGTTTAAATCACTTGCAGTAAAATGTAAACAGCATTTTAATTCTCACACACAATATACAGCACAAGGCTGAAAATAGACATTGCAGTCTTATTCAGGGGTGTATTTACCACAAGGCAGACAAGGCACTTGCCTAGGGTGGCATTTTTCAGGGGGGCAGCACCTCTCCCCAGAAGAAGGGATGGAAGAAGGGATACGTGCGCCATGGGAACCAGGTGGGATCCGAGAAAGGCTGTGGGCTTCTTGATGGTGTATGTAGAGCCTGCCTCTCGTTTCTGGGGATGTCTGGAGCTGTGAAGATGAGTCCCTTCCCCGCTATTGCTGGGGGGGGGGGGAGGGGTTGGTTTTGGTTGGTGTCCGTGGGTGCAGACAATCTTTGTGTTTCCCAGGGCAGCACAAAACCTAAATACACCACTGGTCTTATTGCGAGCTTCATGTTACCTAAGTGCCCACGTAGGGGGTCTCTATGTTCCATTTAATGCGCATGTACAGCCAAGACTTTCTGTTAGTTCTGGATGGAGTGCAGAAGGGTTAGAACCCCTGCCATGTTTTTTCTGCTGTGTTACCGTTGGGTAGATTCACCCTCTCTGTATGTCCTGGTGATTATTGTCTCCGGACTTCGAAGTAAGGGTAAACCTTCCAATGGGGACACCTGTTCTGGTGACAACTCTCATAGATGGGATTTCCCTCACTTTGCAGTGAGTTCTTCATACTTCCTGTTGAGGACATGGAATGTTTTCTTCTTGTCTGCAGCAAGCTAGTGACATCATCTTAGCCAAGGCAAAGTCATTACTGGAGCTCAAGGATGTCTTTTAACCCCTCCCTGTGTCCCTCTATGGATCAATACCGGGAGGCAGATCACATCATTGGCTGCCATAGCAGTGGTATGATTGGGAGCTTGTCCTATTTGCTCCTAATTGCAAACAGAGACCAGGAGCAATCGGTGAGATCTTGCTGTAGGCACAAGTCATCAGAGTAGTGGTCAAGAGGCCGGGCAAGGTTACACAGGGAAGTCTTCAGAGTCATAGTGAAGAGGCTGGTTGTGGCCACTCCAGAAATTCAGTAGAGTCTTGATCATGAAGCAGTCTGGAGTCACCCCAGGAAGTCAGGAGAATTCTGGTCAAGTAGTAGGCCAAAGTCACACGGGAGAGCCAGCAGAATACCAGAAATATAGTATGAATGGACTTTTGAGGTACCCAACCATTACATATACATTTTATAATTCAAACATTAATTTCTTTATTGACAAATATCCCATAAAGACAGCATCAATATTAACTCATAACTGGATCACCTTAATCAGTACCATTGTATTCCAAGAGGGCTGTGAGGCCTCCATAAGTGTCTGTTCTGGTGTCAGAATGGAAATTGTTATAGGGATCCAATTTTCCCCTACATGTTTTGCGGATAAACCCATTTCTTCAGGAGGTTGGGAGAAAAATAAGCAGAGGCAGCAGAATCGTGATCAAGAGGCAGCCTGAGGTCCAGGAAGTCAGCAGCATCATGGTCAGAAGGCAGGCCAAGGTCACACCAGTCGCACCAGGAATTCAGCAGAGTCGTGGCCAAGAAGCAGGCTGAGATTACGACAGGAAATCAACAGGGTCAAGAAGAAAGCTGTGATCACCCCACAAAGTCAGCAGAGTCACAGTCAAATGGCAGGCCAAGGTCACACCATGAGGCCAGGAGAGTCTTGATCAAGAGGCAGGCTGGGGTCACCCCGGGAAGTCAGCAGAATCAAGAGGTTTTGAGGTGAAGAGGTGGTGGTCATGAGGCAGACCTAGGTCACACCAGCAAGTCAGCAGAGTTGTGGTCAAGAGGCAGGCCGAGGTCACACCAGGAAGTCAACAGAGTCATGCTCAAGAGGCAGTCCAAGGTCACACCATGAAACTAGCAGAGTCAAGGTCAAGAGGCAAGTAGAGAGGAGTCATGGTCAGGAGCTAGTCGGCAAACAAAGGTGGGTTTAGGATCAAGCTGGGTCACAACATGAAGCTTGAGCACAGAATAGTCCAGGGACAGGTTGAGTCAGCAAAGGGTAAGCAGCTGGCTGCTGGGAGGGTGTTTAGTTCCTCCTCTACTGTTCCCTTGTGCTGCAGTGTTTTGCTCTGCTAGCCAGACACTGCTTGCTTTTGATCCAGAACCTGATTCCTGACTGATCCTGCCTCTGTCTTGCACCTGTACCTTGTACCCTGCTCCCTCTGTCTGCTCCCCTTATTCCTGATCCCAGTCCTGGTTCCCTCCTTTCCTTACACATCCAGTTTGACCCTGTAATCTGTGTTCTCCATTTTATATATACTTAGATGCTAGTTAGGCTTTCTGTTTCTTAGATTGTTTGTTAGGTATTTTTTGTCAGTTGGTTATGGTTCACTTATATTTTCATGTTTGCTATGTATTTTGGTTGCTGGTGTTTGGATGTGTTTTGTATCACTGTTACTAAACATGCTAAAATAATATATAGTCTGGTCTCAGTTTCCAAGTGTAGCTGAGCAGATCTGGTCATTTCTACTGTGGAATGCCTGTGGTCCGGTCCCACGACGATCCGGTCCAGGAAGCGCGGCTGCTCCTTCTTTCAGTTCGGCCGCTCGATGGTCACGCAGCCACTCGGCTCTGCCTCCTCACCGGTGATTGGGCGCCAGCACTGGAAAGGCACACAGGCGACCAATCACCGGCGAGGAGGCAGAGCCGAGCGGCCCCGCGAAGATCGAGCGGCCGCACTGGAAGAAGGAGCAGCCGCTCCTCTCCCCCACTGACACTAACGATGGGGCACTATTCCTCCTCCACACTGACACCAACGATGAGGCACTATTCCTCCCCCACTGACACCAACGATGGGGCACTATTCCTCCTCCACACTGACACCAACGATGAGGCACTGTTCCTCCCCCACTGACACTAACGATGGGGCACTATTCCTCCTCCACAGTGACACCAACGATGAGGCACTATTCCTCCCCCACTGACACCAACGATGGGGCACTATTCCTCCTCCACACTGACACCAACGACGAGGCACTGTTCCTCTCCCACTGACACCAACGATGAGGCACTGTTCCTCTCCCACTGACACCAATGATGAGGCACTGTTCCTCTCCCACTGACACCAATGATGAGGCACTGTTCCTCTCCCACTGACACCAACGATGAGGCACTGTTCCTCCCCCACTGACACCAATGATGGGGCACTATTCCTCCCCCACTGACACCAATGATGGGGCACTATTCTCCCCACTGATACCAACGATGGGGCACTATTCCTACCCCACTGACACCAACGATGGGGCACTATTCTCCCCACTGACACCAACGATGGGGCACTATTCTCCCCACTGATACCAATGATGGGGCGCAATTCCTCCCACTGACACCAATGATGGGCGCAATTCCTTCCACTGACACCAATGATGGGGCGCAATTCCTGCCACTGATACCAATGATGGGGCGCTATTCCTCCCACTGACACCAATGATGGGGTGCTATTCCTCCCACTGACACCAATGATGGGGTGCTCTTCCACTGATACCAATGATGGGGTGCTATTCCTCCCACTGATACCAATGATGGGCCGCTATTCCTCCCACTGACACCAATGATGGAGCACTATTCCTCCCACTGACTAATGATGGGGCACTATTCCTCCCACTGACTAATGATGGGGCACTATTCCTCCCACTGACTAATGATGGGGCACTATTCCTCACACACTGACACTAATGATGGGGCACCATCATTGGTGTCAGTGGGAGGAATAGTGTCCCATCATTGGTATCAGTGGGAGGAATAGTGCCCCATCATTGGTGTCAGTGGATGAAATAGGGCCCCATCATTGGTGTCAGTGGGAGGAGTAGTGCCTCATCATTGGTGTCAGTGGGAGGAATAGCACCCCATCATTGGTATCAGTGGGAGGAATAGTGCCTCATCATTGGTGTCAGTGGGAGGAGTAGTGCCCCATCATTGGTGTCAGTGGGAGGAATAGCACCCCATCATTGAAATACCATACCATATTGAAATCAAATCTGATGTTTTTTCATTTTTATTTGGTGTGCGTTAGAAGAGGGGTAGTCTTATACGGCGAGTATAGCTCAAACCCTATATTTTAACAGGGGGTCGTCTTATACGCCGGAAAATACGGTAGTTTCGGTGTCCACTAGTGGGTGTCTCCCATCAGCCAGCATCAGGTGGAGACTGATTACTGGAATCTGCTGGCTGCTGTGGTTCTCAGACTGGAAGATGGTAGTTTCAGTGTCCACCAATGGGTGTCTCCCAGCAGTCAGCATCAGGTTGGGACTGATTACTGGAATCTGCTGGCTGCTGAGAGACACCCACTGGTGGACACCGGTACTAAAATCTTCCACTTTGAGAACCACAGTGCCACCAGCAGGTGATCCAGGTCCTGACGGTCTGTCTGCATGGTGTATCAACTCCTAGTATGAGTTTGTGTAACTAGTCTCCACCCTGCCATGTTTCATCAGAGATAACATTATCAAGGGTATGACGAAACGTGTTAGGAGCGAGCCTAGTAGCTCCATCTCAACAAAGGAAATATAAGGATGTGCTTTTAAGGAGGATTGTTCATGGATGTGATAGAGATTGGGACAATATTGATTTGTCCTGCACTGTAATGTATGCAATATTGTATCACTGCTATCACTCGGGGAATATTCTCTGCACATTTGTGTGTTATGGATGTGACCGGTAACGGTTATGTTCTTTAGTAATGGGCTACTTTCTTCTTGTCACAATTGCAGCAATAAACCGTTATTGGAATCAGTACAGCTGAACCCAGCCTGCGAAGCTCCTCCAAGATTACTTTTTAAACTTCAAATTCCGCCATTGAAATGATAAGCCTTCAAACAATGTGTCACTCGGCCCCGAGAAAACAATCACCGGAATACGCCAGTATTTAATGTTGATCTGTTTCCTGTAGAAACTTTGTTAAATTATTCTGGGATAATTACTTCCAAGACCGCGGACAGCCTGGGTGAGCGTATCTGTCTGTCTGTGCAGATTTACAATAAGGGGCCAATAAATTGCCACGGCGAGGGACGGCGCTATTTACCACCATGGGGTGTTTGTCATTTCTTTTTTTTTTTTTTTTTAGCCAGACCATTTATTTCTGACGCCACGCCGCAATGCTCGATAGCGGTTTATCGGAATATTTTATGTTATTCTCCAAATGAATAAAATGAAACTGTATCTTTTAATGGAAAACTCAATATTTAT